>NW_027518690.1:45997500-46597500 GCF_043159265.1 Tasmannia lanceolata | reverse complement strand
AGGTTGGTGAGGATTAATTGATGATTTCCATGACTTTTTGTCAAGTCAACTGAATTTGGGAGGCTTGAACTATGAAGTGGATTAGCTGGAATTCTGAAATGGGAGTGTGGGAGTAAACTCTTTGATCCACTTGCCACTTGGCCGAATTGACTTGGTTTGGTTTACCCAAAACTGATTCCAAACTCCAATCTTATGACGCATTGTCCAAGCTGGCCACTTGGCCATATTGACCAAGCACGATGACTGAGCACGACGGCCATATGCTATGAGGCATTCAGATGGGAGCTACGATAGCCTAATTGATCGAACTGAGGCATCTGATCGAGCGCGATTATGGTCTGCCTGGCGAAGCGTTACGAGGCTCTTGATAGATTATAACGACGACTCAACCAATCGAGCGCGACGGAAGACTTGACCGTCTAAGCTCGAAGACGACCCAACTAAGCAGGTCAACCAAGCGCAACGAGGCGTTCGATTCAGCGCTACAGTGGCCTCACCAACCAAGCCCGGCAATCAAGCGATACGAGGCGTTGGCCTGACCGAACAAGTGCAGCAACTGAAAGCTATGATGCACTGATTAATTGAGATCAAGCACTTCAAAGTCGAGAACAAAGTCATTTTCCCCTAAGTATAATTAATGATATAAAATATTTACAGGAGTTCCCATAACCATTTCATCATCCGTAATGACATAAAGGGTGACAAACCCAAGAGATCTTGGATGTCATATAGGTCCTCTCGACCAACGGACCATAGGTCCGATGTTGGCAGGAAAATAACAAACATGGGCTAGCAGTGATGTCAATTTGGCCATTTTTGACAAACTGAGTGGTCATATTTCTCAACAAACCAAAGATGACTTACATTACATGCTTCGATAATAGTTTGATTTTGATGAGCGAAGAGAACTCTGGCATAGGTTTTTGGCAACTTTTAGTCCAATGGAGAATACCCGTAATGGGTTTTAAAAGAGAAATTGAATCGGTAGGCCATCTTCTACCTTGCTTTCTTCGAAAAATCTTGAATTGAGACTTCGATTTGAACTTTCTTACGGAAATGCATTGTTTTGAACTTCTGATGTTGTTATTATCTCAATTCATGGGACTACTCTGGAAGCCGATTTATAGATTTACGTGCGTCCGGCAGTTGCAAAACAAGTCAATCAAAGTTCTCGTAACACGGTTTTTGCCATTATTGAGTTTTAGCACTTGACAAAGTGCTTTGTAGCACTCAGTCACGGTCTCAGTCGATCAAGCCATCTTAGCATTTTGCCATTGCATGTGATTTCCGCTCTTGATCGGTCAATCCGACACCTCATAACATTTGATCAGCCCAGCCACTGTAGCACTCCGTCGAATGCCTCGTAGCGCTTGACAGTCACTCATGGTCGGTTGGACCATTTTCGTGCTCGGTCGGCCAATCCAACACCTCATCGTATTTGGTGATCCAAGCCACTGTAGTGCTCGGTTGATTGCCTCGTAGTGCTCGATAGTCTCTCTTGATCGGTTGGGCTGTTGTTGCGATCGTCCGGTCAAGACTGGCATGCTGTCGGTCGAGCCATTGTTGCACTTGATCAGATGCATTGTCGCGCTCGGTCAGTAGGGATGTTGCAGTGGCTGTGCAATCGTATCACTCGGTCAAATACTTAGCATTCGATTGGCTCGTTCTGTTGTTGCGCTTGGTTGATTGAGTCGTCATAGCGCTAGGCCGGCTGCCTTGTTCTAAGTTGTCGCCCTCAGTCTACCGGGCTATCGTTACACACAGACTTTACTCCCGGTCATTTGTAGCATTCAGTGCGTCTTTCCGTTGGTGCTTGGTTAGACTACCGTAGTGCTTGTCCGCCTTTTTCTTCATCAACTTGTGCACACTTGTGTAGCTGACATGCGGGCCTCTATTTGTATAGTTGGTGGATTCTTGTCCAAAGGCAGGGAAGTATTCCTTATATGTTTTAAGCTGAATTTTCTTCCTCAAACCTGGTTCAGCTGCGCTTTGTTTTGATTCATGAACCTAACCAGATTTGGAAATCGCATGTCAGGATTTGGATCCAATACTAGACTTTGATTCATGAACCTGACCATCTGCATCACTTACCTTTAAAAAATAGTAAAAATCATACGCAAGCCATGTCTTGCTTCATACCACTTGACAGCTATTTTACAAAATAATCTCTTGCTAACCCATATATCAAGTAACTTGTAGTTAAACTTGGGAAATAGAGAAAAAATTGACAGATTGAGATCACATTCTCCAAAGTGCTTCTTGTGATTGGATATTGCTTATTTGGAAATCATATCACATGTCATAAAATATGCAGGCCCATGTATTGTATGTTTGAAACATAATCCGGAAAGAAGTATTTCTTTGTTTGAAGGGTTTTAAGAAGCTTCCATTAGATACTACTTTGTTCCCTCCTAGTCAAGATCATAATTTAAAGCGTAAGATGCTAGGATTGAATTTTCTGTCTTGGTCCAGCTTCTCCAAGTATCTGCATGCTATGGATTTTATGCTATTGTCTTCTAAATCATTTGATAATGGGAGCTGCAGTTATTTCTTTAATTATCTTTTGAATAATATTTCTTTAATTATTTAATGCTATTTAAACAGCCACTTGCAGATGCAATCCATTACCAAAACCATGAAGTGATCAAGCTTTTGGAGAAACATGGTGCAAAGCCTCTGGTATGTCTGTATTCTTTATCATCCTTTTCTATTTATGTTTTGAATCACATTTTCACTGTTGCTTGTTCCTTGCTGCTCACTGGCAGTGATTCACATGCTCTTTTTTTTTTTTATCTATCGCACGTTGTAGATATTTCTTTCTTATGATTCTTCCACTTACAGATCGCTCCAATGCACGTCAAAAATGCTCGTGAAGTCCCAGAATATGAGATTCATCCAGATGAGCTTGATTTGAGCGATAGTGTTGTTATAACTAAGGTACTTCAACCTTCCTTTCTTTGCAGCTGCTCAATTTGAAATTCTCCAAAGATATTCATATTTTTTGAAATTTTCAATGGTGTAACTTATGCTTTTGTTGATGTCCATGCTGGTGCGTGGATGTCAACGACGTTCTTTGATTGATTTTATTTCCAATTGAACATGACATTCATTTTGTTTAATCGCTGAGTGCATCCATAGGATGATCCTAACCCTCTGATTTTGAGAGGGTCTCTATAGATTGGAGGGTTAGGATCAAATGCAAATAAAGCCTCATGATGTTATACTTGTTTACTTAATTTTTTTTCTTTGATTAAATTTTTTATTGAAATAATAGCAACTAGAACATCAAGGATCGAGCTGTTAAAAATATACATGAAGGAAAAACAAAAATAAATTCAAGAAGTTCCCCGAAAGGTTAGTTATCATAGACAATGAAGTCCTCTGTAGACACTCCATGTTCAAGATCATCTCTCATTAGTTGATCTATAAGTGTGCTGAAAGCATGGCAACTAGCTCTCAATATGGTCTTAACTCTTAGATATCCTACGTAGCCACTTAAATGTCCAAGGGAAGCCTCCCCTCATCAAATCCTAACGGATGACATTGAGCGAGCAGCCCTCAACAATCAGATCCTTGAGATCATTGCAACCCACAAGCAATATTCCTTTCCCAAGCGCTAACACTCCTTCCAAATTGGAACCAGCAGTACCAATGGACTCTGAAATGCCCATATCACAAAGCTATCATCTCTGCCAAAATTTTGCCGATCTCAGCGAAGCTGGCGTTACCTAAGTTAAAGAATCAAGGAGGGGGAGGAGACCTTTGAGGAGCTGGTCGGTTTCTGTGTTGCAAACATTAGCCACATCCCAATTAAACAGAAGGGAAGTCTGACACGTCACAACTCCTAGTATTTGCCAAGTTTAAACTTGGTAAATGTAAACTTGGTAAATACTGGGAGTGTTGTGATGTACCGTTAAAAAAAAGAAGAGTTTTGTGACGTGACAGAAGGGGAGTCTTGTCATGTCACAACACTCCAAGTATGCCCGTCCCAAATCAACCAAGTGGTTCTCATCAACTCAAATTGTCACTCCTAGTATTTACCAAGTTTATAATATTTTTGGCATGGATTGAAGGTTGCATGTTGCAACTTTCACATCTTTCTATTTCTCTCATAAATTAGGGTTCATTCGTAATGCCAAAGTGGGTTCAATTTTAGGTAGCATACTAATATATGACATCTACTGCTCTCTGGTTTCATGCCTTCTTAATTATGGAAAATATCCCAGGGAACCTATCGTATTGCATTATGGCGTGGAACCAAAGTTGCTGTAAAAAAGCTCGGGGAGGATGTATTCATCGATGAGGATAAAGTGTGGGTTGCTAATATACTATTAATGTGATTTGATTATTATTTACTTATTATTATGTGCATTTCTGTGCCTTCTCATTTTTCTTTGTTATATTAGGTCTTATCCCTGTTTTTTGACATTTTGATTCTTGGTTGACTTTACAGGAAGGCATTTAGGGATGAGCTTGCACTACTTCAGAAAATACGACATCCGAATGTTGTCCAGTTTCTGGGTGCTGTAACTCAAAGTAGTCCAATGATGATTGTCACTGAATATCTGCCCAAGGTTTTGGTTGATCTTTGAATAATAACACTTCGTGGATATTTTTTACATGAAAAAATGTTGTAAATCTCATTGGTTCTTTATGTTCAATGTTGGCTTGGTTTTTTCTTTTGTTTTTTACCTTGATATAAATGTTATTTGTTATGGTAATGTCCATTAATCTGCTTTTTTGATGTTTCATATCTCACCTATTACTCCTTTAAGTAATAGGGCCCACTTAAGGAAAATGGGGTAATTTTGTCATCTAGCGTGGACAAACTTTTTTGATGTCCACAGCAAGATACCATACATAATGGTTAAACAGGATCATACACCTAGTGACGTGCACTGTCGTGCATGTCTAATAATTCAGTACATGCGACATTTCACATGTAATTCATATAAATATTTGTACATATTACACACACCACATTTCACATGCAATTCATATTTTTTTGAATGGTTATTTCACATGCAATTCATATAAATATAATTATATAACATATACTGATATAGTATACTAATAATACACTTTCTGTTTTGGTTTCGATATGCGTTTTGGTTTCGGTATATGTTTCCGTGGAGATGGAAATGAAAACATTTCGGCCCATTTCGGCCGTTTCGTGTTGGTTTTGGTTGAAATTTTAAACCATGCATATGAGAGAAGCACTTGATGCCTCTCAACTTATCAAACATCTCTAAAGAAGCATCTTTTTTTTTTTGGTTAGTAAGCTGGGATTGTGTTGGGGTAGTTACCCTCAATGCACAACTTCTCAGTGCCAAGCTAAATCTCCAAGGAGGTTGGTATTCCTTTCTAAGCCACCGAATCATGTTGAGGTAGTTACCCTCAATGCACAACTTCTCAGTGCCAAGCTAAGAGACCAATCTAACACCACTCCATACATCACAAACTTTAGCCTCTGATCATTCAAAAAAATAAAAATAAAATTAGCCTCGGCAGCATCAACATCACCGCAGGGGCCTGTTTAGGATTGAACAGTCCTCAAGTTTGGGTCAGAGAATAACCTTAATGTTATTAATCTCACAGAACTAGTTTTTGCCCAAAACATGGGATTTGGGGCAGTTTATCAAAATTGTTAATTCTTATTCATATCAACATGGTCCATAAAAGATATGAATATCTATCCATAAACGACAAACTCATTGAAACCTGCCTGAATAAATTGGTCTGTTCTCTATATTGTTGAGTAATTACGAGCGAAAATTTTAGGGCCTCTTTGGATTCCTCCAAAAATTATTTTCATGTAATGTTATATGCCAATGGTTTTAAAGTATGATTATTTGCAAATAATGGCAATAATAGTCCTGGAAATGATATGGTTAATGGCTTCCAAAGAGCTATTTAGTTCCCCATTTGCAAATGAGATTAAATTAAAATAATCTTATTTGCACATAGCAACTAATTTTGATTGCATCCAAAGATGCCCTAAATCTTCATCCAAGGAACCATCCATGAATCAAATAAAGGTAAAAAAATGGGGTTCTTATGAGGAATAGCTTATATTGAGCGCGCTCTTGTATTTGTTATTGAAATCTGATTGTAGATTTGTATCGGCCCTTTATTTCTTAGTCAAATCTGAATGTATCTGCCCTTTCATTATTTTCTATTCCCATATCGTAAGGTACAGCACAGTTGCATTATATATTGCTGGAAGGTTTTTTCCATGTAAGAAGTGTATACATTCCATAACTGAAGTTGATTTTCTTAGCTTTCGTTCATTCTGTATAGGGTGATCTCCGTGCATTCTTGAAAAAGAGAGGTGCATTAAAGCCAGCACTAGCTTTGAAATTTGCACTTGATATTGCAAGGTCTGCCAACCGATTTATGTGGCTGATAGTCTAAATTCCTATTTATTTCATTAATTTTGAATCTTACATATTTTTGCACTTTTGAGTACAACAATAATTCTTTTTTTAACAAAATATCCAGGGGAATGAATTACTTGCATGAGAATAAGCCTGAGGCTATTATTCACCGTGATCTTGAACCTTCGTAAGTGACCGTATCACTTGTATTTTCTTAGCTCCTCCAGTAGGGATTCACTTTTTATATTAGTCTTAAGGCTTCATCTACCTGAATAGTCTGAAACTGTTGGGACTATCTTATGTTGCCTACCACGAGTAAGATAACAGAAATATACTGCGGGATGATTCCGGGCATCTGAAAGTTGCGGACTTTGGAGTTAGCAAGCTTATGAGAGTAGCAAAAACTGTTAAAGAGGACAGACCTTTATCATGTCAAGACAGTTCCTGTAAGTTCAGTATATTCTTTGTCTTTGGTGCCTTCTCTTTCATTATTTTGGGTGATACATATGGCTTATCATCTCTTTTGAATTCACAGGATAGTTTTTGCCCATATTTTGCATTGTCCACATGATTTTCTATTCACCAATAAAGGAAAATATTAAATATCTCATTGAGAAACTTCAAGCAGCAAAGAGATGTAAAAATCTATTCAACTCCAAAAAATAAAAGAGATGTAAAAATTTGAAGAATTTTCATTTAAAAAAAATAAAAAAATTCTAAAGAATCTTTATAAAGACTAGAGTAGGCAGTTAGAGAGTCTGAATGAACACGTCTGTGTTCCTTTTCTCCCTGAACATGAAAAATTCATGACACTATCTTATAATTCTTTCTGTTAAGGTATAGATACAGATGCGTATATTTGAGTAATGATATTATTAAACGATGTCTAGTTGGGTCCTGAAATCATTACAATCAGGATACTTAGAGGTTCTAAGCAGCTGGACTTTCATCAATTTGAAAAAAAAAAAAAAAACGCTATGATGATAACAGCTACTTCTGTTACATTACCTAACATATAACCATGGTTTACCATTCAAGAAAACAAAAACATTTAACCACAGTATCTGCTATTTTAAAAATACATGGCATTTTATAATGGGAAAACGCTTGTTATTGATATCATAGTTAATAATCTTGGGCTTAAGACTCTCATGGATTGCATGACTCTTATGAATACATGCCCAGCGTATTCATCTGTTCAAGACAAGGTGAGGCGAATGAACATTGACAGTCCCTTCTACCGAAACCAACAGAGGTCCCATGACTACTAGTCACTTGAATTCCACTCTTCCTCTTAAGATTATGGCCACAAGAACACACCTATCGGTGAGACGAGTGCGGGGGTTGGACTTCTTGGACCTGAACCATAAGATACCACCTTCAAATACTTAACATGCAGTGAACAAGGTTACAGGTCATCATATTGTTTGCGTAGGACATTCAATCCTCAGACCAATCTTGCAGAACCCGTAGACAATGAGGAGAGAATTGACTGTGAAGGAAGAAATGATCCCTATGATATGATGCTCCGCACGAGGGGATGAATGAGCAATCCTGTATGGGTGAGCACGATAAAACAGTACTTGATGGGGATCATGTGAGGATTGTTTGTGTGACCCGGTGCTGGGTAAGTTGGTCCATTAGGAGTGAAAATCCTAATACTGTCATGTATTCCCCTATAGTCAGGATTGCTAAGGAGATTTGAGTCGATCGTTATTACCATTGGTAGGTTCTCGGATGTATCTCATGTCATGTCTATTTGTATAGCTAGGTTCTCAAATGTGTTTCATTTTTTGGAGAATTTTATGGAGCAAAATAAGGATTATATTTCAATTTGACAACGCATACTACTTCTGAGAAGATGGATAGACAGAATTGATCAGTCGTGGGGCATTTGTTGAAATAGTTAGCCGGTGAAGGCCGAGGAATACCATCAACGGAACTTAATTCTACGCATAACTAAGTTTGCATACCATAGTTTCATTATCCATTCCTTTGAGACCATTCATGGCCATCTCTCCTTGCATACCTATTTGACCATACCCCAATGCTCTTTTATAGGAAGCCTTGTGCCGAGGCTGACGCTTTCGTTGCGATCGAGTATTGAGAGAAACGGGGTGATCGCTGACCAACACCAGAGAAGTATATTCTACGACCTTGAGGATAAGTTCGTGATTGGAGTCTATCATCGCCCACGCCTTGGAGACTTGCCAAAACCTATCATCATTGCTTCATTATTCTCTGAAATTTATGACATGGACCTTCAAATGATGGGGGTCCATTCGTTGGCGAGGACGTTATCTGATCGAGTGTTCTTTGTTGAATACAGTACACTTACGACGGCATTGCAAAGACTTGTTTCGACACATTGCATACATTTACTCGACGGATTCGAGTTCTTCCTGCATGGCAGGAACTCATGTGATTCAACAGTCTTAGTCATTAGATTCGGTTGTTTTATATTGGACATGTGCTATTTTTTCCTTTCTGTAGGTTTTCTTTGGATTTAGTGACATTTATTTAGCCTAGATGTGGAAATGTCCATTTCATTATATGACCATCGCTACCTGTCACCCTTGACATGACCCATTACTTGAGCCCAAACACACCAATAATTTTAAATATCGACTGACTAGTTTTAGTAGGTGCAGACTTACTATTTTTAGTAATTGCATACTTACTAGTAAACTAAGAAAATTGGCAAAGGACCCCTCAACCCTCCTTGTAAAAAAGCCCAAAGAAGGAGATTTCTAGATATGGCTTTAGACTTTTGGATTTGGACTTCTCCCCTTTGTAGCTGCAAGGGCAACAACCTCTTTCTCCGCGATATTTCTCTTTCTCTTCCTCTTCTGCTTTTCTCATCTTTCTGCCCCTTTTTCTTTCCTCTTCCTCCTTTGTTTCTCTTGTTGTCCTACATGTTATATCACTTTCGATCGACAACCCTGATAATATTTCTTTCTTTTTGTTCCTGATCAGTTCACTTTCTGATCAGCCCCCACCTAGCGCAACAGCCTCTCTCTCTCTCTCTACGATATTTCTCTTCCCATCTTTCTTCTCTTCTCCTTTTCTCATCTTTCTCTCCCTTTTTCTTTCCTCTTCCTCCTTTCTCCTCCTCCTGGGTTTCTCTTGTCCTGCAGGTTTCATGACTGTCAACCGACAACCATTATCCTATTTCTTTCCTTGTTGTTCCTGATTAGTTCAAGTGTTGATAAGCCTCCTCTCCTTTGCTTCCTTTTCTAGCGACAGCCAACTTTGCAGGTGATGTCTTCTTTTTTGTTCCTGCTGTTTTTTCTGTCAATATACAACAGATTTTATTATCCCCTACTGATCTATTTTCTTCCCTTTCTTTTCCATCGTGGCAGTCCGCTTTGCAGCTTTTATTTTATTCTCTTTCGGCTGTAATTTCTACAGTATAGCAGAACATGTCCTCTCTTCGTTCCTACTCTTCCATCTCTTTGGTTATTATTGCAATCCTTGTTGCCCTTGCTTCACCATATTGCAGATCCATCACTTTTCCCTACCGTTTCATGCGACACTGGTGGCTTGTACAGTCCTTGGACATGCCGTAGCTGCTGCCCTCTTTCTAGTTCTTCTCAGGACATTCTGTACAACAGGATTTGAGGTCAAGACGTACTCAATCGGGTGAGATAACTCTACTTTATTTCTAGCAGCCTATTGATACATGTCTTACTATCTTTTCACCCTTTATCAGCCTTCCATCTGCCAAAATTCTTACCTTGATCACCCTAGCTTAGCTATATTTTCTCCAGGGCCTTAGTTTACTTTCAGACTAATTCATCTCATTTATACATTTGATTTCTCTTGATATGGCTTTTTGTTTTCAAGTGATACTTGGGCAAACTTAGCCTGTTAGTGAAATAACTCAAAGGCTAATAATCTTTGCAAATCGTAGTTGCTAGTTGATTATCTTTTGTATGTTTTAATCCATTCATGGACTAAATGTGCTGTTTTAATTGAGATTTAGACATTGTTATGCTCATGAAGTTCTCTAGAATGAATCTGTGAACCCTAGGTTTGCACACTAAATCAAGGGGCAAAGATAGCCTGGCTAAATAAAACTAACTATTATATTGTAATCAACAAAAACTATAAAGAAAAAAGAAGAAATATGTATTGGAAATTACAGAACCTATATTGGTCTTTCTAGATTGTTAATATTCTGAAGAATAGAAGATCCAAACAAAACCCTAGTGAGTTTTCCTACTAAGAATGAGGCGAGCGAATTGGAAGAGTTGCTTATAACTTCCTGAATTTTCTTTCAATATTTTTAAAGGCTAATTTGTTCCCTATTCTTAAAAATTGCTGTAGTTTCCCTTTTCTAAGTAACTCAAAGTTTCTATCTTGATGATTTCATGTTGTAATCAATGTTAATTGAAATTTGTGAAATTTCAAAATTTAAAAAAGGTTTTTGTTTAACGTGACCTCTTAAGCTTTCTATATGAACTTATTTCCTTGTGCAACTCATAATGGATACTCCTTTCATGATTAGAACTCCTTTTAATATGCAACCCCCTTAATTATGTCTTATAAGAGTTGGTGGTGGAAATTGGAGGCGCAAATAAAAATAGTCTGGCATTGGATGTTGAAAGTAAAGTGACAGAGGAGATTGGTTATACACAAACTTTTATCATACTATTTCTGAACATGGAGAGAGGAGGTTGGTTATAAATGACCTTTTATTATACTATATCTGAAGAGTACTGGTGTCAACTATGAAGACATGGACATGCCATGTAAGCAATTTCAATAACACACTCTACACATTGTACATGTGGCAGACTCATATGCTATTTCCCTTTATTGATGTGGTGAAATACCACTAGTTCCAGCCAAAATCGCCTTTGCTCGCATTGTGATTGGATGATCCTGAGCTATTAATCATCATCATAGTTAAAAAGGCTTTTAAACCAAAGTTGGGATTGGACGCAATGGGCCAGACTAGTGGTGGCCCAAC
Organism: Tasmannia lanceolata; assembly: GCF_043159265.1. NCBI lineage: Eukaryota > Viridiplantae > Streptophyta > Magnoliopsida > Canellales > Winteraceae > Tasmannia > Tasmannia lanceolata. Next base: position 46,586,148 of record NW_027518690.1, on the reverse strand, counting down.
AGATCAACACAGGTTATCATCACATAAGCGTGCCACATGTACGGTAATGCACCTGCGTTGCTGAAAAATGTGCACGCCTGCGTCTTCCTAAAGTAATTATTTTCCAAACTGAATGCATAAACTTTCCGTTGCACAGAAAACATCAAAGCTGTTCATTTCCATTAATCGCCTGTGTGTTTGTGACATGGTTGATTCAACTCAATTTGACTTGGTTCAGTTTGCCCAGTTCTTGATTCGATTCCCTTGAGATCCAAGTTGACTCATTTCAGTTCATCCTTGATTCATTTGATTTGGAACTATAGTGCTCTACAGCCATTATCTTCGTCTGCAGCTATTTAATCTTTTTATCTTTGTAGGTGTTCAACACCCTTGATAGTTTTTGCTGTAATTATTTGTGTGATTGCTAAAATTACTAATATACGGATTTCTGTGATGTGATAGCAATATAATATTCTTAGTTCCAATGTTACTGTTTTATGTTTAATCTGGTTCTTTAATCAATTTTTATTGGACATTCTTTTAGTACTGGCTTTGTTTCTAGTGAATTTGATTGCTTCCTCAACTATAATTGTCTCTCAAAATATATTTTTTTCCCATAAACAGGCAGGTATGTGGCTCCAGAGGTTTTCCGAAATGAAGAATATGATACCAAAGTGGATGTTTTTTCATTTTCTTTAATTCTGCAAGAGGTAATGGTCTCTTATTTTTACTTTTTAATACTTGCAATGGTTTCTTATTTTCAAGGATTAGGCACATCTTTATAATAATATTATTGTTGTAATATGCATTGTTTTGAAAATATTTTGATTTATGATTCAAATCAAATCTAATGGATTTCGATTTGAATCCGAAATTTGAATCCCATGATTGAATCTTAATCTGTATGAATCCCTCGATTTTTTATTCGATCGTAAATCATATGATTCATGCGATTTATCCTAATTAAACTTTTTATAAAAGAAAATAAGACTTTCTTTCGAAAGACCTCGTTTCCCTTCTCCGCTATAGATCTTCAAATTTCAAAAACCCTCTTGTGAGAAGGAAGAAGGCAGAGAAGGAGGAGGTGGAGTTCAAAAAAATCAAATCATTTTGCACCAGTCAAGCAGAGTGCATGTGCTTTAAATGAAGTTTATTTTTTGAATGGCAAGATTTAAATAAAGTTTGGCTTCTTTTAATGTGTTTCTCCAATTAACTTGTGGGAATAATTAAGGCATGGATCATGTTATCAAATCTCGGTCACACAATTGCAGCCGGGATGTTCAGAATTTTGCCATTTGAGTATGTTTTTCTTTTCAATATTTGATTTGAGATTTAGGCTTTAACATTTCCCTGAATGAACTTCAAATACAGTCTTCTAATTAAGTGTTTGGGGGTGATTTGTTGATTGTTCTTGAAACAAGTTAGGAAGTGTAGTTTTTGCACTGAAAACTACCTGGATGTTCACTTGCACTTAACATTGTTTGAGTCTATAATAAATGGTGAGAATCAAGTTCATTGGCACAGATAGGGAACTTCCTATGTGTATCTTAACATTTAGAAAAGGATATTGAACTTTTAAAACTGCTCCTGGTTATTGACCTAATATATTCTATTTATGTGATGTACTCTAGATGATTGAAGGAACTGTACCATTTTCAACAAAACTAGAGCATGATGTTCCAAAATCATACGCTGCTAAAGAGCGCCCGCCTTTTAGAGCTCCAATGAAGCTTTACTCACATGGCTTAAAAGAGTAAGTCCTTCATTGATGTTGTTTGAAATATTGTGCCTTGTACAATATTCCATTTATTTTGTGCTGCATTTAAATGCACTATTCAGTACACCATTGTTTATGCACCATATTCAATGTTCCATATGTGTCTCGGGCACCTCAAAGTCCGAAACATTACCAATACACACCATATTTTGCCTATATATCAATACACCTCCAATACATCCATAAAAAATCCGAAAAAGGTCAGAGAAAGTTTTCAAAAAAGTGCCATTAAAAAAAGTTTTCAAAAAAGAAAATGATAAGCACCAAAGCTAATCACTATGTTTTATTGCATATATTCAATTGTCTTGAGATATGTCTAACTCTTGACAGCTTATATATTGCCTGGCATTTTGTTGAATTCCATAAAAATTGTAAATTATTGTTGTCTTTCATAATTTCCATGCATCAGCACTTCTATGATTCTAACTATTCAAAAAACTAAAATAAAAAAATGCTTCTTTGATTCTATGATCTAAGAATATGAATGATTAGGAACCAGGTATATACAATCATTTCAAATAAATTTTGAAAACGATGAAGAGAAATAATAAGTCTACCATGAAATCATCATGCATAGATCTAGCCAAATAACACACCACTGACATGGACCCACCCTTGTTTAATCAGTAGTGACCAAACCATAAATATCCCATTTCAATCTCCCTTTCATCCATTCAACTCACATGAAAACCCAAAACCCATAAAAAGCCATTTGAAAACCCGAACACAATCATTTGACCACCCAAAACATATTTGAGTCCCTTCGATCACTCATATCAACCCAACATCACTTTCCCCACCTCTTCACACCCCATCCAACATAAAAAAATCATTCCTTTGGACACCTGACAATTCGTTTAGATCAAGGAAGCAGGATTCTTCCCTGTGAGCCTTCGATTCCCGTTTCGATTCCCGCTTTTGATTCCCACTCTGGCGACCTTGAGCAGGATTCTTCCCTGGGAGCCTTCGATTCCCGCTCTAGCGACCTTGGTTTAGATACTTGTTAACTCTTGCAAACACCTTGTAATGCCTCTCTGAATCCACATTGCCCTCTTTTCTTTCACAAACTCCCCTCTGGTCTCAACACCCATCTTTTCCCCCCTACGCACCCAAACTCCTTCGTCCATTTTTTTTTTGGCAAACTCCTTCGTCTTTTTTGGCAAACCGCTTCGTCCATTTTTTTATGCAAACCCCTTTGTCCATTTTTTATTCGAACTCCATACTTTTTTGAATCATCTTCATCCTGCATTGTTCTTCTTGCCTTTCTCTTCCATCTACTTGCGTCTACATCTCTTTTACAACATCTATCTTCTAAATAGCATCCTTCCTTAACAACACTTCCACTTCATCTTTTCCTATCCTTTCCCATTTGGTGAATATTAATCTCACCAATGATAATTACCTTCTCTGGATAATTCATATCTTGCCTATTGCTTCTTATGCCCAGGGGATTCATCCTCACCTAGAGGGACATTTCTGTCATTTCATACCTCCTGGCAAAGTCTGGCACCAAGGAATCTACAGATGCCAGATGGGAGACTAATCTAGAGTATGAGCCATGGCTTGCCAAGGTTCAATCGATCATTTTCTTGATGAATTCCACAATTGCTCCTGAGGTATTAACACAAATTCTTGACATATCCATTGCTCGAGAACTTTGGAAGACTCTTTGATAGGTACTCAAAATAGTCTAAGCAAAGATTCTTCATATGTGAGCTGAAGTCCAGAACTGCAAGAAAGTTTACACGTGATTATCTTTTGAAGATGAAGAATATCTTTGATTAGTTTGTGGTCATCCACCAACCACTTGAAGGCCGTGACAAAATTTGATATGCCTTGGCTGGACTGGGAGATGATTATAAGATATTCACTGCCTATTCTCAAACTAAATTTCATATTCTTTTTGGGGGCATATAAATGAAGTGTCACCCTAAATACAGATTCAGAATAAATTACAATAAGAATATAAAGATTGATTCAATTAATCTAACCCCTGTATGACTAGCAGAAAAAAACAAGTGGAGGTAACAGCTTGCTGTGCAGATGAAATCAATCATTTTCTACGCTCTATTTGGAATTTTGGTTGGTTAGGAAATGGTGACCAGATGAAGATTAAAGTGTAGAAAAGCAATGATGAAACAACTTAGTAGAGTTTGTTTTTCTTCAAGTAATTTGGGATGTTTATCTCATTTTCCGATCTAAGTTGGTACTTTATCTTATTTTTAATAGCGTTGATCTTAGAAATGATATTTTGGATACAGGTTGATCGAAGATTGCTGGAATGAGAACCCTGCCCGGAGACCTACATTCAAAGAAATAATTAACCGTCTATCTGCCATCAGTAATTACCTTGCTCATAAGAGGCGTTGGAAGGTGCATCTCTTGTTCATAAGCATTTTTGTATATATGTATGTGCATACAAATAGAACTTGTTTGTTGTCTTTATGTACATATAGTGCGTATATGTGCATATATAATTTGTTTTTGTGGAAATGTTATTTCATGCTGGTTTCAACTGGAATATTAAATTCATTGGCAGAACATGAAAATAGCATTTCCCATTGTGCATATTTATGTTCTAGTTATCCATTTATGTCATTATATTTAGATTGTTTATTTCAATAGTATATGTAAGGTGCATACCTGCCATTCCAAGGAAAAAAAAAGGTGCATACCTGCTCTGTGTATTTGCTTACCAGAGCTCTACTTAGCTCAGTATCACATACGCGCACATACAAAATTGAAGCATGCGAATATAAAATGACCAAAGGGACACCTTGACGTGGTTGTTTTCCCATCAAGATCACATTATCATATTTTTTACATAAGTTGGGATTGAACCCAACCTCCTAGTTGCAAAACAAAGAACCTTCCAATTTAGATATGTGCTGCAGCCCATTCAACTGTACAGTTGCTCAGAGTCCTGAAATGACTATCAATCCTAGGTTCCTCATGTACCACATGTATGTGATTGGTAATGTTGGTCTGATGAACACCTTTAGGCAATATCTTAATCACATGCGGAATACACCCAAGGTTTTAAATTTTGGTTTTGGTTTCAGTTTCGGTCATCAGTGATACCGGTTTCGGTATCAGCTGAAATCATGTAAAATCACAGAAATATTTCGGTAGGAAATCACGGCCGAAATCTAAACAAAATTCTTCACCACTGGTTTTTGTCCTTTTTAGAAATATCTTAAATGAATCTCGTGGATCTTCTCTTTTCTGCAAGTGAAATTGATTTTTTTCAGGTTTTTTTGTTTGTCTTTATTTTTTTATCTGAGAAGTTGCGTGTTTCACATATTTTGATCGAAACATCAATGGAATTCCAAAATTTTGGGCGAAATTCCAAAATTTTAGATGAAATCTTGTATTTTTTTCAAATCCAAATGGATTTTGTTTTGTAGCTGCCGAAGTCAAAATATTCCGGCTTTCTGCCGAAATATAAAACCATGGATTCACTTTCCATTGCATATGATTCATAGGAATGTCAATGGTTAAAGCTTTTAATGGAAAGATCGTAAACTATGCTTGCTTGATCATAGTGGGTCTATTGACAATGGGCTATACTTGCTGCTGGCCCATCAAATCAGCCCACTTGATCTCATCCGTGTGGTACTTTTGGTGCTGGGCCATGATCTTCACAAAGTTGAAATGATGATGATCTGTCATTTACCTTCCCTTTACAAAATTAGAGGGAGGGAGGTGGTTGGGGTTCTCTTTTTCCATACATAGATTTCATTTTCATAATTCATAAAACAATGAATTTCTATTTTATTATATTTTAAAATGACTGCCCGAACAAGTCATATACTTGGCAACCTGTACACATGATAACTGATATAATATGGACATCTCTCTCTCTCTCTCAGCATATCTATCTATATATGATTAGACTTTCTTAATATTTTTTATTCACCCTCTCCAGGTAAGGCCACTAAAATGTTTCCAGAACCTTGAAGCTATGTTTAAGAAGGGTTCTAATCCAAGCAGTCGAGATGTGTCATCTCGTGGGTCATCTCGTTCTTCTGGATACTGATCAAAGATCTTAAAGTTTTAACAAGTTGGTTTGGGTTAATTTCGGCCTTTCTACTTGAGACTTGCTCTTTATCAAGAAATTATGTTCTGGTTCTCATTTCCCATTGTTATTCTTAGTGTTTAACATTCTTATACTCAATATATACGTAACATAAGAATGCATTTGTTCATGTAATTCAATAATTTGTGCATGTATTCGCTCCTCTTTTTATATATATATTTTTCATGCATTCGTACCTCATTTTTTATATGTATTCACACCTAGGGTGATTTGGTCTTCTACTTTTAGTAGAAGCTGGTTTGCATCACTCACTTTTTATGGGCGATGAAGTACTGCTAGGTCTTGTATGGGCAACTGAAGGCCAGGCCTTTCGCTCACCGTCTAACTCTTTTGTCTTCATCCTTGGCCAGACTACTCAAATGTAAGTCAATAGAACTCTTGAAACATCTCATGAGTAACCTTATTTCTGTTCCTTCTACCACAATTTCAATCTCCACCTCTTGCAGCCATAGATAAATGCCATAAAGCACTAAAAGAGATTAGAGGAAGTGTGCAACAACAATATATGCACTCGTGTTTCCCAACATTGGTCAGCCTTTTTATAAGAAATTCTTCAAATAAATGGTATATAGCAAAAACAAATCAATCCTCAGGAGTGAAAACTTGCTCTGATACCACTTGATGTGAACTCAAAATGGTATATTCTAATTAAAGATAAGGAATCTAGAATTTGTTCTAGGCAATAGTATCATAAGAACACAACCAATCTCTACAGGTACTCAAAATTCCAGTAGGGCTGCAGTCAATCAGCTCAACTAAAGCCACTTTTCATATTTTTGCTTCAATCCATAGGAATAATGGATGAGACTAAGATCTTTCATATTGAGTTACATTATGATCTTGAATCAAGAATTCCAACATTGAAGAATTACCCTCCATTAACTGATACCAGTTCATAGAAATAACAACAATAGGGGGGCTGATATCTTTCATAGAAATGTAGGCGAGTTTGTTATTTAGCTGCATAGGAGTTGGCTGAGTAGGGGAAACAACTGAATCATTGGAACCATGTCCTTGTTGTTTGAGCCCATAGATTTCATAGCAAATACATCTTAGCTAAATGTGTTATATAGAGTGAAATTGGGTACTTCCTATGATTGACACTTCAATTGAGCAGCTTGCCAAGGTTTTGAATGTATTTCATCATTTGAATGCTCTTGGAGGCATCTAGATACCGCAGGGAAGCAGTTGATGGGGTGAAGTCCGCTTGCAATGGTGCCATTGTTGGTGTAGGGTCATCTGTTCATGGTGTTGCTTCTTTGACACCAAGAGGTAACATTAATTATGTATTTGAATATTTTGGGCAATTACATTGATAGACATTCATGAATTGGAAACCTAGATAAGTAAAAATGGGATGAGATGTTTTTGGGAGTGATTTGGGATTGATAAATTTGAAAGTTTGCATCGAACAGTTCTCTCTTCGAGGACAAAGAGTGAAACACAAACAAATGATGGGTACTCTAAAGTCAAAACCTAACTCGTGGGATATAGAATTCCTGGAAAATGGAAATGTGCTGGTTCTGCATCGGATGAAGACATGTTTGCTTCTATGAATAACATTGTAGCCAAGAAAAGTAGAAGGTTTAGATTTTGAAGCAAACTTACTGGTGGCCGTCCTAGCAAGTCTTAGTCCAGGCCGTTTGTAAGTGGCTAGCACTATGTCTATCTATTTCTCACTTTCCAAATCACATTTAAACCCAAAACCAAATAGATTGCACACTTAGGGACCATTTGGATACCTCCCATTTTGTATTTGGATTTGGAATTGAGTTTTGAATACAAAATTAATAGATCCGGCAGCTCATGTAGAGGGAGACAGAGAGGAAAGGGGGTACTTCCTAGCGTAGGGGAGAGGTTGAGGAGCAAAGAGGGTGAAAGAAACTTCCACATCTGTGGATTTCCAATTTCTTATATCCACTGCAAACTTAGAAATCTGATTATTTTCCCTGTCAGCCGCTGAATTAAAAATCCAAGAATTTGATCCGATCCAAATTTCAATGCAAAAAGGGCTGCAAATGTGAGAAATCCAAATCTTCTCGGCATCCAAACGGGCCCTTATAGTCCGCATTTAAGATAATTATATTTTACCGTATTCCTACAATCCGCTGCTGGAGAGTGCAAATTTGAGAATTTCTCAAAGGTTTCGTTTGGAAACCATTTGACAAAATGGGTTCTACAGATTTTTTTGCTACAGAGAATGAGAAAATCTAGATTATTCAGTTTGGCAAACTAGATTCGACCAGTCCATTTCTCTCGTTTCTACTTCACTCAAGGCCATAAAATGCGGAAAAATGAAATTTTCTGCTTAGGAAGATTCTTGTTATCCTGTTACGTTTCTTCAGGAGAGAATGGGAAAGCCTTACCGAACAGGTCCTAAGCTGTTTTTTTTTTTTTTTTTTTTTTAACCTGGAAAGATAACGACCCCGGGGTGGATCGGCAAATTTATAGATAAAAAGTTGGGACCATACAAGAGGAGGAAAACCTCCTAGCCATCAATACAGGAAGCCGTAGCCCTAGAAAGAGAGAAAGGAGGAGGGGAAGCCTCTAACTCGACAAAATAGCAAGTAAAAGCCATAGGAAAAAGACAACAATCAATGCTTATAAGGGAGAGTGCCCTTAGATGATCTTGCTTCTGATGTTGGGAAGGCCAAGTGCATCACATCTTGCTGCCCCTCTTACCAGGCGAGGCATGGAGGCCCAGGAGGGATAGAACAAATTGGATCTTGATGAGCAGCCGAAGTTTGCAAGGGCATCTGCAACTGAGTTTCCCTCTCTGAATTGGTGTTTGCAAGTGGGAGACAAAATGCAAAGAAGTGGTTGAATTTCCTTCCAGAGATATTGGATTGCCCAAGGGATTTGCCCTTTCCCGTCGATGAGATCGATCAGAACTTTGCTATCAGATTCCACGATTATCTTGCTCATATTAAAGGCCATGCAACAGCGGAGCCCGTCCAAGAGTGCACGAGTTTCCGCAACCATGTTAGAGCCTTTCTCGTAGTAAAGAGAGAAAGCTAAGATAACCGTAGATTTTTCATTTCGAATAACTCCTCCTCCACCTGCTTCTCCAGGGTTCCCCTTCGAAGCTCCATCTATGTTGAGCTTAAGAGTTCCTTTAGGTGGTCTCTTCCATAGAATCCAGCAATCCTTTTGAATCCTTGGACGGCAAGGAGAAATGCCAAGCTGGGACAGAGAAAGAACCTCTAACAAGATTGGTTCCTTGAGAGGAGAATTGCTACAATCCAAGTTTCTGATACCCTCTGAAATGGTGCTGATGATTCTATTGGTGGAATTAGATTTTCCATCCATTCGTCTGCGACACCGCTCTTTCCAAATTTCCCAAGCTATGATGGGAGCTGTGAAGCTGAATAGATGGGCTGCTTGAGTTTTTCTTTTAGTTCCTGCTTTCCACCAACTTATAATTCTAGTCTTGATAGACTGAAATTGGATCAGATTGAAGTTCCAAAGGTTGGCAAACTCTGACCAAATAGATCGAGCTAACTCTCCATCTATGAATAGGTGGTTCATGGTTTCCTCTTTATGGATCGAGCAACAAACACATTTGGATGGCGCCTGAATGTGCTTGCTTTTTATTCTTTCATCTGTGGCAATGGCATCCTGGAAAACTTTCCAGAGGAAACAGCTGATTTTTGGAGGGATAGATCCCCAGGTTGGTGCGGCCCAGTTCACATTGCTATTTCTAGTTCTGTTGACGATCCATGCTGAATTGGTAGTAAAGGTGCCTGATGGGGTGGGACACCAAATCAAAATATCTGGAGATTCATTCAATTGGAGCCTGGTGTTGAATAACACCTCAAGCCAGACTGTCGAGAGGTGTGGTTCAATGATCTCCATGTTCCAGCCCCCTGATGGAAGGAGCATGTCTTTGATAGTAGCAGTGATGTTTATGTCTTCTCTATTTTCAGCCAAGAAGAATAATGGGGTGCTACCCATCCAGAGATCAGCCCAAAAAGAGATGGATCCATTTCCAATAATCCATCTCGAATTTTGAATCCAAGTAGCTCGAACAGATAAGAATTCGTTCCACATTTTTGAACAACCACGAGATGGTTGAATTAAATTCAAGTGATGTTTTCTGCAGTATATCGATCTGATAAGGGAGCTCCATAACGAGTTGTTAGAGTGGAGGTGGTGAAGAGACTTTAATCTGAATGCTGAGCTGAGTTCCGAAAGGGATTTAGTAGCCAGGCCGCCCTCCACTTTGGGCTTGGATATACGGCTCCATGATACCCAGTGCATTTTGGCTCCTTGATCACTGCCGCCCCACCAAAAACTTGACAACAAGTTCTCTATTCTCTTTAGGACCTCTTTGGGAGGACACATTGCTGATAATGTGTGAATAGGAGTGCTGGACAGGACATGATTGATGAGAACTAATCTCCTAGCTTGGGAAAGAAGTTTACCTTTCCAGCCCTCTATCTTTCTTCTTATCTTCTGAATTAAATCATCGAAGAAGCTGGATTTCACACGCCCTAGATAGAGAGGTACTCCCAAGTAAGTGATTGGTGGAATTTTATTAGTGAATCCAGTTGTGCTTGCGATAATTTTTCTTCTAGATGGAGAGGTTTTCTCAGAAACAGCAAAGCAACTCTTTGATTTGTTAACTAGTTGGCCTGATGCTTGTTCGTATTTACCGAGGAAGGACATGACTTGCTGGAGGCTATGTTTACTCCCATTTGAGAAGATTATGGTGTCGTCCGCAAACAAGCAGTGGGTGATCGGGATGCTGTCTCTGCACCTTTGAAAATATGTTGCTCGACCGTCTCTAAAAACAGAGGAGAGCCCTCGGCTTAGAACTTCCTCTGCTAGAATAAAAAGGCAGGGCGACAGAGGATCTCCCTGTCTCAATCCTCGTGAAGATCTAAAGAATCCATTGGGCTCACCATTCAGAATGACTGAGAACCAGCAACTTTGGGTAGCCTCCTTGATAAGCTTTCTCCATTGATTAGAGAATCCAAACCTTTTTAGCACATCTTGCATGAATTTCCAGTTGAGTCTGTCAAATGCTTTGGCCATATCTATTTTTAGCATCACATTGCTGCCTCTTACTTTTTTCTTCAACCCTGTCATCATTTCTTGAGCGATTGCTATGTTGTCCGAAATGAACCTGCCTTTGACAAAAGCTCCTTGTTCTAGGGAGATTAGATTTGGCAATACTTTTGCAAGTCTTGATACAATAACTTTGGAGAAAATCTTATAACAAATGTTACAAAGGCTGATGGGTCTGAAGTCTGAAAAATCTTTTGGGTTTTCCAACTTTGGGATCAATGAAATGAATGTAGATGAGTAGTGTTTAGATAATTTACCTCCCGCCAGGAAAGCTTTGGAAGCAGCCACTAGATCAGATTTGATTGTGTCCCAGCAAGTGGAATAAAAGAGCCCACTGAACCCATCGGGTCCAGGAGAGCTTTCCTGAGGCATGCTAAAAGTGGCGACTTTGATTTCCTCCTCTGAGGGAGGGGCCAGTAACATTTGGTTGTCCTCGGTAGAGATCAACATGGGGATGTGATTAAGCAGTTCTTGATTCTGCCTTGAACCTTCTTCTGATAGGGCCTTTTCAAAGTGTTTTCTTGCTAGCTCTTTGATCCTGCATTGGTCTGTAATCCATTCTCCCGAGTGTCTGATTTTGGTGATCCCTACTCCTCTTCTTTGGTGTTGCATAGAAGCATGAAAAAATTTGGTATTTTGATCACCTTCTTTGAGCCATTTCTCCTTTGATTTTTGTCTCAAGAAGATTTCCTCATGGAGAATAGCTTCATTCAAGTTAGATCTAGCCCTGCTTAGAGCCTCAATATTTTATGGGTTTGGATTGCCTTGGTGAGCAACTTCTGCTTTCAGGACCTCGTCCTCTTGACTTTTGATGTTTTGAAATACATTGCCAAAGATCTCCTTGTTCCAGGTTTTGAGGACTCTTTTGGTATTTTTCAGTTTTACAGAGAGTACCTCCAGTGGGTTTCCATCCACTTGGATAGACCAAGCCTCGGCTACAATTGCCTGGAATTGGGGGTGCCTAGTCCACATGGCTTGGAATTTAAATGGTCTGATGATTGGTGAAGATGGAGCATGGATGCTTATTAGGAGAGGACAATGGTCAGAGCATGTACGAGATAAGTGGGTAACTGAGGTAGCTTGAAGTCATTCAGCCATTGGGAGTTGAAGAGCGCTCTATCAAGTCTAGTCCAAACACAACTTCCATTTCTTTGATTGTTACACCTGGTGAATCTCGATCCTGTGAAGCCTGCATCAATCAGACCCGCATCATCAATGGCTCCTTGAAATTCCCTGCAGGAAACAGGGTTTGGAGGCCTCCCACCCAATTTTTCTCTAGCATTAAGAAGGGCATTAAAGTCCCCCCCCACCAACCAGGCCGTGTGAAATATCTGGCTGCAATCACTAAGATAGGACCAGAGCTCTCTCCTCTCTACCATAGAGCAGCTGGCGTAGACGAGAGAGAGAAAGGCCACACGTCCAGAGTGGAGGTGAGTTAGCTCAACTGACATGGCTTGAGACATGGTAGATACCAGTCTCATACTAAGGGATTTGTTCCAAAGAAGCCAAATCTTAGAATAACCAGTGAGGTTAGTCAAAGAATGCTCGAAATTCAATATTTTGGCAAGGTTTTGAATTTCCTGATCATTTACTAATGGTTCCATCAAAGCTATATAGCTAAGGCTGTACATCTTTGATATCACTTTCAGTCTCCTCCGAGTGAGGCTATTTCTTACCCCTCTGATATTCCATATAATGCCGCAAATCATGGAGAATACCTTCCTGAGGGCCTTCCTGACGGCCTTCCTGATCGGGTTGAGGTGCTTGTTTTTTTTGTTTTTTTTTTTCTGCCCTCTTGGAGTCTCTTGAAGATTTTGAACCGCTAGGACAATGTCTGATGAGGGTTCTAGGGGAACATGGTCTTGCAAAGGATCTTCAGTTAGGAGAGCTGCAAGTGAAGGGTCTGATGAGGGATTAGGTAGAGTTGTGCCAAAAGATGGATTTTCAGGAGGCAGAGTAGCCAAGCTACCGGTTGGACAACTAAACAATAGAGATTCTGTTGGAGTGAGGCTTTGCATAGGTTCTTCTGAGGGTTGCAAAGTGCTGTCTTTATCTAAAAGGATAGCAATGCGGATGTTGTCCTCTCTTACTTTTTCAGAAAGCTCTTGTATGCGGACATCAAAAGAATCTTTTCCTGCTATTAGTTCTGAATACGAAGGATTTTTTGATGGGATTGAACCTACTGAAGCTGGGCCAGGGTTGAGGAGGTTTTTTGACGATTTAACGGGAACAGATACAGGTAAGGTAGAGGGTTTTTGTCCTTTGCCTTGTTTTGGCTTTGGGTTTCACCATGCTTGATCAATGATCTTGAATCATCCGATGAAGGTAGGATCAAGGGCAATAAGACAGACTTGGGATGCGTTGGCCCTGATCTCCACACACTTGGTTGGTCCCATCTGCACATGGTGGTTTTGGTTAGGCTCTATTTCTTTCGAGGTGTAATAGCAGTAAAACAAAATTTACACCCATATGGTAAAACAAATTTTCTGTCCATTTTACTTCGAAAGAGACAGATCTTTAATGAAAACAATGCTCCTCTTAAAAGATATCTTCTTTGGAATTGAAGTGAAAGTATTTTTAGACCCCTCTCTAAAAGGGATATATTCAGGTGGAGAGCGAGAGAGGGTAGAATTTCTCTAACGTCCCCATCTCAAAGTTCTACTTGTTAGATATTGATTTCTCCAATCGCCATTGGATTTGCTAGGGACCATAGCTGATGGCATTTCACGGACAGGCTGTTGCATGAGACAGCAGCCACATCGGCTCAAATTTTGTCTTATTCATTTAATCAATCTGAGGTGGCAGCTCTCTCATGCAACAGCTCGTCCTCGAAATTCCTTATGCAATGGTCCCTAGCAAATCCCATCGCCCATTTATATTTGTCTCATTATGGTCCATGAAAAGCAAAGAGAAATCAGCAAAATATCTTCAATTTAGTGAGAAGGGCCAAATTGAAAACCAAAATCCGTTCTGTAAACAATAAGATTTTGCAAATTACGATAAAATTAGAGGGTGGGGTCAGGTTTGCGTGGTCCCAAGGCTTGAACACTAACCCAACCCAAAATTAAATCAGGCTGGTTTTTCCCAACGCCACCCAAGCCCAAATTGGGTTGAACCCGTCCCGTTCAGTTTGAGCCCGGCCCAAGTTGCACCACTAATAATGATTACTGTATAAGTTATACAAGGTCAAGCTAAATCAAAAGGAGTCATATGAAATTTATGCCATGTTTAGTCCAGGGAGGGTTCAGCTCGTGCAACATCTTCCTCTCACCCATTGCCACCCACTCACCCACCCGTTTAATGCCCTTCCAAAACTGATCAAATTTGAAGGTATGAAAAAAGATGGTGTTATATTTCCAATATCTTCACTTAAAACACAAGTGCGTCGCTTGCCCTCTACACTCTTCTTCTTCGAAGCCTGCCATACTCTTAACAACTTAAAATGCATTTGTCCCTCTTCAAACAGAAATAAAATGACATATTCTCAAACTCTTTTTACGGGGAGTGCGAAATTCACCTCAAACAATTAACACTGTGATTTTGGTGGTGCAAAAACTGCAAGCAGTAGCAATACATTGGAGGCCGCGTGCACGTACGGACTACATATATAGTATTCCTGTGAGTAAAAGTAAAAGCAAATCACTTTATTACAGATAGATAGTAGGCGAACGTACTCTCTTTGTTAGGTACTTCTCCTATGGCCCAATGGTAGTGGTGGCCTTCTGAGAAGCCTTTAAATGTTAAACTGAAAAGTAAATGGTAGAGGAGTGTTATTACTAAAACAAAACAAGGGGGTGCGGATATTATTTTCCACTGTGTATAAATAAGTAGAGAAATGATATTATAAAAGGGGGTGAAAATATCATTTCCCTCGTCCACATAACTATACATATAAATTTGTGTATTTATAAGTAAAGATCTTACCTTAGATTCGACCCAATTTGGAAGAAGGGACAAGGAAGACTTTAAAAAGCTTAAAGTTGACAAGCACAAGAAGACATTGATTGGAAACAAGTATAATCCATATGGAAAGAACCCTCCATTTCTTCTATATTCTTCTATATATATGTTTATATGTATGAAGAAGACATGGAAAGGTTTTAAGGGAGAGGGGAAACTAGCACTTAGAATAAAAAGCACATGAATAATTGAATATGGGATTTGCTAGGGTGGTCTCCATTCATGAGGTGGGTGGTCTGACATGCGACAGATCAGCAGCGAAATGCCTTTTGCGATGGACGCTAGCAATTCCCATTGAATATAATGTAATTCTCCTCATAGAGTAAAGACCAAAGAGGACAAATGCACCCTTCACTTCTTTGCTGCTGTAATTTGTAAGCAACTTTGTTAAATGAATAAATGAAGAAAGGTAGAGCTATTCCATTTACTTTTAGAACATGGGCAAAGGAGAATGTGCAGATATCATATCTTATGCAAAGATTGGGATTTTCTACTTTCTATTTTACATTTTACCACAAGGAATGAATGAAAAAGGGAGAAGGGGAGAGAAATGAGAGGGAAAAGAAAGGTTCTTCATCTGTTTTTTGTGGTCCTCTCTAGTCTCTCCATTGCCGAAATGGGAATGGGTGCAATAGAAGCATTGATGGCAGGACTTCCTCAAATGTGGAACAACTGTTAATCTCACATGCCGAGGAAGAACTGGGATCTACCCTAAAGCTAAAGGCCCAAAACGCAGAGGAATCCTCCAATAATATTGCATTCCGAGTGCAAGCCAAAGTCGGCCCAAAACGCAGAGGATGTACCCTCTCTCTGCCTTTTATAAAAGCTGAATAGATTTCCACCATGCAAATCTCGTTGGATTTTTATATGATTTCGTCGTGTTATATACCCATGGTTTTAAATTTCAACCCAAATCCGAAATTTCGGGTTTCGGTCAAGGCCAAAACCGAAATCGGGTATACCCGTAACGTTGCAAAATTTGGACCGAAATTTCGTCCGAAATTTAAGGAATTTCACCCAAAAAACTCGATTTTGTTCATTATTTAATATTTTCCCAAAATTTATGGGGAAACTGAAATTTCAGCCAAAATCTTGTATGAGATAATTTTCCCGAAATTTCCTCGGTCCTCACCAAAATCAAACCATTATATACCATGCGACATGTGTTTAATTGAAAGAGATGATATATTTGCCCCTGTTTTTAACTTAGGAGTTGGGATAGCCCCTCTAGTGTAGAGGGGTAGTCATAATCAAGGTTTTAAATTTCGGTTTCGGGGGTAGTTTCTGTCCTCATCGAAACCGAAATTTTCGGGAAATTTTGGGCAAAATCCACAAAATCAGATAAAACAATATTTTATTCCATAGAAAATTTTGGCTGAAATTTAGAAAAAATATTATTTAACGGAAAAAAAATCTACTTTTTGGATGAAACCCCTAAAATTTCGGCTGGAATTTACAGGGAAACCGCCGAAATTTTATACCATTTCGTGTATACCCAATATCGATTTCGTTCTCGACCGAAACCCGAAATTTCGGCTCGAAAGTTTGGATTTCGGGTCGAAATTTAAAACCTTCATTATAATACACTAGAGGAGGCTGTCACAAGTAAAAATTGATCCTATTTACATACCAAATTGGTGAGATTTTATGTGGTGTGCACGAGAAATCCACTATTTTTCAAAAAGAAGAGTGGAACCCACTTCATAAGTCGATCTAAACCGTCCATTTGTTCAGCATAACATAAATAGGATGTACCCCGAAAATCATTTACATAGGATGATCATAACCTCTGATCGGTAGAGGGTTAAGATCATTCTATAGAGATGATTTTACAACCTATTTAGGTTGTAGAGCAAAAAATGAACGTTGTGGATCACCCTTTGAAGATGTTTTCAAAAAATAATGGACTTCAGGCTCACACGAAATAGCCTTATATGAGACTAGGCTTTGTGCTTCGTAGCTTTCTTACAGGAAGAAAAAACAAAGAAAAATGTACGAGTTCAATATGTGATTTTAGTTGTTTTTGTTTTTATCCCAACTCCACGTTAGAAAATTCTATCCGTTCGATCAGTGGACTGTGTATATAAGATCCAAATCTGAATTGGAAGGGCCCATCTAGCCCTAGCGAGAATGTGAAAGATGAGGAAAATGTGGTGGGGGGTCACATCGAGGCATGATTTCATCTGAGCGCACGAGAAAGGGAAAGGAAACTACTTGGGACCACCATGAAAGAAACCCACTTTTTTCCGTAACCGAAGGAGAAGCAAGGAACAAAAACTAGAAAATTTCTCTTTTCTAACACCACCGGGTCCTTTCCTTTTGGGTCCCTTACCTTACGTAATCCTCTCTCACCTCACAATCTCTCCCTCTACACTATTCTAGGTAGGGCTGCAACTCGAGCCGGGTTTTACCCGACCCGCATCGACCTGACCCGAAAATACCCTGGGTTGGGTTCAGGTTTCATGGGTTTCGGGTCGAGCCGGGTTTAGCATTCAAAAGCCCGCATGAATCTTGGGTCGAGCCGGGTTTGAAGGGGCCCGACCCGACCCGACCCGACCCGAGTTACATAAGTTATAGTATGTACATTTTTTTCTATTGTTAGTTAAAAGTTAAAAGTGAAAACCCACGCACCCACTGTTACTGTATGTGAGTGTAATTTCTGCTTCTATGAGTTGAGTTGATTCAAGTGTTTGATTCAGCATTGTTTGATTGTAATTACAACATTGTTTGATTACAGCATTGTTTGATTCAAGTGTAATGTGAGTGTAATTACATCATTGTTTGATTCAAGTGTAATGTGAGTGTAATTTCTGCTTCTATGAGTTGAGTTGCCTTGCCAAACAAGAATTTTCCTTAAAAAATTGCGTCAACGTGAAAAAATCTGACCCGACCCGAACCGACCCGAGATTTATCATGGGTAGGGCCGGGTTTGGGAATCATGGGTTTTCCGAAAAAAAACCCGACCCGACCTGACCCGAGATATTTCTCGGGTAGGGTTGGGTTCTCCAAAACCCGACCCGCCCGACCCGAGTTGCAGCCCTAATTCTAGGCCAATAAAGCCATGTTTTCTATGAAAATGAAATGACCTAAAGGACGAAAGGTGTTGTATTTGCCAACTTCCTCAGCCCTTTTCTAGGCCTGAGAGCCTAAAGGTATGTGAAAGCCCAAGGGGCCGTTTGGGTACGCGGATTTTAGAATCTTGGATTTCCTCAAAATCGTAGGTGGGAGAGAAGAGTCTTAGCAGACCAGCCGTACGTTGTTTTCAGATTTCACGCCCTTCTTTTCGTCAGCAAGAGAGCAAGATATCATCCCATGTTTCCAGGTTTTAGAAATCTCTGGATGTGGCAGAGATTCTAAAACCTGGATTTCGTACTTAGAATCCAAGAAACTCTGTGAGAAGAGCATGTAGCAGCTTGATCATGACCCCTCTTTTACATTGTTTTCAAACTAAAACCTGGATTCTAAAATCTGCATATCCAAACGGCCCCTGAGAGCCACGAATTTTCTTGAAATTTCATGCAGCAAAGAGAATTATGTAAGTTTATATATAGTAATCAAATATTACTCGACAAGGTAAACAAGAAATGCAAGAAAAGTTATAATTTGAAATTCTTCTCTTCACTCCTATCTTCGCTTAGCCTCTCCTATCCCCTCTCTTCTAGCACTGTGGCATCAAAACTCTAATTACCAGTACAACACAAAAGAAATGGTATATTTACTAGTATATGTGAAAGGGCAGTGATAAATCGACACCCAAATGTCTTAAATTAACCCCCAGAGGAGAGAGAAAGAGACATAGGGTGTCGATTTAAGATATATGGAGGTCGATTTATCACTCCCCTATGTGAAATTGTCTTTTCTATATGGTGTTTTAATTTGGATAAAAATACATATTAACAGCTAGAAGTACTTATTACAAAAGAAGAAAATAAAATCTATAGGTTGACCAAGGCTCTTTATGGACTAAAACAAGTGCCACATGGATTATGATATAGTGAAATTGATCGATATTTCATTAAAAAGGTTTTCAAAAGAGTAAGAGTGAGCCTACCTTATACATCAAGACCCAAAAGTTCAACTGCACTAAAATAAAAGTAAAATGATACATGACTTTAAGATGGATGTGGTGAAGTCAGATGTCTTTCCTTCTCTTTAAGGTTGCTCTTTTATGGTTCTGTTCAAGGGAAACTTGAGACATTGATGATACAAGGATGACACAACCAAGTTAGTTAGCATACTTAATGAGTGATATGTGTCTGATACACTAAGTCAAGAAGAAGGTAGAATTTCTACTTTTCAAAAGAAATATGCTAAAAGTATTCTAAAAATTTTCATGACGGTTGGTGGAGGAAGATGGGACAAAAAAGGTAAATGTTGCTGACTATCGAAGCTTGATTAGATGTCTATTATACTTGACAACTAAACATTGTGTTTGCAACAAGTTTACTTTCTAAATTCTTGAATGACTCTAGGCAAATCTATTTTAGAGCAACAACAAAAAGAATTTTGATATTTGCAAGGAACTATTGATTATTAAATAAGATGCAATCTTAAATCAGATTCAACGTTATTTGGATACACTTACATTGGCTGGAAAGGTTCCTTCTGCTGGAAATTGAAATTGTTTATGGTTTTGTTAAAAGCCTTTGTGGTCTTCTAGGATGGTTATTAGAGTTTCTATATGGTGCCCAAGTGGGCATGCTTGTGCAAGAGGCAGCACCCTTGATATTTGATCCATTAACATCACGTTTTTTAAGATGCTGCTGTTGTATCAAATATCAAGGGTGGCATGCTTGTCGTACAGCTTGCACGAGAATGCCCGCTCGGGCACCATATACTTTCTCTACTTATTATGTGTGGAAAATGTAAAAGTATAGAGTTCTTAATGTCTAGACTAGATTATTAAAGAGTCAATGGGAGCTCCCATGATGCATGTTACTTAGGATACCTAAAGGACTAAGTGTTTATTGTATTTAGCTAGTGTTTTCTGTCTATAAGTATGAAGTCATTTGTGTAGAGATTGTAAGCTTAAAGAGTATAGCGTCAAGGGAAAAGGTTCAAGGGAGAAGAAGTGTAGAGATTTTAAGGAAAAAGTGAAAAGAACACCAAGTCATTTATAAGGTTATATATATATATATAAAGTCCTTTTATTATAACTGTTTTATTTGTGTTTTTAGTGGAGCCCTACACGGGCCCTTTGGCCGTGTATTTTCCAAGCTTCCTTACGTTGATCTTATGATCACAACTAGGGCTGCAACTCAGGTCGAGCGTGCCGGATTTTGAAGAACCCTACCCTACCCCAGAAATATCTAGGGACGGGACGGGTCGGGTTGGGTTTTTTTTTCGGAAAACCCACGATTCCCAAACCCGGCCCACCCATGATAATTCTCTGGTCGGGTTTTTTCACGTTGACGCATTGTTTTACATTATCTAACTTCAGCTCATTGAGATTAAATGCAAAGAGAAACAAACTCAGTGGCATGGGATAGCATAAAGGTATATATGGGTGTATGAGTGCTTAGATGCTTGCATTTAACCTTTTCTATACAAAATACTGGTTCTGTGCTTATTAAGCAATGACTCACTAGCAGCAAAATGCAAACATGCATCAATCATACCGCAAACCAAAGAGGGTAACCATAACTTCATATAACCGCATAAACAATTCATTTAAACATGCAACAACAATAGCGTTGATGTTAAATTCAATGACATTTACTAACATGCGCAATACTCAATTTATCTGTTTCAAGTCGGGTCGATCGGGTGTTGGGTTTTTCAACATGAAACCCGACTCTACCTGAGATTGAGTTGGGTTTTTCAACCTGAAACCCGACCCTACCCAAGACCCATGATTTAAGAACCCGACCCAGAGTATTTTCGGGTCAAGTCGATGCGGGACGGGTAAAACCCGACCCAAGTTGCACCCCTAATCGCAACACTGCATAATCAATCTATTTGAGGGAAAAGATTTGCTTGGAAATATTTTTTAGAATAGAGAATAATCTTCTTCTCTATGTATACCTGTGGGTTTCCATTTAATTACTGGTGCAAATTTTTTAGTGGCTTGCGAAGAGAACTCATTTCTCTTATTTTTCAAGAGTTGATCTATAGACAAGTGTCCACTTTTGTGTATTGGGAAAGAGAACGGATTTCTCTTATTATCTCGATGAATGTTATCATTTATGTACAGGAAAAAAGTATAAATTTAATTTTTTATCCCGATGATGTTGCAAGAATGCAATGATTTTGGTCTTCGTTTATGCAGAAGCACTATATAAGCCGTTTCTGTCAAAGTTTCGTTCAAAGTATTTCTAAAGGAAGCTACTCAAAAATTGAATCTAATTCCTCCCATTTATAACGTTTAGAAAGAAGGATTAGACCACAGACCCCAAGACTGAAATTTTCAATGAATTTTCAGGAATGCGAGGAATACCAAGAAAGAAGCTGAAGAAAGAGCATGTCGTCCTTCATTTCTTGCCGGAATGCTATTCGGTCGTTTTTGTCAATGCTAATCATCACAATTTTGTAGAAGAGAGAGAAGAAGTGAAAGATTTTGATTTAAATAAGGGTGTTGGAAATTGTAAATAAAAATCAATGTTTGTGGTTTTGTGAATAGTCTTTGTGGTCTCCTGGGATGTTATTATGTGTGGAAAATGAAAAAGTCATTGTATGTTCTCTAAAGTTCTAAATGTAAGGCTAGATTATCAAAGAGTGAATGGGGCCTTCCTATGATGTTGCTTAGGATGCCCAAAGGACTCATTGGGACTGCAACAAAGTGTCTAATGTATTTAGCTATTTTATGAGTGTTTTGTGTCTATAAGTATGAAGCCATTTGTGGAGTGATTGTAAGTTTAAGGGGTGTTGCTTTAAGGGGAAAGATTTAAGGGAGAAGTGTATAGATTCTAAGGAAAAAGGGAAGAGAACACTAAGTCACTTGTATAAGTTGGTTCGATATATAAAAGTCCTTTTATTTTGGTGTTTAATATGTGTTTTTAGTGGAGCTCTACACGGGCCCTTTGGCTGTGTATCTCCCAAGCTCCCTTACCTTGCTCCTATGATCACAACACTGCATAATCAATCAATCGAATTGGGGTGAACAACTTTAATGAAAAAATTAAGCATATGGAAATGCATTTTCTTTTGAAAGTGGTGAGTTTTCATGGGCCTCAAATAAAAAAAGGACAATATCTTAATCTTCTACCAGAGCAATATATTGCAACAGAAAGCAGCTTCTCAAGCAATTTGGCTTTGAAGGATCTTTGAAACTATTGGCCAGAACTAAATAAAATAAATTAAAATATTTTTTGATAAAAGGCTTAATTATTTTTGCAAGGGTTTCAATTGAACAGAACGAAGCATATTGCTATAAAGTATCATTTAATAGAAGAGACTATTGAAAGAGGATAAATTTAATTAAAGTAATGCAACATGGATGATCAACTGGCGGGTATCTTCACAAAGAGTTAATGAAAAAAGTTCCATTATCTCAAATATCTGTTAAAAGTTTAAGGAAAGTATATTAATAATGAATGTATAAATGTAATGCATTCAAGAAGTGTTTAGAAATATATTTTGGTTTCTAAAAAAATGTCATTTTTTATTCTTGTATTTGTATTTCGTAGAAACCTATGAGTCTAGAGATAAGTGATAGTCAATGTGAAACTACAAATTACTCCAAAAGCTTAAGCTGTTGGAGAAGGTGTTATTTAGTCTTTCATACTTTAACACTCCCCTCACGCGTGGCCCCTCTTTTTAGGGTTGGCCTACACATGGCACATGTGGCCCCTCTTTTGGTTTTGCCATTACATGTGGATTTTTAACAACAGGGAGTTTTGAACTCTGGACCTTTCCTCTGATACCATGTGAAACTACAAATCACTCCAAAAGCTTAAGCTGCTGGAGATGGTGTTATTTAGTCTTTCATACTTTAACAGTCAAAGAGTCTAAAGATATTTGAAAACCTACGAGTGAGTCAAGAATTCTCTAGGGATATCATGCAAGTTGCAAAGAGGGTTTTGTAAGTCTATAAATAGTTATCAAACTTTAATCATCAAGGCAATCAAGAAATGAAAGAAAAGTTTAAATTTGAAAATCTTGTCTTGAAAACCCTATCCCCTTAAGACTCTTTTCTATCCTCATCTTTTTGACTTCCAATGAAAAAATAGCTATTGCATATGGTCCCCTTTATTAGGGACAAAGAATATTAATGTTAATAGAGAAAACTCATAACTTGCTTGCTTGTTTTCACTTCTCCAATTATCATGAAGAAAGTAATATTCTCCAAGGTTGTGATATTCAGCTGTGAATCTTCATAGGGGTGAGAAAGGAAACGTTTGTGACCTCAACGTATGGATTGGATTGCTTGTGTAAATATCATATGTGCTTGTAGGAGCATTTGAGTCCATGTGTTTGGTTATTTTTGTGAATATGAAACATATATGGGGACCCAAATGTTTACTATTATTTATTTTGTTTAATTGAGCTTAATTCATTTTGTTACGATTATTATATGAGCCCTTGAATCACATTTTAAGAGATCATTTGTGTAATTATGATGCACCTAACTCCCTTAATGTGGACAGGTAAAATGAATCCTAGTACTCTGTACTTGCATGATGCTACTCACTGTCTTCTTTTCCTATTGCTATGGGGACAAAGTTTTAATCCATGTACATACCCCCTAGTCTGAGATAAAATGAGATTCCTCTCAGTCGAAATTAAAAATTCATAGGCCAGTATGGAGATATAAAAAGTAAGAAATATATGGAACTTCTTGCATTGTTTGGCCACATGGTTTTACGTGGAAGGAATAACTATAAACTTGGAAAGAACATCATTTCTTCGGAAGCTTGTTTGGTGTAATTTTTACTTTATGGGTCGAGTATAAACTTCTTCACTATTGTTCACAAGCCATTTACAAGGGAGACAAGAGAGCCAAAGTGTGTAAATGTGAGTAGCTTTGGTGAATTGAGGAGAGGTAGTTGGGCAAGCAATCATTGGTTGTGGAGGGTGGACAAAGAGTGCTGCAATTGAACAAAAAAATGGATATATATCTTCGGCCCTCTTTTTTTACTTGGGACAGCCCCATCTAGTGTATTTATGACTACTCTTTTTACACTAGAGGGTAGGGGTGTAAATGGATATTCGGAAATTCGATTACCGTCCGCATCCGAATCCGTTTAAAGCGAATATTATCCGAATCCGTTTCAAGCGGATATTATCCGAATCCGTTTATGAGATATCCGGCTCTTAGCAGATGCAAATCTGGTAAATGGTATATCCGATCCGTTTAACATCCGAATCCGAGAAGTAAATCCTTTTTATTTATTATTAATAATATCATTAATATTTATTTTTAGTAATGACACACTATCTTTTGTTTCTATAAGAAAAGTGAATATTCTTTTTAGAAAAAAAATAAAATAGCCCAAACCCATTCCATCAAAATAACCCAAACCCATTCCATCATATATAAAAAAAAAAAAGGAAAAACCCAAAGACCACTACCAACACTATCATCCATCCTCATCGCCTCCCTCTCTCTCTCTCTGCCTTTGTTTTAAAAGGAAGAAGAGGATCTCATATATTTTAGGGTTTGAGAGTTAATTTTGTGAAGAGAATGTAGAGGTCTAGTTTTAGGGTTTGGAAAATTCATTCGAGTAACTAGGAGAAAAAAGATGAAGTGCTGCAATAAAATGTTCGAATTTACCGGATAAACGGATACGGATAATATCCGAATTCGTACAATATCCGACGGATACGAATTCGGTAATAGATATTAAATATCCGTCGAATCCGAATCTGAATTCGGATAGTGTATACTGTAATCGAATTCGGATATAGCCATATCCGCTCCGAATTCGATCCGTTTACACCCCTACTAGAGGGGGCTGTTTCTAGTAAATAAAAGGGGTGAATATATCACTTCGCTTGAACAATCACATATAATCACCATAACATGGCACTGCTAAAGTGGGGCCGGACGATGATGTCGTATAACTACTCTAGTAACTAGTACTTCCAAGGTGGATGCACATCTACGGTGACATAGCATCGCCAAATCAGCAATGTGTGGGGTGACAACAAACAATGGCTAGGTCCCACTCATGTGGATAAGCCATGGGGGAATGCTAAGTTGGATGCATTGGCACAGTCAGATAAGTGGAACGTTGAGTTGGCCATCACTTAAAAAAGAGAAGGTAAAATAACAACTTAGAATGGCTACTGAGGCTTCCTTTCTTACAATAAATGAGGCTAAAGAATTGGGAAATGGAGGGCAGGAAGTCACATGGGAGTCACCCTCGCTGGTGTCACAGCCATATGAGAATGAAAAAGACATAGTAGATACTGTATATATATTATATTTTTTTAGCATACGATGTCACGCATCCTCGACACATTTTATTAATTACCATGCTTCCTAGTTTCAATTGTATGTTTAGGGTTGACCATGATTTACCTAATCCATTATTGTGGTAGACCCTGCCTTAGATGGTTCATTGCCCAAAATTTTTTACCGTTCGATGTTCCAAACTATCTAATCGGGTCCATAAAGAACAGGAAAAGAATATAAACATGCATTTACCCAGATTCAATCACCAAAGAGGCCATTGAACACACGCTAAACGTGCTTCATTTATGGGATCTTGCCAACCTAATCTAAACCCAGCAGTGTGAGTAGTTCGTATCAATCAATATATAGACCCTATGGGCATGATAGAGCTAGGAAGTATTGTAATACAATGGATGCTGTGTGATCATATCCTCCTCCTCCTCTTCCTAGTACTAGTACTACTAATAATGATGATGATGATGATGATGATGATGATAGAGGAGTGCTAAATCGACCCCAATATATCTTTAATCGATCCCTTTTAACGGAAAATGTTAGGGCGCGTGAGTTGTACACCTGTACAGTATTTTGACGGTAGATGAGAACTTTATTCACATGCCCTAACATTTTCCGTTAAAAGGGGCCGATTTATCACTGCCCTAATAATAATGATGATGATGATGATGATGATGATAGGGGGGGGGGGGGGGGGGGGGGGGGGGGGGTGTTGATAAATTGACCCCCATATATCTAAAATCGACTCCTTTTAATTGAAAACCTTAGGGCGTGTGAGTTGTACACTTGTACGGTGTTTTAACGGCAGATGAAAACTTTATTCACACGCCCTAACGTTTTACATTAAAAAGGGGTCGAGTTAAGATATATGGGGTCGATTTATCACTGCCCTAATAATAATAATAATAAAGTGAATAGGAAAAAAGGAAAATAGTAATAATGAAAATGAGAAGGCTTCGTGTTGATTGAGGGAGATGTCACATTCCTAATGAATTTCGACCTACAACCAGATCAGGAAAAGAATCTTGCAAAAAAGTAAAAGAGAACCCAAAAATAAAAACAAAAGGGTCACCTCCCTCTTCACCCTCCCTTCATTTTTTTTTCTCTCTTTTTCCGTTGGTATTAGCTTGAGTGCAACTTAGCCCAACTTACGTCCTATTCACCCCATTAATACTCACTTTCCAAAAGTCCCTTTCTTTTCTTCCCCTCCCAAAACCATCATTCATGAAATGGGTGGTAATGGAGTCTGAGTAAATATCAAGCCCTTGCTTTGTTTTGGTTTATGCAATACAATAAGAGAGAGAGAGAGAGAGAGAGAGAGAGAGAGAGAGAGAGAGAGAGAGAGAGAGAGAGAGAGAGAGAGAACAAGTAGATGATGAGGAAAGAGAGTCCCTTTTAAGCATATAAACACTAAAACTCTTGCAGAAAAAACCCTTCTATTTTCTTCATCTATTTGAGTGCAGGGCCTCTCACAAAAAAGAGGGGGAAATAGAGAGAAATCCTTTCTCTCCTGTCCTCATATTTCTCCCAACTTTCTTTCCTTGTTGAACCCAGTAAGTAAAACCAGAACAAAATTCAAGCCCCATGCCTTTCCTCACTCTTCTTAGATCCATCTTTTTTAGCTTCCACCCCAACTCAAACCTAACTATTTTGCTAATAAAAACTAATCTCATCTCTTGTGCTCTCTTTTCCAAATTAGGGAAGGGATAGAAGAAGAATCCAAGGAAAAATGGGACGAGGAAAGATCGAGATCAAACGGATAGAGAACACGACCAACCGGCAGGTGACCTTCTGCAAGCGCCGAAATGGCCTCCTCAAAAAGGCCTACGAATTATCAGTCCTCTGCGAGGCTGAGATCGCCCTTATCGTCTTCTCCACCCGTGGACGCCTCTATGAATACGCGAACAATAGGTAATATTTGTTATTTCTTATTACCATTCTTCACTATCTTCTTATGTGATCTTTATATCTTCCCTTCAAGATCAGATATCTCTTTCTATTTATTTTGTGAAGTTGGGTATCGACCTATTCTTTGCAGATTGCTAATCTTTTTATTCTCCATGGAAGATTTGAATTATACCCACCCATACCTGTTTCGTTTTAGTTTCAAGGCCTTGTTCTCTACCTAGATGGTAATAATAATTGTTTCTCTTAGGATACAATGAAGTTTCTGGATTTTTCCAAGGCATGTCATTTACTTTATATGATTTCCCAATGACAATCCAGCTAAAAGTTAATCATTTTTATGCTGTTTTAGATTGTGCTTAGCAAATGCTCACTTGGTTTTTTCTCTATTTCTATTTATTTGATTTCTTTTCTGGGTCAGTTTTATTATTTTTAGTTTTTATATTATATATTTTTTTTCTTTTGTTTATTTCTTTGGAAGATGTACAGATCTGTTAGGGTAGAGAAAGAATAAGAATTTGAAATAAGTAGGGCTTGGGAAACATCCAAGAGAGGGAATTAGCATTCTTTGTGTATCTCCTTCCATTGTTTTTTAGCATTGCCATTTCCTCTCTCTTTTCTTTAGCCTTTATTCTTTCTGCTGTTTGTTCCCTTCCTCTCTGTTGTTCTTCCTTGATGTCATCCATCAGGCATAAGAAAGCCTGCTACAAAGGTGTCACCTTCTCATTAGCCCATTCCTAAACCGAGGAACTATTCCATTTGACATTTCCTTAATAGCACGTCAGTTTTTAGTTTTTACAACATAAAGGAAAAGAGAATATGAACAAGAGGAATCCCATGCCTTGTGCTTTTTCTTCCTCATCAGTCATCACCCACCAAAACCCAGATTAGGTTTTCATGTAGGGGTACAAAAAATCCAAAATAACCTGGATTTTTCTAATAAATATCTGATTAGGTTGTGTCAGAGTTTATGGGTTTCTCTCTAATGGGTGAGAGAGAAAGGGATGACGAAGTCTTACACCTTCCTTGCCTCATTTGAAACTTACACCGTTTTACCCTTATGGGTCTGGGTTGGTTTGAAGGAGGTATAGTATGAATGTATGTATTTTATGCTCCAGTTACAAAACTTAGGTCACGTTACACAAGATTTTTCACCTCTCCTCTTGTCAGAAAAAGGATCAGTATCATGATTTCTACTGTGTGTTTTTTTTGTTCTTTTTCTTCTACGTAATGAAAGTGAAAATGGTATTGTTGGTCTTCTATTGTTCAAGTATATGAAACACTTGAACAAGCTCTACCAAAGAGTTAAAGGTGGGGTAGAAGTTACAAGTATAACACTTTCTTTTTGACATGAGAGAGAGAGAGAGAGAGAGAGAGAGAGAGAGAGAGAGAGAGAGAGGGAGGGCCAATGAAAATGGCTAACGTTGTGTATTGATAATCTCTTTACACTGTCACCAATAAGGTTCGTGCTAGAAAGAGCAGACAGGGAACGAGAAAAAAGGGTTTGTCTTTAACCAAATTGAGGTCGGATTTGGTGGAGAGATTTTATAGATTTGTTCAATATAGTGCAGTAAAAAAGAGCTTCAAATCAAAGAAGAAGAGATGAAAAGGAAAAGAAAGGTTTGATAGAAAACGAGAGGTACGAATACTGGTAACCAATGGGGGTTTTGTACTTTAGTTTTTTCATGCTGGGGTTCTGTTGTTTGTCAGTGCAAAAATATAATATAAAAAGACAAGACCAGGTCTGCCAGTGGCAATTTCGTGATTTTAGCGTTAATCGAGGCGGCTAATAGAGGGTATTTTGATAATTACACATTTACAGTCCGTGTAAGAGAATCAAAGTTCTCTGTGTGGGCTTGTTTGGAAGGAGAGCCAATCATATCGTGGGATCTCGTGCCAGCGTGGCATTGCTGACCAATCACCGTATTGGGGAAACTAAGGTAATAGAGCAGATATCGAGAAAAGAGATAAGGATTTGTAAATTATTTTTTAATGTTGAACTCAGTCCCTGACTTTTCTCAGATATGTTATATGAGAAAACAGTGTAGATAAGTTTACTACACACTTGCTTAAAACACAGTGTAGGGCATATTGTTTGGGTGATCCAAGCCATTCATTTGATTGACCCTCACATAGATCGGGTGTCCATAAAAGATAAGCTTCATAGGATCATCCTAACCCTTCGAACCGTGGAGGCAAAAAATGGACAGATTTGTGAAGGTTTATACACGTCCATTTTCCACAAATCGTACGGTTGGGATGATCCTATGGAGCTGATTTTTTGTGGGCACAATATCTATGTGAGGGCCAATAAAATGAATGGTTTGGATCACCCAAACAATATGCCCTCCACTGTATTTTAAGCTAGTGTGTAAGTAACTTATCTAAACTTCTGTGTAGAAACCGTCTTCTCATGTTTTATTGCTGTTTCAGTTGCATCTATACTTTTGAAGCTCTGTATATGTAATATATCTTGCTGTTTTAGGATTAGATATGGCTTCTCTCATAGATTTCCCAGGGACAATCCTGCTAAAAGATAATTAATTATTTTTACACTGTTTTACAAATCCTCACTTGGGTCTTTCTCTAATTCTACTTATTTACTTTTTTCTAGGTCAGTTTTATTATTTTTGTTTTTTATATTATATATAATTTTTTTTCTTGTGTTTCTTTCTTGGGTAGATCTTGTTAGGGTAGTGGAAGAATAAGAATTTGTGATAAGTAGGGCTTGGGCTTTGTATATCTCATTCCATGGTTTTTAACATTGCCATTTCCTTTCTTTTTTTCACCCTTTCTTCTTTGTACTGTTTGCTCCCTTTCCTCTCTGTTTTTTTCATTGTTCACATCATCCATCAGGCATAAGAAAGCCTGCTACAAAGTTGTCACCTTCTCATTAGGACATTCCTAAACCGAGGTACTATTCCATTTGACACTTCCTTAATAGCACGCCAGTTCTTACAACATAAAGGAAAAGAAAAAAAAATAAGAAGAGAAATCCCATGCCTTGTATTCTTTTTCACCAAACCCAGATTAGGGTTTCATCTCTAAGGATATGAAAAATCCAAAATAACATCAATTTATCTAACAAATATCTGATTAGGTTGTGTAAGAGTTTATGGGTTTCTCTCTAACGGGTGAGAGAGAAAGTGATGACGAAGTCTTACGCCTTCTGTTCCTTACCTCATTTGTAAATTATACCGTTTTACCCTTGTGGGTCATGTTTGGTTTGAAGGAGGTATAGTATGAATGTAAGTATTTTATGCTCTAGTTACAAAAGTCAAGTCATGTGTGTATTTTGTTGTGTTTTTTTGTTCGTTTTCTTCTAAGTAATGAAAGTGAACCCAGCTTATCAATAAAAAAAAGTAATGAAAGTGAAAATGTTTTTATTTTTTTGGGCTTCTATTAGTCAAGTACTTGAAACACTTGAACAAGCTCTACCGAAGTGTTACAAGTAGGGTAGAAGTTACAAGTAGAACTCTTCTTTTTGACATGAGAGAGAGAGAGAGAGAGAGAGGGAGAGCCAATGAAAATGGCTGAAGTTGGGTAATGATAATCTCTTTGAACTATCACCAATACGGTTCAAGTTAGAAAGAGAAGAGAGGGAGTGAGAAAAAGGGTTTGTCTTTAACCAAATGAGGTTGGATTTGGTAGAGATATTTTATAGATTTGTTCAATATAATGCAGTTAAAAAGAGCTTCAAATCAAAGAAGAGATGACAAAGGAAAAGAAAGGTCTGATAGAAAAAGAGAGGTACGAATACTGGCAACCAATGGGGGTTTTGTACTTACTTTCTTCATGCATAGGGAGTGAAAAAATAATAATATAATAATATAAAAAGACAAAACCAGGTATGCCGTGGCAATTTCGTGATTTGAGCTTTAATCGAGGTGGATAATAGAGAGTATTTTGGTAATTACACTCCGGATAAGAGAATCAAAGTTTTTTGTTTGGCAGGAGAGCCAATCATATCATGGGATCTTGTGCCAACGTGGCAGTGGTGGCCAATCAGTGTGTCGAGGAAACTAAGGTCAGAGAGCATATATAGACCGGGAAGAGAGATAGGGGTTTTGGAAAATGCTTATGGGAAACTGACACGTGGAAGTCAGTACCTGAGTTTTTTCTCAGATATATATTTTTATTGTGGTTTCAGCCTTTCAGGTGCATATATACACTTGAAGCTCTATATATATGTACCAACGAGATGTACTTTCTACTAACCAATGGGAGTTCGTAGATGCATATAGAAAGAGAAGGGGGTGTTCTTATCAGAACAAAGCGGAAATAAGAAAATTTGGAAATCAATATGCTTTTATTTTTTATTTTTAGGGAAAATTACATTTACACCGCCTTTAGTTTCTGACACATCCACTTCTACCCCTATAGTTTAAAACGTGACAACTACACCCCCTGTAGTTTCAATTTCTATAACGTAGCCCCCCTTAGTTGACGGTTCGTCCACATATTGAAGGGTTAGGATGATCCGATGGAGCTGATTTTTTTGGCACACCATATCTATGTCAGGGCTCATCAAATGAACGCTTTGGATCATCCAAACAATGTGGGCCCACTGTGTATTTTGTAGTGTATGTATTAACTTTTTTTAGTTAATTTCGGGTTTATATATGGAAAAAAAGTTAAAAAAAAAATAGAATATATGAAAAATATATAATTTAAGAACAAAATTAGAACATCAAACAACATCATAAATTTAGGGAAATATTATCAGCACAACCATGTTTTGATATTTGAACAAACACATCTTATCTTTCATTATTTAATGAGCTGTCAAAGGTCATAACCGTTCCCAAAAAGCTCTACAAGCCAATGAGAGAGAGAGAGAGAGAGAGAGAGAGAGAGAGAGAAGGTGCATTTGTGCAATTCTTAAAACATGGTTGTGCTGATAACATTTCCCTAAATTTATTGCAATATATTCGTCATATCTTTTCTCTTAAAAATAAAATATAGAGATATCTTGATGATTTATCATAATCTCAAATTTTTTTTTTGGAACTTTTTCATTTTATAAAAAATTGGCAAAAGAGTGATATTTTTGAAAATATCCAAGATATTCGTGACTATGACTATTATTATACAATTGAATGAGATTCAAAGCATGGTCAGCATTACCTCAGTGGTATAACGATGTGCTTCTGTATGAGGTGAAATGCGCGTGAGTACGTTTCAATTATAAATAAGGTGAAAGGGCGCCCCCATTGGTTTAAATGCCTTCAGTTTAGACTACCTCTTATGATTGTTAGCATTCTATCACATGACTTGTGTGATACTATACTAGGTATGACTAGTTTATTGAACACATCGCACTGAAGTAAGTCATGGAGGTTTGGATGTTTTGCGATGATGTATGATGTATCTTTCTTTTATCTATGTATCTATTTACATATTTATTTATACTTATGTGACAAAAAAAGCAGATATTTTTATTGCAAATGTTGTTATTGTTAGGGGTCCCATGCGAAAGCAAAGATCCCGCATCGTAAAAGTGAAAGAGTGGATGGGTTTATAAAAACTTGGGTGCCCTCTTCTTTATGGCTAGCTTTTAAGGGTAAGTTCTACCGGGTCCACAACAAGTGGTATCAGAGCCGGGGCATGGTAACCCTGTGTACGCTCGAGGATGGAGACAATCCCTTGTGGAAGATCTCGGTAATCCCGGTGTACCCTCGAGGACAGAGAAAATCCCTCGGAGAGGATCTCGTAGTTTTCACGTTGCTTCTCCGTGGAAGGAGGGGATTGTTGGGGGTTCCACGCGAAAGCAAATATCCCACATCGGATAAGCGAAAGAGATGAGGGTGGGCTTATAAGGCCTTGGGTACCCTCCCCTTAACGGCTAGCTTTTAAGGGTGACTTCTACCCAGGTTCACAACAGTTATCTCCTTGGTGTTGGGAACTAAGGATCGATTGGTTATGAGAGTAA
Source organism: Tasmannia lanceolata (assembly GCF_043159265.1). Taxonomy (NCBI): domain Eukaryota; kingdom Viridiplantae; phylum Streptophyta; class Magnoliopsida; order Canellales; family Winteraceae; genus Tasmannia; species Tasmannia lanceolata. Next base: position 46,553,075 of record NW_027518690.1, on the reverse strand, counting down.
ATGGTTCTTTCTTATGCTTTCGTTTTCTGAGAAAGGTCATGAGGTGATTTAGAAGAACCCTTAAATTGCCCAACTGCACTTGATTCAAGAAATTGCAGTAAAAGGTCCCCACAAATCCAACGACTGTTGTGCCTATCCTCCCAAGGGGCAAACCTAACCCCCCCGGGATGCTTGCCTGAAATGGGAACAGTTCCATTCATGTCAATACCCAAGAATTGATTACCTTTTGGACAACAACAGATCAAAATACTCCATATATCATTTGGTAGTTGGTTGAGAGATAATCTAAATATAGTCATGGGTTTGAAGACCCACCAATACAGTCCCATTATCTAGGTTTTGAAGTTCATGAACAAGATTCAAACCAAGAACTAACCCGCCTACGAGGTCACTTTGCATGATGCAGAAGAAGCTTGCAACAATTGGTTGACTCCAATGGGTTATTTAGCAAGTAATATCCCACAAACCCTAGAGACTAAAGCAGTCTCCTCATTCGCTCGTCGACATTTTCTAAATGCCATTATAAGTAATGATGAATACACATCACAGATATGCGCTCTTTATATAACACTTTCCACAGCCGGCGTTTATTTGATCTTGTTGCTTTTCCTATCTTACCAAAATTTTATTTAATGCTAAATCACAGGTACTGTTTGTTCTTATATATATATGGCATTAGCCCGACTTTCTTTATGCAAAGGGCTTTAGTTTCTTCACTTCATTTACTCTATCTCAGAGCCCTATGTTAACCTTTATGTTTTCTGGTACATTCTGCATTATTAATATGCTGAATCAATTCATTATTTATTCTTCACCTCAGCACTATTGGTTCTTTTAAAACATCTAGTTGTTTTTTTTTTTTTTGGTTCATTGTGTAATACCCACACCTTTATATGAGGAGACTTTCTTGAATATGTAGTTCTCAGTTCTCACAACATTAACTTATTCAATATTTAGTAAGTTCAGCCCAAATGTATGTATGCACCTAGCTTCTCCCATATATAAAGGACCCATGATTTGGAGTTTTAAGATATGTTGAAGCATTAGATGTGTCTTATATATTCTTTTTTATTCCCTATTTCCTCTGTAAGCAATAGAAATATAATAAAAAAATGAAGTACATACACAAGCTGTCACCCTAACATATCTTAGTATATACATAAAACTTCCTTCATTCTCCACAATGGCATTTTTGGTTCTTCTGGGAACGTACAAGTCCAATTAGTTAGTTTACTCTAGCGTATCAAGTCAATGATAATTTGATTCAGCATTCTAATCAGAAAATTTATCAAGGTGTTTTTTTTTAATAGCAATATGTATCACGGTTTTAAAGCATAAAAAATGTTTCAAGTTCATATTCATTTCATTCAATGTTGTTTTATCTCTCCCTTAATTACCTAAACTTAAAAGTGTAGGATTGTTTTACATCTTTTGGAAGAACATTCCTTTGTTTAGTTGTGTAATAATTAAATGTTACAATAAAGTTATTGTTCCAAGCTATTGATTCTCTTGACAATTGTCTTAGGAGAACTTTATTCCGATATTTTCTTTGGTGCTTAAAATATTATTTCACTCTAAATCATTTTGTTACGATCCCGAATCGGTTCACAACAGATTTGATCTTCTTAGAGGGAACACTAGCCTCTTGACCCAGTTTGAGAGACGGATCAATCCTCCTTTGTGCAGAAAGGCACACTTTCTGGAATAATATTCTTCATTCCTTTAAAAAAAGACTGTTTACATATTAAATAGAAAAAATCTAGCCACTTACCATTTGCTCTAAAACTCATACCCTAGCTAATCTAGATAACCCTTATCTCTAAGAATCCTACCCATAAAAAACAAAGAAAGCAAATCTCTAAAATCTAAACTGATTTATTCCTCCCTAAGTGGGACCCATATAAGCATGTAACATTCCTCTCCCTTGAAATCAATCTTGTCCTCGAGGTTTGATTATTGGAGAAAATAACTTATTCCATAGGGGTCCCATATGTTATTGGGCATAATCTTGTTGAAAAACATTGTTGGCATTAGCCTTTCATGTTCTTCAAAAATAGCAGTCCCGATCATTCGAACCCTGCCTTTCAAATCCATCGTGATCCAAGTTGGAAATAAATATGATTTTTCATGGAGTTGCGTTGAAATTACAAAATGACCGAATAGTTGAACAAAATCAATATGCTCTTTGGTAATGCTCTTCTATCGGTTTTGAAATAAATGCTTTGAACTTTGAAAAATCCTCACGCATGGAATCCAAAATCTCCCCAGTCATAGCCATGGCGCATGATGGATTGCTCTGAAACTAATTGTTACAAACCCGAATTGGTTCGCAACAGATTTGATCTTCTTAGAGGGAAGATCAGCCTCTTGATCCACTTAGAGGGAAGGGACAATCCTCCTTTGTGCACAAAGACACATTCTGGAATAATATTCTTCATTCCATTAAGAAAAGTTGTTTACATGTAAATACCAATTGTTACTACACTTGCTCTCCCTTGAACCTTAACCCTTGAAGCTTCTCTCTAATCTTCCCCTTGAAGTTCTTAAGCTTACAATCTCTACACAAAGACTCCATACTTATAGACTCAACATACACCTAAAAATAGCAAATACATTAACAACATAGTTGTAGTTCCCATAAGCCCTATAGGAATCGTAAGCAAGTACATAGGAACTAGGGCTGCAACTCGAGCCAGGTTTTACCCGACCCGCATCGACCCGACCCGAAAATAGCCTGGGTTGGGTTCAGGTTTCATGGGTTGCGGGTCGACCCGGGTTGAGCATTCAAAAGCCCGCATGAATCTCGGGTAGAGCCGGGTTTGAAGGGGCCCGACCCGACCTGACCCGAGTTACATAAGTTATAGTATGTACATTTTTTTCTATTGTTAGTTAAAAGTTAAAAGTGAAAACCCACACACCCACTGTTATTGTATTGAGTGTAATTTCTGCTTCTATGAGTTCAGTTGATTCAAGTGTTTGATTCAGCATTGTTTGATTGTAATTACAACATTGTTTGATTACAGCATTGTTTGATTCAAGTGTAATGTGAGTGTAATTACATCATTGTTTGATTCAAGTGTAATGTGAGTGTAATTTCTGCTTCTATGAGTTGAGCTGCCTTGCCAGACAAGAATTTTCCTTAAAAAATTGTGTCAACGTGAAAAAACCGGACCCGACCCGACCCGAGATTTATCATGGGTAAGGCCGGGTTTGGGAATCGTGGGTTTTCCGAAAAAAAACCCGACCCGACCCGACCCGAGATATTTCTCGGGTAGGGTTGGGTTCTCCAAAACCCGACCCACCCGACCCTAGTTGCAGCCCTAATAGGAACTCAACATTTGACTCTTTGATAATCTATCTAGACTTTAAGACTATAAAAAAACACAAAAGACACTTACATTTTCCACACATAAATAACTATCTAGAAGACCAAAACGACTTTTCAGAAAACCAACAAATACTAATTTTGATTTACAATTTCCAACATGAGGTAGCTTTTCATCAAGTTGAGGTGGCCTGCCCTAGGAGCACTTGTCTATGAGAGAAATATTGAAGGGGTCGGAACCATTTTGAATATTTTCTGTGCTGGTTTATTTTCATGGGTAATTAGGTGTACAATTACAATTCTTTAGAGGCAAATATTGTCATGGTTAAGTAGGTGTACAATTACAATTCTTTAGAGGCAAAGACTACCGCAATACACTTTTTTTCCTCTGAGGTAGTTATTAGTTCATGCTGCATTTCCATAACTTAATTGTACTGTAACAGTTTTCATCAGCATCTAGTCTTACTTTTTACTTGACGTATCATGTGATCTGCACCTTATTCAAGTGTTGGAGCCAGTCATACGGATGGGTGATGGTAAAAATTCTCGAAGATCGAATGAGCAAAGTAATTTGATCAATGGTCTTTTTCTTGTGTAACCCAAGAATTGATCTGATGAACCTATAGTCATCTGTTAGTATTAATTTTGCCCATTTGCAAGCTCAGATAAGATGACCGGGACCATACCTGGTTGATGAGACTTTTGGATAAGCTGACAAAATGTTGGGCACGGCAATGGACTACCAACTTTCATAGTCCAAAGGCTATGAAACTATTGCCACATGTTCTTATGGCTGAAACCATACAACTTTATAACCGAATTTAAAAAGAGAAAGAGAAAGAAAGAATCCTATTTGGCTGCTTTGACTAATTGGTACGACTTTGCTTACATATGGGTGTGATTTTGATGGCTGGTAATCGATTGAGAAACTAGAAATAGGAACTCAAATCCTAGTTTTGTTGTAGTAATGGCACATCACTTATGTCATGATATGTTTGAAGTTGTTTTCAAGATTTATTGGTTTTGAATGCCATTTCCTAGTGATGTTTAGAAACTGATTGTCAGTGGTATTTGTCATTATGCAGCGTTAAAAGAACAATTGAGAGGTACAAGAAGGCATGTGTGGATACATCGAATTTGGGATCTGTCTCGGAAGCCAATGCCCAAGTAAATCTTTCCTCTTTTAGTGTGCATTTTGTTCATCTTCCAAGTTAGAAGATTTTCCATGCAAGAAAAAGGAATTATCAACTGCGCAGACATTAAACTCATACAAACTCCATTGTAACCTTTTTTTTTTGTTTGTGTTGTTGATCCAACGGCATGAAATAACCCAACAACCCATGGAAAAATCCTTTACTAGAATTTGGTCTGAGAATTGAGGGGTGAACATTAATCGTGAATGCATTTAGTTTCACCGAACTATTGTGCACTTTCAACAGGGAAGCCAAATATTTTTATGGGTTTTGCTAACGAGTGCCCTTAGGCATCATTTAATTGCCCTTGGGAACCTGAATTTACACATACTTTTAGACTTTTACACATGTTTTGAGGTTTTTTCCTCAAAGTATGTGTAAATTCAAGATCCCAAGGGCAATTAAATGATGCTTAGCAAGTACCCTTAGGGCACTCATTAGCAAAACCCTATTTATATATCATGCAGAATTTAGCAGGGTTTAACATAAGTTGTACCGGGCACGAACAAAATAGTGTTGGAATTCTAAGCTGGACCACTTGACCACTCCCTTCTCTTGGAACTTGAGGTACTTGGGGCTTGTCACCTTCTACATTGGAACCTTGCTACGATGAAAATTTACTCCTAGGAGTTTGCTATAATGGAAATTTGCTCTCTTGAGAGTTTATTATATTCTTGGGACTTGTTTTTTTCTCTTGAAATTGCATACGTCCTTTAGGCCACGTTTGGATACCAACAAGATTTAGATGTGGATTTAGTTGATATTTTGAATTGGATCAGATCCTTAGACTTCCAAATCAGCTCCAACAGTGCAAAAAATTCTGATTTTCAAATCTGTTCTGCGAGACATTATTTGGAAATCAATATTTGTGGCAACTTCCTTAACTGTCGCTGCTCCTCGACGTTGCTCCGACAGCAGCGAGACATCCCTCCCTCCTTCCCTCTCCCTCTTTCTCTCTCTTCAAAACAAGATCATGAAGATGACTGATGTGTTTTGTATCCAAAACTCAAATCCAAATCAAAATACAAATGCATGAGGTATCCAAACGGGCCCTTATTTTATTTATGTTTTGTATTTGATACAGTATTAGTGGTTGCTTAGGAAAGCTAGGTTTAATTAATGTGCTAGCTCAAATTTGAAATTTAGCCTATAATTTGAGTTTTATGGTGAAAGTGGAAGTCTTTTGAGTAGTACAACAACTTGAACTTTAGTCTTTGTGTGTTTAGCATTGAGAGAACAAGTTTCTTCTCTTGAATATCTCTCTCTTCTTCCTCTAGTTAATTGGTTTCATTCCTACAAATAGCAGGTAAAATCCATTCCAAAGAAGGGAAAAAATGGCAAACAAAATTAAAGAAATTCGAGACAAACATAACATGTCGCATATGGATGTCTCTGTTACTCTTAGTGACACCATATTGTCTGGTGAGAACAAGAGACGTGATGATGAACTCTACAACTATTTAAATTAACGAATGGAAATCATATTTGAGACAAACTCGACGAGCTTCTTGCCACTGTTAGTTTGCTAATCTCAATAGTACATGACATGAAAGATTTGAGTTAGTACATGACATATGAAAGATTTGAATAGACAATATTAAAGACTTTTATCTATTCAAGTCACAGCCTAAAAATAAGCCTAAGACACTGTCCTAGTGGTTCCATATTGAGTTAATACATGACATAAAAGATTTGAATAGACCAAAGTCTTTACTGTTACACTCCACCAGATACATCTACATCAGTGTAGAGCATCTATCACCAATAATAACAAAATATATGTATAACTACAAAATATAATTTCTGAAGTCCATGCTAAATGTAATTGTGTGAAAGTTAGAAATTATCTTTCTTCATAATGTAGATTTTCTGGTATTAGGGCATGGGAGATATATTATGATGTGTGAGCCGATCCATGGAGTCATGACCTTTCATTGAAGTAGGTTTTCTGGGTGTTTTCATAGTGAGGCAAGTGATGATGACTCATTTAGATGGGAAATTGGTAAGGTGGTATGAGTGGTTAGAATTAGATTATGACCGAACTTTTTTGAGAAGTGAAAATGGTGCGGGAGCTCATGGGGATGCCTGATTTGACCTATATACTGATAGGCAGCAGAGAACTTCGCTTTGAAAGTGGTGTTCAGATGGTGTAGTTCTTGAATCAATCCATTTTTCAAATAATGGTGGGGATACGCATGTGCTTCCCGTCTCATCAAGATTGATAATGGAAAATCCTGGCGCCTCCTTGAGACATTTTTGTCTGCTCAACGACATGCTTGGGAAAGATCCTCATGGTTCATTCTTTGAGAAACAATGTGCAGGGTTACCATTAACAGTTATGTCATGTGTAGGGTCGATGCAGAGGCTGGGCAATACGTTGTTTCATCTATGATCACCCCAAATACGGCTCTGACACTACTTGTTAAGAAATCCGACAGGCAAAAATGATCTGATTGAACACAAAGTAATAGAAAGATAATATAGATATGCAAAGATGCACAAGCATAGATATATGTGGTTCGTCAATGATACCTACATCTGCGGGAGAGTTTTGAAGTATATATGAATAAATAACACCAACTCTAACAGCTTAAGCTTTTGGACTAATTGATTGGTTCACATGGTATCAAAGTTATTGCCTCACAGCAGGATTTGGATTCAAACCCAACAACTCCTTGATATTAAAAATCCATGTGTACAATCAATCACAAAAAGAGCATGTGCCACATGTACGTTCAACACAGAAAAAGAGGGGGGCCACTCATGAGGGGGTGTTGAATTATAAATGATTAAATAACACCAACCCTAACATTCAGAGTAATTGGTTGTTTCACAGATTTTGTATTCTTTCCTAATGTTACATTTGTGTTTTAGTGGAGCTCTACATGGGCCCTTTGGCTGTGTATCTTCTAAGCTCCCTTGCCCTGCTCTTATAATCACAAAACTGCATAATCTATCCAGCCATTTGGGGTCAACAATTTCCTTCTCTTCTACCCGATATTATTATTATTATTAGTAGTAGTAGTAGTAAAAGCAGTAGCAGTAGTAGTAGTTGTTATTGTTGTTGTTGTTGTAGTAGTGGTAGTATTTTCTCATGGATCCTTCTTCACTGTTTTTATAACTTCTAGATTACTGGATCGACCTGGAGCCATGGAAGGCTAGCTATAGCTTGATGACGATGGTGGTGGCTGAGACTCCCCCGGCGGAGTTAACTTTTGTGGAAGAGACATAAAAGGGATTGGAGAATGACCCGCCGCATTTTGGTGGTGGTACGAGGTGGAGGCCGCCGAAGATGCGACAGTGTTGTTGGGTGGTCGGCTATCGTACACGGTTAGGGGTGCACAATAGCTCTTGACCTTCGAGCAGGATTTTTGAAAATCGAATTCGGAATGTGGTGGAGAAGTCTGTTTGACGTGGTAGGTCACGATCTTGACTTGGTTTGCCCCACAATATTTTTGTTGGATTCGTTACAATGGAGGCTATTGGGTAATGTAAGGGGTAGTATGAGAGAAATTGGGCTTTTCTTTTGGGCCAAGGAGAATTCTCCTGGGCAATGCATACTATGTAAATCTGGTGGGACTACTGGTCCCCATTGTAAAGTTTGCTAGTATGAATATATTTGTCAATGGCTATTATGGATCTGGAAGCCACTAAAAATTTGTTTCGGTTTATGGCTATTAGGGATCTGAAAGAGTGAAGGGAGGTTGGACTTGAGAAGGATGATGGTGAAAAGGTGGATGAGGGTAGCAACCCTGAATGAAAGGCCTTTCGGCCCCAGAAAAAAATGGCGAAGAGAAAAGAGAAGGGAAGAAGAAAAAGGACAAAAGGAGAAGGAAGAGGAAAAAGAGGAAAGGAAAAAAAGAGAACAAAATGAATAGATAGAGAAATGAAGGAGAAATGAAAAAATAATTCAGTGAGAAAATTGAAGACCGGACTATAAGAAAGAGATAGGTATTTTGGGATTGCTTCACTAGAAGCGTTTTCTTCTGTGGGAGGCTCTTCCCCATAGGCTTGAGAATCCCTCAGTCCAATGCCTTTTGGTGGCAGTATAGGTTCGTTTCTAATCTGGTGGTTTTTTAATAGAGTTTTAGAATTTGGGACTGTAGGTCGTTAAAGGGTAAATCCCTTTCATAATCTTCCAGGATACCTAACGCTTAATAGCGCTGCGAATTTCCTGTCGTTATCCAGAAGTCGTCATTTTTCCATAGCCATAGCTTGAGATATTCGTTCTTTCGCTTAGGTTTTTCTGTCTGGATATTTAACTTTGCTATACCTTCTTGGAGTTTTACATCAGATATGGAGTTTTAGAGTTTCAGGAGGCAGATTTGGTAGTTTCAGATGAATCAGTCAGCTTGAAGTTTCAAGAGGTTTTTGTTTAGGAGATCTACAATTATACGCAGTCTCAAAAAGGTACAGGTGAAAGTTTTAAAAGATTGCTATGAAAGATGTAAAGAACGCATACTACAGAATAGAGGAAAGGAATGTTTAGTTTCTACTGCAATTTTTTGTTACTTTTGAATTGGTCTCGGGTATGCCCGTGCCAATTCACCTTAATATTTTGTATTGCAGGTTGGGACTTCTGATCCCGAATGCTATATGAATATTAATGAAATAGGTCACTTTTCAAAAAAAATTTTTTTTTTCAATTTTCAAAAAAAAAAAGAAAAGAAGATTACTAGACCTAGGCTTTTACAATGCTGCAGTACCCAAATATTTTTTGCACAGATATTTTAAGCCAAGAAGAGGGACGAGGCATGTTTAGTATACACCAATTTTACTAACAAGATTATCTTCGGACGGTTTTCCGTTTCTTTTATCTACGTCTTGGACCATTAAAATATCTTCCCTTTTTATAATGTAGCGTATACCATAGAAATTCATTATTTTGTTTAAATGTCTGAAGTTCTAGATGGGTTAATTTGAATAAATTTCCCTTCCAAATCCTCTCCCAAAAGAGGTTTTCTAACCCAATTTTCTTCACATTGATCTTAGCACTACCAACAAGAAGCCAAAAAACTGCGCCAACAAATTGTGATTTTACAGAATGCAAACAGGTAACTAGGTTGTCATTTCAGCTCATTCTGTGATTATCTAAGCAGTGAATTTTAACACAGATTATATTACAGGCATTTGATGGGTGAGGCTGTTAGTTCTATGTCAGTTAAGGAACTCAAGAGCCTGGAGACTAGATTGGAGAAAGGCCTTAGCAGAATCAGATCTAAAAAGGTGTGAATGTCTTACAAATCACCATTTCTTGCTAGGCTTTGCCTGGTCAGTTTATCATAAGATTGATGTTTGTGATCATAAGAACACTTTCTGTATTCTCTTACTAATGTGCTTGAATTTTGCCAGAACGAGTTGCTGTTTGCTGAAATCGAGTACATGCAGAAGAGGGTAACTACACTCTTTTCATAACCTCAGTCTTGAATTGCAAACATCGACCAATACTATAAGACTGTTGTCTTATACATGGTGTATCCATCAGGGCTTATATTCTGTAGCTAGAATGTGGAATAGTTAAATGATTTTGTTAGGGGGATGATCAAATGGGCTCTTTTTAGTCTTTGTATGACTGGAGACAAGATGGTTCAATAGTCATATAACCATTACAAGGGGGGCAGAAAAGGGGTGCATTTATCATCACCCACTTTTTATACTGATTTAGTTTCTTATAAGCCATATATTACAAAAGTTTTTTTTTTTTGTTTTTCTTTGTTTAACCTTAAATTTATTGATAGGAAAAAAATAGTTACTAGAGAAGCACATAGAACCTCGCCTCTAACCCATCAAGATAATAGAAGAGGAAAATAAACATGCTTTACAAATAAATAAAGCAACATTTATTTAGCGGGAATATAAGGAATACATAATCGATCGCATCCAGATCCAACCGCTCCTCTTGAGTTTATGGGGAGAGTAACCCATTCCCAATAAACGGCATTAAAGTTGTTATCGCAAGCATGATTGGCCAAGCTGTTTGGTCCAAGATTATTTTCCTTGAAAATATATGTAATAATAAAATCCATAGCGGATTGAATATTTCTTGTTTCTTTTAAAATATAGTGAATGTGCCAAGGTGTATATTACAAAAGTTGTTTCCACAGATTAAAAAATAAGAAATTTTCTGATATAGTTTTCTCTTTGGTATGCAGGAGATAGACTTGCAGAACAGTAATCTGTATCTTCGAGCTAAGGTCTGTGTGTGTGTATCTGTGTGTATTTTTATATAGAGAAATGTTAAACTCGAGTGCCCAGGCAAACATCAGACGAAAGGGCGACCCCGTTGGTTGCACGTAGGGCTGTAAATGAGCCGAGCCTGGCCTAAATCGGGCTCGGCTCGGCTCGTTAAGGATTCGAGCCGAGCTCGAGCGAGCTTCTGAGCCCGAGCCAAAATTGACACCCTTAGTTGCACGTCATCATAACGCATTTAATGTTCTTTGATTTTCATTTTATAAATGCACTATGGTGTGCAACCAATGAGGGCATTATCAATTTTGTTTTTCCTTATTTGTTGTTTCTGCCTTTTGAGTTGTTAAGTTAGGTCTCTTCCCACATGTTTTCTATTTTAGAAGATTAGTGGAGTTCGGAGAATTAATTAAGATAGCTTTATGCAAAGAATCCATGCACAAAATTATTGCCAAAAGTGTGTCTTGTGCACAAAGGATGACAGACCCTTCCCTCGAAGCTGGTCAAGAGGCCGATCTTCCCTCTAAGAAGATCAATTTTGTTGGGAATCGAATTGGGTTTGTAACAGCCGTCCTTTCATTTGATTTTTGCAAGGGCACCCTTGAGTCTAGAATTAATCCTTTCTATATACATGGGTAGTTGAGATGCTTTTGTGCATTGTCAGATTGCTGAAAATGAGAGGACCCAACAACAAATGAACATGTTGCAGCATCAGCATGGGGAATACGAGGTGATGCCTGCATTTGATTCTCGAAACTTCTTACCAGTAAATCTTTTGGAACCCAATCTCCACCACTACTCTCGCCAGGATCAAACAACCCTCCAACTTGGGTAATTAAATTTCTCCATTTTATTATTTGCCTTGGAAATGAGTTCATCATTTCCCATATGTTAGGTAACTCCCCATCTTTGTTTTTCTTGGAAATATGAGTTCATCATTTCCAAATTAGCTCGCATAGGTCTTTAATTTATGTACTCTCTGATTGTAAGACTAATTACAAATCTTTCTTTAATAGATTATTTTTGCTTGAGTGTCTGTGCAGGTAATATGCGGGAAAATTCATGTTCTCTGAAGGGTGGAAATATCAAAATCGAGAGCCTTAGCGTCCTCTATTTGTAGATGGTCATAACTCATAAAACTCATGCTGTGGTAATTAAGAAAACAACCAATTTCCACTTAGCAATATTTTGTACCCTAATGTCGTCTATGACCATACATTTGATGTTTTTCCCCTCCTTACACCTCTCATTCACTGACATATTTCTGTTTTGGTATTCATCTTCTCTGCTTCAATAATATTTAGGGATAATTACATTTACACCTCCTCTAGTTTCTGACACATCCACTTCAACCCCTATAGTTTAAAAAGTGACAAAGACATCCCCTCTAATTTCGTTTTGTTTAAGGTTTGCCCCCTCAGCTGAAGGTTCGTCCATAGATTGAAGTGTTAGGATGATCTGATGGAGCTGATTTTTTTGGCACACCGTATCTATGTCAGGACCCATCAAATGAACGCTTTGGATCATCTAAATAATGTAGGCCCATACCCGAATCCAAACACTACCAAATGCTTTGGATTCAGGTATGGGCCCACATTATTTGGATGATCCAAAGCGTTCATTTGATGGGTCCTGACATAGATAGGGTGTGCCCAAAAAATCAGCTCCATCGGATCATCCTAACCCTTCAATCTATGGACGTACCTTCAGCTGAGGGGGCAAACCTTAAATAAAATGAAACTAGAGGGGATGCCTTTGTCACTTTTTAAACTATGGGGGTTGAAGTGGATGTGTCAAAAACTAGAGGGGCGGTAAATGTAATTATCAGGAGAGTTTAAAAGAATTTTATTTATTTTCCTCTGGTAAAGCAAAAGATCGAGTAGTTTGTTGGACTCTCATCAACACCATACACGTGGCACAATGGTTGGTCATCCGACTTTTCCAATTAGATATAGTATAGATAACAAAATTATTAGGGAGATGATATTTTCACCCCTTCGCAGTACGCATTCGCCCCACTTATAACTGTTCTGGGCAACTTTAACGCTTTTTTACTTCAAATCACATTAAAATGGGGGCGAATGCGTACCGCAGGGAGGTCAAAATATCAGCTCCCAACTATGAACTACATCATAACCCCAAAAACTTGAAATCAAGAGACCTACTCTCTCTCTCCCCTTGACCTGCATATTTCGTTTCGCTTTCTTTTTGTCCGTTTACGGAAATGTTATCACCACAACCATATTTTGATATTTGCACAAACCCAGCTGTCTATTCTTTTTTAATTGGCCCCTGAGAGCATTTTTTGGAAATGTAATAACCTTTTGACAGCTCTTTAAATACTAAAAGACGAGATGGTTTGTGAAAATATCAAAATATGGCTGGGGTGATAAAATTTCTCTTTGTTTATTGATCATACCCTCAAAATCTCCCCTTCTAAATGTACGTTCGTTATCCTTTATATTTGCTCACTGATTGCAAAAAGTTTTCTATAAACATTCATTTGCGGACAATGACTTAAAGGTTAAAGTTTAGGGTAGGGTTGATCTCGAGGGCTAGGTTTCCTTTAAACGTTTCTGTGACAGCCTCAACATTATCAGGTAAAGGGGTCACAGAAAAATCGGGTGGCTTCATGTTATAGGCACGCTTGTTGTGGTGTCATGGAGAGACATGCTAGGACCAAGGAAGAGTACTATGATCATTGAAAAAATGTTCCCAACTTGGACTTTTCCTCATATATTAGACGGAATTGTGCTCAAAATTCTACCTTTCTTAATTAATTCAATCCTTTTGCCAACTCTTTTCATGCTGAGGGCTCATTATGCCTTGCCTTTATAATCCCAACTTGAGCCAGATGTTTGATGGGTTTTTCCTATAAAAAATAAGCCCTATCAGATTTTCAATCAGGTCCACAAAATAAGTGCCATAAATGGCCCAGCAATAGTCCTTGCCCTATTGCCCCTTACATCCCAGCATCAACTACTTCTTAATGGAATTGTAATTAAAGCAAGCCCAACCAAATTATGTGGTGGGTGTACACGATAGCTACACGGCCCATGCCATTAGTTTTGTGGGCCAGTAATTTAGGATCAGACCCAACTCATTTAGCTTATGGTGAATCTCAAAAGCCAACCCAGCGCAACCTTACTATTGCCAGCGCAACCTTACTATTGGGACCCAGATAGAACTTGCCCTTAAATGCTAGCCATTAAGGGGAGGGTGCCCAAGTCCTTATAAGCCCATCTACATCCATTAACTTTTCCAATGTAGAATCGTTGCTTTCACGCGGTGCACCCAACACTTGCAAATTGTGTCAGAGTATTTCTAGCTCCCCCACACATCACAATTGTTTGTTCGTGATCAATTGGCATTGAATATTACATTATATGCCTAGTGTCTATCTCATGAAACCGTATTGTTCCTCGTAAATAATGCTTAAGATTGATTAAAGTATGTAATTTGCATCAGTTTAAAGCTACAAAAGCTTTCATTAAAACTCCCTTATACCAAAAGCATAAAAACTTATAAATGCAGAAAGCACGTATACAACCCTCGTTACCCAAATAATAAGCACATGACAAAGTCACGTTTATTACCCAAATGTGTATTAATACAGAAACAAATGATAAACCTATTAAGAAAACCACAACCACCACCATTGTCATCATCTCTATCTTCAAATCTGAGCAAGATGGCGGATGTCGATCGGGTAAGCATCGGCCGAAGATTCAGCACTGTAAGCTCTCCTACCAAATATCTCGTTGAAAGCCTCCGTTGGATGGAAAGCATCCCAGAAAATATACTCCTCTCTGTTTTGGCATGGAGTTTGAAAAGGAAGACAAGTAATTTGACCGTTGTTCCTTCCGATTCCACAGCACCCGGTATTTTTAACAGTAAAACCTGAAAAAAAAAAAAAGAGAAAATAATACATCAAATTAAGAGAGAGGCGTCTTGCGAGGGCATGCTGAGCCCCCTGGCACGAACTCATGAAATGCCTAGAGATTGGCTTACCCACAGAGAAAAAAGAGAGGGAGTAACATAAATTATAGTGGCTAATCTTTCCTAATATAATAGAGAAGATGTTGTAATATTGGCATCATAATTAAGACAAATTAAGAGTTTAAATAAAGATATGGGTCGTTTATAATTGAGATTATTACCATAGGATGAAGCGCTTTGCAAGACATCGACGAAAATCTCGTACCCATTCACAAAGATGAATTTCGCACCATCTAGATTGTTGTTAAAATCATCAACGAGAGATCGAATCCTGCCATTAAATATCTGGATTGCGCTGTTGATTCTGTATACACATGTGGCACCGTTTGGGCTATTTTGAGCTAATTCATTTGGGCTGCAACCGACTGCTCCCACGCCTATCAGGGCAACTTTCCGCGCCCCATAATTGTATAAAGTCTAGAGAAAACAGAGAAATGGGCTATTATTAAGAATATTCACAACCCATTTCACTATGCTTTTCTATGTATGAACGCTTAGCCAAATAATTTATTTTTTCTATAAGATCATAATGAGCATTCTCAACAACAGCTCTCGGATCTATCGATACTGATATACCAAGTATCTGATGATACGAAGTATGCCGGTAATCCCAATGATCCGAGCCCGGGCTGCTGGAATTGGAATAGGTCCGGCTGCAGATCACATAATCTTGGCGATTTTGTTATAAAATGCACTACATTATGTATTAATATTTTTTCTCAGTTTCCGTTCTTTTGGCCTAACACTGTGGAGCCTCACACCTTTTGTCATATATTGGAGGGCAGTTTAGAAGTGAAAAGTGATTCCTCTAATACTATTTTGTGAGCTGAAGGGATTTGTGAAAGGTAGTGCAGACTAACCAATATCATAGATGAGATCAAAAATCTGTGTTCAGGTGATGTTTTTTCTTTTTTCTCTCATTCCTAGAAGTGCCAACGATTTAGCTGATCGTTTAGCCAAATCAGGAGCATCTATCACCTCATTTTATATGGGGCAATCTTTACCCCCGGAAGTGCACTTGTAATCTTTTCTGTTTAACGACTTCGGTCTCTTTATCAAAAAAAATAAAATCTGTTGGATTATAGCTAAGGAAAGAACTAACCCTTAATTGTTGTGAATATTGTTGGATGAGAACATCGGCGTACTGTTCGGGTGTGTATGTACGGCTAGTCGAGTAAATTGCAGGCATGAAATAGTTGTTGAGGTAATCGTTGCTTCCCATTCCGACCGAATACATACATTTGCTCAAGTAATTAGCGGCGGAATCTTCGTCGCCCAATAAATTCACCACTTGTTCCACTGTAGTCTGGTAATTTTGTAACTGCCCGTTCATAGTGATGCGACCACCCTGTAGGAAAATGAATTATTAAGTGTTAAATGCCTAAATATAACTTCATATATAGCTGAATTTTCTCATGGGTTTTTGTTCTTTCAAGGAATAGTAATCAGCCTTGTACAAGAACAAAATCGATGAATTTGTGGGAATGAAGCAAAAACAAAAAATTGTATATACTTTGAGAAGAGATTTGTTGTACTAAATTTGTTTAAATTGTATATACTTAAGAAGAGATTTGTTGTACTAAATTTGTTTTAGGTAATTACCAATTGTTGCCCTGTTTCTTCCCTTATTCCGGCAGCCGCGGATGCATAATTTACGCCGGTGAGAATTTGTTCTCCTCTTGTACTTACATAAGGCGGAATGTAATCATCAAATCCCAATAGTTCAGCTGTATCCCACAAAACATTGATTAATAAAGTATTTAATTTTCTTATAAAGCTATAATTTTTTATAATGCTATAATTAAAGGTGGGAAATGTATGAACATAAAAAAGAATTCACTTTACCGTGAATGTTTGAGATTGGTCTGAAAAAAAAAAGGTTCTTTAATCAAGGGAAAGTGAATGAGCCGAGTCTCGTGTTGACTCACCGAGTTTTAGTACTAAAGGCAGGGAAATTACAAAGATCCCTAAAGAAAAATATATGGATTCATAATGCATAAACAGGCAAGATGCTTAGGCCCTGTTCTTGTTAGATTGTTGCAACTCTTTGGGGGCCCAAACCGATTATTGGGTCTAAGGAGACTCTTCACATGGACAAAAGACTCAAACGTACCTGCACCATTCTTCATTAACTTAATCCACAAAGTAACTCGAGACATAAAGCATAAGATAACTTTCAAGTTGACTCACCTAGATTGAAGAAGCTACTCGAGACTAAAAGCATAAGTTTCAAGTTGACTCACCGAGTTTTAGTTTTATGACCAATTAAGGGGATGTAAATGTCATCAACCTCTAGGCCAGGGAGTGTCTAGGCAATTTGGAATAAAGCCAGCTGAATTTGTCTTATTCATTTAAATCAAATGAGGTGGCACTTGGGTCCCAATTTCTGTTCAGAATTGCCTAGGACACAAGTGCACAGGGGTCAGCATTGTATAGGGTGCCACACACACAATTCTTTAATGTGACCAGTGCTATCTAGAAGCCATATTTATTGTGATCATTCAAATTCATTGAATTTAATATTTTCTCGGGTCAGTGCTATGCAAAATTTCATAACACTGTGTGTAAAGAAATGCCCCCAATTCAACCATGTTCACGTATATTGCAAGAGCGGCAAGATTGAATGAAAGCATGGCAAGAAATGCGTGAGGAAGGGAATCCTTGGCAAAAGAAGTCAAAGTTTCTACTAAAAAGGTAAAGTTTTAAATGCTTTAACGGTAAAAATAAAAGACAAGAAGCAAATGGGTACAAATCCAAACAGTGAAAAAGTTACAGTAATGAAATTTTTCCTCTTGGCAAAAACTAAGAAAAGACTTAAACACTGAAACGAAGATTCTCTACTCTAAAAGACCAGAAAGTTTTTCTTCATATATAGTAGCTAACACTGAAAATTTGATGTAGTTGATTACACTGGATCATTTCTAGTATTGCTTGGTTTCTTTCAACTCAAAATGCATGGGTGCGCGCCTAAAACAAAAATTACACCCAAAATTTTTATGTTGAAAGAAACTTATCCTAATGCTCTGTTTCTTTCGACGTAAATGGGTGTGAAACAAATTTTCTGCTCATCTTTCAACTTAAAAATTGGGGTAAAATTTGTTTTACGCCCATTTTAAGTGGAAAGAAACAGATCCTAATGCTTTGTTTCTTTCGATGTAAAATCAAGGTAAAAGAAATTCTATGCTCATTTTTCCACTTCAGAATGAGCGTAAAATTTGTTTTACGGCCATTTTATATTGAACGAAAAACATGCCTCCTAATGTGTAGCTAATGTGGTCTACTGGTCTACTAGGAGCATAGATGCAACACAAATTCAGTGTATGATTCAAGTCATCCCAGACAATTGAGGTATCATGATCCATTTCACCATACTTCTATTGAATCCTACAGACATAGAAGAGAAGTGAAGACGAGACCATTACCGATAATATCGACCGTAGTTCTACCATTGCAGAACCTTCCAGTGGGTCCGCGACGGAAGTCGATTCCATAGGGCTGGTAGTTGGCTCTCGCCAATGAGGCAATTACATTGTTATTGCCATTGTCGACTAACGAATCCCCGAAAATGAAGTAGCAAGGGACTTGGGGGTCTGATTCAACTCTAGGAAGTGAATTTAAGACCAAAAATAAGAGACCCATAACCCACATTTTGCTAAATTGAGCAGCCATGAGCAAAGGGAAAGAGAACAGTACAGTTGGGTAAAGGGAGATAAGGGGAAAAGATGTGTGAGGAAATTAAATGAAAAGATGGAAATATATAGGGATGGATTTAAAGGAGTAGGGCAGAAGATGAGTTCGTCCTTGCTTTTACAGTTGAGAGAGTTGGCCGATGCATTCATTTCACGCGGACATAACGTGGATTAAATATGACAAGTCCTTACATGCGTACTTTGAGAGCATGAAAGTAGATAATGTGTACTTTTGAACTTCCCAAAGTGCCGCTATTGGCATATTAGAATTACATGTATGCCTTGGTTGCAATTATTGAGAAGTGGCAATGTTCGTGTGACACCTATGATCACCGTTTCTAAGCTCATGCATGGTTAGCAAAAACGTCAATAAAAGGGGAGGGGAAAATTCAAGTTTAATATTGTTAAAGTATAAAAGATAAATAACGCCTCTATCCAACGGCTTAAGCTTTTGGAGAAGTTGGTAATGTAACATGGTATCAGAGTCAAAGGTCTCAAGTTCAAGCCTCCAGGATAGCAAAAATCCACATGTGATGGTCGGCCCAAAGTGGGACCACATGTGCCACGTGTTTGCCAAGTGGGTCACACGTGCGGGGGAGTGTTAAAGTATAAAAGATAAATAACGCCTCTCTCCAACGGTTTAAGCTTTTGGAGAAGTTGGTAAGTTAACAAATATGATATTGGCTCAAAAAAATGTAGTAAAAAAATGGCCAAATAAATGAAAAACAAAAAAAAATTACGTTTAAACTTTATCATTTACAAAATATAACCGAGGTAAATTGGAAAATTGGTTGAAAAGTGCATTTTATATGTTCAGAGTGCGTTTTAAATGTTTTCATTAAATATTTTTTTTTGTCGTAACATGTTTTAAAGGAAGTATTAAACGGGAATACTACAAAACACTTCCCTTTTATTTTTTTTGGAAAAAACAACGTTTAAAACAAAGTTTTGCTAACTATGGCCGTGAGCAGCAATGCAGCCTTAGTCCAACCCAAGGACCCAAAACCTCAACCGAAGTAGACACAACATGAACCTCGAGTCAAGGAGGGTCAACCCTAACATAACCCACCCTTTAAATGTCTAAACCCTAACCAAACCCGATTTTCTAAATCGGGTCGGGTTGGGTCGAGTAGGAACGAACTGGGTTTCGGGTGCTCCGAGGCAAAACATAAAAAAAATACAAGAAAACCCCATAAAACTGAGATTTTTATATCGCGATAAAATCACGATAATATTAGTGGGATGGGTCAGGTTCGAGCCAGATCGGGTTGTCCAAGGCCTCAACCCTAATCCAACCCCAAATTAAATGAACCCATCCAGTTCGTTCGGGTTGAGCCCGACCCAATTTGCACCCCGAGTCGTGACCTAACTAGAACATACATGATCCTAATTCAGATACAGATTCAAGTTGGATCATACTGTCCCATTGGATTTAATCTATTACCAATTGAAATTTCTATCGGACTATATATCTGGATTTAACTAACATTTTTTTTTGGTAGGTAAGCTGGAGTTTGGCGGGACCCCTACCGGTGTTTAAGAACAAGAATAGAGTTACAATGCGGGCATAGCTCTCCACACTTCTATCGTGGGATGCAAAACTTAGGACGGAAGGGGGGGGGGGGGGGGGGTATATCATCCGATTTAACTAACAGTAGTCAAAGATAGAGGCATATCAATGAAAGAAAAAAGGAATGATTGAATGAAGGGCGCCCTTGCAAAAATCAGCTCCAAGGGCACCCTTATTTATTGATTTATGAAAAGTGCAGCACCGAAAAAAGTGGAATGCGCCTAAATAAGTGGAAATGTGCCTAAAATGGGAGTTTGACCTGGATCAAAAATCAAGGGGAAAGTAAAAAAAAAGAGTTTGACCTGGATCAAAAACCAAGGGGGAGAGTTTTTTCTCTCTCCGCCCTTCTTGTTTGACAGTCGGCTACCATATAAATTCTCCTAATTAAAAAGGTGGAAAACTTGTCGACTTTGCAAAAATCAACCAATAGGGCGCCCTTGGAGCTGATTTTTGCAAGGGCACCCTTCATTCTATCATTCCTTCAATGGGAAATTAAAAACGACCTAAAATAGATTCAAGGGCAGTGATAAATCGACCCCCTAATATCTTAAATTGATCCCCATATCTCTCTCTTTAAGCACTGCCCTAAATGGGGGTCGTTGGGGAGATCCAATCACTACCTTAAATTTAATTGCATCTTATAATTTCACTATTGATGTGATTTTTAGGTGGGAGATCCAGCATGTCCTATAATGATCTTATAATTGACTATTGACGTGATTTTTAGGCAATTGGAAGTCCAACGTGTCCTATCACATGCACAACTAAATGTGGGTCCATTATGCAAGTGGTGCAGCTCATTGATTGACCATACTTTTAAAATCCATTCGAAGGCAATTAATCGAATGGATAGGTTCATAAAACCAGCATTTATTTCAAGAGGAATGATAGATAGAAGGGAGCCCTTGCATAAAGAGCCGCAGGAGGGCTCATGATTGGATCCACGTCATCAAATGTTACTGATTTTTCTTTTTCAACTGATTTTAAAATGTAACTGAAAATGATGTGGATCCAATGAAGAGCCCTTTTCCCACTCTTTATGCGAGGCCTCCCTTGTATCTATCATTGCTCTTATTTCAAACTCCTCTAAAGACTCGCATATAAAAACAGTGGGACCATTTTGTTAGGGGAGTGATAAATCGAGTCCCAAATAAAGACACATGGGGGTTGATTTAAGATATTTGGGAGTCGATTCAGAGGAGAGAGAGAAAGACACATGTGGGTTGATTTAAGATATTTGGGAGTCAATTTATCACTGCCTCTTTGTTTATTACAAAGAAAGTCAAATATGTGACTATATCTTCTGGGAATTGATATCCCCGTTCCATTGTTTCAATAATGGCATCTTCACGTTACACCTTCTAAATTGCTTTTGAAGGTTGTTATAATTCTAACTATATATTCTCAACACTCAATCAGGCAATTAGAAAAGTAGGGTGTCAATAGATTTACTTTGGATTGGATCCACCTATGTCCTAGTAGCGATCCGTTCAGATCTTCTATAGGCACGATCAGAGTGTTCTTCGTATCTTACTTTTTTAGTTTGAGTCCCGATTCATTTCAAATCGGACAGTTCATTGGAGCATCCTAGGTACTACTTATGTTATACGAAGTTAGAGCTCAGAGAGAGAGAGATAGAGAGAGTAGGTCATAATCATAAAAGAATGGAAATATGAAGGGTATTTGCATACATTGGCACTAGGGGTGGACATGGTTTGGGTCCAACCCGAAGAACCGAACTGAACTGAACCGGCCTCTTTAGTTTGGCTTGGATCGGTTCTGAAAGTTGGTGGTTCGGTCCTGGGTCCCAAATTTGGGAACCATCGGTTTTCGGTTCGGTTCTGGGCTTGAGGTCTTGGTACTCAAAACCAAACTGAACCATTTGACGGCTCGTTAAATACTAAAAGACAAGAAGCAAGAGTGTAGATAACAAAACAATTTTTGTACAATTCAGGTACCTGTGTATTGCAACAGCAGTCCATGCATCTCAAGTTCTTGGTGATGCAATTTTATTCAATTTTCTTGAAACCTATATAAAAATCTTTTTGGGGTATCTTATACTCTTCTCTATTTAACTCTTCGATCTAGGCTTATGAGTTGCCACAGATTGATCATGAAATACTGGCAAACATTAGAGAACACTGCATCTCAAAAATCTTGAAATTCATCAGAAAAAGTTGGGTAAACCCAGGAGCGAACTGAACTAACCCGATTAAGATGGGTTCTGGTTCGATTCGGTTCCATGGTTCGATTCTGATTCCCAATATTAGGAACCGATAGGGATTGGTTCGATTTTGGGGATACCCCAGATCCGAACCTACCCGAACCATGTCCAGCCCTAATTGGCACCAGTCATTTGGATCCAAGATGCTCCATTTGTTCTTGTAGCTATGTATTGGTCAAGATACGAATTAACCTTAGGGTATGGATCCAATGGACACAGTTCACGATCTGCAATTGTGCCTAAATCCGATAAATTGATGTTGCCCAAAGGATCCATGATCCTCATATCGGACCTTCTGGGTCCACTGACACCCCTACATGAAAATGAAGATGAAGAGTGGAATGTGGACTGCCTTTATCAAAACAAGGAGTATGGATATAATTTTTCCCTTTCACTCTCCAGCTGGCTGAAGAAAGGGTGTTCTGATAGCCATTAATATGTGTTGGGGTATAATAAGGAAAGCCATTTTAATGTCAGGTTTAAAGCCAGCAACATGGGTCCGGACAAATCATGCGTATGCACAAGCTGTCATCACCGACTTCCACGTCCCAAGACTAAGGCCTCTAAACGAAAGTAGCTAGGAATGGCCTTTCAAGACTTGAATGGGCTGTATTTGAGCACCTTTCTAATCACCTCACCTTCCTATGTGGTAAGCTGATTTTTGGGATTGAATGAACCATCAAATAAACTCAAATCTTATCAGATTAGAGGTGACATAACCTAGTTCTTCTCCCCACAATATAAATATAAATATATATGAGGAAAAGGATTGTGAGCTTCAGCATTGGAACATATTCATGAGCTTGAGCTCAAAAACCATTGAGGCCCACATTGTTAGGATGATCCAAAGCATTCACTAGAAAGGGCCTTACATAGATAAGGTGTGTACAAAAAATCAGCTCCATAGGATCATCCTAACCCATCCATTTGTGGAGGTCAAAATGGACAGACCACAAATCTGCCCATTTTTGCCCTCCACTTTTGGAGGGGTTAGGATGATTCAATGGAGCTGATTTTTGGTACACACCCTATCTATGATAGGCCCTTGCAAATGAATGGTTTGGATCCTCACAGAAATTGTGGGACCCATGTGATTGGTGCACTCAAGCGCACCATTCCTTATTAGAGCTTGAGCGCACGAACATATTCCTCTATATATACATACGTGTAGCTAACTTAGAGAGAGAGAGAGAGAGAGAGAGAGAGAGAGAGAGAGAGAGAAAAGTGAAGCTACACCGCCGGCTTAAAATACAATGGGCCCACATTGTTTTGGTGATCCAAAGATTTCATTTGATTGGCCCTCACATAGATAGGGTGTCCACCAAAAATCAGCTCCATAGGATCATCCCAACCCTACGATTTGTGGAGGCAAAAATGAACGTGTAAAAACCTTCACAAATTTGTCCATTTTTGCCTCCACAGTTTGAAGGGTTGGGATGATCCTATGGAGTTGATTTTTTGTGGACACCCTATCTATGTGAGGGCCAATCAAATGAATGGTTTGGATCACCAAAACAATGTGGGCCCATTGTATAATATATATATATATATATATATATATATATATAATGATTTTTGCTGGCTGATATCAGCTAGGGGTGCAACTTGGGTTGGGCCCAACCGGAACCAGACAGGTCCAACCCGATTTCGGCTTGGGTTGGGTTGGGTTGGGTTTAGGGGTGTAAACGAGCCGAGCCGAGCTTGGCCAAGCTCGGCTCGGCTTGTTAAGCTCAAAAGCTCGGCTCGGGCTTGGCTCGGGCTCGGCTCGGCTCAGTCAGGCTCGCGAGCGGCTTGCGAGCCTTACCGAGGTCGGGTTATATTATGTTCACACCCTCATCTTCCCTGGACAACCCTCTTAGTGTAATTTGACTACTTTTTTTACACTATGGGGGGTGGTCCTAGTAACAAATGGGGTTCCAAAAATGAAGTGATATATTCCCCCCCCCCCCTTTCACTCCCTGGACAACCCTTTTAATGCATAAATTAATATATAATATATATATTTAAATATATTAAATTCTTAACGAGCTGAGCTGAGCCGAGCTTGGCCTAAATTGGGCTCAGCTCGTTAAGCTTAAGGAGCCTGGAGAGCCGGCTCGGCTCGGCTCGGCTCGTTAAGGATTCGAGCCGAGCTTTTTTCGAGCCGAGCTCGAGCGAGCCTCCGAGCCCGAGCCAAAATTGACACCCTTAGTTGGGTTGGGTTAATGTATTGAAAAGCTGACGTGAGTTAATTTCCGGTTGGGTTAAGGTTGAGGCCTTGGGCAACCAGAGAAGACCCTAACCCGACCTTCATCCTCTAACTTTATAGTGATTTTCAAAATCTCAGGGTTCTGTGTGCTTTGCCCCAAGCTAGTCTAATCTGAACTCAACCCTCTTAATTGGATAAAAAAAAGGGTTAGACAAGTAAGGTTAGGGTCGACCATCCTTAAACTGAGGCTAGAGTTAGGTCGGGTTAGGGTTGAGTGGTGCAGGACTCTAATAGAGGGATTCTAATTCATTACCAGTAGTTTCGTAGGTCTGTTGGGAGCTTTTAAGTAGTTGGATTGTGTTTCTTAAATTTAGTAGTTGAGTTGATATTTTTTTTCTTTTATAGATAGACATTGTCAACTCCAAAGGGAACATCCCATATTGAAGAAAGCTTTACACCTCTCTCTCTCTCATCAACATCTCAGAGATATGTGAGCCTAGATCAGGGGTTCCCACATGCAAGATAATATTTCACATGTGGATTTGCACATGTGTAAATAATAAGATAAACGTCAATGCAATAATGAGCTGGGAGGTCTCTCATTTATTTTGTTGGAAAGAGTTTCTCTTAAGAAGGGGAAATAGAATATCTCTGGTAGAAAATATCTCAAGTAAACTTAATAGTTTTAGCAAGCCTTCATCCACAATTACTATTTATGGTAAATATGGGATTGAAGGAAAGGGGAATGATATTACCCCTCCCCCTGATGGAGGTGTTCTTTTTTTCTTTTTTTTTTGCAAGCTTTCCAAGAATGTACGTTTCCCATATCATGTAAGCTTAGCAAGTTTCCATTTTGTCAAAACACCTCCTTATTTACGAAAACTTTCCGTATCTTCCACTTATGAATCTTCCTAAAATGGCCATTTTCAAAATTTATTGCTAATTTTTGGATTACATCAGTAAACCACATTTTTGGATTGCTAATTTATTGCTAAAATGGTCACTGTGTGGGATATTTGTCAACCACTCGATGAGTCATCATCATCAAATTGACAAATACATATTCCATGTATTAGATAATGAGATTCATTGAGAAAATTAATTTGTCTATAAAATAAAACGCATTTGGGTGTGTGCACTGTGTCTGGAGTTGAGCCTTTACCTAAAAAAATGTGTCTAAAATACGCGTCTAGGGCTTATCACATGATTGTCACCAACAATGGTCAATGGCTACCCGGATCCATCAATATTTACAGTGCTCATATATAATTATTACAAACATCCATTTATCAAGTGTGAATTTTGGGCATTCGAAACAATCTATTTGCCTTTTCTTCTGCCCGACCCTACTTTAGGACCCTGGCGGTCATGTGGCCAGTTTCCCTTACCCATGTTTCTCTCTCATTTTACTTGATGGAGTCGTCTTTGTCGTGCTTTTGTGTACTTAATGAGGAGCTGCCTGTGTGCATGTTTGCCATGCACGATTCATGGACCTTGCCGCCATCATGGTTTCAAATTCAGTTTCGGAATGTGTTTCGGTCCTCACCAAAACCGAAATTTCAAAGTTTCGGCCGAAATCCCATACACGAATTAAAAATAATATTATATTTAATACTAATTTTCGGTTGAAATTTCAGGAAAACATTATATAATTAAAGAAACCAGATTTTTGGGTTGAAGTTTCAAAATTTTGGCTGAAATAAAGTACCATTTCGGGTATTCCCAATTTCGGTTTCAGTGCCGATCAAAATTTAAAACCATGGCCACCATAAGGTGAGCGTTCAATTGACTTTTGCTCAAAAGTACCTTCAACTTAATTCGTGACCTACAAATTTGGTTGGCTTTTATATGTACACATTCTCAAAATATCCTAGGCATAACGTCAAGTCAACTAAGCATGCAATGCAATTGAAGGCAGCCATTAAATAGCCAATTGGAACTCCAGTATAAAAAAAAGGGAGTGATAAATCGATCCTCATATGTCTTAAATCGACCCCCTATGTGCCTTTCTCTCTCCTCTTTTTCTCTCGAACTCAGAGGAGAGAGAAAGACAAAGGGGGTCGATTTAAGATATTTGGGGGTCGATTTATCACTGCCCTAAAAAAGCTTGGTAGATAAGAGGGGAGTAGCTCGGTGCATGTGTTTACAGTGCCTAATAATAAATGAGAATATGTCAAGAACATGGCACTAGGCTTGAAGCTTGTTTCTTCATTTTTGAACAATGTAACAGATCTTTCTGTAACTTGCTCCCGACCTTGAGAAAGCCAAGGTGTTAATAATAGACAGAATGTGATGGGAACGATCCAAGAAATGAAGAGGCCATCACTCATTATACTTCCCAATCTCTGTCATTACTTCCCAATCTCTGCCATTCCTCTCCAAATTTACCAATCAGTGGGCATCCCACGCATAGGGAGATGAACATGCACTCCTTCATATTGATTTTTCGAGATATATATAAGGGACTTATTTTTAAATAGGGGTTTTGCTAACGACTGCACTCGTTAAGGTGCATTGGGTACACCCATTTTGAGAATGTTTTGGGATTTTTATCAACCGTTTAAGACTCTTTTGTTGGAAATAAGTGTGAAAACCAGTGTTTTAAAACACGGATGTGACGCGGAACGCGACCAAGAAAAATCCTTCTCGACTCGGAGCGAACGCGGCCAAGAACTCGGTTGACGCGGTCATAACTCGGGCGAGGCAAAGGAGATTATTGACTTTGTAGGGCAAAACGCGGAATTAAGATGTGGTGCAACGCGGAATAGGAGTGGACTCGGGCCGGGCGAATTCCTTATCGAGTCAAGGAGTTTTTTTAAACAATGGTGAAAACACATTCCCAATGCATCTTAGCAAGTACCCTTAGCAAAACCCTTTAAATAGAGGGCTGCTAGCAAAATCGGACTTCGTCTGATAATAAAGACTAAACCCCTGTCGTGACATATGCACATGAACATAAGTGAGCTCGAATCCCCACAAATGCAAAATACACTGGAAAAGTCCAAATCGTTGGTCAATTGCACTTTTGTTTATAGCAGGTAGCAGCCCTCTTAAATATAGTTCATCACCTTACTTACTAAAAACAAGGAATCTGCTAGGCAATTTCTCAGAAAACCATTTCACAGCTCCTTTTGCGTGAATTAAATGAATAAGACAAAATGTGGTAAAAAGTCAACCCGTGTGGCTATTCTTACGTGCAAAAGTGCACTCTTAATGCCTTTATGTGTTGCTCCCTTCAAGTAACCAATTATAACAAGAGATTAGTTAACTACAACTATTGCTAATAATAGACCTCTAGTTAGGATTACCGTAATTAGCCTCAAACCTTATTTAGGTTTCTAACATTGAAGTGTGGCTGGTTTTGTTTGTGATGTTTTTAGTGACGTTTTGGTTTTATATGCTTTTCTTTTAAATTGTTGAAAAATAAAATATGCAAATGACATAGGCACTTCCATTTTTTATAGGGATTTGCTAGCCTCCATCGCATAAGGCATTTCACGGAGCGTCTCTTGCATGACAGAGCAGCCACCTCAGATGAATTAAATGAATAACTCAAAATCTGAGCCTATGGCCATTAAACTAACCAAGCATGCATGTACTTGCCATGAAGCATAAAAGGGATTTTGCAAGTCATTAGGGGGCCATGGCCCCCCTCATGCTTTATGTGCCTCCGCCCCTGGGTGAGTTTTACCCGATTAAGTTCCCTACAAATTGTATCAGAGCTCAGGGCGTGGTATCCCCGGTTTGCCTCCGAGGACGGGAATGTCCCTCGGGGAAGATCTCGGGTGTAGTTATCTCGTGGTTCCCACGTTGCCACCGTGTGGAGGGGTGAGATGGTCAACGTTGCTTCCTTGTGGAGGGGAGATTGTTGGCGTTCCATGCAAAAGCAAATAGTCCCACATCGGATAAGGAAATGGATGGGGATGGGTTATAAGGGAATGTGTACCCTCCCTCTAACGGCTAGCTTTTAGAGATGAGTTCTACCGGTTTAGTTCCCTACAGAGGGGGTGGAAGTAAAGTTAATGATCTGATTATTCAAAGTGAGTTTGAAGGTTAGATAGGGTATTGGGGTTGACAGGTTGGAACAGGTGTAAAGGCCTCTAAGGACAACTTGTTTCATCGATGAAACGTTTCAATGGCTAATTAACCATTTCAGATTTTGGAGTGGGTGATTTTGTTCCATTGTGGATATCAATAGGCTGCAGTATGTAGACATGTTAGGGTTCCTCGTGTCAGCCATTAGCCACAGAGCTCTTAATTTTAATTGCCAATGGGTATCAATTGGTGGGTTCAGGCCTGATGGAGAGAATGTATAGAGTTTTCCTGGGTATATGATATGACTGATTAGATTGAATGTGAAGATTGGATGCGCTCAAGGGTGGATTGTTGAACAAACACCTCTTAGATTAGATCCCCCAACCAGCCATACCCCTCTCCACAATCCCAACCCTTCTATGAGCTTCTGCGCCATCTTGGAGTGGCAATTTCACGCACTCAAACATAAACTGACTTTCCTATGCGTTGGAAGTACTAAATCTTGAGTTTCTATATATGGGGAAATGATACATTAGCCCCCCTTTCTTCCTCGGTACACCTCCTTGTAGTGTAAAAAAGGAGTCATGAGTCATAACTCATAAATACACTAGAGGGGATTAGGCTTTAGAAGAAAAAGGGGCAAATATATCACTCACCTTTATATGGTGTCCCCACGGGAAAAAACATAGTGGGATATACATTATTGGAAGGTAGAAACCGTTCATTTGTTGTCCCAAAATTTTATAGGCATTGCCCGGAAAATTCTCTACATGGACAATCCTAACACTCAGATCGATAGGGGTTTTTACCAGGCAGTCCTACTTAAATCTCAAAAGATTGGAGGTCAGGATCGTCCTAACATGGCCTAAGAAGGGACCCAGCATATAAACAGTTTGGATCGTCCAATCATGTGGACCCCCTCTTCTTTCTGGGTGTAATTGGCAATAAAAAAAACGGGAGATGATTTTTTCAACAACCCGCCCCCAATAAGATTGCGCGCCCTACTTTTAACGTGATTTTAAAGTCCGCCCACAATTCCATTAAAAGGGGGGCGCATAAACCTACATGAGGGATGAAAAAATCATTTCCCTAAAAAAAGTCCTTTATATCACGTGAGGCATCGGTCCGAACAGAGATCTGTCAACATTGGATCTGGAGAGGGTGAAAATGAGATGACATGCAGTTCCTCTATACATCATAGGGTTGGGATCATCCTATAAAAATGCACCCCCACCCCCCCAATAGGATTACGCGCCCCACTTTTAACGTGATTTTAAAGTCCGTCCACAATTCCATTAAAAGTGGGGCGCATAAACCTACAGGGGGTGAAAAAATCATTTCCCTAAAAAAGTCCTTTATATCATGTGAGGCATCAGTTCGAACAGAGATCTGTCAACATTGGATCTGGACAGGGTGAAAATGAGATGACCTGCAGTTCCTCTATACATCAGAGGGTTGGGATCATCCTATAAAAATGCGCCCCCCCCCTTCCTCCAACCCAATAGGATTACGCTCCCCACTTTTAATGTGATTTTAAAGTCCGCCCACAATTCCATTAAAACTGGGCCGCATAAACCTACAGGGGGGTGAAAAAATCATTTTCCTTAAAAAGTCCTTCATATCGTGAGGCATCAGTCCGAACAGAGATCTGTCAACATTGGATCTGGACAGGGTGAAAATGAGATGACCTGCAGTTCCTCTATACATCATAGGGTTGGGATCATCCTGTAAAAATGCAACCCCCCCCCCCCCCCCCCCCCCAACCCAATAGGATCATCCTATATCACGTGAGGCATCAGTCCGAACAGAGATCTGTCAACATTGGATCTGGACAGGGTGAAAATGAGATGACCTGCAGTTCCTCTATACATCAGAGGGTTGGGATCATCCTATAAAAATGCGCCCCCCCCCCCCCCCCAAATAGGATTACGCTCCCCACTTTTAATGTGATTTTAAAGTCCGCCCACAATTCCATTAAAACTGGGGAGCATAAACCTACAGGGGGGTGAAAAAATCATTTTCCTAAAAAAGTCCTTCATATCGTGAGGCATCAGTCCGAACAGAGATCTGTCAACATTGGATCTGGACAGGGTGAAAATGAGATGACCTGCAGTTCCTCTATACGTCATAGGGTTGGGATCATCCTGTAAAAATGCCCCCCCCCCCCCCCCCCCCCCAATAGGATTACGCGTCCCACTTTTAACGTGATTTTAAAGTCCGCCCACAATTCCATTAAAAGTGGGGCGCATAAACCTTTAGGGGGGGGTGAAAAAATCATTTCCCTAAAAAAGTCATTTATATCACTACAGGCATCAGTCCGAACAGAGATCTGTCAACATTGGATCTGGACAGGGTGAAAATGAGATGACCTGCATTACATAAGAGGGTTGGGATCATCCTATAAAAGTGATTTTGGATGGGTTGGATCATCCTATAGCGGGTCCTTAATTTACTTTTAAAAAATTGTGGCTGCTGGGATTCGAGCCCAGGTCTCCACGGCCACAACGTGGAATTCTTACCACTAAACTACAGCCACTCTTTGTTGCCTATGTTTTGCTCAAATGTTTATTATTTTAATGTTAATCATCAGCGCAACCATGTTCTTTATAGTTGCACGGCCCAGCTTGTCTTTTAAGTACTAAAGGACAAGATGCTTGAGTGGAGATATCAAAACATGGTAGTGAAGATAACACTTCCCTTATTTTAATAAAAACATTTTAGCGCCCTGTTTTTGTAAGACAACAGATGAACCTCATACAATTCTCAAAATTGGGAACCAAATAGAGGCGCCATGCCCCACTTCTATCCAAATTAAGTAGACAATTCAACCGTGAAACAGACATCAATCACCATCTATCAAAGTTTTACCAAGATAAGAAGTGGACCCTCTTGGAAATGTGGCGTAGCCGGTAACCGGAAGCGTGAAGAACGAGTCGAGGATTGATCTCTGTCAACCACTGATCAAATAAACCTTCGAATCCACGAAGGGCGCTCGTCGAATCCACAAGAGCTATTCTTCGAATCCACGAAGAACGAAATAAACAACTTTCTCTATTAAGAATGAAGAAAATTTCTTTATTTTATAAAACAAACATGAACTGTGCAACAACCCTTGCACATAGGCTTTTATAAAAACACTAACTTCTTATCCAAGTAAATCTCTACTTTCTAAAATTATTTGAAGCCAATTCCTCCTAATTGAACTAAATTTCTAAATCTGCATAGAGTCAAGTCATAAGAAAAGGCAATAAGCCATATTTATGTTGTGGATTTAGGGAATAGTACAGCTTACCAGATTTCTATTGAGGAAAAGAAACAACAAACAAACAATGTTAGTAAAACCTTTTCCGATGCGGCGAGATGAAGCACGGACTATGTCGCTCTCTTTAAGGTGAATTTGCGCCTCTGCGGAAACTAATTTCTATGCAGCAGATTACAACTAGGGGTGCAACTCGGGTCGGGTTGAGGCCAACCCGACCCAACACAAGGAACCCATTTTTCCAACCCAACCTGATTTCCAATTCGGGTTGGGTCGGGTCGGGTTGACCCGCCCATCATGCACATGTTTTTTTTTTGTGGACCCCACTTTTTTTTTTTTGCTCACATTCCTACATAGGCATCCACCGTATAAAAACTCTCGTAACTGTAGGATAAATTTATGTTGAAATTTAAGTACATTTCTAGCTTCATAAGGATAAATTTATGTTGGAATATTCACTCGTTTGCTGTTTTAACTTTTAAAATTAATATATATGGGAATACTTGTCGGGTTTCGGGTCGGGTCGGGTTGCCCGACACCCCAACCCGATTTCCAATTCGGTTTGGTTTTTCCCAACCCAACCCAACCCGATTTTTAAAAAAGCTTAACCCGACCCAACCCAAATTTGGGTTCGACCCGTCGGGTTCGGGTTGACCCGACCCGAGTTGCACCCCCAGATACAACAGCCCGACGCACCGTCGATCTCCAAGAACTGAACGATCAAGGAGATTCGAACCCCCAAACACTCCAATTGCCCAACAAAAATACTTAAAATAAAAGAAGAAGATAGAAATTTTTGTTTACAATTTAAGAAAATAACCGTTCAAAAGACGTTACAGATGCCAAAGGTCGCATCCCAACATTCACAACGTTCAGGAACGGCGCAGTTATTCGTAAAAATGAACGACAACGTTATTTACCCAGTTAATTGACGTTCCAGTAAGCTGGCTTACTTCAGGTACGCCAGCTTACCTTATCAATAACGGCGAAGGTAAAGAGAAGTTAAACGGATGGAAACAAAAATTACAATATAGGGGAAGGAAAAACCTTGACTCACGCGCGCGGCCGGCCGAGCCGGGCAGCGTGCGTGTGGTATAGCCAAAAGCCCACCGGGTCCACTTGGTGGTTCATGCGCGTAGACCCCTATTCTCCTCTTCTCATTCACAAAGCTTAAGAAGTGAAAAGCTATATAAGCACATGAAGCTTTTCTCAACTTTCCAATACGGGACTATTCACTTTTGTGAAGGAAGTGAGCAAATCATTTTCCAAAACCAAAGTGGCTTCTTTTTGTAACAAAAGAATTTTGTAAAATACCAACAATGCCTATTTTTGTATTAAAATACCAACAATTTGTCTAAAACTACCTAATAGCTAGAATGACACAAATAAATTAAATAAAGAAACTCTATTTATACCCACTTCATGTATGTATTGGATTCTTAGAATACTTTCTAAATTTTATCCTTTGGAGCCAAAAGTAGTGGCCACGTCAAAATGCAAGAGAAGTTTATGTATAGCATTCCCAGCCCTGTGTGGTATGTGAAAAGAGCAGTCAAATGCTCCATGATCTTGAAAGACCAACTTAAAATGTTCAATAATCAGTTTTGGACTCACGATAGGTTCTCAAAATCCAAAAAACAAACACAGCCAAAGTGAAAAACAACCCTCAGATTGATCACTCTATATCCATATCCATATCTATATCCAATGAACAATGACCCCTTCTTCTCTCCTTTGTTAGGGTAACTAAGGAAGATTACTGACAGCCCTTATGCCACCGTATACATAAACCATATGATTACTCCTTTTGCCACTGTTGTCATGGAAATCTAAACTTCTCAAGTGGTGAGCAACATTAAGATGGGTCCCGGATTGAAGAATTGCAGCCTGCAAGCACGAACAAACATCAGAAAGCCGCCTGGACTCAAGGGAGGC
Organism: Tasmannia lanceolata; assembly: GCF_043159265.1. Classification (NCBI taxonomy): domain Eukaryota; kingdom Viridiplantae; phylum Streptophyta; class Magnoliopsida; order Canellales; family Winteraceae; genus Tasmannia; species Tasmannia lanceolata. Next base: position 46,519,472 of record NW_027518690.1, on the reverse strand, counting down.
TCTCTAATGCCTAAGTCATAATGAACAGGCAACAGATATGACTGAGCTCTCTGCAAGCTAAGTGAATTGAAAGCAAGAGAATGAATGGGAATCCGTAACTTTGAGCCTTAATCCTCTTTTTATAGAGCAGTAGTCCCTAACTCGGGTTTCTAAATTTATCTTTGCAGAGTCCTTGTGAAGGCGGCTAGGGTTTTTAAGGCTTCCTGAAGAAGAGCTATGAAATTACTCTTTCGTTCCTGTAGACACCCCATTTTGACCGACCTCCTTTCTTTTCCCATAGATGAATAAATTCCCGAAGTTGAAAAATACCCATTTACAAGTTATTGCTAAAAGCCTTTTCTGAAACGCGAGTGACCCCTGAGCTCGGCAAATTGGCCCAAGTCGTACCCCAACCCATGGTCTTGGGTTTAATCCGAGCTTAATATAAAGAAATGCAGAGTGGGGTGGATCAGATGCGTAGGAGTGCCCTGCAAGTGAATTAAAGAAGAGAAAGTGTACCCTGTTTTATACTTGGCCCCCCCTGCAGAGTTGAAAAGAGCATTCATTATACACTAGAAGGGGTTGTTAAGAGTAAGAGAGTAGGTATAAAATACACTTGAAAGGGAGTGCCCTTACCGGATTTTTTTCATGTATATTTAACTAAGAAAGAATGGAGTGTGAAATATCAAGGTAAGAATGTGCCCATACCGGTCCCCATTTGTGCACAAGAATAAAAAAAAATAAAAATGAGAGCATTTACCTCCCCATCATTCTTACCCAGACCACCTTCCCGTGTCTAAAAGAGTAGTCACAAATACACTAAAAGGGGAGTGTCCCTGGGAAGAAAGGGGTCAAATATATCATTTCTCATCTTTGTTTCTTCCTCCTTTCTTCACCCGAGCCACCCCCTTTTGCTGTGAAAAAGTACTAAAAATACACTTAGATGAGGCTGCCCATGGGAGAAAAGGAGGCTAAATATACCATTTCCCCTTGCATAAAACCCACGAACTAGGGTTCTCAAAGGGAGGAAGAGGTTTCGGTTTTTCTTCTCCCAACAGGGGAGCCCCATTTGCGGCTCCCAGCAGGGAAGAGTAGGAAGAGAGGGAGTTGCAGGGGAGAGGGCGATGAAGGAGAATCGAGATAGAGAAGGAAGAGAGGAAAGCCCGGCCACCATCACCATCACCCCTACCACATCCACCATCCTCTCTATGACCGCCGACCACTGAACCCAAACCCACTTCACTTTACTCCCACTTCAAGCCCCGACCCAAAACCCATTCCATTCTCTCCGGCCACAACCCACCGGAATCCGGTAACCCCATTTGCCTCCACCTCCATCTTCCATTTCCCATCTCCATAGATTCCGGCAATTTCGCCGGAATCCGACCGAACCCCTCTTTGCAATTCGCAACCTCCTATACCACCATCTCCTTCTACCCACCATTGAAGCCACCATTTCTGCCCAAGCCATCCACCACCTCCTCAAACCCCATCTTATTAGAACCCAAAACCCCTTTGTTTTCCCCATTTTCTCCATTTTCAGAACTAGAAAATGAGCTTGGGTTTGCTCTCGATCTGTTAAACCTTAACCCCTTTGATCTATCTCTACAATGCGTCTTTCCTCCTCCTCATCCTTCGCATTTCGAAGTACTAGAGAGCGCCATAGATCTGATCCAGATCAAGAAGATCCAGGATCGTACGGAAGCAGATTTTTACCTTCGAAATCTCTCTGTTGGGGTTTCAGCTCTTGAGTTAGGGTTTGTTCGGGTGTTGATCCCAAAAATTAGCGGCCAAGATCAGAGGTATTCTCTGCAGGCCGAGATTAAAGGAGCTGAGAAGGGCGAGATTGATCGGAAGTACAAATGGACGACTGAGATCAAAAAAAAAGAAAAGAAAAGAAAGGGTGTGGGAATTGAGGGAGTGGAAAAGAGCTATAAATGGACGGTTGAGATTAAAGGGAAAGGAAAGAGCGCTCCGTTCTCGCGCGCATATACGTTGAAGGTGTCGTCGGCTCCGGTCGGCGGCAAGCCGGAAAAGGCGAAGAAGGAGTCGAAGGGGAAATGTTCCGATGCCACAACTGTGGTTGAGAAGGGTTCAGGGACTGCACATGTGGGGGAGATTGAAGATACGGATCCAGCAGGTCTTGCTGTAAAACAGGTGTTTGCTAAGAAGAGAGCGAGGAGAGTAAACTGGCATAAGGTATCCATCTTATATTTTCTCTCGTTTTTGATGTATTTACTCTTCGATTTGCCCCCTAAATTTCATTTTGGTGAATGTTATGTGGGTTCTCAATGTTTTTTTGAATGGGTATTAATGCCTTGATTTACTCTCTATTTGATTATTCTCTTGGTACTCCAATCTGATGAATGGCACAGATGAGGTCTTTGTTCCCCCCTTGGTTTGATCCTCCATTCCGTTGTAGTTTTAGCAACAATCACTTGCTTTATAGACCCACCCATTGTCTCGGTAGATCCTTGATTTCACCCTCACATTTTACTCTGAAGTTTGGGATGTTTGTATGGCTTCTATGATTTTGGTCTTAGTGCGTGATTCCTATAGGACTTTTAGGATCTTCTCTGTCCCTCAAGATTCATCGTAGGCTTCGGGATTACCTCCAGAGTGTCTTCAAGATCTTCCTCTCGTGCTTGGGGTTTATCTCTTGTCTCCTTCGGCATATTAGGGTTGTTTATAGGGTTAGGGGTTCTTTCTTCTCTAGGATTATCACTTTCTACAGGGTTTGGGTTTTATTCCTCTCTTCTCTTTCGGAGCTATTTTTTTGCATTCCTCGGGATCCTTTTCAAGTTTTGAGATTTCATCGATTTTGGCGATGACGGAATATTTCTTGAGCCAGCCCCTTGCCCTTCTTATCATTTCCCCATCTTAGGGTCTTCGCAGGGTTTGAGGGGTTTTCTTTCTTTTTCGGGACTGTCCTTTGCGTGTTCCTTGGGATCCTTTTCAAGTTTCGGGACTCCATCTATTTTGGGAACACTTCTCTTGGGTTTGGCTATGACGGAATGTTTCTTGAGCCAACCTCTTCTCTTCCTGCCTTAGAGTTTTCGCAGGTTAAGGGATTCTCTCCTCTTAGAATGTTTAGCCAGTTAGGACCCTTCCTTAGTGGCTGATTGTTTAATAGTTCTTATTATAAGGTTTTTGTCTGGCTCTTTTGTTTAGTAGGCCTACCCAACCTTTTGGATTTCTTTTAACCTTTTTTTTATTTTTAAAAGAACCCTTCTCTGGGCAATGATAAGGTTACTTGGAGCCCGTCTTTATGTTTTGTGACTCACCGCTTCGCACTTGGATCTGCACAAGTTGATGTCCCCTGTATGCACTAAAATTTTTACTAATTGGAATTATCATAATCTTTTGATATTTCTAATACTCTTCTTATCTTAAGCATTGAGTTAGGTTCTGAAGACAATAATGAATGGACTGTTCAGATGAGATTATCTTGAAGCTTATCATATTTGTTTAATTTAAATAAATTGTTTTAGGAAAGAAGGAGATCAGATGACTGCTCTATTCGATATTATCGACATGAGTACTGTCTGATTTCAAGGCGGGATTAGAAATATTATCATGTGTATTATGATATCAGATGATTACTTTAGCATCATCTGATTTCATCCCCATATTGGGGTGGTGTTCGTGGTTGGGCATAGAAGTGTTTGATATTATTTTCTTTTACTTTATTAGGCTATCCAGCGGCTGGTCTGGACTAATTAATGTTGTTTATCATTTTATGATTGTTATAGATTGTGTATTTTTTTTATTGAAATTTTTTCTTTTTGCTTAGCACTTGTTTTATTTTTATAAGAATAGAATGAGTTTGCGATTATCTGGTAGCCTTTTCTTCTCTCTTTGATAGACTAACACAGTCTTATAGATTTCTGTTAATTTTCTTTAGACACTAGAGTCCCCTCTCATTGCGAGGGCGATGAAGGCGCTAGCCCAAGCCCATCCTTAGGGGACTTGCTCAGTCCAAGTAGCATACCCCTCATTTGTATATAGGAGACTTGCCCAGTCTTGCGAGCATTTTTCTCTATCCTACCTCTGTGTCTAAGAGACTTACCCAGTCTCATTCTCTTGCTAAACCTCCTCTTTCTGCGTCGTTTGGTTTTGGGACAACACCTTACTCGGCTTGACAGCATACCCCTACCCTTATGGGTATTGGGTTGCACATTTGTTGCACCCTTGGGCTAGGTAGCTGTCCGGCCCGGCTGGGTGTTTCACCTTTGCCAACTATGCGCAGGGTCTTTTATTCCTTTTTACTTGTGAGCTTCTCCTTATTCGATAGTCCTTTCGCATAGGAGTCAGCCCTGATTAGAGAGTCTTTGACTCATTCATCCTTTGTAGTGTTATTAGAGTCTCTGACTCATTTGTACTTCCTCCCTAGTGTTATTAGTTAGGAGTTTTTCCATTAGAGACTAACTCAGTCATATAGAGCCTTCCCTGCTTAGGATCTTAGATTGTTTTCTCTGTTCTTGGGGCACTATCTTTCTTGTTGTGGTTTGTCTCTTTGAGACGCCAGTTTCTTGTTGTGGATCGTCTCTTTGAGACCTTTGTTGCTTGTTTGGGGTTTCCCCTTTTCGCTTTAAGGCTTTGCCTTAGTTTATAGTATTACTTGCGTGTCCCCTTTAAGATTGAAAGCATTTAAAGGTTTAGAGCATTGGAAAAGCTTTAAAATCCAAAAACATTAGAAATTTAAAACTCAAAAATATTTGAAAACTTTAAAAATATCAAAAACATTTGAAAAACATAAAAAAACCTTTAAAAATCTAAAGTGTTGAGTGTTTCTTTTAGAAGCGTATTAGGCGAGTTCGATTTTCGAACTACGTTGGCTTGATCCTCTTCCACGAGGTACGTAGTGCAGCTTGAGATCTTCATCCCAAGTCCAGCCAAACTTTGTAAATAAATGCTTTAACCTTTTTTTTCTTCAAAACCTTGTTTTCAACAAAATCTTCCTCTAGAGTTAGGAGTTTGTCCTAGATAGAGAGTTTTAGAGTTAGGAGTTCGTCTTTGATGTGTTGTGTGTTTGTTGTGTGTTTGTGTTAGAGTTAGGAGTTTGTCCTAGCTAGGAGCGCCTCCGTCCGGTCAGTTGGCGATTCACATCGCCGACTGATGACTAGGTCTAGGATGCGCCAGTGACCCCTTTGTTTTCCTTAGGAAGCACAGCCTAGTTACACATAGGTTGTAGGAATCACCTGCGTTAGCTTATGGCTAATCTGCATTTAGTTAGGGCATATAGGGCGTCCTAAAATTCATCATTCACTGGAATTTAAATAATCGTATAAGAAACTTTAATAACTAGTCCGGTCTTTTAGATCGAGTCTAAGATAGAGGTCTAGGTGTCTTAGGCATCCTAGCTTAGAATAGGCGCGAAGAACTACGTTGCCTTGATTCTCGTGGAAGCGGGGATACGTAGGCTTCTTTGGATGAATATCAGACCATCCGAGGACTCGGGCTAAATCGTTTTAGAGTCTTAGGATTTGTGGTGTTGTTATATTGTATATTTTGTTGTGTTTTCTTACTTTCTTGTACTGATCTTATACCTTTAGTTATAGCTTGCATGTGTTTGCACATCAGAACTTAGACACCAGTTAGGTATGTCACTCATAACCTAGTTATCATTATGTGACATTTATTTCGGTTCTTTTGTGTGTGCTTATTTTCATCTCCGAGACATGCATGATTAGATAGACGTTTTCTCGGAGATGCGTGTTCCCATTTCACATGATTTTCGCTTGAAACTCTTCAAGGTTAATAATAAATGGCATAAGAGACCAAGTGTTCGCACTCGGGCGAATTGGGGGCGCTCTTCGGACCTTCTCCATTCGTCATCAGGCACGGACCTTTTGTATCTCTGGTTATCCATTGCAAACAGAGCATTTGTTTTGGTTCCATGGCGTGTCCATGGATGGCGACTCTGAGTTATTTTTAGATATATCTTGGTTTCGAGCTCTGGCTCCGGATCATGATGTATCTCTTTCTTTTTATGGCGCCACTCATGCTATGCTGTGAGGGTGGCAACAGTTTCGAGAGTTCCTTGGCAGAGCTCTCCTTCACATTGTGGAGATCTTAGAGGATTGCAGGAGGGATCTCGCGTCCCCTCGGCACTCGTCCTCGGATCGGGGTCCACAGTTCCTAGCACCTTAATTTGTGTCCGCGCGCACATGCCATGTGTTGGCCTGTGTCAAGGATTTTGTCACAACAACTGGATCAGACTGTGTCCATTGGATCTATATCGTAAGGTATCAAATTATTTTGAATTTTTACCCAAGCATAATATATAACAAAATCTGATGGAGAGTCCTAGATCCAAACGGAGAGCCCTAATGTATAACAATACCCTTCATATTTCGGTTCATTTCTGTCTATTCATATTCATGAGAGGTATTTTCATAATATTTGAAAATCTTCTCATAATCACAACATTTCATTTTCCAGCTTTTGTTTCAATGATAACTTCACAACATTTCATTTTTCTAGCTTTTGTTTCAATGATAACTCTCTCTCTCTCTCTCTCTCTCTCAACCCTATAGATGGTCGAAATAGATCGTGACACAGACTCAAAAAGTAAGATCCAAAAAGTACCTCAAAAAGGACCAGATCAATAAAGGATCCAGATCATGACCAAGACATAGGTGGATCGGACCTGAAGTAAGTAGGTCCATTGGCACCTAAAAACATAAACCGTTGGTGCTATTATTCATTTGTCGTGAACACAATTGAACCCATATCGCACAATCCAAAGGTACTACATTGTTGAGTTTCACTCGCTGCGAAATTCAAAGAACCATGAATCAATTTAAGGAAGAAGAATCAAGGAGGATAAGGTGATTCAAGCAAGAGAAGCTAGAATTTTATTAAAAATGAAATCTTTGTGGGGTGAAACTCATGGCCCTTGTGTCTACTTCAAATCCTTTCACATATTTATTATCAAATATTTTCAAAACTTTTGCATGAAAAAGTTACTCAACCTTCAAAAATATTGTCAAAATTGTCCCCTCAACTATAGTTTGGAAAATCTGGTTAGAAACATGCAAAAGAAGAAGAAAATCAGAAGGCCAATATCAATCATAGTAAAAATAAAATCATGATATGGCTTAAAATCTAGGTGATAAGGTTAAATCCATTTCCAATTACAACCTCATAGAAAGATTATCTCTGAAGCATATCAACTTTAGAATTAGAGTCCCATGATGAAAAAATTTCCTTCTTTACAAAAAAAACCTAGATATGAGTACTAACCTGATGGATGAAACCAGAGCAATGACAGATGGTCGTCCCTAATGTTCTTCTGCGCCTTTAGGGATTGATAAAATCTGGATTGAATTTGATACTCCTGTCCTTGTCAAAATCATCAAAGGTAAAGAAAACACATCTTGGCACATTCACTATATTCTAGAATAAAATATATATTCCAGGAGAAATAAGAAATTTTCTTCGGACTATGATTTTTGTTATTACACACATTTTCATGGAAGGTAATATTGTTGCGGATAGCCTGGTCGAGGGTGCTTGTGACACCAACATTAATGTAGTTTAATAAGATTGTGCTACTCTCCCCAAAGACTCTGTTAGATGTGACCAATTATGTATTCCTTATATTCACACTAAATAATTATTGCATGTTTCTTTGTAGGTATTGATTTGCTAGAGATCATCGCATAAGGCATTTCGTGGAATGGCTGTTGCATGTGCGAGCTGCCACCTCAGATGAATTAAATGAATAAGGACAAAATTTGTTGAAAAGTGAGCCTGCATGGCTGCTCTCTCATGCAACAGCCATTCTGGGAAGCCTTAGGCGATGCTCCCTATCATATCTTTCTTTGTAAAAGAGTTTTATTTTTCCTCTTCTTGTATCTTACATTAAAGACCAGGTTCTACGTCTCCTCCTGTAACTATTTTTTCTTCTCATCAATATTTAGGGATTTGTTAGCCCATTTTGCGGAAAGCCATTTTGTGGCTGGCTTTTGCATGTGAGAACAGCCACACAGGTTATTTTTTTCGGAGATTTTGTTTTATTCATTTAATTCATTTGAGGTGGCTGTTCTCACATGCAAAAGCCAGCCGCGAAATGGCTTTCCGCAAAATTGCCCAGCAAATCCCTAATATTTAATGTGCACCCTGGCTTCCTAGTTAAATTCCAGGTTAAAAAAAAAACTTTAAAGCTATCCTTATTGGAAGTGATGTATTATTCTCCCTTTTCTTCCTTGGGCCATTCCTCTAGTGTATATATGACTACTCTTTTACACTACAAGAGGGTGACCTAGGAAAGAAAAAGGAGGAAAGTATCATTTCCCTTAAGAAGCCAAACTACCTTGATGGGGAAATGATAATGCTGCTCCCTTTTCCTAAATCCGCCACCCTCTTGTAGTGTATTTCTGACTACTCTTTTTACACTACAAGAGGGCGGCTCGGTGAAGAAAAAGGGACGGATATATAATGGGAAATGTTATCAGCAATACTGTATTTTGACGATCGCACTCCTCACTTTATTAAAAGTACCGTATGGCCCGCACCATAGGATGATCCAAACCGTCCATGTGATGGGCCACGGCCTAAGTAGGTTGTGCCTCAAAAATCATTTCCATAGGATGATCCTAGCCCTCCGATCTATAAGGTTTCCATAATATCCAGTTCATCTACAGATCGGTGGGTTAGGATCAACCTATGGAAATAATTTTTGGGCCATGCATCTAATGGACCGTTTGGATCATCCTATGGTGCAGGCCATACAGTACTTTTAATACTTTTAATAAAGTGAGTAGTGCAATCATCAAAATACAGTAGTGCTGATAACATTTCCCTATATAATTTCCCACTCGATCCTCTCAACATTTTTAGTATAGTCTCGGATTACTTTCTTTAGGTGAATGAAAAAAAAAATTCAGTTTGATCCCACATCTATGAAACATCTGCATCTCAATAATGTAATAGAAGCCATATTCCCACTTCCATGTCGTTTTCTTCACAAAACTACAAACCCGGATTAGGGCAAAACCTGAATAGGAGAAAGGACATCCTTTTCTTGAAAGCATATGCTCTTGTGTAACGATCATCTCTTTTTTTTGATGGGACGACCATCTCTCTTCTCATTGCTTTTGCTTGGGGATGTAAAATTCATTTAAATTGACATCAACGGAACAATAGAGGCAACGTGGGCCCACTCATTGAAGTATTCAACTTGGCGCCAATGTTCTGGATAAGCTTTGGTGGCATTAGGGAAGAGGACCCAGATTTTTTTTTATTATTATTTTTTTATGGGATTTTCTAGCCAATTTCGCAGAAAGTAATTTCGCGGCTGACATTTGCATGAGAGAACAGCCACATAGGCTCACTTTTCAGAAAATTCTGTCGTATTCATTTGATTCATCTGATGTGGCTCTTCTCTCGTGCAAAAGTCAGCCGTGAAATGGCTTTGTGAGAAATTCCTTAGTCAATCCCTTTTTTTATTATTTTATTGTTAAGAGGAATTAAGTGAAGTCACTGACCAAAATCATGAGTTTTAATTATTTTAGGGCGCTGATATCCCCCTCCCCCCTTCACGGCTGGCTAACGTTAAACGTTAGGGTTTAACGTATTTTTATGTTACTTTCCCACCATTTGACCGGTCTCTCTCTCCACACACACACACAACAGGAACAGTTGGTGGGCCCAACAGAAACCGTTGGTGGAATGGTGGGCCCATCTTTGAACAACGTAGGCCCCGCCCATACCATACCATAGGATAATCCAAACCGTCCATTTGATGGGCCATAAACGTAAATAGGTTGCGTCCCAAAATATCATTTCCATAGGCTGATCCTAGCCCTCCGATCTAAATAGAAACTCATCTTATGCAACTTCTATAGATTGTAGGGTTGTGATCATTCTATGGAAATGATTTTTGGGGCACAACCTTTTTACATTGTGGCCCATCAAATGAATGGTTTGGATCATTCTATGGAGTTGGTCGTAAAGTAACATTAAGGCCCGTCCACAACATAGGACGATCCAAGCCGTCCATGGTTTGGATAATCCTATGGAGTCGGTCGTACAGTAACATTAAGGCCCAATCATAGGCCCCACCGATATTGTTTCAAATTGAAGCGTACCGTCCACAACATAGGATGATCCAAGCCGCCCATGGTTTGGATCATCCTATGGTGTGGTTCGTACAGTAACATTAAGGCCCAATTTAGGCCCCACCCATATTTTTGAAAATGAAGTGTACCGCCCAGACCATAGGATGATCCGAGCCGTCCATTTGATGGGCCATAACGTAAATGGGTTGTGCCCCCAAAAGGGTTGGCCCATCAAATGAATGGTTTGGATCATCATGTGGTCATACAGTAACATTAAGGCGCGTCTCCAACATAGGATGATCCAAGCCGTCCATGGTTTGGATAATCCTATGGAGTTGGTCGTACACTAACATTAAGGCCCAATCGTAGGCCCCACCGATATTTTTCAAATTGAAGCATACCGTCCACAACATAGGATGATCCAAGCCGTCCATGTTTTGAATCATCCTATGGTGTGTATGATGATCACAACCCTACAATCTATAGAGGTTGCATAAGATGTAGTTTCTTTTAGATCGGAGGGCTAGGATCAGCCTATGGAAATAATATTTTGGGAGGCAACCTATTTACGTTTATGGCCCATCAAACGGACGGTTTGGATTATCCTATGGTGTGGTATGGGAGGGGCCTACGTTGTTCAAAGATGGGCCCACCATTCCACCAAAGGTTTATGTTGGGCCCACCAACTGTTCCTGTTGTGTGTGTGTGGAGAGAGAGAGAGAGGTGGGAAAACGTTAGCCAGCCGTCGGGCGGGGGGGGGGGATATCAGCGCCCTTATTTTAATTGGATCCCAAAGTATAAATATTTATATCCATAGCTGTGCTCCTTCCTTCAATATCGGATAAGCTTACGCAGTTAGAGTTAGTGTTATTTAATCATTTATACTCCAACACTCCCCTCATATGAGTCATATGGGCCCCTCTTTTTGTTTTTTCTTACAGATTTTTAATATAAGCTGTTACAGTTGTGTTATTCAATTGCTTATACTTCAATAGCTCTGATCAATGAATCACTTGTGCCTGTGTTTGTTTTGGCTTTTTAGAATCCACTTTGAGTCCAGAACTGATTATTAGACTCGAAAATACGTTTCAGCCAACCCTGTTCGATTTTTCACTTAATGGCACCTTCAGTTTATGATTATATTCCTCTGAGTTAACAAAAATGTTATCATTTTCCATTTAAAAAGCGGAAAATGAAAAGTTTCCAAGAAATTTTTGTTGTCTCAGAAATGTTTTTTCTTGCAATCCAAAAGGTTGGTAAGAGATCACATTTCTGTTGCCTCCTCTTTGATTGGATGAACCCAGACATTTGATTTCTTCCATGTATCTAGTTGATCATGATGACCCATCAACACAGTCTTAATTGAACATAGGGGTTTAGCCTCTAGCTCAATTGGCAGGAAGAGGCTTTGTTCCTCAACCAAAGATGAGAAAGAAGTCCATTACATTAACCCTTATAAGTGGCCCCCATTTCTGCCTCATTTATATGATTGGATCCTTTGATTCGAACTTAGTTCATAACGATGCGTAATTGGTGTTGAGAATACCTTGATCAGATGATTATAGGTCATTGATCGATCGAGCCTAGTTTAGGGTTCCACCAAGAGAATCTAAATACTTGAATTTTTGTAGTCTGTGATCTTACGCATGAGATGTTTGTTCGGGATGGGATTAGGATCATGTGGGCCCTTTCATGATGCTCTATAATATCAACGGCTTTGATCTCACATATATGCTCCCAGACGCCCTCTCGTGGCACCCAAAAAATTTGCCTAAATTATGTATGGTGATTAGGGCCATTGATACAGTAGGCGACTACGTAACTGTACAAAGAAAAGGGGAATGATATCCACAACCGTGTTTTGATATTTTCACTAACACATCTTGTCTTTTAGCATTTAAAGAGTTGTCAAAAGGTCATTACATTTCCCACAATGCTCTCAGGAGGCCATTAAAGAAAAAAAGACAAAACAGGGTTTGTACAAATATCAAAAGATAGTTGTGCTGATAACATTTCCCCAAAAAAAATATCCTGTCAAACTAACATTGAAGTAGCAAATAACTTGCTTTAACTAACTCATTGGACAAATTAAAATGGGTGTCGTCCTTAAGCTCAATGGTGCACCTCTAAATGCCCTTTAATGTTGTCTCTTTTATTACTTTCCTTTAAAAAACATGTTAGGTAACCTGAGATTGAACTTGGTAGTCAAAAACGACAAAACGGGGGCGCTCCTAATAAATAGGGGGGGGGGGCTCTTTTAATGTTTCTATCTCGGCTTATAGTTAGAAGAGAGTGCACCACACATTTCCCGCGTCTATAAATCAACACCCATTTGTCCATTGCCTAAGAAATCAAAATCAGTGAAAAAAAAAAAAAAAAACCAAACATCTTCATTTCCCATTCTTTGTTTTGAGCTATGGAGGAATTCCAAGAATCTGATATGTTTTGGGCTGATCATGGCCGAGAAGAACGCAATCTTCCAAAATCATCTTCCTCTTCCTACAATAAGAATTCGCGGGGACGGAAAGAATCCGTTCCGATCAGAATTCCTGCCGTGAGTTCGTGGAATCTTGATTTTGTTTGCAGGGAATCAGACCAAGAAGAAGGAAAGATGATTCCACCACACGCTCTCGTGGCTCGAAGAATCGCTGGAGAGATGGAGTTCTCAGTTTGCACCGGGAATGGAAGGACACTTAAAGGAAGGGATCTGAGCCAAGTTCGGAATTCTGTTCTTCGAAAGACAGGGTTCTTGGAAAGTTGACACACAAAAAGACATGATAGTACCTTTAAATTCCATCTTTTTTGTTTCTCTTTTCTTTTCTTTTTTGTTCTAATATTTGTAAAAGAAGAAGAATGACAAAATTAACGAAAAAGTACAGTAATAATACATAGTAAGTCTTATATCTATATGGGTTTTTCATGTCTCCTTTCTTAGACTTTGATTTGCAGTGTTGAGACTGATAACGTTATACCCACTGACCCACCACAAAGAGGAAAATAAGAACGTAAAATATTGTCTGGAATTATATGCCAGGAACTGAAAATTTTGCTTATGCCCCTGATTTGGTGGAAGCATCGCTTTTCTTACTCACTGTTCCAATTTCCATCTATTGGTAAACTATAGAACCCAATGCCTGTTGTGAAGAACCCCTAAGCTCTCAACCCTCTTTTTTCTTTTTTTTTTAAATAACAAAAAATCCTCACAACCCTCTTACCCCTTACACAAAGTGGGTCAAAACAAGCTTACCCAACCCAGTTCGAACTCACTTAAATAGCGGGTTGGGTCACTCTCGGGTCAGACATATTTTTCAGTCCCAACCGGATTGAATTAAGACACCCAATTCAACACCCTCACAATCAAAGACCAAGGGGGAACCAACTAAAAGAATGGAAATAAACAAAAGGAGTATATGTTGGGACCCGGGTAGAACTCCTGATAAAAAGGGATAGTGCCAGGTCCTTAGAAACCCATCCACATCCTTTCACTTTAGCGATATGGAATCTTTGCCTTCACGTGGTACCCCCAACAAGCTCCGCTCCACGCGGAAGCAACGTTGGATCTACGGGATCTTTCCAAAAAGATTTTTCCGTCCTCAGAGGCACACTGACTAGGGTGTCAACGGATCCACTTCGGATCAGATCCACATATGTCTTAGTCACGATCCATTCAAATCCCTTATCGATCGGATCGGATTCGGAGTGTTCTTCGGATCCTACTTCTTGTGTCCCGGTCACGATCGATTTCAAATCGGACAGTCCATCGGAGTGTCCTAGTAGGTCTTACTTACAAAACAACAAAAATTCTCACCCTTCTTCATTTGAAATGAACTCCAAAACTTCCTCAATTCAGAAAAGAATTAGTCACTATATCTAATAATAACCCATAATTTTGATGAAGAATAGGATTTATTGTTGAAAATAACTCCAATGTTCGAGGGTGCGTGATGATAAAACTTTTGAGTAACTAATCCTTGTTGAAGGAGAGTGGCAAGTTTACAGGAAGAAAAATCGATTGAGGATAGGAAGAGAAAAAGATGCCTGGAAAAGGGGGGGGGGGGGGGGGGGGAAGTGGAAAGTTGTTAGCTAAGTAATATTTAGTTCATTTTTATGAAAATACCCCTCCTTTATTAATATAAGAAATATTTTGAACGTATTTTAGTAAAAGGATTTCGGATCATGACTATCCATAGGATTTTTTTGCCATGTCTTGATCACGATCCGAAATTTTTCGGATCTTACAAAAAGGATTCATAATATGTCCATGGACCCTTCTCATGTACCTAGATCCCGTTTATTAAGGTTCGGATTCGGACTGTCCATCGGACCGTCTGGGTCCATTGACACCCCTAACACTGAGGTTACCAAGATCTTCCATGAAGGTTTTTTTCTTCTTCTTCCGTCTTCGGAGGCACAACAGGGTTACCATGCCCCGGCTCTGATACCACTTGTTGAGACCCAGACAGATCTCACGCTTTAAAGCTAGTTGTTACGGGGAGGGCATCCAAGTCCTTTTAAGCCTATCCACATCCTTTCACTTTTCCGATGTGGGATCTTTGCTTTCGCGTGGAACCCCAACAGTATAAATTGTTCAAGTATATTTAATGATTAAATAACATTAACTCTAATCGCTTCAACATTTGGAGTAATTCGTTATTTCACATAAATATAAGAAATTTCCATTAACAAGTGGTATTTTGGTCCCGTTAGGGAGCATCAATGTGGGTTCAAGGAATGGAGGTGATTTCGTCTTGAGCACATAATTGATATGAAACAAAACAAGGGAAACCGGTAAAAATTAACCAAAGGGGAAAGTCTTATATATGGTCTTTTCATGGCCAATTTCTAAATATTCAATATGCTTGAACAAAGCTTTCTTCAAGTTTGATTTGCAGTGTTGAGATTGGTCGTGTTATACCCACCACAAAGAAGGAAAAAACCTAAATATTGTCCACAATTAAATGCTGGGAATTGAAATTGTGCTTACGCCCAGTAGAAATATATCTCCTCTCCCTGTGTAGACGTGTTTTCAATATCTCCAAGAAGTGGGCCCCACGGAGTGGTTTGGGCACGGTTAGTGCTGCTGGAAAACAAAACCGGAGAGGGTAGATGACCCAGAAAAATTTCTACACAGTGGGGTCGGGGCGTGACATTATTGAAAGATCCCACATCAGAAAGGGAGAAAAAGTTATCGGGCTATATATGTGAATTTCTCCTTTCCCTGTGTGGTAGACTATAAAACCAATGCAAGAAAACTCTTTAAAATAATTAAAATAATTAAGAGAAGTCTTCCCTCAAAAACAAATTGCAAGGGTGTACCGAACAAAGGAAGGGGTATGAATTGTTGAGGTGTAAATGATTAAATAATACCAACTCTACCCGCTTAAGCTTTTGGTATAATTGGTTGTTTCACATAAATATAAGAAATTTCCATTAACAAGTGGTATTTTGTTCCTGTTAGAAAAGCATTTACGTGGGTTCGAGGAATGGACTTGATTTCGTCCTCTGCACTTTATCAATATGAAAGAAGACAATCCAAACCCGTTAAAATTAACCAAAGGGGAAAGTCGTATTCCTTGTCATCCTTACTAATTCTTAAGGATTGTTGTACAAATATCAAAATAAGGTTGTGCTCATAACATTTCCCAAAAATAATCATGTCCAGTAATCAAAGATTACAGAAGAGATTAAAGAGATCGGAGAAACTAAAAACAAAGACATGGTTCTCGAATAAAATATTTGGGAATTGTTAGTGTCCATCGCAAAAGGCATTTCCCAGGTGGTCTCTGGTATGCTAGACAAGCACATAGGTTAACTTTTTTGCAGCTTTTGTTTTCATTCACGAGGTGGTTGGTCTGATATGTAACAAACCAACCAACTGCGAAATGCCTTTTGCATGGACCCTAGGGAATCCCAAAATAATTCAAAAAAACAACTAGATCTCTACGTATGTGGAAATTGAAACGAAACCGATAGCCCATATGAGGAAAGAAAGAGAAACCCCACCGGAAGGAGTGCAAAGTCAATGAAGAAAACCATGGAACACGTAAGTGTCACGTTGGCCTTGTCGTTTTGTGCTTTTCAACTTGTTGTGAGCTGATGGTAAGCATACGTAGGGTGTATAATTTCATTCGGGTTGGGTTACAGTTAAGGCCTTGGTTAACCTGACTCGACCCAAACCCGACCCCACTTCCTAATTTGAACAAAACCCATAACTCATCCTGACTTTTGGGCAACCAAACGTCCTTTTTCGAATTTAAGCAAGAACATCAAGCAAACATATAGATAAAGAGGCATTTGAACTTTGAAGTTGTAAAGCAATTCCACCTTGTAAATTAGATTACAGCGTCTCTAGGTGGGGAAATCGACAAAGACGTCCACTTTAGTAGAGCACATCCATTTCAGACATGACTAATCAAAGCTTTCACAACTTTTATAGGTAACCAATAACATGCATATTCCTAAAAATGTTACAGTTTTGGCCACGAAATCAAGAGTTTAGAGAAATAGTTATAGATAAATCTTCATCTTTTTCAAGGAAAGGACAAGTGTCTAATGAGCCAATAGGGGTCCCCGCCAAACCCGAGCTTACCTATCAAAAAAAAAGTAGTGGACAAGTGACTGTTCTGGTTTGCCATATCCGATGTTAGAGGTTAGTCAAGGTTGTTACACATATTTCCACCCCCTTTTGTTTGTCTTTTAGGTTCCATTTCTTTCGATGTAAAATGTGAGCAAAGCAAATTTTATGCCCATCATTCCACTAAAATTTGGTGTAAAATTTGTTTTACTCTCATTTTACGTCGAAAGAAACAGAGTCTTACTCTTAAAGTAATTTTACATCTAAGAAAAGAGAACAAAAATAAGGCGTAGACAAAGTTATTTTAGGAATTTACCAAAAAAGATGATGGAAATGCAGAAAATGGGTGAAAATATCTTTCAGTATCTATGTATAGATATGCGGATGAATTGAGAAGATGATATTTTCACTCCCCCTGCATTACGCGCACGCTCCCCTTATACCGTGATTTGACGTCAAAAAACATTAAAGTTGCCCACTATTCACGTCAAATCACGTTATAAGGGGAGCGTGCGCGTAATGCAGGAGGAGTGAAAATATCATCGCCCTATCGATTAACCCAATGATTAAGGCTCCAATATTATGTATTTTATTATCAGTATTTAGAAATGATAATATAAAATCATTTACTTTATTAGGATTCTTAACATTGTCTACAGATACGTAACAAATACGTATGAAGTGCATATGCGGTTGTACTCTTCCTAAGGCTATTGTCTCCGTGGTTGATGCAATAGTTTTTATCTAATCTTATGACAATGTAGCAATGAGAGACCTTTGGCGAATAGGTCTCCTACCTACCTCTTAATATTAGAAACACAAGAGACGCCAAGCAGCTCAAATGAAATATTGTCTGGGACAAAGTGATGGTCAATCTCAATATGTTTAACTAGTATGTGGGACAAAATTTAGAATTTACAATATCCAGGTATCAATCTCAATATGTTCATGCCCATCTCCAGACAAGAACAGGAATGCACTAGTGTATATGTTGGGGTCATTATAGAGATGTTGAGCATCCATTATGTCGAGTTTCTTAAGAACCTAAAATGCAAATACAAAATCGTTCTTCTCTATAAAATGGATTGTACCCTGTTCACCATATGAGAAGCTTACATGAAGGACAGCTAAATGACAAAACTTAAGAAACTAATAAATAGGCCACATAAACAAATTCAGCACTTGGTGTGTGAACTCCTAGGAATCGATCACTTGTAGATTCTACTAACTCTATTGCAAGTTCCTAAGGTTCCAGAAATTTAAGGATGGGAATTGAAAAACACTAAAGAAGTCTGTTACCCAAAACAGGTTGACTTAGTATAAATGTGAAGGCATCGACTACGGGAAATGAATGCATTTTTGTGCCCCAAATCACATAAAGCCAGCGAAGCACACTGTGGTGGGTTTTTTCCAGGTATCTAGAGGGGTTTATAATAACTCCACATAAAGACAACATTTTTGTCTTAGACTCTCAAAAGTGTATGACAAATGCATAGGTCTATCATCGGTTAGACGAAAATGAACTTTAATAGTGTCTTATCCTTAGAAGCACGAAGCGGGTGCAGGGGTGGGGACGGAGGTGGGAGCAGGGAAGCGTGGGGTCTAGAAGAGTCTAAGTTTAGGATCGCCATGGAAGCGTGTATGTAATATTTTCTTTATATATCTTTCAAAATTCAAGTACATCAAAAAATAATAGTTTCTAACCATTTTCGTATGTATCATTTAAAATTTAAGTACATCTAAAAGGTAATTTCTAACCATCTTCACCATCTTCATTTGTGTGGCACTCGTTCATCGTGCCTTCTGAAGATACACAAGCCTTTGTGTTTGCTCCAATGAAGTACTTTGAGGAGTTTGATGTAAGGAAGTTGAGGATGCCATGATGGTGGGACTTATAGAGTAATAGAAGTACGATGGGAGTGTCATTAGAACGTTTCTCATCTCTCTGGGATCGCGCTCCCTAGAAGCTCCTTCCTAAGAAGTGCCGAATCGAGGTTCCGAGGTGGGAGCGGCACCCCGAGAGAAGGTTCCTGCTTCTAAGATCTTATCCATAAATAGCTTATTTTGCACATAATCCACATCAACTCTTCGAGGCAACAAATTGAAATTAGGAACACAAATGCAGATAGTTGCAAAACCATCAACTATAAATAGTGATAGCAAGAAGTTCAATTACAAGAACAATGTTAATGCGACTTTGAAAAAAATAAAGCTTTGTAAATAAGAATTCAAAATGATGCCTGCAATGAATCCATCGATCATCTCTTCCTTCACTGCAAAGTGCCTTCATCTGCAACTATGTTTTTGAGTGGTTTGGGATCAATCGTGTGGCTTTGAAGTCTGTTATGGATTTGATGACAAGTTGGTACTTTAGCAGAGTTGGCTCTATGGGAGTGATTATATGCGATCTCAGCCCTTTTGCGGTTATGTGGGAGATTTGGATGGAGAGAAGCTTGCTAACTTTTGAGTACAAACACTCTTTCCTCACTTTCGACGGTGTGGAAAATCATATTTACGGTGGCTAGCGGAGCAATGCAGCACAAACTTTCTATGGTTTTTCTGTGAATAACAGTATTAGGAATTGGAAGATGAAGATGAAAAGCAGCATTCCTAAGTTGAAGGTAGCAGCTAGATGGAAACCTACCCCTTCTAATGTCTTAAAACTCAATGTTGATGGTTGTCCTCTTGGAAACCCCAGCAAAGCTAGGGTTAGAGGAGTTGTTAGGAATTGAAATCGGGGGTGTCACTATTCATTCCTTTTCCAGTCTGATCAGCTTGATGAACTAGACTGAGGCTGAGGCCCACACACTCCACCTGAGCACCAGTATTTTCCTTAACTATGTGGAAGGATCCCTCGACGTGGAAGGTGACTTCTCTAAAGTCATCTCATGGGTCAATGGTAGTGATGACATCCTGTGGAGATTAGCCAAATACATTGATAATATTAGAGATATGTATCGGTATAAGAATTTTCGTTTGTTCATATTTCAAGGAGTGCCAATCATCTGGCCAAATCAAGCACTATTTTATTACATAACCTTAGCAAAAAGAATGTTTGATACAACTTGGAGATGGATTCCATATGAACCAATGGATCGTGATGAGTCGTCCCTACTAGCAATGACTTCCTTTTTCATTACTTCATCCTTTTTATATCCCTCTCCCTTGCTCTCAATGACTTGTCAAATGGCACTCAATCATATATGTAAGTTCGATCATTGACAAGGGTCAAAGAAAGGGTCGGCCATTGATAAAGAATCTTTCCCAAACCACAATGCTAGCAGATGTGGGCTTCACTTTTCTTTAAATCAATGAAGCCTGGCAGTTATCATGGACTCCAATCAAAAGAACAAAAATGGAGGATTATGGAGGCCTTTGCCTCTATGTTCACAATAAAAAATAGATGCGGGTGGCCTGTTGTGGTCCAACCAATGTTGGTCCAATCAAGCAGCATTCTTCTTTTTCTCGAGGATAGCCCGGAGATTCTTTGTATTCTAGGCAGCTCTTGCCCACTGATGTGCATCAATAATCCCTTTCTTTTTTAATTAATTTCCATCCATCTTCTTCAAAAAATAAGCAAGCCCAATGTAACAAAGAAATGGAAAAGAAGTACAATGGCCTACATAAATAATTATAGATCCAATACAGTAATAATAGAAATGATGATAATGATAACAACAATCAAACTGATAGCAACAGGGGGGAGATGAAAATCCCATCAGTTAATGCAAAATGGACAGTTAGTCTTGAGGCCTAGAATCATCAACAGCTCAATTTGTTATGGCACCCGTCACACCTTCTTGTTGGGTTCAAAAACATACTTGATCAATGAGTCCTTGATGGAGAGCAACTCACGAAACTCATTCTTCAATTTCGAAGCATCCATTTCATTGTTGCTTCGAGCGGCGACAATAACTTTGGCTTGTTCTTCCAACGTGAAGTTAGCCCACTTAAATTCAGGATCGATATACTCTTTATACATTTCCAGAATCTCATTATGGCTCACGACGCCAGGGTTTGTGAAGTTCCATATACCCCTGCAATTCCTTTTGGCCATCTCCACTGAAATGGGCAAGAGTTCATCCAAGACAGTCATGCTGTTCGGAATGTTAACCACTTTGTTATATCGGGAAATCTTTGTAATGAAATTGCGAGGATTGCTAAGGTCGGACGATATTGGCATTCTCACTCTAAGGGTGCAGACATTGTCATATTCCTTCAAAAGCTCTTCAACCTGGGTCATGGATGATGAAAAACACAAAATTCATCATTGAGCTGTTCAATTTTCAAATAAAGCAAAAAGAACTCAGCTAGTGAGAACTAGAAAATTTACCATGGCCTTAGTCTTTGAATAGAAAGAACCAGCGAAATTGGGTTTGTCTTCCTCCTTGAATCCAAAGCCTGAGCCCTCTGGGTGTTCATTATCATACTCAAATATACATCCAGTAGCGAAATTCATCATTAGCAGACCCTCCTCTCTGCAAATGTCAGCCAAATTCAGTGTACCGACAACATTGGTACGAATCGTCTCCGGTTTGTGAGACTCACACCAATCAACATTAGGTCTACCAGTCACACCGGCAGCATTAAAAACATGGGTTGGCTTCACTCTATGAATATCTGCTAGGAGCTGTGATCGCTCGTCCAATCGCCCTTTTCCATACTCAAAGAGTATCCCTTGTTTCTCACATATCTTGCCAAGTAGACCCCCAATCCATCCAGTCCTACCATAAATCAAGAACTTCAAAGATGGCTTTTGATCAGAGCTACTGCTCCTTGAAACTGGAACCACCATTCGATTATGACTAGAATTACTTGATACATCCACAGCCACTTCACTGGAATCTTCTGACCCGTCAAATTGTCTTTCAATCCCGGGCATCATCAGCATTCTTGGGTGAGGCAACAAAGCCCCAGAAACATCACCCCACCAATCGGGATGTGTAGTGTACCACTCCATGGTCTTCTTCAGCCCCTCTTCCCATGTCGTGTGTTCTGACCACCCCAAGTTCTTCAGCTTCTGATCATCCAAGAAATACCTCTGATCGTTAAATGGTCGATTCTCAACAAATTTAATAACCGAGTTAGGATCCAATGAGAAAAGTTTACATATATCCTTAGCCACGTCGATCACTCTCCTTTCCTTCTTGGTCCCAATATTATAAACATGCCCAACTTCTCCTCTGTGTAGAACAACTTCAAAAGCCTCAGCAACATCCTCACAGTAGAGATAACTCCTCACATTCGTTCCATCTCCATGAATTGGAAGGGGCTTCCCTCTCATGGCCAAAAGGATGAATTTTGGAATTAATTTTTCAGGAAACTGATTGGGCCCATAAACATTGTTACCTCTAGTAGTTATGACAGGTAATCCATATGATCTTCCATATGCCATCACAAGCATTTCTGCCCCGGCTTTAGTTGCAGAGTATGGATTTGTTGGGAGAAGCTGAGAGGCTTCGTGGTTCCCAACAACGGCATCCTCATCAGTCTCTCCATAGACCTCATCTGTGCTCACGTGAATGAACCTCCTGATCTGACCGGTGACTTTGCAAGCTTCAAGAAGGACATGGGTGCCATAGATATTATTCTTGGTGAACTCAAAACTGTTGCCAAAGGAGTTGTCAACATGGGTCTGGGCAGCAAAATGCATTATAGTGTCGATGGACTCGGTGATAAGGAGGAAATTGACAAGGTCAGCGCTGCCAATATCACCCTTGACGAACTTGAAGTTAGGAGATGATTTCGAAGGAAGGAGGTTTTTCAGGTTCGAGCAATAGTCAAGCTTGTCGAGTACGACGATCTTGTACTCGGGGTAATTTCGAATAAGCCGGTTGGCAACATGGGATGCTATGAAGCCGGCAGCCCCAGTGATGAGAATGTTCTTAGGTGTGTATGTCGACATTTTTTTTATCCAGATCTACAGATAATAAACTTTAAATTTCAAAAAGCAAAACCCAGATCTACAGATAATGGCAAAAATGATACATAATAATGAGAGAAAATCTCCAACAACAAACAAACAAGGAAAAAGGTTTCTTGAAGTGACAAAACCCTAGAAAATGGATACTTCAGGAACAAATCCAAGCAATAAGCAATAAAGAATACAGCTGATTCTGCAAAACTAAACTAGATTTTCCCAAGAAATGAATTTTTGAATTAAAATAAGAGGAATTAGATTTCTAAAAGCATTTCGACAAATAAATTCAGCAACCCTAGAAAATGGATACTTCAGGATCAAATCCAAGCAAAGTGCAATAAAGAATATAGCTGATTCCACAAAACTAAACTAGATTTCACCAAGAAATGAATTTTTGAATATAAAACAGAGGACTTAGCTTCCTAAAAGCATTCCAGCAAAGATTCAGTACAAAGTCCAAATCCACTAAAGAGTTCCTACCATAGTGAAATCGAGCAAATAGATTATTCTATGAAATTAAATTAGATTCAGCCAAAAAAAAAAAAAAAAAATTCAGAACCAACACCAAAGATATTAGACTCCTAAAACACAGTTAATCATAAAAGGAGATCCAGATGGTAGTTCATATCTGATCACGAACCGCAAGCAAAATCAATAAAAAAATGTATGATACAACAGAAAAATACAGCATTCATACAATCTCCTCTAATTTAGCATCTCGAATAAATGCAGCTAAAACACAACATGAAAGCAGAAAAAACCTAAGCCTGTCATTTCCATTTTTCTTTTATTTTCCCAGATCTGTTTTCAAAAAAAAAAAAAAAAAACAGAAATAAGTAGGAAAAATCAAAACAACAAAGGAATGACGATTAAAATAGCAACAAATTCCCAGTTTCTGCGAAGATCTGTATAGATTATAACGGTACTAGGTTAAAAAGCATAAAAAAACGAAATCTTGAAGTTACATTATTGGATCTAGTAAAAAAAGGGGGGGAAAGAGAGAAAAATGCCGCTCATTCAAGCCATTTTAGAACGAAAAAGGGAGAAAAAGGAAAGTAAGAGATTTTCGTTTTCTATAAGATGATTTGATGGCATGAACATTTGAAAAACCAAAACAGAGATCAGATAGAGAGAGATTAACTTACAGGTTTCAGATCGAGATCGCTTTAGAACGAAGAAGGAAATGAAAAAGGAAAGAAAGAAATTTCAGATTTCTATAACATGTTTAGATATTTTAATGGGGAGATGATTTTTTCACCCCTCCTGTAGGATTATGCGCCCCACTGTTGTGGCACTTTAACGCTTCTTGATGTCAAATCCAAGGTTTTAAATTTCGGTTTCGGCACTGATTTCGGACCCCACCAAAATCCGAAATTTCGGGCCGACATTTGGTAATAATAAAAACATATTATTTAATTAATTTCGAAATTTCGGTCTGAAATCCGACAGGGGGGCGCATAATCCTACAGGAGGGTGAAAAAATCATCTCCCAATTTAATGATGGAAATTGATCTCCTGTACTGACCAATTGAAAAAGGAAAGAGCAATGATATGAGCACAACTATGTTTTGATAATGGGTTTTGTTAACGAGTGCCCATTGGGAAAGGAATTTTACAATCATTTTTCACTTCGTTTGATAATTTTACAAATGTTTTGAGTCAAAATATGTGTAAGGAGCTATCAAGGGTTGTCACAGTTCACAAAAAAAACTCGAATAAACCAATTAAAAATGAAAAGAAAAGCTCCGTCTTTGCAATTATTAAAGTATGTTTGTACTGAATTAGAGCTTTCACACAATAAATGTTAGTTTGTACGTGGGTTTGCTTTAACCTCACTTCGGTTGTTTCTCTTCCTTACAACCCCGGGACCGGGAGGTGGTAGCTATTAGTAGAGGTGTAAATGGATATTCGAAAATTCGATTACCATCCACATTCTAATCCGTTTAAAGCGAATATTATCCGGATCTGTTTCAAGCGGATATTATCCAAATCCGTTTATGAGATATCCGGTTCTTAGCGGATGCGAATCTGGTAAATGGTATATCTGATCCGTTTAACATCCGAATCCGAGAAGTAAATCCGTTTTATTTATTATTAATAATATTATTAATATTTATTTTTAGTAATGACACACTATATTTTGTTTTTAAAGAAAAGTGAATTTTCTTTTTAGAAAAAAATAAAAGGTGTTTTGGGTAGTGTAGACACCCCATTTTGACCGTACCCTAATCCCTCCCTATTTGAGCAACCCCATCAAATCATTAAATTGGAAGCCCAAATCCTACCCTGGGCTAGTTTAGGGTCCCACCAAGATCCCTGTGAAATTTCGTGAAGATCCGTGCATGTTTGCCTAGCAAACGAGCTGAGACAGTGTCGTGGTGCAAGTTCAGAAGGGGGAGGGGTGAAATATGTCATTTCCCATGTACAAGAGGGCATTCTTGGAAATTTCTATTGCTTTCTCTACAAGCAATCTCTAAGAACCATTGGATTAAATAAGAGAGCTAGGATTGTGCAAAGACAAAGGAATCTTTACCCCTTTTTTCTGCTTAGACCCCCTGCTAGCCTAAAGGAGTTGTTGAAAATGCATTATATATGGCTGTCTAGAGCAAGAATAGGGGTAGGGTGTGAATTCATCATTTCCCTTTTGATCATCATTGTTTTCTCCCCAGGACACTCCCCTGTTGAGTGAAAAAAGTACTCATATTTATACTAAATAGGGGTTTGTCCTGAATCAAAGAGGGGGGGGGCACGAATTTATCATCCCCTTTCTCTTTAAAAACCCATCGACTAGGGTTTGAAGAGAAGAAAGGGATTTTTTTCTGCAGCCTCATTTTTCCAGAGACAGAGGAGAGGGAGCCGCCGGCCGCACCACCTCCGACCACCATCTCCGGCCTCATCATCCTCGCAGCCACCACCACTCTCACCATCCTCCTCCCCCTCCGCAAACCCATTTCCATCTACCCATCTTCTCCGGTGGATTCTTCACCGGAATCCGGCTCCATCCCCACCCTCTCCTCCGGCCGATACCCATCTTCTCCGGTCGTGCCACCTCCATCCACCGACCAACTCCAACCACCTCTGCAAATCCGCCACCTCCATCCCACTCCGGCCGGCCAACCCCGTTAATTTCGACCAAACCCACGTCATTCCTACCCCCATCTCTACCATCTCCAGCCACCTTCCCATTCTCATTTCTCTGTAAAAACCAAACCCCTTGTCATCTCCCCCATTAGCACCACCAAAACCCCCTTTCATTTACCCATTCACTTACAACCTCCATGGATTCCGGTGGCCTTGCCGGAATCCGGTCATTCCCCTCTACAGAACCCCCAATCTAACCTAAACCCCATCTCTTTCTCTCTCCAAACCCATTATCCCCAACCCATATCCCATCTTCTTTTCACCTTTTATTAAACCCTAACCACCACCCGATCCTATCCCCACCACCATCGCCACTACCATCCAAGTTCCGATTGGATTTTCAACCCAAACCTACCACCTTCTCCTACCTCTAGCCCTAGACCTCAACCCATCTTCCATCTTCTCTCTGCAACCATTACCGTTCCATCCCCCACAGCTCTATTTCATTAGCCACCTCCTCCATTTCATTCGAGTTACCCTTGTCATCTTAGCCATCATCTTCTCAGGGGTGATCCATTTTTTTGAAGAAAAATTCAGAGGGCCAGAACTTTGGAGGTAAAATCAGAGAGCGAGGGAGGGAGAGCTGCTGTGGAGAAGAAGCTCATTTTCTGTGGAAAAAGAAAATTGGAGAGGGGTTTTCTTGATTTTAAAAAAAAAATCTGCAAAGAGATCGAGGAGGAAGGTACAATCGAAAGGATCATCGGCATAGCAGGTGTAATGTCTTTCCAAAAAATTTCAATTCTCTTCATTTTCTAGTTCAGGTAAATCCCTACTATATTACACATGGTTGAATGATTTATATTCCTTATTTTGTTTGAAGGATTTGATTAATTCCTTGGGCTTAGATGATTTTCATTTTTTTTTAACAATCAAATGATCTATGTGATTCTACTTTGGTTAAAGGATTCGTTTAGTCCCTGATGTACGGGTGATTCTCACCTCCTTGAAATGGATTGATTGTTGTAGTGGAATCTTGGCTGAAAGATCGGTTCAGTCCTTAACAGTGGGATGGGGTTCATGTTCTTATAATTGATTTATATTGATTAGTTTTGATTGAAAGACTGGTTCAGTTCTTATGGTGTTCAGTTTTTGATTGATTAGTGTTCATGAATATTACACTGATCAGAAAATAGAATTCATAACCTTGCTTTAAGTCCTAGTGCTTATGTTGTTGATATCAAGTTGAATATGCCTCAATGTGTGCATAGTTTATTTGGTTCATTGGTGAGTTAACATATGTAAGTGATATCAAATGGACTGTGTTTCAATGCGTATATACCATAGCTGGTTTCCTGTTCACTGAAACCAAATTCGAGCCATTAGGTGCCAAAATTCTGTTCAACTTTGTAGCTGGCATTAAGCTTTGATAATAATGCTATTGGATCATAAAAGAAAAAAACTCATGGGATTGTCTGGCGAATTGTATGTTGTTTTCCTTTCCTCATGTCAGTGGGTCTAGCTTTTGAGAGAAGTTTGTCTTTTAAATTCATTATTTCCTCAACTTCTTATCGGAGTGATACTTGTCTGGGAGAGGTAAGATTAACACTTCATTTCCAAAATAAATTGATTCCTAATTGCTGGTATCAAAATATGTGCATTCGGAGAATACTATCATAAGATGTTGTCTCATATGGTATTCCTTGTCTTCTTTTTGGAAATAGATGATGAGTGTGTGTTTGAAATATCATGTATTAGTAGTTGGCATACGATCAAAATTTGCTTAAGATCCGGCAAGCTCCTATTATCTTTTCCTTTTCTTAGGAGAGCCTAGCTCAGTCATGTAGCGCCCTTGTCATTGTAGGGGGCGATGAAGGCGCTAGCCCAAGCCCATCCTTAGGGGACTTGCTCAGTCCAGTAGAGCACCCCTCCTTTGTATATAGGAGACTTGCCCAGTCTCATCAGAACCCTTGTTTACGTCGTTTGTGTCTCAGAGACAAGCCTTGTCTCATATAGAGAGTTTCCCCTTTAGGAGGCTTACCTAGCCTCATGTTAGAGTGGCCTCCTCTTTTAGAGCGAGTCTTAGACTTGGTAGTGTTATTAGAGAGTCTCTGACTCATTTGTACTCCTTCCTTAGTGTTATTAGTTTGGAGTTTTTCCATTAGAGACTAACTCAGTCATATAGAGCCTTCCCTGCTTAGGATCTTAGATTGTTTTCTCTGTTCTTGGGACGCTATCTTTCTTGTTGTGGTCCGTCTCTTTGAGACGCTAATTGCTTGTTGTTTGTTCGGGGTTTCCCCTTTAGATTTATGGCTTTTCCCTAGTTTGTGGTGTTGCTTGCGTGTTCCCTTTAAGAGTGAAAACATTTTAAAGTCCAAAAGTATTGGAATATTTGAAAACTCAAAAACATTAGAAATTTAAAACGTCAAAAACATTTGAAAGCATAAAAAACCTTAAAAAAATCTAAAGTGTTGAGTGTTTTTAGTAGCGTAGTTGGAAAGTTCGTTTTGAACTACGTTGGCTTGATCCTCTTCCACGAGGTACGTAGTGCAGCTTGGGATTCTTATCCTAGGTCCAGCCAAACTTTGTGAATAAAAATGCTTTAACCCTTTTTCTTTAAAACCGTGTTTTCAAAAGCTCTTCCTCTAGTGTTAGGAGTTTGTCCTAGATAGAGAGTTTTAGAGTTAGGAGTTTCTTTTGATAGGTTGTTTATTTGTTTGTTTGTTATATGCTTGTTTTAGAGTTAGGGGTCTGTCCTAGAGTTATAGGAGCGCCTCCGTCCAGTCAGTTGGCGATTCACATCGCCGACTGATGACTAGGTCTAAGATGCGTTAGTGATCCCATTGTTTTCCTTAGGACGCACAGCCTAGTTACACGTAGGTTGTAGGAACCACCTGCATTAGCTTAGGGCTAACCTGCATTTAGCTAGGGCATATAGGCTGTCCTAAAATTTACAATTCACTGGAATTTAAATAATCATACAAGAAGCTTTTAAGAACTAGTTCGGTCTTTTAGATCGAGTCTAAGATAGAGGTCTAGGTGTCTTAGGCATCATAGTTTAGAATAAGTGCGAAGAACTACGTTGCCTTGATTCTCGTGGAGGCGGGGATACGTAGGCTTCTTTGGATGAATACCAGACCATCTGAGGACTCGGGCTAATCATTTAGAGTCTTAGGATTTATTGTGTAATTATTGTATTTCTTTTGATATGTTTTCTTACTTTCTTGTACTGATCCTATACCTTTAGCTATAGCTTGCATGTGTTTGCACATCAGAACTTAGACACCCTTTAGGCATGTCACTCATAACCTACCTATGCTTAGGCAACACATCTTTCATTTTATTTTATGGGTGTTTATTATCTTTATCCTCAGGAAATGCATACTTAGGTAGACGACTCCTGAGGATTGTTCCCATTTCACATGATTTTTGCCCAAAACTCTTCGAGGTTAATAATAAATGGCATAAGAGACCAAGTGTTCGCACTCGGGCGAATTGGGGGCGCTCTTCGGACCTTCTCCATTCGTCATCAGGCACGGACCTTTTGTATCTCTGGTTATCCATTGCAAACAGAGCATTTGTTTTGGTTCCATGGCGCATCCATGGATGGCGACTCTGAGTTATTTTAGTTATATCTTGGTTTCGAGCCCTGGCTCCGGATCAGGATGTATCTCTTTCTTTTTATATATCGCCACTCATGCTATGCTGTGAGGGTGGCAACAGTTTCGAGAGTTCCTTGGTAGAGCTCTCCTTCACGTTGTGGAAATCTTAGAGGATTGCAGGAGGGATCTCGCGTCCCTCGGCACCGTCCTCGGATCGGGGTCCACAGGTAGGAAATAAAGTAATCTCTCATTTTAAGAGCATTCTTGGAGTTTGACATGGCGTCTTTATGGAGCAACAAATGTGGGTTGTAGGATGAAAGAGACAAATGGATGATGGTGATTGAAAGAAGATGTCATAGTTTCTAAAGAATTCTAAAGCAAAAAGGGCATCTAGGTCATTGATGGTAAATAGATGGCTCTGATCAATTTTCGAACTTAGGGTTATAAAAAAACCCAAAATGCAATTAAAATAGGGAACTTCTAAGGTTTACAAGGAGAAGCAAGAGAGAGGAGAAAGGAGGAGCTTGAGACACCATCTTTGGCATTCCTTGGTGCCTCCAACCCCACCAAAATCCACCGCCACCCCTCTCCACCTTCTCACAGCCACCTCCATCACCGCCAGTCACCTCCATCTTTAACCCAATCCCCATCTCCATCCCCATTTCTCTTCATCTTCCGCAATCAGCACTCACACTTCCCCTGTTCAAAATAGCCCAAACACATCCCATCATATACACACACAAAAAAAGAAGAAAAAATCCAAAGACCACTACCAACACCATAATCCATCCCCACCGCCTCTCTCTCTCTACCTTTGTTTTAAAAGGAAGAAGAGGATCTCATATATTTTAGTTTGAGAGTTAATTTTGTGAAGAGAATGTAGAGCTCTGGTTTTAGGGTTTGGAAAATTCATTCGAGGAGTAAGAAGGAGAAGAAAGATAATGTGCTGGAATAAAATATTCGAATTTACTTGATAAACGGATACGGATAATATCTGAATTCGAACAATATCCGGCGGATACGAATTCGGTAATAGATATTAAATATCCGTCGAATTCGGATAGTCTATACTGTAATCAAATTCGGATATAGCCATATCCGATTCGAATTCGATCCGTTTACACCCATAGCTAATAGTAGTTGTTGTACATTAATTGTTCTTGGTGTCAATTTCTCCTGATAGCCATATTGTTTGCCTTGTTTCGCATGAATTCTAATTGGGGTAGGTGTTAGAATATGTGAGAAATTGGATTGGATTGAGATTCATTGTTGGATCGTCATGTTCTTAGATTAGGCAAGTGGATTAAGAGAGGTAACCTAGCTAGATTAAGCAATTATATTGAACTAGTTGCAGACCCGTGCGACGCACGGGGCGACAAAAAACAGGAAGCAACATTACAGATTGATGGTTAGTTAAAAGGAGGATTCAAAATATTGAAAATAGAGAAATTAATTAATTGATAACGTTGCAAATTGATTAAAAAATTATAAAATTAAATTAATAAAGCTACATTTGACATTGAAGAATGAATAAAGAATGGAATCTTAGTTTTTATTTTGAGTTTCTTGTGGAAATTACATATAAGATATGATATAATGAAAAAACTATTCATAAAATTTGAATTTAAATAAGTATATCGATGAATTTAAAATTGCATTGATTTGCATTGCCAAACAGGATACTGATCTATGAGGTTTGAAAGGATCCTACTTAGCATTTCGCCCGATCTCTTATAATAAAAAAAACCATTGAAAATGGTTAACTCTGCATACATACTACCGAGAGTGTCCTTTCTTTCAAAATCTTACCAACTTTAGAGAAGTGCCTCCTAATTTACCAATGTTCAAATGTATTGAACAAACTTATGTAAGGATGCAAAAAAAATAACAAACTTATGTAAAGACCAAAAAAAAAAACACCCCCTATTTGTTGCCTTCCAACCCAATGCAAAGAAAAGTCATCAAATGCAATTATTTAGAAGTAAAACAAAGAACTACTAACAACTTTAGACTTAAAATGGATGAGAGGAATTTCAGGAAATGATATGGCTCAAAGGCAAAACTGTAACTGCGACGGTCTCTTCTATAGGGTGAATAGCGATAAGACACACGCTCGCTTCTACGGAACTGCCGGGGTCTTGAAGGGCTAGGGCTGCTGCTCCTACTCATATTGGAAAATCCAACAAACACCACCTCCAGCAATCACCGATCCACAACCGCCAAAGCTCCCTCCTCCCTATCCGCAGCACAAAACCAAGCCACCCCATAAGTCCAAAAGAATCTCCCATCACGCCAACAGAACCAAACTCACAACAGCCAAATTTCCGTATGCACCGGTTCAACAACACCCAACTCAATATCCATAAACATCAAAAGAAATTGAAAGTAGTAAAGAATATGTTGATATGGCCCATCTCAAAAGCAATGCTAATGTCGGTGAAAATGACCATGCATCCTGACTCCTGGCCATAGTAAGCATAGGCACGTATGTGATGTTCCGTAACACAAATACCTGGAATATGAAGGGGAATTCAGACGCAACAAATGCCTTGATGATGGAATACTAATTCAAACGAATGAATTGGCATCTAATGGGGTTAAGTCTTGATATATAGAAATAATAATTTTGTCCATGTCTCTTTTGTGAGCAGAAAATCACAAAAGACGCAGATTTATTATATCCTTCAATTTAAAAAACCATTTTATATGTGATTCAAAAAAGAAGAAGCAAATGCTCAATTAAAAAGAAGAGTAACTCTCACCTAGGTGATTGGCAACTGCCATAGGACTGTCAAGAGCAACTACACGGTCTAAACATGATCTGAAGTGCGCTCATAGAGTTTCATTTGAATATTTCCTTGCATAGATTTTCATGCTTACATGTCTCTTATAAATTTAGTAATAAAGGGAAAATGATTGGGAAAGGATACCTATGATTTACAAAAAAAATTGGAAGATGGGGAAATAAACATATGTGATCGTACCTATAAAAATGGCAAGCAGATGTTCAAGGGTAATGGAAAAAGTTAAAAAATCGCTCATACTACATATACATACCTGACATCCTTTGAAAGTTGTACTGTTGTATTAATTGAATTCATAAGAGACCCTAAACTACACAAAAAACCCATGCTCGAGAGATAACAGAGGGGTTACAAATGATATAGCAAAGAGCTTAAGGGTGTGTTTGGCGTACCGTTTGAAATAGCGTTTGGAACGCTGTTTTGCAAAATGGCGTTTTGGTTCAAAACATCATTTGGCAAAACGGCGTTTTCATGTTTGGTTAGCCATATCAAAGCGGTATTTTAAACCGCAAACGGAGGTATTGTGTGTTTGGTTGCAAATGCCCCAAAATGGAGTTTTAGTGGTAAAATGACCAAAAAGGGCATTGTTTTAGGGAAGTTGCAGAGAGAGAGAGAGAGAGAGAGAGAGAGAGAGAGAGAGAGAGAGAGAGAGATTGGGAAAAAAATGGGTGTAAAAATAGGTTTTGGTGAGGGCAAACACGTAAAAACCCACAGCCCAAAAAACTCCGTTCAAAACGGCATTTTGCAAACAGACGTCCCCCCCCCCCCCCCCCCCCCTCTCCATTTGCAAAACACCGTTTTGAGGGTTCAAAACGGTGTTTCAAATGGCGTTTCAAACGGTAGCTGCGCACCCAAAGACTCACAAACGGCCGTTTGGCCCCAAAACGGTGTTTCAAATGCCAAACGGTGTTTTAAACGGTACGCCAAACACGCACTAAGTATTTTACATAGAGTATAGGCCGCATGCGCTCTCCATATGATTCAACTAAAATATGAAAAGTAGGTCATTCCAATAATGAATATCTTAACAATTAAATAGCTTTATGATTTACGTTTCATAGCCAGAACTCCTTTATCTTCAGTGAAAGAATACCAGCAGCAGGAGAGTAGATTGAAATCCTTTGGGCAATGGGGAAGGTATCCCAACCTAACCTCTTCCATACCTTCTTCTCTCGGCCTCCACCGCAACTTCCCTAACCAGATTTGCCTTCTTCCTCCATCAACTTGCCGCTTTACTTGATCCACGTTGGTGCTTTCTAATTTTCTTCTTGGAAAGAGATGACAAATTTAGTAAGAGAGGTAATCAAAGGGAAAATGTAAACGTCTGGGTAGGAGAGTAAATTTATGGAGAATATCTATTTCCTCGCAATTATTTAGGGATGAGACGTGATTTGGCAGAAATAGAAATGAAAATATGAAACGATATATAATTGAGTTGTGTTTAATAAAAACTTTTGCGCTATATTTATGGAGAATATGTATTTCTGGCCGTTATTTAGGGAAGAGACATGAGACTCTAGGCTTTTAGGAAGATGAAGAGACAAATATTCTAGGAAAGTTAAGAGATATACGTTGAGAGGATTGAGGAATATTGGCATAGAAAGAAATCAATATTAAATGCCTTAAATATAGGCGTTTAAAGTCCGCAAATATTCTAGGAAAGTTAAGAGATATACGTTAAGAGGATTGAGGAATATTGATTGGCATAGAAATAAATCAATATTAAATGCCTTAAATATAAGCATTTAAAGTCCGCACAAAGCCTATACGTAGAAATTGCATGTATAGGAGGGGCTGACACGTGGCACCACCACAGCTTAGAGGATTCCGTTTTACTTATATATATAAGATTAGAAATGAGGGTAGACTGAATTTGAAATTAGGCTAGATTAGAATGTTGCATTCTCATCTCCTTCTATAGTTATCTTGATTCTATTCTATATTTATCATGTAAGTGCTCTATATAAGCACCATTAATTTTCTTTGTAATGCACCATCGTATTAGAAGACTCCTCTGGAGCTATCTATTGTCGTCTGTAATTTTCTCTCATTTGTAATCTTCTTTTTTATTCAATATATCTGGTGGGGATCTGCCGTCCATCGCAAAAAGGCATTTCATGGCTGGTATGTCATATATCAGACCAGCCACCTCATGAATGGAGACAATATCTGTTGTCTCCATTCATGAGGTGGCTGGTCTGACATGGGACAGACCCGCTGCGAACTGCCTTTTGCAATGGACCCTAGCAAATCACATCCTTATACAAAGCCACAACCGGTACATCTCTCTCTCTCTCATCATGAAACTCTGGTGGGGGCTAACAAGAAAATTGTTCATATCTTTGAACAAGGTCGGCCCCACCTGTATTTATTCTCATAATAGGTGCTCTTTTTACTCTCTTTGAGCACAAACCCTTGGTGGGGGCAGAATGAACGGTTACTAGCTCTGCAATGAGAAAACGCCATGCGTATCTAAAAATTTTACTTTTTATTATATTTTCCTACATCCAAGGGCTTGCTCACGCCACTTAGCATATGTGGCAAAAGTCAATTTGTTGGGTTGTAGGTCGTACTCTCGGTTTCCTAGCTTCACTCGGGTGAAGAAAAGCGTGGGAGAGAGACGGTGACAAAAACGCGAAAGGCGTCGTCCCTTTCGAAAAGCTCCATCTTTTCAGTTTAAAAAAGGAAAATGTTTTCAGCACTACTGTATTTTCACGAGGGCACTCCTCACTTTATTAAAAGTACGGTCTGGCCTGCACCATAGGATGATCCAAACTGTCCAATAGATGGACCAAAGCCTAAATAGGTGGTGCCCAAAATTATTTCCATAGGCTGATCCTAACCCTCTAACATTCAGATCGGAGGGTTAGGATCAACCTATGGAAATGATTTTTGGGGCACAACCTATTTAGGATGTGGACCATCTAATGGACGGTTTGGATCATCCTATGGTGTTGGCCATACCGTACTTTTGATAAAGTAAAGAGTGCCATCATCAAAATACAGTTTTCAGACTGAAATTTCGGATTTCAGTGGGGACTGAAACCAAAATTTGGCAAAATTTCAGATTTCGCCCTTTATTCCGAAATTTTGGAATTTCGGTATGAAATTTCGAGTTAATGTCATCGTTTAAAAAAAAAAATTGTTACAAAATTTCCTGAAATACCAAATTTCAGCCCGAAATTTGGGATTTCGGTGGGTTTCGAAATTGATACCGAAACCGAAATTTAAGACCTTGATAACGGTTCGAGTGGAAAAATGCCAGCGGTATATTTAATAGCATTGCCGTTTCTGATTAGGGCAATTACTGGATATAACCATTGGAGTGGGAAAAACGCTGGCGGAATATTTAATAGTGTTGCCGTTTCTAAACTACCGAATGATTATTTCTCTTAATCAATTCGGTTCAAGTGGAAGAGATGATGATGGTACACTTAATAACGTTGACATTCTTAGTTTAGAGTTTTCGTTGATTGGCAACAACAGGTCAAGAAACATTGTTGATATGACTAATAACATAACCGTTTTTAATGGTAGGGTTTCTATTGAAGGGCCAAGTCATGAAGGGAATCGATGTGTGTTAAATGCTACGTGAAATAGACAGTAAGAAATAATAAAATATTCAAAATGAGAGTGCAAAGAGAATGATTGAGGTTAGGCTCTGATAGTATCAAGAAGGACAAAAGGGCCTTTGTACCTCCACTTTTTCAAGATTCATGCGTGTTTTGAACTAAAGTCTAAAATTACCCTCACTGCATATTAGTTTGCAATCTTTTATCCGTAACACGAAGTAAACTCCTATTCTAAGACAAATTCAACTCCTAAATTGACTGGAATCCTTGCTGAAAATAAAATCTAGGAACACACTGCTAGAAACAGTCAACAAACAATTTCATACTACCCTTTACTCAGATTCCTCCAAGATTCAATTGAAAATCATGATAAATCAGAATTTTAGGGTTCCCTAACTTCAATTGTCAGTTGACTGCTCTGTGGGCATGTGGACCCCCTGGAATCGCATCAGTGTCTAATGGGATAATAGATGTTACCATCATTGGTAATGGCGATATTTATCTTTTTTTCTGCCACAAATACCTTGCAAGGGAGGAATGGGTCCCATGCACATCACCGTTGCTTCAAAATCCTTTGGTGTTACTTGTGTAGGAGCTTTGCTGCTGTTGGAGTGGATCCCACAGTCATGGGAGTTGCGATTCCCGCTGCAGTGAAGTCTGCTGGTCTTGAAATTAATGATGTCGATCTCTTTTAGATCAATGAGGTAATAGCTCCAACCTGGACTGCTCTAATTTTTTTTGGTAAAAATTTCATTAAATCAAGAGGAAGACCGAGTGGGTCCACCCAAATAAAACACTGGAGGTCTAATTTTTACACTGGAGGTCTAATTTTTTTTTATCTCCTTGAACTAAAGTTTAAGTTTTTGATTGTTTGCAATGTCATCGCTCAATTTGTAGGCATTTGCATCCCAATTTGTATATTGCTCCAAGAAACTGGACCTTGATCCAGAAAAGGTGAATGTTAATGGAGGTGCAATGCCTCTTGGGCATCCTTTGGGCGCAACAGGTATTTGTAATAACTGATTCCGGTTTATAATGGCAATATACCTACATTTTGATATGCTTCCAGTTATTATCACTAAGAAAAGTAGTACTTGCTAGTGTTGAGTGTTAACCTTGTCGGATAATGATGGTTGAGGATTGATATTTGCATGGTGGGTTCTCTATGTTTTCCATTTATGTTTTTTTCTCTTTTGAGAGGTAGTTTTTTGTATATGTTTTTCCCCCTTACGTTTACAGGAAAAAAAGTTACTTTCCGGTGCACCACCGAGGGTTTTGATCCTTAGACCATTTGGCCAAATGGTAACATTTCTACCAAATCGAACAAGGTTGGGTAAAAAAAAAGGTTATTTTGCCTTTAGTTTGTTGAGAGAGTGTACCATAACATAAAATGGATGACCAGGGTTCAGCCGAGCTTTAATTGGAATACTTTGATAGATACTTCTAGTTCCTTCATTTCTAGAAATTAATGAAATAAATCAGGTTTGAATCTTCAAGAGCTGAAAATTTCTTCGCCAAATATTTGCAATATTCTTAATTATGTGGACATTCACCAAGTTAACCCAAGTTGGTCGTTGTTTCTTGCCAGCTTTTTTAACTTCATTTGTGGACTCACGTAGGCTAGGTCTAGATTTATATTGCTGTCTCTCTTCTCCCCTCCCATTGTCACACTAGCTTCCATGTAGATTAGACTATGTTGAAATCCATTGAGTTGCTATATCTTCTGAAAAGACTGGTTATTTGTTTCTTGAACTCATGCAAACTGAAATTCCGTGAAAAATAAAAATTAACACAAATGAAAGAAGCATAAAAGAAGTAATAAAACCAGTAAATGGGCATCTAATATAACTCTGCATCTTAACTAATGATCAAACAATTGGAATGCCATGCCATGTTGTAGCTTCTTTTCTATGTGAGAAGCATTTTAAATTAATTGGAAAGAGGTTGGACTTTATAGTGGGTATCATATCTCCGAGACTCCTGTAGCCATGAATAGTACACTTGTATGTAGATTAAAAGAGTTATTTTGGGTCCAAATATATGGCTTGATGAAATTTTATAGTATGGTGAAGAGCAAAAAGTATAAAATGCAAGAGAAGACCATCAAAACAATCAAGGAGAAGGCTGGATTCATTGCCTTTGACATTCATACCTTCAGCAGTCTTTGTGTGTATTTCATTATATACCTCATATTTGATAATTGGTGGAACCCAAGACACTTTCATGCAGTAAAACTATGTTGTTCATCAAGCTTCAAAATCAAAGTAGTGACTGATTTATAGACTTGTGGAAAGAATATTGCTATCGGAAAATGCTGCATACTCAGAAGGGATATGCTACGTTGCTGTTGAATAATGTTGTTTCTCCATGTTGGTACCACTAGGCCGTATTGGGGTTTATTTCTATTTATTTTCTAAATTCCTATTAATTTCCTTTATGCGTTCATTATTCAATAATAGAAAATAATATACAGTTATGTTTTCTTCTAAAAGTAGTTGTAGCATTTTCGAATCTTTCATCTTAAACGTCCACCATGTCCCTGGATTTCCATAAGCTTCCATCATTTTTACAAGATCTCCATCGACTTCCATTAGCTTCCACTTTTATGGGGACCGAAGTTTGATTCCTCGTCGGTGTGAGGGTCAGATGGTCCACGCAGTCCGCCCAAACTTGAGAAAACGTTTTGATACACTAAGGTTTTCTTCTAAAAGTAGTTCTAGCATTTGTGATCTTTCATCTTAAATTTCCACCACTTCCATGGATTTCCATTTGCTTCCATCATTTTACAAGATTTCCACCGACTTCCATGAACTTCCCCTTTTTTTTGGGGGGAGGGGGGGAGCGAACGTTTGATTCCTTGGGGGTGAGAGGATTGGATGGTCTACCCCCCACTCCACGCCAGCACTTCCTCTCAACCAACCCCAAACCCTAATACATAACTCATGCTCCCTTTATTGATATAGCTAATCCAACCACTTCTAGTATTTGCTGATCCTTGATTAGTCATTACTCCCTTTACCAATCCCTTGATAAGTAACCCTGGAGTGGGCCTCCCACTTTTATGGGACCAAAGTTTGATTCCTTGTTGGTGCGAGGGTTGGATGGTCCACGCAGTCCACCCAAACTTAAGAAAACGTTTTGATACACTAAGGTTTTCTTCTAAAAGTAGTACTAGCATTTTCTGATCTTTCATCTTAAATTTCCACCACTTCCATGGATTTCTATAAGCTTCCATCATATTACAAGATTTTCACCGACTTCCATAAACTTCCACTTTTGGGGGGACCAAAGTTTGATTCCTTGGGGGTGAGAGGGTCGGATGGCCTCCCCCCCCCCCACCCCACCCCACCCCGCCACCCACACACACACACCCTACCCACCGGCTAAAAAGTAGGACAAAAGAAGGGGAGGGAGATTTGGGAATTTTGTTAGGGTTAAGAGGGGCAATTGTTCTACCCCATCCACCGATTTACTTGGGAAAACAATTTTTATTGCGTGGGGATTAACCAACCAAAGTTACCAGATGCGCCCCTGGAAAATGAGGAAACATAGAGCTTCCTAAAAATTGGGAAAGCATGTTTCCCCGCGCGTTTCTCCACTCTTTGTACTGCATCCGGTACATAATTACAGGGAAACACATACATGAAACGTGGTATTTACATGCAAAGTCATTTAAGTAAGATTTACATGTAAATAGGTAAATACCATCCTTTTGGATTTATTAAAAATAGTTTCAAGGCCCAAATCTAAGGCTCTGTTCACTTGCGTTCTCGGGAAATCAAATCCAGGGAAAACACCTCTTTTTTCCCAAGAAAGCTAAAATAGTGTGTTCACTTGTTTTCCAGAGAAACCAACATTACATAGTTGGAAAATTGGGGAAAATTGGAAAAATGACGTGGAAAATGGTGTTTTCTCGCTAAAGAGAGATTCCATTTCCCACCAATATTGCAAGATTTTTTTTTCCTCACACGGAAAAAAAAAAAGACGGGCTTCCTTCTCTCTTTGATAGTTTCTCGGGATTTCCTGCATGCAAGTGAACAGGCGCGGGAAACCTTTTCCTGCACAGTTTCTCGGGATATCTTTTCCTTTTTCCACTTAGTTTCTCAAGCATCCTTTTCTTTTCCTTTCCCGGAAAAACAAGTGAAAAGAGCCTAAAAGAATAAAAAGTCAACTTTCCATTTCTAATACAAAATCCGACATTTTTTTGTTAATCTGGCCGGATCAAAATCTTAACTTCCAAACAACGTGGTATTTTTTTCAATTTTAAAAATTCATAATTTCTATCACATCCAAATATTATTTAATCCCAAAAGTCCGGTAAATAATCTCATAATTTGGTCTCTATTTTTTTTTTTCATCTACTAAGGCAATGGTCAACACAGGCATTTCAAATTATATAGATTTGCATGTGGAGATTCATCTGAGTGTCTAGTGTGGCCAAGTGAAGATTCATTCTTGGATATACAATGTGGTTTATTCCTTGTTATTCATAATTCCATATACAATAATAGGATGACCAGTCTTCCTTGACTCCTCACATATATGCTCTGACTGATCTCTGCCACTTATAAGTGGATTGATGAGATGTTTTCTGTATTGGGATTTCATTTATTATTCCAATTTGTAGTTCATCAACAATTTTTAGACATTCTACTGTACTTTCTGTATGTGTAGGTAACAAGTGATGTGAATTGTCACCAATAATTTCAAGTAGGTTCTGTTAAAGTATAAAACATAAATGACACATTTCTCTAACAGCTTAAGCTTTTGGAGAAGTTGGTATCAGAAGGTCTCGAGTTCAAACCTCCCGGATAGCAAAAATCCACATGCGATGGTCGGCCCAAAGTGGGACCACATGTGCCACATGTTTGCCAAGTGGGTCACACGTGCGGGGGATTGTTAAAGTATAAAAGAAAATAACGTCTTTCTCCAACAGCTTAAGCTTTTGGAGAAGTTGGTAAGTTAACATGGTATTAGAGCCAAAGGTCTCGAGTTCAAACCTCCCGGATAGCAAAAATTCACATGCGATGGTCGGCCCAAAGTGGGACCACATGTGCCACGTGTTTGCCAAGTGGGCCACATGTGCGGGGAGTGTTAAAGTATAAAAGATAAATAACACCCTTTTGGAGAAAGGTGTTATTTATCTTTTTTACTTTAACAGGTTCAAACCCGAATACTTATTTAGTGTTTACTGCTTGGGTTGAACTCTTCCTCTTATTGGTTCAATGCCCATATCATCAAGCAAAGCATTAGGGAGTAGTGTCTTCCTTCTCTGCAGCCGAGTCGATTCATTGACTCCTGTATTTTATATCTTGGTAGGCTCTTCTTTAAACTTCCACTTGTACATGATAGAGTATTTTGCTTTCACCAAGAAATATGACCAGATGAAAGCATGAAACGATCGGACAATGAATAGCTGTGTGTCACTTTCCAAGGTAGTATCTCCTAATGTAGTTTGTGTAATATTGTTCAAAGGTCTATCCTTAAAGGTATGTGTCCAAAAGTCGGATGATTACAGACTTTATCGAATGGAAACTGAGAAATATCATCCGGATTGACTGTTTATTATTGCCAAAATTGTTTCTCAAATATTAAAAAAAATGTGTCTTTCATTCCACTTTAGTGTTTGTCTATATTGAAGGTACTCAGTCTGTCGTTTAAGTGTAGCATCTATGCAGTTCCAGGTACTGTGCCACTGGCCGTCAAATGTCAAAATCCTACAACAGTGAGCCATTTAGGAGTTTGCATCCCAATTTACTTTTTTTTTTTAACTCCAGTGCAGGTGTTCTTCGAGGGTAGTGTCTCTATCCTTCTAAGGTAGTGCAA
Source organism: Tasmannia lanceolata (assembly GCF_043159265.1). NCBI lineage: Eukaryota > Viridiplantae > Streptophyta > Magnoliopsida > Canellales > Winteraceae > Tasmannia > Tasmannia lanceolata. The sequence continues at coordinate 46,478,050 of NW_027518690.1, read as the reverse complement.
GTGTTCTTCTAGGGCTTTGGATGTATCTTCTAAGGGTGTCGTCTTTCTAATAGTTACATGTTTCCCTTTGTTGTTCCAGTATACTCTGCTTCATTTCTACATCTTACTAAAGGTGTAGGTTACCATAAATGGTTAAAAGAAGTAAACAACTTTGATCAGTTCAAGGAGGCATCCTTGATTGTTTCCATGCATACATCTCGAGAGTCCATGCATACATCTCGAGAGGTATCTTGGGGGCTCCAGAGGCCTATGCAGTTGGCACTTTTTACCTTGTAAATTTGAGGCTTGTCTTATTACATTATGAATACCTTTTGACATCATATACAATTAATTACACATCAAGTCTAAACAGTAAGTTAAATTCAAGTTGGAGCAGGGATGAGGAGAGTTATCCAGATAAAATAAGGTTATCTGGAAACTTCCATGACCATGATTTTCTAAATGCCTTATTGGAAACTTCTCCATCTGGGTATGGTGATTTGGTTTGAATTACAGTTAAAGACACTTTTTAAAGACAATCTTGCTATTGCTTCTTGTCACAGGTGCCCGTTGTGTGGCAACACTGTTGCATGAGATGCGACGCTGGGGCAAGGATTGCCGATTTGGAGTGATATCTATATGCATTGGTGAGTCTCTCTCGCCCGTCTACACACACACACACACATATAGGGTTAGTCGGGGGTTGTCAAGGTTAGTCGTGGATATTTGACAACTTATCCAAATGTTTGATATCTTTGACAGGTACGGGGATGGGCGCTGCAGCTGTTTTCGAAAGAGGTGATTGTGTAGATGATTTGAGCAATGCCCGGAAGATCCAACCAAACAACTTCCTTTCGAAGGACGCCCTATAAACTATCCCTCCCTCCAGCAATCCCCACATATATATCTCCGTTTGCTGGACTTGAATAAACGATGATGGAATAAATTTAAGTGGGTGGTATCAGGCCTCTTTTTTTTCTCTTAATTTTAAATTTGACTGTAAACTTATATCAATCATCATGATAGAAGTATGTGTTGTTGGTTTACTTGATCTAAAGCTTAAAGCAGAAGGTATGCAAAACTGGCCTCACCTTGCTCCTTTTGAGAATATTTTTACGTTTCTTGCATGGTGTGTGTCGGGCAACAGGACATAAATCATTGTAAACATGGGGGGATTTCTAAATGGCAAGTACCAGGATGGGCTTTGATTATGTCTACACACTCTGCACAGAATGGACCAGTGCACTTTCAAAAGCATTCTAAGGTTTTACAGTTGCATCTATAAATGAGAAAGAATAGGCAGGAATGTAGGATCAATGGTGATGATCGATCTTACAGTTCCACATGGGGACATGTGCAAATGTGCAATCAATACCGTTGAACTTGTAGAACATAATGAGGCAATTCTCATTGTCTTCGTCCCATATCGGACATCAAATCAATGTTTTAGCCGCTGTTGGTGGACCCTTAAAGCGGCTTGATGGATGGCGGACCTAAGATCATCAGATCAAGGTGTTCTCAAAGGCATTTGTTCGGGGACTAGAGATCCTTAGAAACGAGCCTAACTGTGTCTTTTTCATTGTCTTTTTTTCATTCTTTTTTGCATTTTCCTCTAGTCGTTATTCAAACAGAGCGCACTTCCCTCACCATCCGATCTTGGTTTGATGGCGTAGGATTCACTCTCAGTCTACATTTTGTTCCTTAGAATCTAGCTCTCTATAATCAATGTATGTATGTTTTTCTGCTGCACAGAAAAAGTTAAAAACAGAATATGGCTGAAATAATAGAACATTTCTTTCGCTTTTCAGAAGATAGTTGTCATCTACTTTAGTTTTACTTCCAATTTTCGGTCGAGTCATGAGTGCGAAGGTAAAAGTAAGAAACACACTCATTAGTGGGGAGGCATGGTTGTCTTTCTTGCTTTTAAAGCTTCCCCCCCCTTCTTTCTCTACCCCACAAATCTTTTAAAGGTATTTTTTTCATCTTTCTCTACGCCACAAATCAACCTTTCAAAATGAACCTCAAGAGTAATCATTTAAATCCAGCTAACATTCACAAATTGCATAAATTATCTCATATCTTCTCGTGGTTTCCTTTTGATCAATCTAAAGTTTCAAGCATAGAGATTCTCTTCCTAAGAAGTGAGTTATCTACTCTAATTTGATGTGTGAGAGATAGATTGATAGATAAAAACACAGAGAAAGAGAGAGACAATTCGAGAGAGAGGTGGCCTTATTGTCTGTAGTCTGTACTACTGGCTGAAGCAGCGGCGCAGAACAAATGCACCTCCCTAGTGTGCTCTTGTTATGCACCAACTAGGTATCAAAATAGCCATGAATTCTCCTCTAAGCAAACCATTTCTACTCATGAAGCAAAGGGTCAGCAAGTTAGGAACAGCCAGAGTAGCAGTAAAGCAACAAGTGGGCCAACATCACTCATAGTTAATGGCCCTCCTCTCAAGAGTAATCTCAAGAAAACAACCATAGTGGAAGAACAACAACTAAGGAATGGGAGGAGGAAAGTAAGTTGGCCAGATGCCCATCACAAAGATCTTGCACATGTTCAAGAGTTTCATTCAAGGTACATATATCCCCATCTTTCCCACTCCTTTTTTTTTAATGGGTTTGTTTAGTTTTAATTCATTTAATTAGTTGAATCTATTTATAGCTTCATAAAGGTGGCTTGAATTAGACTGATCCTAGATAAATAAAGGGTCTCTATAGCCTTGTCTGATAATTTGTCATGCACTTTAGATCTACTTCCTAATGTTTCTCACCTTTTTTTTTTTTTTTGGCTTTATGTTACAGTGGATTGGAAGATGAGGAAATTGGGGGAGTGAGGAATTCTTGCGTTTGTGTGGTTCAATGAAAGGGGGGTGTCTAAAGGAAAATTGAGATATGATTTCAATTTTCTAAAGGATTATGGTGGGATTTTTGTTCCAATGTGGAAAGTATTTTCTTGCAACGGGATGACTTTTCAATTTTCTAAGGATTGGAAGATGAGGAAATCTGGTGGAGGTCGGATAAAACTCATCTCCCATATTGTCATTGATTAATGCCCTCTTTGGATAAGAGTTTGAAACGGGATGACTTTTCTAAAATTTACTGTTTTTTCACTCCTTCTTTAGGCGTGAATTTTTATTTTTATTTTTTTGAACAAGTTTTATTTCGAGGGACCTTTTAAATCGATCAAAGCAATTTGATACCAGGAAACCATTTAAGTTTACTTTATTTTCCCTATTTTTGGTTCAACCGAACGGACCCTAAGGCCCTGTTTGGAATGTAAGAATTTTGTAGAAAAGTTTGGAAAGGGAAAATATTTTAAATTTATGGGTCCAAGCTAAGGCCCACTTATACATATGGGCCGACCGGTATGCCTATAACGGGGCTCCTACTATACGAGTCTAGTTTGGGCTCATGCGTCCTAGGTTGTCATGGCTAGAAAAAGTTTGTTTTGTTTATGGTCCAAGGTGGGCTTCCTAGATTGTCTGTGTTGGGCTTAGATTCATGGGCCAGAGGTATCGTGGTCATCAGAGGTCTAATACTCACAAAATCATGTGACAGTGGCATCGAATTCTAAGAATACATCTCGACCGTGCAATTTATCTCAACTGTGAATAGATTATATGAAAGAATTGCCAATGGGCATAGATTGTGGCCTTTTCTGGTTGCCAGCAAACTCCGAGCTTATGCTAAGTATGGGTGTAAAATTGTGGGCCCCATATCAGCAAAATGAGGTGGGGCCCACCCTATAAAAACCTGAGGTGTAAAATGTAGGCCCACCAAATAAAAAATAGTGGGCCCATCCTATCAGCAACATGAGGTATAAACTGGTGGACCCCACACTAATGCATGGGTTTAGGTGGAAATGGTGGCCCGCCATGTCAAAACATAAGGTGTAAAATGGTACCCCGGTACCATCATAGCGTGTGAGAGGGCCCCACCATATGCATGGGTTTGGGTTAGACCTGGCAAACGGGTGGGCCTGGCCGGGATTCACCCAACCCATACGGGTCCGGGTTTCACCCAACCCATAGGGATCCGGGTCATACGGGTCGGGTCATAAATGACCTGGAATTTTACATGTCGCAGATTGGTGAACCCGGACCCCACCAGTACGGGCCGGGTGACCCACGGGTCACCCTTTTTTTTTTCTTTTTTTTCTTTTTTACTGTTTTTATGCCCAGACTAAAATAGGATGACCCAAATCATTCATGTGATGAGCAATAACATAAATATGTTATGCCCAAAAAATCATTTCCATAGGATGATCCTAGCCCTCTGATCTATGGAGGAATTGCATATTATTATTTATGGAAACCTCTACAGAGATGTGAGGGTTAGGATTATCCTATGGAAATTATTTTTGGGGCACAACCTATCTAAGTTGTGTTTTGACATGACCCGTACGGTCGGGTCAAATTTCAAACTATTAGTGACCCGGACCCATAAATTATTGGCGGGCAGCGTCGACCCTTGGGTCCGGGTCACTTTTTACCAGATCTAGTTTTGGGTAGAGATGGTGGGCCCAGTCATTAAGTTAAAACGGTTAATATGGTTCGGTATAAAATGTTGCGCCCCACCCTACCCTATCAAAACAGCACATGCCGTATAAAGAAGGGGTGATGACTAATGACAAAAGGAAACACAAGGGACATCGCATAAGGCTTTTCGCAAAACGGCTGTTGCATGAGAGTTCAGTCACCTAGGCTCATATTTTGTCTTATTCCTTTAATTCATTTGAGGTGGCTGCACTCTCATGCAACAGCTGTTCCACAAAATGCTTAGATTTTTTATTATTCATTTAATTATCTGCTCATATTTTGTCTTATTCATTTAATTCATCTGAGGTCCGCGAAATGCCTTCTGTAATAGTCCCTAGCAATTTGCTATTACAGATAGATTCAGTATAAACTAGGGAGTGCCCTTGATGATAGAGCGCCACCATTGGTTGGAACTCGGAAGCATGATTTTAAATTTCGACCAAACTCCGAAATTTCGGATTTCGGTCAACACCGAAACCGAATTACCAATTCCAGAAACTGTACTAGATTTCAGCTGAAATTTCGAGTTTCTATAATTTTGTTTGAAGTTGCAAGAAATTCAACCCAAAAATCTCATTTTTTTTAATTATATAGCTAATTTCCCCACTTTGAACCGAAATTTCGGAAATTTCGGTTTTGGTGAGGTCCGAAACGCAATACCAAAACCAAAATCTAAAACCATGGTTGGAAGTGACCAATGTGCATCAAGGGTGCCACTGTTAGTTGAAAGTCACCAAAGTGCATTCGATGTAATTGATTTTACAGTTTCCGGTGCTGCTATTATAAATGCACTTTGGTGACTTTAGACCAATGCCCTTTCATCTTATTTATGCAAGGGTGAGCTTGAGTGTAGCATTCCTCATGAATCAAAAGTTAAAATTTGTGTTCACTAAGTCCAACTTAGCATACAAGCATTATCAGGACCATTGATTTGTGGACCTGCATCAGCCGACTGAAAGGAATGGTTTGGATTAGACCTGGCAAAAGTGACCCGTGCCCGCGGGTCGACCCGGCCCACCCGCAAATTTGCGGGCACGGGTCTAAGTTTCCGTGACCCGTCAAAAACCAACCCGCGGGTGACCCAACCCGCAAAAACACGGGTCGGGTCGGGTCAACCCGCGGGCACCCGCATTTTTACAGTATTTTTTAATCTTTTTGAGAATGTTATCATCACTGCTGTTTGTTTTTTATGAGTAACTCCTCACTTTATAAAAAGTACGGTATGTCCTGCACCGTAGGATTATCCAAAGTTCCAAACTGTCCATTCGATGGGCCATACCCTAAATAGGTTATGCCCCAAAATTATTTCCATCGGTTGATTCTAACCCTCCGATCTATAGAGGGCTCCGATCTATAGAGGGTTAGGATCAACCCTCTACCATTCAGATTGGAGGGATAGGATCATCCTATGGAAATGATTTTTGGAGCATAACCTATTTAGGCAAATCACATATCGGAGGTTATGACAATTATGGGAAAAATAGAGGCTGTCAAATCAAAATAATTATTACAATCCCATATTTGCGGCATATTTGCGGGTGACCCGCGGGTTGACCCGGCCCACCCGCGGGCCGCACGGGTCACGTAAATTTTGACCCGCCAAAATGCAGGTCATTTTCTCACCCGACCCGTGGACCCGCACCCGCATCACCCGCGGGTTGACCCGGCCCGACCCACCCATTTGCCAGGTCTAGTTTGGATCATCCAATCAAGTGGGGCCCCACCGTTCTTTAAAAAAAGTTCGTATGGGCCAACCCCACGTGGTAACAAACAGATAAATTGTTATATCACCCTACACGTGTCACAATTACAATCAATAGACGAAGAGAGAAACAACAGAATTAATTTATTTCATAAAAAGGCCCTCACTTAAGACAAAAGTAGTCATTAACACAGTAACAACGTTACATTATAATCAAGAACTCTCATCTTGCTTTGTTTTTAACCCAGCTTCCTTTTTCTCCAAATTAATAAGAACACACGGGAAAAAGAAAAGAAAAAGACCACAAACATATGCCTAGTTGGCCATCCTTGGAGCCGTTACACTCCATTTCAATGCATTAAAAAGATACTGAAGGCTGTTAAACTCCATAACAATGAAGGAAATAGGAGCCATGATAATCTGTGTATATTCTAATGGCTTCATATTTCCCTCAATGTAGACGAGCACATTGGTAATGGAAATCACCAAAGAGCCAACTCCTATACAAAATTTAACAATTTTCCAAAGAAGAACACTTACGTCGTTAAATAAGATCGTTATGATCGGAGTCCAAAGAGCCAGGATAAGCATAACAAATGCTACCAAAACATCCAGACAAATCCAGAATGCATCCTTACCACCCACAATTGTGACGATTATTGAAGTAAATCCGAATACCTATTTTAAACTCTGCACACCTTGTTGATATTCCCTGCACAAACAAAATAATAAAATTAGAACCTAAATATCTTGTGAAAAGCGAAATAACAATCATATTAAATCAAAATATAAAAAAAGCTCTCTTACAGGTTTTCCATTGTCTTTTTCTTTTTCTCCAGTAGCTTAATTTATTAAGAGAAAAGTTAGTATCCAAAAATCAGTAAAGTAGTGTTTTAAAGGGCGACCGAATACCTTTGTGCTCCAGTTACAAGTGTCCAAAAATCTGTAATTTGGGACGATCCTTAAATTTTGCCGAAATTTCGAGTAGTGCCTATTCAATAGTGCAGTTGTATCTTTCCCACCATTTTAGTTTCGTGTAGTAACTGATAAGCCTAGCTGTCACTTTCCCACCATTTGACCTCTCTCTCTCTCTCTCTCTCTCTCTCTCTCTCTCTCTCTCTCTCTCTCTCTCTCTCTCTCTCTCACACACACACACACACACACACACACAACAGGAACAGTTAGTGGGCCCATATAAAAAACAGTTAGTGGGCCCAACAGAAACCGTTGGTCGAATGGTGGGCCCATCTTTGAATAACGTAAGCCCCGCCCATACCACACCATAGAATGATCCAAACCGTCCATTTGATGGGCCATAAACGTAAATAGGTTGTGTCCCAAAATATCATTTCCATAGGCTGATCCTAGCCCCCCGATCTAAATAGAAACTACATCTTATGCAACCTCTATAGATTGTAGGGTTGTGATCATCCTATGGAAATGATTTTTGGGGCACAACCTATGTACATTGTGGCCCATCAAATGAATGGTTTGGATCATTCTATGGAGTTGGTCGTAAAGTAACATTAAGGCCCGTCCACAACATAGGACGATCCAAGCCGTCCATGGTTTGGATAATCCTATGGGGTTGGTCGTACAGTAACATTAAGGCCAATCGTAGGCCCCACAGATATTTTTTCAAATTGAAGCGTACCGTCCACAACATAGGATGATCCAAGCCGTCCATGGTTTGGATCATCCTATGGTGTGGATCGTACAATAACATTAAGGCCCAATTTAGGGCCCACCCATATTTTTGAAAATGAAGTGTACCGTCCAGACCATAGGATGATCCGAGCCGTCCATTTAATGGGCATAACGTAAATGGGTTGTGCCCCTAAAAGGGTTGGCCCATCAAATGAATGGTTTGTATCATCCAGTGGTCATACAGTAACTTTAAGGCCCGTCCACAACATAGGATGATCCAAGCCGTCCATGGTTTGGATAATCCTATGGAGTTGGTCGTACACTAACATTAAGGCCCAATCGTAGGCCCCACCGATATTTTTCAAATTGAAGCGTACCGTCCACAACATAGGATGATCCAAGCCGTCCATGGTTTGGATAATCCTATGGAGTTGGTCGTACACTAACATTAAGGCCCAATCGTAGGCCCCACCGATATTTTTCAAATTGAAGCGTACCGTCCACAACATAGGATGATCCAAGCCGTCCATGGTTTGGATCATCCTATGGTGTGGTTCTTACCAATTTAGGCCCCACCCATATTTTTGAAAATGAAGTGTACTGTCCAGACCATAGGATGATCCGAGCCGTCCATTTGATGGGCCACAATATAAATAGGTTGTGCCCCAAAAATCATTTATGTAGGATGATCACAACCCTACAATCTATAGAGGTTGCATAAGATGTAGTTTCTATTTAGATCGGAGGGCTAGGATCAGCCTATGGAAATAATATTTTGGGAGGCAACCTATTTATGTTTATGGCCCATCAAATGGACGGTTTGGATTATCCTATGGTGTGGTATGGGCGGGGCCTACATTGTTAAAAAATGGGCCCACCATTCCACCAACGGTTTCTGTTAGGCCCACCAACTGTTCCTGTTGTGTGTAATCAAACAATGGAAAAGCAGGAAATTCGGGAAAGTCCCTTTTTCCAAACTTTGCCAGAAAATCCCTCTAATCCAAACGGGACCTAGAAGAAAAGGAACTGTACGATCTTGGATACCTTTGGTTTTACCTAAAAATAATGAGATTAACAAAGCCATCATTCTCCAAAATAGATATCTAGTCTAATAGAAATTTAGGTAAGAAACTTGCTAAACTCTAAAAAGTATATGGGATTAACAATGTTACAACAACCAATCTCAACATTTCTTCAGTATGAGATGGAAACACTTAGCATTGGAGATTTTATATGATGTGTACGTGTGAAGTCTAGTAGTTTTAAGAAACTATAGCAGGCCCACTTCTTAGGATGATCCAAACTGTTCATTTACCCCCTGATCTGTGGAGAGGTTTCTATAATATACAGTCCCATTAAAGATAGGTGGGTTGTGATCACAATCAAAGCATTAGATACACGAAGTAGGAAAACAACCCTAACCCTAGAAAGAGATTTGTGAGACAGAGAGGTGTAAAAAATAACCTAGACACACGAACAAGACATGCGGGTGCTCGTCAAATGGGTTGGGTAAAAACTAACCCGTATCCCTACATGTCAGCACCTGGGAGATCCCCAACCACTGTGGGTAGGTTGGGTACTTGGGTCAACCCGTGGATAACCCGCAATTTTTTGCCAAAGAGTATGTTTTTTTGGGTGAAGAAGGAAATTATAGCATCCAAAATAGAAGACAAGACTTGGAAAAAATGCCTTGAGTACCAACGAACCCTTATCCCCTTTTTATACTAGGTTGCATTTTCTCTTAATCTAGACCGTCCATTTCTCTTTTTATTTGATCTCACGGTTTGTATGGATTGCTTCTCAATGAAGTATAAAAAATGCTTTGAGTACCCTCCAAAAGAGAGAAAACACCTCTTTTATCTGAAGCTGCCCTTTTTGTTGCGAGTTAGGAAATGTAGCGGGTATATACTCGAACAAAAAAAAAAAAAAAAAACGAAATACGGGCAGGGGCGGAGTTTAAGGGGGGCAACTTCCCCTCTTGAGTTAGGCCAAACTCCTTAGTAGGCCCAGCTCAATTAGGCCCAGCCCCCTTTAAATTTTGAAGCCTGCCCTCCTTATGTATAAATCCTGGCTCCGCCATTGAATGTGGGTACCTGCGGGTTCACCCGACCCAACCCACGTTTTGGCGGGTTTAGTGACCCGCGGGTCAATTTTGACGAGTCACTCAAATGCCAACCCATACTCGCAAATTTGCGGGTGGGTTGGGTCGACCCGCAGGCACAAGTTGATTTTGCCAGGTCTAGTTGTTCCCCAAAAAATCGTTTCCATAGGATAATCTTAACCTTCTGATCTATTGTGGTTTCCATAATATGCAGTTCCTCTATAGATCGAGGGTTGGGATCATCCTATGAAAATGATTTTGGGTAACAACCTATTTACATTTTGGTCCATCTTATGGACGGTTTGGATAATCCTATGATGTGGTCCCTACAATACTTTTTGAAAAATAAGGGACTATCAGGGCTTACACCTAGGGGTGGCAAAATTAGCCGAATCGAACTGAAACCGAGCCAAAACCGAACCGAAAATTCAGTTTCGTTGCCGATTTAAATTTAGTTTCGGTTCGGTTTGGGGTCAAACCGAACCGAAACTGAAGATTTATAGTGATTATGAATAAGAGATGGCAAAATTGATGGAACCGAACCGAAACAGAACCGGAAATTCGGTTTCGGTTTGGTTAAACCAAACCCATTCAAATTTCGGTTTTCGGTTCGGTTCGGTTTGGGGGTCAAACCGAACCATTGCCACCCCTACTTACACCATATAAAATCTCTGCATTCTCGACTGTAATTGATAGTGTTTCGATAAGGGAAGTGATATATTTGCGCCTTCTTAAACTTGGGATAGCCCCTCTAGTGTATTCACAACTACTCTTTTACACTAGAAGGGGTTGTCCCAAGTTAAAAAGAAAAAAAAAGCTAGGTGTTGGAAATGCTATCCCGGCCATAGTGAGCAACGGCTAATGGGTCGGGAAAATTTTGAATTTTGTACTGTATTGGTTCAGAAAAAAAAAAATGCGTTTACAATTTTGTCATTTAGAGATCGTTTGGCTCCGCTTAAGATGAGGTTGGGGTGGTACCAATTGAGGAGAAGATGAGAGAGCACTGCTTAAGTTGGTTTGGACATATCCAACGTAGGCCTTTGGATTCTCCGGTGAGAAGAGACTACTCGTGCCAAATTGATGGAGTAAAAAGAGGTAGGGGCAAACCCAAAACTTCTGTAGAAACAGTGAGAAAAGACTTGATATCTAGGAACATAACAGAGAACATGACCTTGGATAGGATAGAATGGAATAATTATCCACATGTAAAAGAACCCAACAAGAAATAGGATTTGCGCCAGGTAGATTCCTTCTACTTCCTTCATGATTTTTTTCTAAATGATTCATGTAGCTGACCCCAACTAGTTTGGGACAAAGGCTTTGTTGAGTTGAGAGATCGTTTGGCTATCATGATTATTTTTTTCATGATAATTCGGTTTCTCCATGTGGAGATAATGGGTGAAGTGGCTAAAAATCAAGAAACCAAATCTCGGAAACTAGTGTCTCTCGCCAATAGATGTGGCTGAAAATCAGGAAACTAAAATCTCTACTCTAAATCTGATGAACTTTTTTCTAAATTTTAGCCACATCTAATCGGCAGACACTATCATGAATTTAGTTTCCTGATTTTTAGCGACTTCATCCCTCATATCCACTTGAAGAAACCAATTTATTATGAAAACAAATTGATAGTAGCCAAACTTGTCAGAAAAAATGCGTTTAAAACATTTTCCTAACCATTCGAACCGTGGAGGCCAAAATTGGACTGATTTGTGAATGTTTATACACATCCATTTTACCTCCACAAATCGTAGGGTTGGAATGATCCCATAGAGCTGATTTTTTGTGGACACCCTATCCATGTGAGGGCCAATCAAATTAATGGTTTGGATCACCCAAACAATATGCCCTCCTTTGTATTTTAAGCTAGTGTGAAGAGAACAGTGTGTAGAAACCATTTTCTCTAATATCTTATGATTGTAATTAGGGGAAGATATCAATTAATGAGACTTATTTTGAAGGTTGGTTTTCCTCATTAAACCATTTCCGTCTCCTTTTCTTCTTCTCTACTCACAACCATACTTTAATCTCCTCCCATCCCAAATTCAGTCAGAATAGGTAAGAGCAAGAAGACTAAGTGGAAAGAGAGATTAGTTTAGCCCCCAAAATCGATTCTCTCCATATTTAATTGGTCCTATCCTAAGAATCTCTCCCTCTATTTATAAAATTTATCACTAAAATCTCTCCCTCTCTCCATAAAATTGAAAGGGATTAGACACCGTGCAAATCTCCTAAATTAAACGATCCCGACTTGTAAATTAAAGGGTTAAATCTCCTAATAGAATCCAGACCCCTCTAACACAGAAAACGCAAAGGAAAATAGCAAGTAGCCCTTTAAAACAGGAAACACAATCCTTATCCAGTCCTTATAATCCCTTATTTTTCAAAAAGTATTGAAGTGACCACACTATAGGATGATCCAAACCGTCCATATGATGGGCCACGCCATAACGTAAACAGGTTGCGCCTAAAAAATAATTTCTATAGAATGATCTCTATAGATGAGTGCATATTATGGAACATCTATAGATCGGAGGGCACAGCCTATTTATGTGTGTGTATTCAGTGTAAATACATGCCCACAAAAAAGTAATTGGCCCACCTGGTATACATGATCTAAAATGTTCATTTGGTGATCCCAAGTGAACATGTCATATGAAGCCCACATGATAACTTTCTGGAGAAAAAGCGGCACTTTTCCCACTGGAATAATAAAACTGACTATGAGCGTAATACCAAGCAAATACTCACTCAACCCAACATAAGATAAATCTCCACGTAATTTATTTAGAACATCTATTTTTTATTGGTTCAATGACCAGCCTCATCAGCAGCGTCTCTATGCGGTCTTCTTTTCTAAGTTCACGCATACCTTCTCTTTGTTCATCAGCAGCTTCTCTGTGTTCATCAGCAGCCTCTCTATGGGGTCTCCATTTTCAAATGAACGCATACCTGCTTCGTGTGCCAACTGTAAATGCTTCCAAACTCTTTGAGACCATGGAATCACACAAGACTCCCCTTTGGATTGATTGAGCAACGGAACTTTGAGGGTTTTTCCCTCTGAGCCTGTCATGGTTGATTTTTAGATGACAAAGAAGACCAAGAAGAAGAGAAAAATAAACAGTAAAAAAAAAAAAAAAAGGAAAGAGAGCTTCTGTTTAGACGTAGAATGAGGTGTGAAGTATTTTATAGAGAAGACTTGCATATTTGGCCGCCTTGAAAAATTATTGCAGGATATATTATTGACGCAAAATCCCAATCAAATTTGGTTTCTATTTTATATGTAAAACATAAAAACAGAATCACGTGGGTGCGCCATTTCCTTTTTCAACAGGATTCTCTAATAGGAACTCACCAAAAAGAGGATTCTCTAAATAGGGCAGTGATATTTCGACCCCCTCACTCAAAGACTTATCACTATTGCAAAGGCGGGACGGATAAAAACAACAGAAACTGTTACAACTACACTATTGCAAAGGCTTATCACTATGATATATCTTAAGTCAATACTCCCCCCTCACTCAAATTGGAGCATGAGGAGATCCAACTTTGCCAAAGTAAATGATGAAATTGATCCTGATGTGTACTTGTAACGAACTTTGTGACAAAATGGCGAGGTACAGCGGAAAAGACTAAAGCCACGTTGGTCTTTATTTATCCAAGAAAGATATCTATCTATCTACTACTATATAGCAGAAGAGAAAAGGAATGATTTTTTCCGTTTTTCTGAAAATTCGGTGGATTTAACACATCACCCCCAAACAGATAAATACCTCTTATGCCCTAAAATTCCAACACATCTAAGTGAAAATACCTCCTATGCCGTTAAATTCCCACGCCATCTCTCTCTCTCTCTCTCTCTCTCTCTCTCTCTCTCTCTCTCTCTCTCTCTCTCTCTCATGTCCCCTAAAATTCCAACACCATCCTCTTCTATCGATTTTATCACACCCTCTCTGTCTTTGACCCAACCAGTACTGATTTCCTCATTCAAAACCCACCTACAAATTCAAAACCCACCTACAAACCCAAAACCAGAATCCTGCAGGTCAGAGCATTTTTTGTGAAATACAGAAAACCTCCTTCCTCATTCCTTAAAAACCATGGTCGAAATCACTAGGGCTTCCTAACGTTCCCACATTCTACTGCACAATATATAAAGAGAAGGTGAGCTTTCTATTCATTTTTTCTCTGTTTTATTTCTTTTTACTCTTTTTTTTTTTTTTTTGCTTTATTGGTTTCTAGATCTCTGTTTTCCTTTTTGTGGAGCTTTAACTGGATCAGGTGTCGAAGGAAATGACAAGGGATTTTTCCGGAAGGTACTACTTACTTTTTTTCTTGATTCCTTTGTGTTGTATTAGGGGTTTCATGTTATTTTTTGTTTAATTTCTTTCTTTACCCATTCCCAGAGGCAAATATTTGGGTTTATCCTTCTTGAGTTGTCAACAAATGTTTTTTTTTATCCTCTTCAGCCCTATAGCTTACCCATTCCCAGAAGCAAATATATGGGTTTTGTTTTTTTGGGAATTAGCAATAAACCCAAACTTATTTAGAAACCTATAGGTTCTATTGGAATTAGCTACCAAATTTATTTTTCGTTGCTTACCAAAAAAAAAAATTATTTTTCATTCGGTCATCATGAAGAACCCTGTAACTTGATTTATTTGAGTTTGGTAGTAGTAAAAAATATCTATAGAATTTTAAGGGAAGAGTTCTCATGTTTTGTGATTGGTTTTGCCGTGATTAGAGTAGCTAGATTAAAGTTAGATTACAGGTAGAAATTCTATGGTTTTAATTTTTCTCTATTTGGTTTGAGCGTTTGTTCTCATAGGTTTTGTTGTAGCTCTTCGGATCTGACGTTGCAACACATAATGAATTTCTTGGAGAAGTCTCCGTCTTAGTAACAAATTTCTTCTCTGATATTTTCTACACGATTATTTTTTTTCCTCATTAACAGTTCTTATACAGATTGTGAGATTGAAGATGCCATCTTTGTATGAAGAGCGAAAGCTCCGGGTAATGGATTTAAAAAATCAGGGTCCATTCTTCAGATTGTTAGGATCATATGATCTCTTGCAACTTTTGGGCTACTTTCTATCATTTTGGGCTATATAGCTCTCATAGAGACAACTTTTGGTCTACTCTCAATATTATTCACACTTTGATGCAATGAT
The DNA here is from genome assembly GCF_043159265.1 of Tasmannia lanceolata. Classification (NCBI taxonomy): domain Eukaryota; kingdom Viridiplantae; phylum Streptophyta; class Magnoliopsida; order Canellales; family Winteraceae; genus Tasmannia; species Tasmannia lanceolata. The sequence goes on along the minus strand of NW_027518690.1, from coordinate 46,462,907 downwards.
GAAATTTTATGTTGATGTTACTTAATAGTATCAGAAATATGATGATAAAGGATTTAACACGGGTTAATGGTCGACTTGAATCAACATGCCCAGTGTATGATTTTTTATAGAGTGAATGCTTACCCACTGACATGCATACACACAGATTTAAACCTCCATTACACAATGATAGACTATTGAGAACATGAATTGAAATACAATAGCACCTATGCCTCACATGAATTGAGCTTCCTCCAAATAAGGACTATGAATCTTTTTTTTACTATGTTTTAGATCCCAGCTGCGTTTTCAATGTGCACCTTTTTTCGAATGTATATATTTTTTCTTTTTGTTTAACAGTTTTACGACATTGTTTCATGAAACATTTAATTTTTTTGGTCACCCAGTCCATCGCACGGATATATATCTTCATTTCTTTGAAAATTCTGTGAATTTAACACGTCGACTTTGGTTGCTTTCTCACCAAATAAACCCCTTTGAACTACATAATTTCAGTCGTACACACACCCCCCCCCCCCCCCCCCCCCGGTCCACGCATCTCTTTGTTTCCTAGCATTACTCTCTCTCTCTCCGGGGAGAACTATATCGATCTCTCTATCTCGCTCTCAACCGCCCACCGACACTCCTTCTCGATATCCTTCACCTTCCTCTCCAACTGCCCTTCCCAACCTTCTCAAAGCCTAAACCCTTTTTTCCATCTTCTCCTGCAAAATATTTTCACAGATTTAGGGTTTCGGGTCAAAACCAGCGTAAATATTAGATTCTTGCTGGGTCTACGGACTGGGTTTTGCATCGGTGGAGTTTTGGTTGAGGTAGGGAATGTTTATGCTTATGTTTTGGAACCGTCATCTCTCCAATTTCCTGAAATTCAATTTTTTTCTTTTTATCTCAATATTATTACATCTATTGGATTTTGCTCAGTTTTATTTGTACTTTGGGGATTTCCGTTGAGATCATCCATACTCACTAGAAAAGTCGATTCTGTTTCCAATTTTGAACAACTTTGATTCTTTTGAATTGAAATTGGCTGTTCTGTTGTATTTCATGCCATGCGATCTCCTCCTCTTACTTTTAAAGCTCTGTCGCACTTAGAATTATTCATTTTAGTTTTCTGTATTTTCATTTTATTTTTCTTCCTAATAGTTCTTATAATGGTTGTTTTTGTAGAAACATACTGGGCTAGATTAGGAGAGTCAGATTCTGTATTATAATTTGGAATTTCTGTGTCACCCCATTTTCACGAATCCGTCCCTCTCCAAACCCCAATCCCATCTTAGATGGAATCTATACAACTAGGGTTTCTACCCTGCTGTATTTTTCCTTATTCCATGACCTCTTGCAAAATATAGGGCTGATTTCTGCAGCTGCAATGGAAATTACAAAATGTTGAATTTGATCATTTGATGTTTTTTGAAATGCAATATGCTAATGAAGGTAAGTTGAAGCTACAATTACTTGCTTTTCTGAGTTTTAAAAAATTAAACTTCTCAAAATTTGAGGCCAGTTATACCTCCCTGTTGTCAAGCTGCCCTGGACTTTTCGTTTCACTTTCCCTTTTTATCTCCCTAACTATTCTTCTCTGCTATATTTCTTCTGCTGCTTCTGGATCTAAGAGCTCGCCAAGAAACCATGACAATGGTATGACTTTCGTTCCTCGAGCTCAAATAGTTAATTTGGTCTCTCCTCTAATTTGGTATGACTTTCGTTCCGCAAGCAAAATCAATAAAAAAATGTATGATACAACAGAAAAATACAGCATTCATACAATCTCCTCTAATTTAGCATCTCGAATAAATGCAGCTAAAACACAACATGAAAGCAGAAAAAACCTAAGCCTGTCATTTCCATTTTTCTTTTATTTTCCCAGATCTGTTTTCAAAAAAAAAAAAAAAAAAACAGAAATAAGTAGGAAAAATCAAAACAACAAAGGAATGACGATTAAAATAGCAACAAATTCCCAGTTTCTGCGAAGATCTGTATAGATTATAACGGTACTAGGTTAAAAAGCATAAAAAAACGAAATCTTGAAGTTACATTATTGGATCTAGTAAAAAAAGGGGGGGAAAGAGAGAAAAATGCCGCTCATTCAAGCCATTTTAGAACGAAAAAGGGAGAAAAAGGAAAGTAAGAGATTTTCGTTTTCTATAAGATGATTTGATGGCATGAACATTTGAAAAACCAAAACAGAGATCAGATAGAGAGAGATTAACTTACAGGTTTCAGATCGAGATCGCTTTAGAACGAAGAAGGAAATGAAAAAGGAAAGAAAGAAATTTCAGATTTCTATAACATGTTTAGATATTTTAATGGGGAGATGATTTTTTCACCCCTCCTGTAGGATTATGCGCCCCACTGTTGTGGCACTTTAACGCTTCTTGATGTCAAATCCAAGGTTTTAAATTTCGGTTTCGGCACTGATTTCGGACCCCACCAAAATCCGAAATTTCGGGCCGACATTTGGTAATAATAAAAACATATTATTTAATTAATTTCGAAATTTCGGTCTGAAATCCGACAGGGGGGCGCATAATCCTACAGGAGGGTGAAAAAATCATCTCCCAATTTAATGATGGAAATTGATCTCCTGTACTGACCAATTGAAAAAGTAGGGGTGGCCAACCGGTTCGGTTCTCGGTTCTCGGTTCCTTTTTTTTCGGTTCTCGGTTCTCGGTTCCATGAACCGTAAGAACCGAACCGAACCGTAGTACACAGTAGGACCGAACCGAACCGGACCGAACATAATCGGTTCGGTCCGGTCCGGTTCTTCGGTTCTAATGGCTAATTATTAATTATTAATTATAATTTATAAAAACTTTTAATTAAAGTTATAATATAAGTTACTTTCTTATTATAAGAATAGTATTAACTATTACTTATTAATATTATAAGTAATTTATATTATTAAGTATATGTATAATAGAAATATAAAAATAATATATATATATATATATATATATATATATATATATATATTCAAAGTTCGGTTCTTCGGTTCCGGAACTGAACCGAGAACATTAGACCCGGAACCGAACCGAATAATTTCGGTTCTTCATCAGTGGAACCGAACCGGACCAAAAATAATTTTTTACAGTTCGGTTCCGGTTCGATTCTTCGGTTCCGGTTCGGTTCTTCGGTTCTGGTTCGGTTCTGGCCACCCCTATGAAAAAGGAAAGAGCAATGATATGAGCACAACTATGTTTTGATAATGGGTTTTGTTAACGAGTGCCCATTGGGAAAGGAATTTTACAATCATTTTTCACTTCGTTTGATAATTTTACAAATGTTTTGAGTCAAAATATGTGTAAGGAGCTATCAAGGGTTGTCACAGTTCACAAAAAAAACTCGAATAAACCAATTAAAAATGAAAAGAAAAGCTCCGTCTTTGCAATTATTAAAGTATGTTTGTACTGAATTAGAGCTTTCACACAATAAATGTTAGTTTGTACGTGGGTTTGCTTTAACCTCACTTCGGTTGTTTCTCTTCCTTACAACCCCGGGACCGGGAGGTGGTAGCTATTAGTAGAGGTGTAAATGGATATTCGAAAATTCGATTACCATCCACATTCTAATCCGTTTAAAGCGAATATTATCCGGATCTGTTTCAAGCGGATATTATCCAAATCCGTTTATGAGATATCCGGTTCTTAGCGGATGCGAATCTGGTAAATGGTATATCTGATCCGTTTAACATCCGAATCCGAGAAGTAAATCCGTTTTATTTATTATTAATAATATTATTAATATTTATTTTTAGTAATGACACACTATATTTTGTTTTTAAAGAAAAGTGAATTTTCTTTTTAGAAAAAAATAAAAGGTGTTTTGGGTAGTGTAGACACCCCATTTTGACCGTACCCTAATCCCTCCCTATTTGAGCAACCCCATCAAATCATTAAATTGGAAGCCCAAATCCTACCCTGGGCTAGTTTAGGGTCCCACCAAGATCCCTGTGAAATTTCGTGAAGATCCGTGCATGTTTGCCTAGCAAACGAGCTGAGACAGTGTCGTGGTGCAAGTTCAGAAGGGGGAGGGGTGAAATATGTCATTTCCCATGTACAAGAGGGCATTCTTGGAAATTTCTATTGCTTTCTCTACAAGCAATCTCTAAGAACCATTGGATTAAATAAGAGAGCTAGGATTGTGCAAAGACAAAGGAATCTTTACCCCTTTTTTCTGCTTAGACCCCCTGCTAGCCTAAAGGAGTTGTTGAAAATGCATTATATATGGCTGTCTAGAGCAAGAATAGGGGTAGGGTGTGAATTCATCATTTCCCTTTTGATCATCATTGTTTTCTCCCCAGGACACTCCCCTGTTGAGTGAAAAAAGTACTCATATTTATACTAAATAGGGGTTTGTCCTGAATCAAAGAGGGGGGGGGGCACGAATTTATCATCCCCTTTCTCTTTAAAAACCCATCGACTAGGGTTTGAAGAGAAGAAAGGGATTTTTTTCTGCAGCCTCATTTTTCCAGAGACAGAGGAGAGGGAGCCGCCGGCCGCACCACCTCCGACCACCATCTCCGGCCTCATCATCCTCGCAGCCACCACCACTCTCACCATCCTCCTCCCCCTCCGCAAACCCATTTCCATCTACCCATCTTCTCCGGTGGATTCTTCACCGGAATCCGGCTCCATCCCCACCCTCTCCTCCGGCCGATACCCATCTTCTCCGGTCGTGCCACCTCCATCCACCGACCAACTCCAACCACCTCTGCAAATCCGCCACCTCCATCCCACTCCGGCCGGCCAACCCCGTTAATTTCGACCAAACCCACGTCATTCCTACCCCCATCTCTACCATCTCCAGCCACCTTCCCATTCTCATTTCTCTGTAAAAACCAAACCCCTTGTCATCTCCCCCATTAGCACCACCAAAACCCCCTTTCATTTACCCATTCACTTATAACCTCCATGGATTCCGGTGGCCTTGCCGGAATCCGGTCATTCCCCTCTACAGAACCCCCAATCTAACCTAAACCCCATCTCTTTCTCTCTCCAAACCCATTATCCCCAACCCATATCCCATCTTCTTTTCACCTTTTATTAAACCCTAACCACCACCCGATCCTATCCCCACCACCATCGCCACTACCATCCAAGTTCCGATTGGATTTTCAACCCAAACCTACCACCTTCTCCTACCTCTAGCCCTAGACCTCAACCCATCTTCCATCTTCTCTCTGCAACCATTACCGTTCCATCCCCCACAGCTCTATTTCATTAGCCACCTCCTCCATTTCATTCGAGTTACCCTTGTCATCTTAGCCATCATCTTCTCAGGGGTGATCCATTTTTTTGAAGAAAAATTCAGAGGGCCAGAACTTTGGAGGTAAAATCAGAGAGAGAGGGAGGGAGAGCTGCTGTGGAGAAGAAGCTCATTTTCTGTGGAAAAAGAAAATTGGAGAGGGGTTTTCTTGATTTTAAAAAAAAAATCTGCAAAGAGATCGAGGAGGAAGGTACAATCGAAAGGATCATCGGCATAGCAGGTGTAATGTCTTTCCAAAAAATTTCAATTCTCTTCATTTTCTAGTTCAGGTAAATCCCTACTATATTACACATGGTTGAATGATTTATATTCCTTATTTTGTTTGAAGGATTTGATTAATTCCTTGGGCTTAGATGATTTTCATTTTTTTTTAACAATCAAATGATCTATGTGATTCTACTTTGGTTAAAGGATTCGTTTAGTCCCTGATGTACGGGTGATTCTCACCTCCTTGAAATGGATTGATTGTTGTAGTGGAATCTTGGCTGAAAGATCGGTTTAGTCCTTAACAGTGGGATGGGGTTCATGTTCTTATAATTGATTTATATTGATTAGTTTTGATTGAAAGACTGGTTCAGTTCTTATGGTGTTCAGTTTTTGATTGATTAGTGTTCATGAATATTACACTGATCAGAAAATAGAATTCATAACCTTGCTTTAAGTCCTAGTGCTTATGTTGTTGATATCAAGTTGAATATGCCTCAATGTGTGCATAGTTTATTTGGTTCATTGGTGAGTTAACATATGTAAGTGATATCAAATGGACTGTGTTTCAATGCGTATATACCATAGCTGGTTTCCTGTTCACTGAAACCAAATTCGAGCCATTAGGTGCCAAAATTCTGTTCAACTTTGTAGCTGGCATTAAGCTTTGATAATAATGCTATTGGATCATAAAAGAAAAAAACTCATGGGATTGTCTGGCGAATTGTATGTTGTTTTCCTTTCCTCATGTCAGTGGGTCTAGCTTTTGAGAGAAGTTTGTCTTTTAAATTCATTATTTCCTCAACTTCTTATCGGAGTGATACTTGTCTGGGAGAGGTAAGATTAACACTTCATTTCCAAAATAAATTGATTCCTAATTGCTGGTATCAAAATATGTGCATTCGGAGAATACTATCATAAGATGTTGTCTCATATGGTATTCCTTGTCTTCTTTTTGGAAATAGATGATGAGTGTGTGTTTGAAATATCATGTATTAGTAGTTGGCATACGATCAAAATTTGCTTAAGATCCGGCAAGCTCCTATTATCTTTTCCTTTTCTTAGGAGAGCCTAGCTCAGTCATGTAGCGCCCTTGTCATTGTAGGGGGCGATGAAGGCGCTAGCCCAAGCCCATCCTTAGGGGACTTGCTCAGTCCAGTAGAGCACCCCTCCTTTGTATATAGGAGACTTGCCCAGTCTCATCAGAACCCTTGTTTACGTCGTTTGTGTCTCAGAGACAAGCCTTGTCTCATATAGAGAGTTTCCCCTTTAGGAGGCTTACCTAGCCTCATGTTAGAGTGGCCTCCTCTTTTAGAGCGAGTCTTAGACTTGGTAGTGTTATTAGAGAGTCTCTGACTCATTTGTACTCCTTCCTTAGTGTTATTAGTTTGGAGTTTTTCCATTAGAGACTAACTCAGTCATATAGAGCCTTCCCTGCTTAGGATCTTAGATTGTTTTCTCTGTTCTTGGGACGCTATCTTTCTTGTTGTGGTCCGTCTCTTTGAGACGCTAATTGCTTGTTGTTTGTTCGGGGTTTCCCCTTTAGATTTATGGCTTTGCCCTAGTTTGTGGTGTTGCTTGCGTGTTCCCTTTAAGAGTGAAAACATTTTAAAGTCCAAAAGTATTGGAATATTTGAAAACTCAAAAACATTAGAAATTTAAAACGTCAAAAACATTTGAAAGCATAAAAAACCTTAAAAAAATCTAAAGTGTTGAGTGTTTTTAGTAGCGTAGTTGGAAAGTTCGTTTTGAACTACGTTGGCTTGATCCTCTTCCACGAGGTACGTAGTGCAGCTTGGGATTCTTATCCCAGGTCCAGCCAAACTTTGTGAATAAAAATGCTTTAACCCTTTTTCTTTAAAACCGTGTTTTCAAAAGCTCTTCCTCTAGTGTTAGGAGTTTGTCCTAGATAGAGAGTTTTAGAGTTAGGAGTTTCTTTTGATAGGTTGTTTATTTGTTTGTTTGTTATATGCTTGTTTTAGAGTTAGGGGTCTGTCCTAGAGTTATAGGAGCGCATCCGTCCAGTCAGTTGGCGATTCACATCGCCGACTGATGACTAGGTCTAAGATGCGTTAGTGATCCCATTGTTTTCCTTAGGACGCACAGCCTAGTTACACGTAGGTTGTAGGAACCACCTGCATTAGCTTAGGGCTAACCTGCATTTAGCTAGGGCATATAGGCTGTCCTAAAATTTACAATTCACTGGAATTTAAATAATCATACAAGAAGCTTTTAAGAACTAGTTCGGTCTTTTAGATCGAGTCTAAGATAGAGGTCTAGGTGTCTTAGGCATCATAGTTTAGAATAAGTGCGAAGAACTACGTTGCCTTGATTCTCGTGGAGGCGGGGATACGTAGGCTTCTTTGGATGAATACCAGACCATCTGAGGACTCGGGCTAATCATTTAGAGTCTTAGGATTTATTGTGTAATTATTGTATTTCTTTTGATATGTTTTCTTACTTTCTTGTACTGATCCTATACCTTTAGCTATAGCTTGCATGTGTTTGCACATCAGAACTTAGACACCCTTTAGGCATGTCACTCATAACCTACCTATGCTTAGGCAACACATCTTTCATTTTATTTTATGGGTGTTTATTATCTTTATCCTCAGGAAATGCATACTTAGGTAGACGACTCCTGAGGATTGTTCTCATTTCACATGATTTTTGCCCAAAACTCTTCGAGGTTAATAATAAATGGCATAAGAGACCAAGTGTTCGCACTCGGGCGAATTGGGGGCGCTCTTCGGACCTTCTCCATTCGTCATCAGGCACGGACCTTTTGTATCTCTGGTTATCCATTGCAAACAGAGCATTTGTTTTGGTTCCATGGCGCATCCATGGATGGCGACTCTGAGTTATTTTAGTTATATCTTGGTTTCGAGCCCTGGCTCCGGATCAGGATGTATCTCTTTCTTTTTATATATCGCCACTCATGCTATGCTGTGAGGGTGGCAACAGTTTCGAGAGTTCCTTGGTAGAGCTCTCCTTCACGTTGTGGAAATCTTAGAGGATTGCAGGAGGGATCTCGCGTCCCTCGGCACCGTCCTCGGATCGGGGTCCACAGGTAGGAAATAAAGTAATCTCTCATTTTAAGAGCATTCTTGGAGTTTGACATGGCGTCTTTATGGAGCAACAAATGTGGGTTGTAGGATGAAAGAGACAAATGGATGATGGTGATTGAAAGAAGATGTCATAGTTTCTAAAGAATTCTAAAGCAAAAAGGGCATCTAGGTCATTGATGGTAAATAGATGGCTCTGATCAATTTTCGAACTTAGGGTTATAAAAAAACCCAAAATGCAATTAAAATAGGGAACTTCTAAGGTTTACAAGGAGAAGCAAGAGAGAGGAGAAAGGAGGAGCTTGAGACACCATCTTTGGCATTCCTTGGTGCCTCCAACCCCACCAAAATCCACCGCCACCCCTCTCCACCTTCTCACAGCCACCTCCATCACCGCCAGTCACCTCCATCTTTAACCCAATCCCCATCTCCATCCCCATTTCTCTTCATCTTCCGCAATCAGCACTCACACTTCCCCTGTTCAAAATAGCCCAAACACATCCCATCATATACACACACAAAAAAAGAAGAAAAAATCCAAAGACCACTACCAACACCATAATCCATCCCCACCGCCTCTCTCTCTCTACCTTTGTTTTAAAAGGAAGAAGAGGATCTCATATATTTTAGTTTGAGAGTTAATTTTGTGAAGAGAATGTAGAGCTCTGGTTTTAGGGTTTGGAAAATTCATTCGAGGAGTAAGAAGGAGAAGAAAGATAATGTGCTGGAATAAAATATTCGAATTTACTTGATAAACGGATACGGATAATATCTGAATTCGAACAATATCCGGCGGATACGAATTCGGTAATAGATATTAAATATCCGTCGAATTCGGATAGTCTATACTGTAATCAAATTCGGATATAGCCATATCCGATTCGAATTCGATCCGTTTACACCCATAGCTAATAGTAGTTGTTGTACATTAATTGTTCTTGGTGTCAATTTCTCCTGATAGCCATATTGTTTGCCTTGTTTCGCATGAATTCTAATTGGGGTAGGTGTTAGAATATGTGAGAAATTGGATTGGATTGAGATTCATTGTTGGATCGTCATGTTCTTAGATTAGGCAAGTGGATTAAGAGAGGTAACCTAGCTAGATTAAGCAATTATATTGAACTAGTTGCAGACCCGTGCGACGCACGGGGCGACAAAAAACAGGAAGCAACATTACAGATTGATGGTTAGTTAAAAGGAGGATTCAAAATATTGAAAATAGAGAAATTAATTAATTGATAACGTTGCAAATTGATTAAAAAATTATAAAATTAAATTAATAAAGCTACATTTGACATTGAAGAATGAATAAAGAATGGAATCTTAGTTTTCATTTTGAGTTTCTTGTGGAAATTACATATAAGATATGATATAATGAAAAACTATTCATAAAATTTGAATTTAAATAAGTATATCGATGAATTTAAAATTGCATTGATTTGCATTGCCAAACAGGATACTGATCTATGAGGTTTGAAAGGATCCTACTTAGCATTTCGCCCGATTTCTTATAAAAAAAAACCATTGAAAATGGTTAAGTCTGCATACATACCGAGAGTGTCCTTTCTTTCAAAATCTTACCAACTTTAGAGAAGTGCCTCCTAATTTACCAATGTTCAAATGTATTGAACAAACTTATGTAAGGATGCAAAAAAAATAACAAACTTATGTAAAGACCAAAAAAAAAAAAACACCCCCTATTTGTTGCCTTCCAACCCAATGCAAAGAAAAGTCATCAAATGCAATTATTTAGAAGTAAAACAAAGAACTAATAACAACTTTAGACTTAAAATGGATGACAGGAATTTCAGGAAATGATATGGGTCAAAGGCAAAACTGTAACTGCGACGGTCTCTTCTATAAGGTGAATAGGGATAAGACACACGCTCGCTTCTACGGAACTGCCGGGGTCTTGAAGGGCTCTTGAAGGGCTAGGGCTGCTGCTCCTACTCATATTGGAAAATCCAACAAACACCACCTCCAGCAATCACCGATCCACAACCGCCAAAGCTCCCTCCTCCCTATCCGCACCACAAAACCAAGCCACCCCATAACTCCAAAAGAATCTCCCATCACGCCAACAGAACCAAACTCACAACAGCCAAATTTCCGTATGCACCGGTTCAACAACACCCAAATCAATATCCATAAACATCAAAAGAAATTGAAAGTAGTAAAGAATATGTTGATATGGCCCATCTCAAAAGCAATGCTAATGTCGGTGAAAATGACCATGCATCCTGACTCCTGGCCGTAGTAAGCATAGGCACGTATGTGATGTTCCGTAACACAAATACCTGGAATATGAAGGGGAATTCAGACGCAACAAATGCCTTGATGATGGAATACTAATTCAAACGAATGAATTGGCATCTAGTGGGGTTAAGTTTTGATATATAAAATAATAATTTTGTCCATGTCTAGTGGTGAGCAGAAAATCACAAAAGACGCAGATTTATTATATCCTTCAATTTAAAAAACATTTTATATGTGATGCAAAAAAGAAGAAGAAGCAAATGCTGAATTAAAAAGAAGAGTAACTCTCACCTAGGTGATTGGCAACTGCCATAGGACTGTGAAGAGCAACCACACGGTCTAAACATGATCTGAAGTGCGCTCATAGAGTTTCATTTGAATATTTCCTTGCATAGATTTGCATGCTTACATGTCTCTTATAAATTGTGAGTAATAAAGGGAAAGGATACCTATGATTTACAAAAGAAATTGGAAGATGGGGAAATAAACATATGTGATCGTACCTATAAAAATGGCAAGCAGATGTTCAAGGGTAATGGAAAAAATTAAAAAATCGCTCATCCTACATATACATACTGACATCCTTTGAAAGTTGTACTATTGTATTAATTGAATTCATAAGAGACCCTAAACTACACAAAAAACCCATGCTCGAGAGATAACAGAGGGGTTACAAATGATATAGCAAAGAGCTTAAGTATTTTACATAGAGTATAGGCCGCATGCGCTCTACATATGATTCAACTAAAATATGAAAAGTAGGTCATTCTAATAATGAATATCTGAACAGTTAAATATAGCTTTATGATTTACGTTTCTTAGCCATAACTCCTTTATCTTCAGTGAAAGAAAACCAGCAGGAGAGTAGATTGAAATCCATTGGGCAATGGGGAAGGTATCCCAACCTAACCTCTTCCATACCTTCTTCTCTCGGCCTCCACCGCAACGTCCCTAACCAGATTTGCCTTCTTCCTCCATCAACTTGCCGCTTTACTTGATCCACGTTGGTGCTTTCTAATTTTCTTCTTTGAAAGAGATGACAAATTTAGTAAGAGAGGTAATCAAAGGGAAAATGTAAACGTCTGGGTAGGAGAGTAAATCTATGGAGAATATCTATTTCCTCGCAATTATTTAGGGATGAGACGTGATTTGGCAGAAATAGAAATGGAAATATGAAACGATATATAATTGAGTTGTGTTTAATAAAAACTTTTGCGCTATATTTATGGAGAATACGTATTTCTGGCCGTTATTTAGGGAAGAGACATGAGACTCTAGGCTTTTAGGAAGGTGAAGAGACAAATATTCTAGGAAAGTTAAGAGATATACGGGTTGAGAGGATTGGCACAGAAAGAAATCAATATTAAATGCCTTAAATATAGGCGTTTAAAGTCCACAAATATTCTAGGAAAGTTAAGAGATATACGTTGAGAGGATTGAGGAATATTGGTTGGCATAGAAATAAATCAATATTAAATGCCTTAAATATAAGCGTTTAAAGTCCGCACAAAGCCTATACGCAGAAATTGCATGTATAGGAGGGGCTGACACGTGGCACCACCGCCGCTTAGAGGATTCCGCTTTACTTATATATATAAGATTAGAAATGAGGGTAGACTGAATTTGAAAATAGGCTAGATTAGAATGTTGCATTCTCATCTCCTTCCATATTTATCTTGATTCTATTTTATATTTATCATGTAAGTGCTCTATATAAGCATCATTAATTTTCTTTGTAATGCACCATCGTATTAGAAGACTCTTCTGGAGCTATCTACTGTCGTCTGTAATTTTCTCTCATTTGTAATCTTCTTTTTTATTCAATATATCTGGTGGGGGTCTGCCTAACTCCAAATTATCGATAAAAAATATCTCTTTGTAATGCATGCGAGTTTACAGAAATTCCTAAATTTATATTTGGGAATTGCTAGCGTCCATCGCAAAAAGGCATTTCATGGCTGGTCTGTCACATATCAGACCAGCCACCTCATGAATGGAGACAACAGCTGTGTTTTCATTCATGAGGTGGCTGGTCTGACATGCGACGGACCTGCTTCGAACTGCCTTTTGCGATGGACCCTAGCAAATCACATCCTTATACAAAGCCACTCTCACTCTCTCTCTCTCTCTCTCTCTCTCTCTCTCTCTCTCTCTCTCTCTCTCTCTCATCATGAAACTCTGGTGGGGGGCTAACAAGAAAATTGTTCATATCTTTGAACAAGGTCGGCCCCACCTGTATTTATTCTCATAATAGGTGCTCTTTTTACTCTCTTTGAGCACAAACCCTTGGTGGGGGCAGCAATGAACAGTTACTAGCTCTGCAATGAGAAAACGCCATGCGTATCTAAAAATTTTACTTTTTATTATATTTTCCTACATCCAAGGGCTTGCTCACGCCACTTAGCATATGTGGCAAAAATCAATTTGTTGGGTTGTAGGTCCTACTCTCGGTTTCCTAGCTTCACTCGGGTGAAGAAAAGCGTGGGAGAGAGATGGTGACAAAAACGCGAAAGGCGTCGTCCCTTTCGAAAAGCTCCATCTTTTCAGTTTAAAAGAGGAAAATGTTAGCAGCACTACTGTATTTTCACGAGGGCACTCCTCACTTTATTAAAAGTACGGTATGGCCTGCACCGTAGGATGATCCAAACTGTCCAATAGATGGACCAAAGCCTAAATAGGTGGTGCCCAAAATTATTTCCATAGGCTAATCCTAACCCTCTAACATTCAGATCGGAGGGTTAGGATCAACCTATGGAAATGATTTTTGGGGCACAACCTATTTAGGATGTGGACCATCTAATGGACGGTTTGGATCATCCTATGGTGTTGGCCATACCGTACTTTTGATAAAGTAAGGAGTGCCCTCATCAAAATACAGTTTTCGGATTGAAATTTCGGATTTTAATGGGGACTGAAACCAAAATTTGGCAAAATTTCGGATTTCGCCCTTTATTCCGAAATTTCGAGTTAATGTCATCGTTTTTAAAAAAAATTGTTACAAAATTTCCTGAAATACCAAATTTCGGCCCGAAATTTGGGATTTCGGTGGGTTCCGAAATTGGTACCGAAACTGAAATTTAAGACCTTGATAACGGTTCGAGTGGAAAAATGCCAGCGGTATATTTAATAGCATTGCCGTTTCTGATTAGGGCAATTGCTGGATATAACCGTTGGAGTGGGAAAAACGCTGGCGGAATATTTAATAGTGTTGCCGTTTCTAAACTACCGAATGATTATTTCTCTTAATCAATTCGGTTCAAGTGGAAGAGATGATGATGGTACACTTAATAACGTTAACATTCTTAGTTTAGGGTTTTCGTTGATTGGCAACAACAGGTCAAGAAACATTGTTGATATGACTAATAACATAACCATTTTTAATGGTAGGGTTTCCATTGAAGGGCCAAGTCATGAAGGGAATCGATGTGTGTTAAATGCTACGTGAAATAGACAGTAAGAAATAATAAAATATTCAAAATGAGAGTGCAAAGAGAATGATTGAGGTTGGGCTCTGATAATATCAAGAAGGGCAAAAGGGCCTTTGTACCTCCACTTTTTCAAGATTCATGCGTGTTTTGAACTAAAGTCTAAAATTACCCTCACTGCATATTAGTTTGCAATCTTTTATCTGTAACACGAAGTTAGGGGTGTAAATGGATATTCGAAAATTCGATTACCGTCAGCATCCGAATCCGTTTAAAGCGAATATTATCTGAATCCGCTTCAAGCGGATATTATCCGAATCTGTTTAGGAGATATCCGGTTCTTAACGATCCGAATCCGGTAAATGGTGCATCCGATCCGTTTAACATCCGAATCCGACAAGTATATCCGTTTATCCCGAATATCCGCATCCGTATCCGTATATCCAAATTCGTATTCGAATTCGAAAATCCGGATTCGCATGCAAACTCGGATATCCGGTTATGGATGCAGATATTCGCATTCGAATTCAACTTCAATTAGATAATTTTGGATATTTAACCAGTTTATTTAAAGTTACTGACATGAATCGAATTCGGATACGGATACGAATTCGGACATTCGGATATAATTTATTCGAATTTGGATACTCGGATACGATTTGAATCCGGATAAACGGATACGGATAATATCCGAATTCGAATAATATCCGTCGGATGCGAACTCGGTAACGAATAATAATTATCCGTCGGATTCGGATACGGATATTGAATATTGTAATCGAATTCGAATTCGGATATGGCACTATCCGATTCGAATTCGATCCGTTTACACCCCTACACGAAGTAAACTCCTATTCTAAGACAAATTCAACTCCTAAATTGACTGGAATCCTTGCTGAAAATAAAATCTAGGAACACACTCCTAGAAACAGTCAACAAACAATTTCATACTACCCTTTACTCAGATTCCTCCAAGATTCAATTGAAAATCATGATAAATCAGAATTTTAGGGTTCCCTAACTTCAATTGTCAGTTGACTGCTCTGTGGGCATGTGGACCCCCTGGAATCGCATCAGTGTCTAATGGGATAATAGATGTTACCATCATTGGTAATGGCGATATTTATCTTTTTTTCTGCCACAAATACCTTGCAAGGGAGGAATGGGTCCCATGCACATCACCCTTGCTTCAAAATCCTTTGGTGTTACTTGTGTAGGAGCTTTGCTGCTGTTGGAGTGGATCCCGCAGTCATGGGAGTTGGACCAGCTGTTGCGATTCCCGCTGCAGTGAAGTCTGCTGGTCTTGAAATTAATGATGTCAATCTCTTTGAGATCAATGAGGTAATAGCTCCAACCTGGACTGCTCTAATTTTTTTTCTCTCTTTTTTTTTTTAATGGTAAAAATTTCATTAAATCAAGAGGAAGACCGAGTGGGTCCACCCAAATAAAACACTGGAGGTCTAATTTTTTTTTATCTCCTTGAACTAAAGTTTAAGTTTTTGATTGTTTGCAATGTCATCGCTCAATTTGTAGGCATTTGCATCCCAATTTGTATATTGGTCCAAGAAACTGGACCTTGATCCAGAAAAGGTGAATGTTAATGGAGGTGCAATGGCTCTTGGGCATCCTTTGGGCGCAACAGGTATTTGTAATAACTGATTCCAGTTTATAATGGCAATATACCTACATTTTGATATGCTTCCAGTTATTATCACTAACAAAAGTAGTACTTGCTAGTGTTGAGTGTTAACCTTGTCGGATAATGATGGTTGAGGATTGGTATTTGCATGGTGGGTTCTCTATGTTTTCCATTTATGTTTTTTTTCTCTTTTGAGAGGTAGTTTTTTGTATATGTTTTTCCCCCTTACGTTTACAGGAAAAAAATTAAGTTACTTTCCAGTGCACCACCCAGGGTTATGATCCTTAGACCATTTGGCCAAATGGTAACATTTCTATCAAATAGAACAAGGTTGGGTGAAAAAAAAAGGTTATTTTGCCTTTAGTTTGTTGAGAGAGTGTGCCATAACATAAAATGGATGACCAGGGTTCAGCCGAGCTTTAATTGGAATACTTTGATAGATACTTCTAGTTCCTTCATTTCTAGAAATTAATGAAATAAATCAGGTTTGAATCTTCAAGAGCTGAAAATTTCTTCGCCAAATATTTGCAATATTCTTATGTGGACATTCACCAAGTTAACCCAAGTTGGTCGTTGTTTCTTGCCAGCTTTTTTAACTTCATTTGTGGACTCACGTAGGCTGGGTCTAGATTTATATTGATGTCTCTCTTCTCCCCTCCCATTGTCACACTAGCTTCCATGTAGATTAGACTATGTTGAAATCCATTGAGTTGCTATATCTTCTGAAAAGACTGGTTATTTGTTTCTTGAACTCATGCAAACTGAAATTCCGTGAAAAATAAAAATTAACACAAATGAAAGAAGCATAAAAGAAGTAATAAAACCAGTAAATGGGCATCTAATATAACTCTGCATCTTAACTAATGATCAAACAATTGGAATGCCATGCCATGTTGTAGCTTCTTTTCTATGTGAGAAGCATTTTAAATTAATTGGTAAGAGGTTGGACTTTATAGTGGGTATCATATCTCCGAGACTCCTGCAGCCATGAATAGTACACTTGTATGTAGATTAAAAGAGTTATTTTGGGTCCAAATATATGGCTTGATGAAATTTTATAGTATGGTGAAGAGCAAAAAGTATAAAATGCAAGAGAAGACCATCAAAACAATCAAGGAGAAGGCTGGATTCATTGCCTTTGACATTCATACCTTCAGCAGTCTTTGTGTGTATTTCATTATATACCTCATATTTGATAATTGGTGGAACCCAAGACACTTTCATGCAGTAAAACTATGTTGTTCATCAAGCTTCAAAATCAAAGTAGTGACTGATTTATAGACTTGTGGAAAGAATATTGCTATCGGAAAATGCTGCATACTCAGAAGGGATATGCTACGTTGCTGTTGAATAATGTTGTTTCTCCATGTTGGTACCACTAGGCCGTATTGGGGTTTATTTCTATTTATTTTCTAAATTCCTATTAATTTCCTTTATGCGTTCATTATTCAATAATAGAAAATAATATACAGTTATGTTTTCTTCTAAAAGTAGTTGTAGCATTTTCGGATCTTTCATCTTAAACGTCCACCATGTCCCTGGATTTCCATAAGCTTCCATCATTTTTACAAGATCTCCATCGACTTCCATTAGCTTCCACTTTTATGGGGACCGAAGTTTGATTCCTCGTCGGTGTGAGGGTCAGATGGTCCACACAGTCCACCCAAACTTGAGAAAACGTTTTGATACACTAAGGTTTTCTTCTAAAAGTAGTTCTAGCATTTGTGATCTTTCATCTTAAATTTCCACCACTTCCATGGATTTCCATTTGCTTCCATCATTTTACAAGATTTCCACCGACTTCCATGAACTTCCACTTTTTTTTGGGGGGAGGGGGGGAGCGAAAGTTTGATTCCTTGGGGGTGAGAGGATTGGATGGTCTACCCCCCACTCCACGCCAGCACTTCCTCTCAACCAACCCCAAACCCTAATACATAACTCATGCTCCCTTTATTGATATAGCTAATCCAACCACTTCTAGTATTTGCTGATCCTTGATTAGTCATTACTCCCTTTACCAATCCCTTGATAAGTAACCCTGGAGTGGGCCTCCCACTTTTATGGGACCAAAGTTTGATTCCTTGTTGGTGCGAGGGTCGGATGGTCCACGCAGTCCACCCAAACTTAAGAAAACGTTTTGATACACTAAGGTTTTCTTCTAAAAGTAGTACTAGCATTTTCTGATCTTTCATCTTAAATTTCCACCACTTCCATGGATTTCTATAAGCTTCCATCATATTACAAGATTTCCACCGACTTCCATAAACTTCCACTTTTGGGGGGACCAAAGTTTGATTCCTTGGGGGTGAGAGGGTCGGATGGCCTCCCCCCCACCCCACCCCACCCCGCCACCCACACACACACACCCTACCCACCGGCTAAAAAGTAGGACAAAAGAAGGGGAGGGAGATTTGGGAATTTTGTTAGGGTTAAGAGGGGCAATTGTTCTACCCCATCCACCGATTTACTTGGGAAAACAATTTTTATTGCGTGGGGATTAACCAACCAAAGTTACCAGATGCGCCCCTGGAAAATGAGGAAACATAGAGCTTCCTAAAAATTGGGAAAGCATGTTTCCCCGCGCGTTTCTCCACTCTTTGTACTGGATCCGGTACATAATTACAGGGAAACACATACATGAAACGTGGTATTTACATGCAAAGTCATTTAAGTAAGATTTACATGTAAATAGGTAAATACCATCCTTTTGGATTTATTAAAAATAGTTTCAAGGCCCAAATCTAAGGCTCTGTTCACTTGCGTTCTCGGGAAATCAAATCCAGGGAAAACACCTCTTTTTTCCCAAGAAAGCTAAAATAGTGTGTTCACTTGTTTTCCAGAGAAACCAACATTACATAGTTGGAAATTTGGGAAAAATTGGAAAAATGACGTGGAAAATGGTGTTTTCTCGCTAAAGAGAGATTCCATTTCCCACCAATATTGCAAGATTTTTTTTTCCTCACACGGAAAAAAAAAAAGACGAGCTTCCTTCTCTCTTTGATAGTTTCTCGGGATTTCCTGCATGCAAGTGAACAGGCGCGGGAAACCTTTTCCTGCACAGTTTCTCGGGATATCTTTTCCTTTTTCCACTTAGTTTCTCAAGCATCCTTTTCTTTTCCTTTCCCGGAAAAACAAGTGAAAAGAGCCTAAAAGAATAAAAAGTCAACTTTCCATTTCTAATACAAAATCCGACATTTTTTTGTTAATCTGGCCGGATCAAAATCTTAACTTCCAAACAACGTGGTATTTTTTTCAATTTTAAAAATTCATAATTTCTATCACATCCAAATATTATTAAATCCCAAAAGTCCGGTAAATAATCTCATAATTTGGTCTCTATTTTTTTTTTTCATCTACTAAGGCAATGGTCAACACAGGCATTTCAAATTATATAGATTTGCATGTGGAGATTCATCTGAGTGTCTAGTGTGGCCAAGTGAAGATTCATTCTTGGATATACAATGTGGTTTATTCCTTATTATTCATAAATCCATATACAATAATAGGATGACCAGTCTTCCTTGACTCCTCACATATATGCTCTGACTGATCTCTGCCACTTATAAGTGGATTCATGAAATGTTTTCTGTATTGGGATTTCATTTATTATTCCAATTTGTAGTTCATCAACAATTTTTAGACATTCTACTGTACTTTCTGTATGTGTAGGTAACAAGTGATGTGAATTGTCACCAATAATTTCAAGTAGGTTCTGTTAAAGTATAAAACATAAATAACACATTTCTCTAACAGCTTAAGCTTTTGGAGAAGTTGGTATCAGAAGGTCTCGAGTTCAAACCTCCCGGATAGCAAAAATCCACATGCGATGGTCGGCCCAAAGTGGGACCACATGTGCCACATGTTTGCCAAGTGGGCCACACGTGCGGGGGATTGTTAAAGTATAAAAGAAAATAACGTCTTTCTCCAACAGCTTAAGCTTTTGGAGAAGTTGGTAAGTTAACATGGTATTAGAGCCAAAGGTCTCGAGTTCAAACCTCCCGGATAGCAAAAATTCACATGCGATGGTCGGCCCAAAGTGGGACCACATGTGCCACGTGTTTGCCAAGTGGGCCACATGTGCGGGGGAGTGTTAAAGTATAAAAGATAAATAACACCCTTTTGGAGAAAGGTGTTATTTATCTTTTTTACTTTAACAGGTTCAAACCCGAATACTTATTTAGTGTTTACTGCTTGGGTTGAACTCTTCCTCTGATTGGTTCAATGCCCATATCATCAAGCAAAGTAGGGCCATTAGGGAGTAGTGTCTTCCTTCTCTGCAGCCGAGTCGATTCATTGACTCCTGCATTTTATATCTTGGTAGGCTCCTCTTTAAACTTCCACTTGTACATGATAGAGTATTTTGCTTTCACCAAGAAATATGACCAGATGAAAGCATGAAACGATCGGACAATGAATAGCTGTGTGTCACTTTCCAAGGTAGTATCTCCTAATGTAGTTTGTGTAATATTGTTCAAAGATCTATCCTTAAAGGTATGTGTCCAAAAGTCGGATGATTACAGACTTTATCGAATGGAAACTGAGAAATATCATCCGGATTGACTGTTT
This sequence comes from Tasmannia lanceolata, assembly GCF_043159265.1. Taxonomy (NCBI): domain Eukaryota; kingdom Viridiplantae; phylum Streptophyta; class Magnoliopsida; order Canellales; family Winteraceae; genus Tasmannia; species Tasmannia lanceolata. The sequence continues at coordinate 46,442,487 of NW_027518690.1, read as the reverse complement.
ATTATTGCCAAAATTGTTTCTCAAATATTAAAAAAAATGTGTCTTTCATTCCACTTTAGTGTTTGTCTATATTGAAGGTACTCAGTCTGTCGTTTAAGTGTAGCATCTATGCAGTTCCAGGTACTGTGCCACTGGCCGTCAAATGTCAAAATCCTACAACAGTGAGCCATTTAGGAGTTCGCATCCCAATTTACTATTTTTTTTTAACTCCAGTGCAGGTGTTCTTCGAGGGTAGTGTCTCTATCCTTCTAAGGTAGTGCAAGTGTTCTTCATGGAAAAAGAGGAACCCTTTCTCTTTTGGATAAGTCAATAGAGGGGTACCACCGTTAGGGTAGGGCTGAGAGCCCCTTCTCCGGCCACATTTCCGGCCGGATTCCGGCCGTGCCGCCACTTCCACCGCCCGTCCAATCGGATCTTGGCATCCCACCACCATCTTCTCCACCCTTTCCTCCATAAACCCATCGCAAACCCTCTTCTACACCTTTACCTCCATTAAACCCATCTCAAACCCTCTTCTCCACCCTTTCCTCCATTAAACCCATCTCAAAACCCTAACCCACCCACCCAGATCCGACCTCACCCCATCTTCTTCTCAGCCAAAAATCTGAGCAGAGAGGGTGGGGGGTATTTTCTGAGTGTGAAAGAGAGCTTGGAGGAGGAGGGAAATCCCATTTTCTTTAAGATCTAGTGAAGGAGTGGAGTTCGTTGACGAACTCGGTAAGGCTCACGAGCGTTCTTCTTCTAAAGTTGGGTCTCACCATGAGAGAAGAACATGAAGCATCAGTTCTGGGACCCCTTGAGGATTCGGATGATGAACCTGCTCAAAAGAATTTTGGTAACTTGAAGATCAACTGGTCCCCGGGCATTCTGAGAAACTCCAAAGAATTTCTCGTTCAGGCATCTTCTGGATTGTTGGAAACTCTGGATTCCAGCTTACCTGAGCTGCTGGACGAAGAGCAACAGCCATTGACCTTCACTCAGTTCATCCAATACAAGTTAAGTAAAGTAGAATCCCTAAGTGAAAGACTTCTCAAAATCAAAGCCCTTGTTGACAATGAAAATATAGATAACTCCTTGACCTTGAAAGCCAAATTGGACATCCTAAAAGAGATTGATGCCGAGATTTTTCACTCTCCAGCCCATTCTATCCTTTCTACTGAGTCCAGTTCCTCATCAAAAAAGAAGAGTAAGAACAAGAAGAGTAGAAAGAAGGCCAAAGCTCTTTTTCAGCAGCAAATTGAAGATGAGGAAGAAATCTTCTCTAGCTATGAAGATAGATTGAAAATCAGTCTGGCTGCTTCTCAAACTGGAAACCCTCCATTTGTTGAGGATTCTGCCATTGCTGTGGAAAAAACCTCCAGTCCAAACCAGGAATCCAACTTCACAATCCACTCCAATGGTTTGGACAAAACCAAATCCAGTTTCGTGCATTACCCTTTGGTTATTGCCCAAGATCCTGTTGGTGTTCTTCTTCAATCAGAGCTCCATCAGTCAAAGAATGACCCAACAAAAATTGAGAAGCTTCAGGCATTAAATGGCAACGACAGCTCTTGTACTACCCTCTTAAATGAAAAGGACTCTCCTAGCTCTTCTTCTTGGCTTTGTCCTGTGGATCCAACTTCCAACTTCGTTTTGGGTGATGAGAAGACACTTTTGTTGACAGCTAGTACTCTCCCCTTACACCCTTGCACTGATCCTAAGGCTGCTAGCTTACAACCTAGTACTGGAGCATTAAATTCAGCAGGAGGTACTGATGTTGCCATAACTGCCATGTCTGCTGGTCAAATGAAATCCTACACAGTGCAGAGTACTAGTGCGGTCATTACTGGTTCAGCTTTGAATTCAAAGACTTGCTTGTTAGGTGGACCCTTGGTGAAATCCACCAAAGCTAGTCTAGCTCATGATTCTCAAGGCTGTGCTGGAAAGGGAGGGGAATCAACCCATCTTTCTTCCAGTTTTGAAATCAGTGATAGCACTGCCGCTCTTTACCCGCATTCTTCATATCCCATTGAAAAGGACCTCCATGGTCTTCCTACCATTGCTAATCATGGATCTCCTGTGGATGGCTTTGTTCCCAATCCAGCCACTACCACCCTCGCCCCTGGTAATGATTATCCAGTGATCTCTTCCAACTTCGGTTCAAGCAGAGACCCTCTAGTTTCTCCTGTTATTTGCATTACTGCTCCAAATTCAGCTGGTGTTGGCCCTCTCAAGAACAATGGTGGTCTTTCTGATGCAAAGGCAATAGGGAAGGAGATTTCTTCAGCAAATATAGTTGATCTACTACCAGCTGTAAATCTCCCTTGGAAAAATCTGTTCAATGATCAGAATTCCACTCCTTACACTGCAAGGCATCCTATCCCAACTAAACTCACAGAAATTTCACCAGCTGAGGAAGAAAAATCAAATCTGGAAATTCTTTTTCAAGATGAAGAGATCCAAAGGTATGAAAATCAGTGGGCAAATTGTCTGGTGGGGTATTTCCTTGGGAGACGGCCATTCTTCTCCACTCTTAAAGATACCCTTTCTAGGAAATGGAACCTTACTGGCCCTCTCCAAGTTGTTTCTCTGCAAAATGGATTCCTTTTGCTAAAGTTCTCTTGCTCTGAAGAATGTACTAGAGTCCTGGAAGGCAACAACCTCCATTATGGAGGAAAACCTCTTATATTGCAGAGGTGGGATTCTGATTCCTTACTTGAAAAGAAAAAATTGCCATAAATCCCAATTTGGGTTCGTCTTCCTGGGCTTCACCTCAAATTCTGGAACCCTCACTGCTTGAGTAGAATTGGAAGCATGATCGGAAAGCCACTTTACATGGATACCCACACAGCTGAAACTTCAAGACTCCACTTTGCAAGAATTTGCATCCAAATTTCAGCTGAGCAAGACCTCCCTGATTCTATAAAGCTTAAAACTTCCTCTGGGGAGATCATTCAAGAAATTGTTTATGATTGGAAGCCCAAGGCATGTTCTAGGTGCAAAGATTTCAGCCATTCTTTGGAGAATTGTACCTTAATTTCTTCTCATGTGGTCCCCAAAAAGGTTTGGAAACCTGTCCAAAAGAGTGTAGTCCATGAGCAAGCTAAGTCTTCTCCCGAAAATCTTCTTCCTACCTGTAGGAGCTTGCCTCCTAATCAGAATCTTCTCTATAACAGATTTGATGCCCTCTGTGATCAAGGAAATATGGTATCCAAGGGAGAAACCATCACCCCGATTCCCCCAGACGCAATTGACAAAGGCAAAGCAACTGTGATAACAAATGTGATTAATAGTAGTAAGCCCCCATTAGATAGCCCATTATCTAATTCAGCTTCTATTCCCTCTTCTTCCAATGGAGAACCCTGGAATTTAGTCTCAAAAAAGAAAGGGAAGGTTTTACCTTTTGTTCCTCCCCTTCCTGGGTTTCGAACTCCACCAGCTTTCAAAGGCCTTATCCCTGGAAGGTTCTGATCCTCAGTGGGCTATAGCTACTTTTCTCCGGTCCTTGCTTGGTGGGTTGCTATTGTCCCCCCTGCAGTGTGGGAGCTTTGCCCATGTTTCGGGCTTGTCTTGTATCTTGGGGTTTCGCCCTGTTTTGTTGCTTTTGTTTGGCTTGTTGCTTCTTTGTTTTCCCCTTTATGTTAGGGATTGCTCTCTTGCTCCTTGTATATCTTTCGATTTCAATTAATATATCTGGTAGGGGTCCTGCCTAACCCCAGCTTACCCATCAAAAAAAAAAAAAAAAAAAAAAGTGTTCTTCTAGGGCTTTGGATGTATCTTCTAAGGGTGTCGTCTTTCTAATAGTTACATGTTTCCCTTTGTTGTTCCAGTATACTCTGCTTCATTTCTACATTTTACTAAAGGTGTAGGTTACCATAAATGGTTAAAAGAAGTAAACAACTTTGATCAGTTCACGGAGGCATCCTTGATTGTTTCCATGCATACATCTCGAGAGTCCATGCATACATCTCGAGAGGTATCTTGGGGGCTCCAGAGGCCTATGCAGTTGGCACTTTTTACCTTGTAAATTTGAGGCTTGTCTTATTACATTATGAATACCTTTTGACATCATATACAATTAATTACACATCAAGTCTAAACAGTAAGTTAAATTCAAGTTGGAGCAGGGATGAGGAGAGTTATCCAGATAAAATAAGGTTATCTGGAAACTTCCATGACCATGATTTTCTAAATGCCTTATTGGAAACTTCTCCATCTGGGTATGGTGATTTGGTTTGAATTACAGTTAAAGACACTTTTTAATGACAATCTTGCTATTGTTTCTTGTCACAGGTGCCCGTTGTGTGGCAACACTGTTGCATGAGATGCGAGGCTGGGGCAAGGATTGCCGATTTGGAGTGATATCTATATGCATTGGTGAGTCTCTCTCGCCCTTCTACACACACACACACACATATAGGGTTAGTCGGGGGTTGTCAAGGTTAGTCGTGGATATTTGACAACTTATCCAAATGTTTGATATCTTTGACAGGTACGGGGATGGGCGCTGCAGCTGTTTTCGAAAGAGGTGATTGTGTAGATGATTTGAGCAATGCCCGGAAGATCCAACCAAACAACTTCCTTTCGAAGGACGCCCTATAAACTATCCCTCCCTCCAGCAATCCCCACATATATATCTCCGTTTGCTGGACTTGAATAAACGATGATGGAATAAATTTAAGTGGGTGGTATCAGGCCTCTTTTTTTTCTCTTAATTTTAAATTTGACTGTAAACTTATATCAATCATCATGATAGAAGTATCTGTTGTTGGTTTACTTGATCTAAAGCTTAAAGCAGAAGGTATGCAAAACTGGCCTCACCTTGCTCCTTTTGAGAATATTTTTACGTTTCTTGCATGGTGTGTGTGGGGCAACAGGACATAAATCATTGTAAACATGGGGGGATTTCTAAATGGCAAGTACCAGGATGGGCTTTGATTATGTCTACACACTCTGCACAGAATGGACCAGTGCACTTTCAAAAGCATTCTAAGGTTTTACAGTTGCATCTATAAATGAGAAAGAATAGGCAGGAATGCAGGATCAATGGTGATGATCGATCTTACAGTTCCACATGGGGACATGTGCAAATGTGCAATCAATACCGTTGAACTTGTAGAACATAATAAGGCAATTCTCATTGTCTTCGTCCCATATCGGACATCAAATCAATGTTTTAGCCGCTGTTGGTGGACCCTTAAAGCGGCTTGATGGATGGCAGACCTAAGATCATCAGATCAAGGTGTTCTCAAAGGCATTTGTTCGGGGACTAGAGATCCTTAGAAACGAGCCTAACTGTGTCTTTTTCATTGTCTTTTTTTCATTCTTTTTTGCATTTTCCTCTAGTCGTTAATCAAACAGAGCGCACTTCCCTCACCATCCGATCTTGGTTTGATGGCGTAGGATTCACTCTCAGTCTACATTTTGTTCCTTAGAATCTAGCTCTCTATAATCAATGTATGTATGTTTTTCTGCTGCACAGAAAAAGTTAAAAACAGAATATGGCTGAAATAATAGAACATTTCTTTCGCTTTTCAGAAGATAGTTGTCATCTACTTTAGTTTTACTTCCAATTTTCGGTCGAGTCATGAGTGCGAAGGTAAAAGTAAGAAACACACTCATTAGTGGGGAGGCATGGTTGTCTTTCTTGCTTTTAAAGCTTCCCCCCCTTCTTTCTCTACCCCACAAATCTTTTAAAGGTATTTTTTTCATCTTTCTCTACGCCACAAATCAACCTTTCAAAATGAACCTCAAGAGTAATCATTTAAATCCAGCTAACATTCACAAATTGCATAAATTATCTCATATCTTCTCGTGGTTTCCTTTTGATCAATCTAAAGTTTCAAGCATAGAGATTCTCTTCCTAAGAAGTGAGTTATCTACTCTAATTTGATGTGTGAGAGATAGATTGATAGATAAAAACACAGAGAGAGAGAGACAATTCGAGAGAGAGGTGGCCTTTTTGTCTGTAGTCTGTACTACTGGCTGAAGCAGCGGCGCAGAACAAATGCACCTCCCTAGTGTGCTCTTGTTATGCACCAACTAGGTATCAAAATAGCCATGAATTCTCCTCTAAGCAAACCATTTCTACTCATGAAGCAAAGGGTCAGCAAGTTAGGAACAGCCAGAGTAGCAGTAAAGCAACAAGTGGGCCAACATCACTCATAGTTAATGGCCCTCCTCTCAAGAGTAATCTCAAGAAAACAACCATAGTGGAAGAACAACAACTAAGGAATGGGAGGAGGAAAGTAAGTTGGCCAGATGCCCATCACAAAGATCTTGCACATGTTCAAGAGTTTCATTCAAGGGACATATATCCCCATCTTTCCCACTCCTTTTTTTTTAATGGGTTTGTTTAGTTTTAATTCATTTAATTAGTTGAATCTATTTATAGCTTCATAAAGGTGGCTTGAATTAGACTGATCCTAGATAAATAAAGGGTCTCTATAGCCTTGTCTGATAATTTGTCATGCACTTTAGATCTACTTCCTAATGTTTCTCACCTTTTTTTTTTTTTTTGGCTTTATGTTACAGTGGATTGGAAGATGAGGAAATTGGGGGAGTGAGGAATTCTTGCGTTTGTGTGGTTCAATGAAAGGGGGGTGTCTAAAGGAAAATTGAGATATGATTTCAATTTTCTAAAGGATTATGGTGGGATTTTTGTTCCAATGTGGAAAGTATTTTCTTGCAACGGGATGACTTTTCAATTTTCTAAGGATTGGAAGATGAGGAAATCTGGTGGAGGTCGGATAAAACTCATCTCCCATATTGTCATTGATTAATGCCCTCTTTGGATAAGAGTTTGAAACGGGATGACTTTTCTAAAATTTACTGTTTTTTCACTCCTTCTTTAGGCGTGAATTTTTATTTTTATTTTTTTGAACAAGTTTTATTTCGAGGGACCTTTTAAATCGATCAAAGCAATTTGATACCAGGAAACCATTTAAGTTTACTTTATTTTCCCTATTTTTGGTTCAACCGAACGGACCCTAAGGCCCTGTTTGGAATGTAAGAATTTTGTAGAAAAGTTTGGAAAGGGAAAATATTTTAAATTTATGGGTCCAAGCTAAGGCCCACTTATACATATGGGCCGACCGGTATGCCTATAACGGGGCTCCTACTATACGAGTCTAGTTTGGGCTCATGCGTCCTAGGTTGTCATGGCTAGAAAAAGTTTGTTTTGTTTATGGTCCAAGGTGGGCTTCCTAGATTGTCTGTGTTGGGCTTAGATTCATGGGCCAGAGGTATCGTGGTCATCAGAGGTCTAATACTCACAAAATCATGTGACAGTGGCATCGAATTCTAAGAATACATCTCGACCGTGCAATTTATCTCAACTGTGAATAGATTATATGAAAGAATTGCCAATGGGCATAGATTGTGGCCTTTTCTGGTTGCCAGCAAACTCCGAGCTTATGCTAAGTATGGGTGTAAAATTGTGGGCCCCATATCAGCAAAATGAGGTGGGGCCCACCCTATAAAAACCTGAGGTGTAAAATGTAGGCCCACCAAATAAAAAATAGTGGGCCCATCCTATCAGCAACATGAGGTGTAAACTGGTGGACCCCACACTAATGCATGGGTTTAGGTGGAAATGGTGGCCGCCATGTCAAAACATAAGGTGTAAAATGGTACCCCGGTACCATCATAGCGTGTGAGAGGGCCCCACCATATGCATGGGTTTGGGTTAGACCTGGCAAACGGGTGGGCCTGGCCGGGATTCACCCAACCCATACGGGTCCGGGTTTCACCCAACCCATACGGGTCCGGGTCATACGGGTCGGGTCATAAATGACCTGGAATTTTACATGTCGCAGATTGGTGAACCCGGACCCCACCAGTACGGGCCGGGTGACCCACGGGTCACCCTTTTTTTTTTCTTTTTTTCCTTTTTTACTGTTTTTATGCCCAGACTAAAATAGGATGATCCAAATCATTCATGTGATGAGCATGTTATGCCCAAAAAATCATTTCCATAGGATGATCCTAGCCCTCTGATCTATGGAGGAATTGCATATTATTATTTATGGAAACCTCTACAGATGTGAGGGTTAGGATTATCCTATGGAAATTATTTTTGGGGCACAACCTATCTAAGTTGTGTTTTGACATGACCCGTACGGTCGGGTCAAATTTCAAACTATTAGTGACCCGGACCCATAAATTATTGGCGGGCACCGTCGACCCTTGGGTCCGGGTCACTTTTTACCAGATCTAGTTTTGGGTAGAGATGGTGGGCCCAGTCATTAAGTTAAAACGGTTAATATGGTTCGGTATAAAATGTTGCGCCCCACCCTACCCTATCAAAACAGCACATGCCGTATAAAGAAGGGGTGATGACTAATGACAAAAGGAAACACAAGGGACATCGCATAAGGCTTTTCGCAAAACGGCTGTTGCATGAGAGTTCAGTCACCTAGGCTCATATTTTGTCTTATTCCTTTAATTCATTTGAGGTGGCTGCACTCTCATGCAACAGCTGTTCCACAAAATGCTTAGATTTTTTATTATTCATTTAATTATCTGCTCATATTTTGTCTTATTCATTTAATTCATCTGAGGTCCGCGAAATGCCTTCTGTAATAGTCCCTAGCAATTTGCTATTACAGATAGATTCAGTATAAACTAGGGAGTGCCCTTGATGATAGAGCGCCACCATTGGTTGGAACTCGGAAGCATGATTTTAAATTTCGACCAAACTCCGAAATTTCGGATTTCGGTCAACACCGAAACCGAATTACCAATTCCAGAAACTGTACTAGATTTCAGCTGAAATTTCGAGTTTCTATAATTTTGTTTGAAGTTGCAAGAAATTCAACCCAAAAATCTCATTTTTTTAATTATATAGCTAATTTCCCCACTTTGAACCGAAATTTCGGAAATTTCGGTTTTGGTGAGGTCCGAAACGCAATACCAAAACCAAAATCTAAAACCATGGTTGGAAGTGACCAATGTGCATCAAGGGTGCCACTGTTAGTTGAAAGTCACCAAAGTGCATTCGATGTAATTGATTTTACAGTTTCCGGTGCTGCTATTATAAATGCACTTTGGTGACTTTAGACCAATGCCCTTTCATCTTATTTATGCAAGGGTGAGCTTGAGTGTAGCATTCCTCATGAATCAAAAGTTAAAATTTGTGTTCACTAAGTCCAACTTAGCATACAAGCGTTATCAGGACCATTGATTTGTGGACCTGCATGAGCCGACTGAAAGGAATGGTTTGGATTAGACCTGGCAAAAGTGACCCGTGCCCGCGGGTCGACCCGGCCCACCCGCAAATTTGCGGGCACGGGTCTAAGTTTCCGTGACCCGTCAAAAACCAACCCGCGGGTGACCCAACCCGCAAAAACACGGGTCGGGTCGGGTCAACCTGCGGGCACCCGCATTTTTACAGTATTTTTTAATCTTTTTGAGAATGTTATCATCACTGCTGTTTGTTTTTTATGAGTAACTCCTCACTTTATAAAAAGTACGGTATGTCCTGCACCGTAGGATTATCCAAAGTTCCAAACCGTCCATTAGATGGGCCATACCCTAAATAGGTTATGCCCCAAAATTATTTCCATCGGTTGATTCTAACCCTCCGATCTATAGAGGGCTCCGATCTATAGAGGGTTAGGATCAACCCTCTACCATTCAGATTGGAGGGATAGGATCATCCTATGGAAATGATTTTTGGAGCATAACCTATTTAGGCAAATCACATATCGGAGGTTATGACAATTATGGGAAAAATAGAGGCTGTCAAATCAAAATAATTATTACAATCCCATATTTGCGGCATATTTGCGGGTGACCCGCGGGTTGACCCGGCCCACCCGCGGGCCGCGCGGGTCACGTAAATTTTGACCCGCCAAAATGCGGGTCATTTTCTCACCCGACCCGTGGACCCGCACCCGCATCACCCGCGGGTTGACCCGGCCCGATCCACCCGTTTGCCAGGTCTAGTTTGGATCATCCAATCAAGTGGGGCCCCACCGTTCTTTAAAAAAAGTTCGTATGGGCCAACCCCACGTGGTAACAAACAGATAAATTGTTATATCACCCTACACGTGTCACAATTACAATCAATAGACGAAGAGAGAAACAACAGAATTAATTTATTTCATAAAAAGGCCCTCACTTAAGACAAAAGTAGTCATTAACACAGTAACAACGTTACATTATAATCAAGAACTCTCATCTTGCTTTGTTTTTAACCCAGCCTCCTTTTTCTCCAAATTAATAAGAACAAACGGAAAAAAAAAAAAAAAAAAAGACCACAAACATATGCCTAGTTGGCCATCCTTGGAGCCGTTACACTCCATTTCAATGCATTAAAAAGATACTAAAGGCTGTTAAACTCCATAACAATGAAGGAAATAGGAGCCATGATAATCTGTGTATATTCTAATGGCTTCATATTTCCCTCAATGTAGACGAGCACATTGGTAATGGAAATCACCAAAGAGCCAACTCATATACAAAATTTAACAATTTTCCAAAGAAGAACACTTACGTCGTTAAATAAGATCGTTTTGATCGGAGTCCAAAGAGCCAGGATAAGCATAACAAATGCTACCAAAACATCCAGACAAATCCAGAATGCATCCTTACCACCCACAATTGTGACGATTATTGAAGTAAATCCGAATACCTATTTTAAACTCTGTACACCTTGTTGATATTCCCTGCACAAACAAAATAATAAAATTAGAACCTAAATATCTTGTGAAAAGCGAAATAACAATCATATTAAATCAAAATAAAAAAAAAGCTCTCTTACAGGTTTTCCATTGTCTTTTTCTTTTTCTCCAGTAGCTTAATTTATTAAGAGAAAAGTTAGTATCCAAAAATCAGTAAAGTAGTGTTTTAAAGGGCGACCGAATACCTTTGTGCTCCAGTTACAAGTGTCCAAAAATCTGTAAGTTGGGACGATCCTTAAATTTTGCCGAAATTTCGAGTAGTGCCTATTCAATAGTGCAGTTGTATCTTTCCCACCATTTTAGTTTCGTGTAGTAACTGATAAGCCTAGCTGTCACTTTCCCACCATTTGACCTCTCTCTCTCTCTCTCTCTCTCTCTCTCTCTCTCTCTCTCTCTCTCTCTCTCTCACACACACACACACACAACAGGAACAGTTAGTGGGCCCATATAAAAAACAGTTAGTGGGCCCAACAGAAACCGTTGGTCGAATGGTGGGCCCATCTTTGAATAACGTAAGCCCCGCCCATACCACACCATAGAATGATCCAAACCGTCCATTTGATGGGCCATAAACGTAAATAGGTTGTGTCCCAAAATATCATTTCCATAGGCTGATCCTAGCCCCCCGATCTAAATAGAAACTACATCTTATGCAACCTCTATAGATTGTAGGGTTGTGATCATCCTATGGAAATGATTTTTGGGGCACAACCTATGTACATTGTGGCCCATCAAATGAATGGTTTGGATCATTCTATGGAGTTGGTCGTAAAGTAACATTAAGGCCCGTCCACAACATAGGACGATCCAAGCCGTCCATGGTTTGGATAATCCTATGGGCTTGGTCGTACAGTAACATTAAGGCCAATCGTAGGCCCCACAGATATTTTTTCAAATTGAAGCGTACCGTCCACAACATAGGATGATCCAAGCCGTCCATGGTTTGGATCATCCTATGGTGTGGATCGTACAATAACATTAAGGCCCAATTTAGGGCCCACCCATATTTTTGAAAATGAAGTGTACCGTCCAGACCATAGGATGATCCGAGCCGTCCATTTGATGGGCATAACGTAAATGGGTTGTGCCCCTAAAAGGGTTGGCCCATCAAATGAATGGTTTGTATCATCCAGTGGTCATACAGTAACTTTAAGGCCCGTCCACAACATAGGATGATCCAAGCCGTCCATGGTTTGGATAATCCTATGGAGTTGGTCGTACACTAACATTAAGGCCCAATCGTAGGCCCCACCGATATTTTTCAAATTGAAGCGTACCGTCCACAACATAGGATGATCCAAGCCGTCCATGGTTTGGATAATCCTATGGAGTTGGTCGTACACTAACATTAAGGCCCAATCGTAGGCCCCACCGATATTTTTCAAATTGAAGCGTACCGTCCACAACATAGGATGATCCAAGCCGTCCATGGTTTGGATCATCCTATGGTGTGGTTCTTACCAATTTAGGCCCCACCCATATTTTTGAAAATGAAGTGTACTGTCCAGACCATAGGATGATCCGAGCCGTCCATTTGATGGGCCACAATATAAATAGGTTGTGCCCCAAAAATCATTTATGTAGGATGATCACAACCCTACAATCTATAGAGGTTGCATAAGATGTAGTTTCTATTTAGATCGGAGGGCTAGGATCAGCCTATGGAAATAATATTTTGGGAGGCAACCTATTTATGTTTATGGCCCATCAAATGGACGGTTTGGATTATCCTATGGTGTGGTATGGGCGGGGCCTACATTGTTAAAAAATGGGCCCACCATTCCACCAACGGTTTCTGTTAGGCCCACCAACTGTTCCTGTTGTGTGTAATCAAACAATGGAAAAGCAGGAAATTCGGGAAAGTCCCTTTTTCCAAACTTTGCCAGAAAATCCCTCTAATCCAAACGGGACCTAGAAGAAAAGGAACTGTACGATCTTGGATACCTTTGGTTTTACCTAAAAATAATGAGATTAACAAAGCCATCATTCTCCAAAATAGATATCTAGTCTAATAGAAATTTAGGTAAGAAACTTGCTAAACTCTAAAAAGTATATGGGATTAACAATGTTACAACAACCAATCTCAACATTTCTTCAGTATGAGATGGAAACACTTAGCATTGGAGATTTTATATGATGTGTACGTGTGAAGTCTAGTAGTTTTAAGAAACTATAGCAGGCCCACTTCTTAGGATGATCCAAACTGTTCATTTACCCCCTGATCTGTGGAGAGGTTTCTATAATATACAGTCCCATTAAAGATAGGTGGGTTGTGATCACAATCAAAGCATTAGATACACGAAGTAGGAAAACAACCCTAACCCTAGAAAGAGATTTGTGAGACAGAGAGGTGTAAAAAATAACCTAGACACACGAACAAGACATGCGGGTGCTCGTCAAATGGGTTGGGTAAAAACTAACCCGTATCCCTACATGTCAGCACCTGGGAGATCCCCAACCACTGTGGGTAGGTTGGGTACTTGGGTCAACCCGTGGATAACCCGCAATTTTTTGCCAAAGAGTATGTTTTTTTGGGTGAAGAAGGAAATTATAGCATCCAAAATAGAAGACAAGACTTGGAAAAAATGCCTTGAGTACCAACGAACCCTTATCCCCTTTTTATACTAGGTTGCATTTTCTCTTAATCTAGACCGTCCATTTCTCTTTTTATTTGATCTCACGGTTTGTATGGATTGCTTCTCAATGAAGTATAAAAAATGCTTTGAGTACCCTCCAAAAGAGAGAAAACACCTCTTTTATCTGAAGCTGCCCTTTTTGTTGCGAGTTAGGAAATGTAGCGGGTATATACTCGAACAAAAAAAAAAAAAAAAAACGAAATACGGGCAGGGGCGGAGTTTAAGGGGGGCAACTTCCCCTCTTGAGTTAGGCCAAACTCCTTAGTAGGCCCAGCTCAATTAGGCCCAGCCCCCTTTAAATTTTGAAGCCTGCCCTCCTTATGTATAAATCCTGGCTCCGCCATTGAATGTGGGTACCTGCGGGTTCACCCGACCCAACCCACGTTTTGGCGGGTTTAGTGACCCGCGGGTCAATTTTGACGAGTCACTCAAATGCCAACCCATACTCGCAAATTTGCGGGTGGGTTGGGTCGACCCGCAGGCACAAGTTGATTTTGCCAGGTCTAGTTGTTCCCCAAAAAATCGTTTCCATAGGATAATCTTAACCTTCTGATCTATTGTGGTTTCCATAATATGCAGTTCCTCTATAGATCGAGGGTTGGGATCATCCTATGAAAATGATTTTGGGTAACAACCTATTTACATTTTGGTCCATCTTATGGACGGTTTGGATAATCCTATGATGTGGTCCCTACAATACTTTTTGAAAAATAAGGGACTATCAGGGCTTACACCTAGGGGTGGCAAAATTAGCCGAATCGAACTGAAACCGAGCCAAAACCGAACCGAAAATTCAGTTTCGTTGCCGATTTAAATTTAGTTTCGGTTCGGTTTGGGGTCAAACCGAACCGAAACTGAAGATTTATAGTGATTATGAATAAGAGATGGCAAAATTGATGGAACCGAACCGAAACAGAACCGGAAATTCGGTTTCGGTTTGGTTAAACCAAACCCATTCAAATTTCGGTTTTCGGTTCGGTTCGGTTTGGGGGTCAAACCGAACCATTGCCACCCCTACTTACACCATATAAAATCTCTGCATTCTCGACTGTAATTGATAGTGTTTCGATAAGGGAAGTGATATATTTGCGCCTTCTTAAACTTGGGATAGCCCCTCTAGTGTATTCACAACTACTCTTTTACACTAGAAGGGGTTGTCCCAAGTTAAAAAGAAAAAAAAAGCTAGGTGTTGGAAATGCTATCCCGGCCATAGTGAGCAACGGCTAATGGGTCGGGAAAATTTTGAATTTTGTACTGTATTGGTTCAGAAAAAAAAAATGCGTTTACAATTTTGTCATTTAGAGATCGTTTGGCTCCGCTTAAGATGAGGTTGGGGTGGTACCAATTGAGGAGAAGATGAGAGAGCACTGCTTAAGTTGGTTTGGACATATCCAACGTAGGCCTTTGGATTCTCCGGTGAGAAGAGACTACTCGTGCCAAATTGATGGAGTAAAAAGAGGTAGGGGCAAACCCAAAACTTCTGTAGAAACAGTGAGAAAAGACTTGATATCTAGGAACATAACAGAGAACATGACCTTGGATAGGATAGAATGGAATAATTATCCACATGTAAAAGAACCCAACAAGAAATAGGATTTGCGCCAGGTAGATTCCTTCTACTTCCTTCATGATTTTTTTCTAAATGATTCATGTAGCTGACCCCAACTAGTTTGGGACAAAGGCTTTGTTGAGTTGAGAGATCGTTTGGCTATCATGATTATTTTTTTCATGATAATTCGGTTTCTCCATGTGGAGATAATGGGTGAAGTGGCTAAAAATCAAGAAACCAAATCTCGGAAACTAGTGTCTCTCGCCAATAGATGTGGCTGAAAATCAGGAAACTAAAATCTCTACTCTAAATCTGATGAACTTTTTTCTAAATTTTAGCCACATCTAATCGGCAGACACTATCATGAATTTAGTTTCCTGATTTTTAGCGACTTCATCCCTCATATCCACTTGAAGAAACCAATTTATTATGAAAACAAATTGATAGTAGCCAAACTTGTCAGAAAAAATGCGTTTAAAACATTTTCCTAACCATTCGAACCGTGGAGGCCAAAATTGGACTGATTTGTGAATGTTTATACACATCCATTTTACCTCCACAAATCGTAGGGTTGGAATGATCCCATAGAGCTGATTTTTTGTGGACACCCTATCCATGTGAGGGCCAATCAAATTAATGGTTTGGATCACCCAAACAATATGCCCTCCTTTGTATTTTAAGCTAGTGTGAAGAGAACAGTGTGTAGAAACCATTTTCTCTAATATCTTATGATTGTAATTAGGGGAAGATATCAATTAATGAGACTTATTTTGAAGGTTGGTTTTCCTCATTAAACCATTTCCGTCTCCTTTTCTTCTTCTCTACTCACAACCATACTTTAATCTCCTCCCATCCCAAATTCAGTCAGAATAGGTAAGAGCAAGAAGACTAAGTGGAAAGAGAGATTAGTTTAGCCCCCAAAATCGATTCTCTCCATATTTAATTGGTCCTATCCTAAGAATCTCTCCCTCTATTTATAAAATTTATCACTAAAATCTCTCCCTCTCTCCATAAAATTGAAAGGGATTAGACACCGTGCAAATCTCCTAAATTAAACGATCCCGACTTGTAAATTAAAGGGTTAAATCTCCTAATAGAATCCAGACCCCTCTAACACAGAAAACGCAAAGGAAAATAGCAAGTAGCCCTTTAAAACAGGAAACACAATCCTTATCCAGTCCTTATAATCCCTTATTTTTCAAAAAGTATTGAAGTGACCACACTATAGGATGATCCAAACCGTCCATATGATGGGCCACGCCATAACGTAAACAGGTTGCGCCTAAAAAATAATTTCTATAGAATGATCTCTATAGATGAGTGCATATTATGGAACATCTATAGATCGGAGGGCACAGCCTATTTATGTGTGTGTATTCAGTGTAAATACATGCCCACAAAAAAGTAATTGGCCCACCTGGTATACATGATCTAAAATGTTCATTTGGTGATCCCAAGTGAACATGTCATATGAAGCCCACATGATAACTTTCTGGAGAAAAAGCGGCACTTTTCCCACTGGAATAATAAAACTGACTATGAGCGTAATACCAAGCAAATACTCACTCAACCCAACATAAGATAAATCTCCACGTAATTTATTTAGAACATCTATTTTTTATTGGTTCAATGACCAGCCTCATCAGCAGCGTCTCTATGCGGTCTTCTTTTCTAAGTTCACGCATACCTTCTCTTTGTTCATCAGCAGCTTCTCTGTGTTCATCAGCAGCCTCTCTATGGGGTCTCCATTTTCAAATGAACGCATACCTGCTTCGTGTGCCAACTGTAAATGCTTCCAAACTCTTTGAGACCATGGAATCACACAAGACTCCCCTTTGGATTGATTGAGCAACGGAACTTTGAGGGTTTTTCCCTCTGAGCCTGTCATGGTTGATTTTTAGATGACAAAGAAGACCAAGAAGAAGAGAAAAATAAACAGTAAAAAAAAAAAAAAAAGGAAAGAGAGCTTCTGTTTAGACGTAGAATGAGGTGTGAAGTATTTTATAGAGAAGACTTGCATATTTGGCCGCCTTGAAAAATTATTGCAGGATATATTATTGACGCAAAATCCCAATCAAATTTGGTTTCTATTTTATATGTAAAACATAAAAACAGAATCACGTGGGTGCGCCATTTCCTTTTTCAACAGGATTCTCTAATAGGAACTCACCAAAAAGAGGATTCTCTAAATAGGGCAGTGATATTTCGACCCCCTCACTCAAAGACTTATCACTATTGCAAAGGCGGGACGGATAAAAACAACAGAAACTGTTACAACTACACTATTGCAAAGGCTTATCACTATGATATATCTTAAGTCAATACTCCCCCCTCACTCAAATTGGAGCATGAGGAGATCCAACTTTGCCAAAGTAAATGATGAAATTGATCCTGATGTGTACTTGTAACGAACTTTGTGACAAAATGGCGAGGTACAGCGGAAAAGACTAAAGCCACGTTGGTCTTTATTTATCCAAGAAAGATATCTATCTATCTACTACTATATAGCAGAAGAGAAAAGGAATGATTTTTTCCGTTTTTCTGAAAATTCGGTGGATTTAACACATCACCCCCAAACAGATAAATACCTCTTATGCCCTAAAATTCCAACACATCTAAGTGAAAATACCTCCTATGCCGTTAAATTCCCACGCCATCTCTCTCTCTCTCTCTCTCTCTCTCTCTCTCTCTCTCTCTCTCTCTCATGTCCCCTAAAATTCCAACACCATCCTCTTCTATCGATTTTATCACACCCTCTCTGTCTTTGACCCAACCAGTACTGATTTCCTCATTCAAAACCCACCTACAAATTCAAAACCCACCTACAAACCCAAAACCAGAATCCTGCAGGTCAGAGCATTTTTTGTGAAATACAGAAAACCTCCTTCCTCATTCCTTAAAAACCATGGTCGAAATCACTAGGGCTTCCTAACGTTCCCACATTCTACTGCACAATATATAAAGAGAAGGTGAGCTTTCTATTCATTTTTTCTCTGTTTTATTTCTTTTTACTCTTTTTTTTTTTTTTTTGCTTTATTGGTTTCTAGATCTCTGTTTTCCTTTTTGTGGAGCTTTAACTGGATCAGGTGTCGAAGGAAATGACAAGGGATTTTTCCGGAAGGTACTACTTACTTTTTTTCTTGATTCCTTTGTGTTGTATTAGGGGTTTCATGTTATTTTTTGTTTAATTTCTTTCTTTACCCATTCCCAGAGGCAAATATTTGGGTTTATCCTTCTTGAGTTGTCAACAAATGTTTTTTTTTATCCTCTTCAGCCCTATAGCTTACCCATTCCCAGAAGCAAATATATGGGTTTTGTTTTTTTGGGAATTAGCAATAAACCCAAACTTATTTAGAAACCTATAGGTTCTATTGGAATTAGCTACCAAATTTATTTTTCGTTGCTTACCAAAAAAAAAAATTATTTTTCATTCGGTCATCATGAAGAACCCTGTAACTTGATTTATTTGAGTTTGGTAGTAGTAAAAAATATCTATAGAATTTTAAGGGAAGAGTTCTCATGTTTTGTGATTGGTTTTGCCGTGATTAGAGTAGCTAGATTAAAGTTAGATTACAGGTAGAAATTCTATGGTTTTAATTTTTCTCTATTTGGTTTGAGCGTTTGTTCTCATAGGTTTTGTTGTAGCTCTTCGGATCTGACGTTGCAACACATAATGAATTTCTTGGAGAAGTCTCCGTCTTAGTAACAAATTTCTTCTCTGATATTTTCTACACGATTATTTTTTTTCCTCATTAACAGTTCTTATACAGATTGTGAGATTGAAGATGCCATCTTTGTATGAAGAGCGAAAGCTCCGGGTAATGGATTTAAAAAATCAGGGTCCATTCTTCAGATTGTTAGGATCATATGATCTCTTGCAACTTTTGGGCTACTTTCTATCATTTTGGGCTATATAGCTCTCATAGAGACAACTTTTGGTCTACTCTCAATATTATTCACACTTTGATGCAATGATGAAATTTTATGTTGATGTTACTTAATAGTATCAGAAATATGATGATAAAGGATTTAACACGGGTTAATGGTCGACTTGAATCAACATGCCCAGTGTATGATTTTTTATAGAGTGAATGCTTACCCACTGACATGCATACACACAGATTTAAACCTCCATTACACAATGATAGACTATTGAGAACATGAATTGAAATACAATAGCACCTATGCCTCACATGAATTGAGCTTCCTCCAAATAAGGACTATGAATCTTTTTTTTACTATGTTTTAGATCCCAGCTGCGTTTTCAATGTGCACCTTTTTTCGAATGTATATATTTTTTCTTTTTGTTTAACAGTTTTACGACATTGTTTCATGAAACATTTAATTTTTTTGGTCACCCAGTCCATCGCACGGATATATATCTTCATTTCTTTGAAAATTCTGTGAATTTAACACGTCGACTTTGGTTGCTTTCTCACCAAATAAACCCCTTTGAACTACATAATTTCAGTCGTACACACACCCCCCCCCCCCCCCGGTCCACGCATCTCTTTGTTTCCTAGCATTACTCTCTCTCTCTCCGGGGAGAACTATATCGATCTCTCTATCTCGCTCTCAACCGCCCACCGACACTCCTTCTCGATATCCTTCACCTTCCTCTCCAACTGCCCTTCCCAACCTTCTCAAAGCCTAAACCCTTTTTTCCATCTTCTCCTGCAAAATATTTTCACAGATTTAGGGTTTCGGGTCAAAACCAGCGTAAATATTAGATTCTTGCTGGGTCTACGGACTGGGTTTTGCATCGGTGGAGTTTTGGTTGAGGTAGGGAATGTTTATGCTTATGTTTTGGAACCGTCATCTCTCCAATTTCCTGAAATTCAATTTTTTTCTTTTTATCTCAATATTATTACATCTATTGGATTTTGCTCAGTTTTATTTGTACTTTGGGGATTTCCGTTGAGATCATCCATACTCACTAGAAAAGTCGATTCTGTTTCCAATTTTGAACAACTTTGATTCTTTTGAATTGAAATTGGCTGTTCTGTTGTATTTCATGCCATGCGATCTCCTCCTCTTACTTTTAAAGCTCTGTCGCACTTAGAATTATTCATTTTAGTTTTCTGTATTTTCATTTTATTTTTCTTCCTAATAGTTCTTATAATGGTTGTTTTTGTAGAAACATACTGGGCTAGATTAGGAGAGTCAGATTCTGTATTATAATTTGGAATTTCTGTGTCACCCCATTTTCACGAATCCGTCCCTCTCCAAACCCCAATCCCATCTTAGATGGAATCTATACAACTAGGGTTTCTACCCTGCTGTATTTTTCCTTATTCCATGACCTCTTGCAAAATATAGGGCTGATTTCTGCAGCTGCAATGGAAATTACAAAATGTTGAATTTGATCATTTGATGTTTTTTGAAATGCAATATGCTAATGAAGGTAAGTTGAAGCTACAATTACTTGCTTTTCTGAGTTTTAAAAAATTAAACTTCTCAAAATTTGAGGCCAGTTATACCTCCCTGTTGTCAAGCTGCCCTGGACTTTTCGTTTCACTTTCCCTTTTTATCTCCCTAACTATTCTTCTCTGCTATATTTCTTCTGCTGCTTCTGGATCTAAGAGCTCGCCAAGAAACCATGACAATGGTATGACTTTCGTTCCTCGAGCTCAAATAGTTAATTTGGTCTCTCTCTCTCTCTCTCTCTCTCTCTCTCTCTCTCTCTCTCTCTCTCTCTCTCTCTCTGTTTTTTGGCTTCCATGTGTTTATGTTCTTATGATTAAATGGAGACATTTCTATTGCTTAAACTATCAATTGATTCTTTATTACAAATAGCACTCTTTTTTCGCAATGCTTTTAGGCATACCCGCATTTGCAAATTGTATTTTCTTAATGACTGTTCTTATGCAACATGTCAAGAAATTTTAATCGCCTGTGCAACGGTGACACTTATGTTTTCTTTTGTTTGTAACACTTCACATGTTCAATGTGTTTTACCTTTCTTTTACTTTTTGTTCTTTACTTGGGGTACTGTTTATGGAAGGATACATAGAGTGAAGAAGACATGATGTTAGTTGAAGCCCACGGGATGATTGGTAACAAATGGGCTGAGATTGGAAACCAAACTACTAGAAGAACTGAAAAACGCAATTAATAATGAGTGGAATGCTTCTTTGGATTACATTTTCTGTATAGTATTGTTTTATTTTTCATTTTGCAATTCTTTTGGGATGGTACTGGTTTGTAGTTGGAGTACATCGAAGTATCTCGAGGAAGGGGTTTGAAGCTAGAGCCCACCAGGCGTTCATTTAGTATGAGGTATCCAATGCACCTGCAAATGAGAGATTGAAAGAAAGTGATCTTAATAAATAGTTTAATGTTTGTGGATTTGGTGTGGGAAATGTGTTACAACTTTGGGAATCTGAAGCTGATAATAAGTGGGGCCATGCATTCTACAGTTTCCATGGGCAATGATGTTTGATCTATGTATGAAACATCATTAGTTGAACCTCATATGATGCCTACGGTATGTTTTGTTC
Organism: Tasmannia lanceolata; assembly: GCF_043159265.1. Taxonomy (NCBI): domain Eukaryota; kingdom Viridiplantae; phylum Streptophyta; class Magnoliopsida; order Canellales; family Winteraceae; genus Tasmannia; species Tasmannia lanceolata. The sequence continues at coordinate 46,421,138 of NW_027518690.1, read as the reverse complement.
ATTTCTTTTTGGTGGACTTAATGAAAAGATATCTATTCTGGATATATGATGCTTTATGTCTTTTTTATTTTCAGGTTGATAGTAGTTAAGGAAGGTTTCCTATCCGAATTCCCTTTTTCAACGGTTCACTGAAGGTATGTCTTTTAAAAGTTTATACATTCTTATTTATTGCTTCATATTCTTGATACATTATGAAAGACTTCAAGTTGTCACCTCAACATGCAATGACCTTTAACTGTTTCCCATGGATATTAGTTATTTGACTTATTAGAACAAGCTAATACGTCCTAATTTATTCCTTCAGGTTCTTCACCTGATTACAACAACCCGTAAATTCTTTAAAACATCTTCAAATTCATGTTTAAATATATGTGTCTAAATCAAGTATTGTTCGATCCTTTAAGAACCAATCAATGTCAAAGATTACAACCAATCAATGTCAAGGATTACAACCAACCAATGTCAACTATTGCTTCATTTTTCTATTTTACAATGTTTAAATAAATATGCAATATGATCATTTATTTAATTTCTCTAATGCATATAGTTTTAATGCTTCTTCTAATTAGTCACTATCTTTTCTTCGATGCCCCGTGCATCGCACAGGTTTTTTTACTAGTATATATAAAGCTGGATGTGGTACGCTGAGGGTGTGCCACGTGGCACCCCCTCTGCATACCGCATTCAACTTTTTTTAATTTCTCCTTAAATCTTGCACCAACATTTTCGGTAACGAAAATTATCTCATTTTTTTAAATTTTTGGAAAATCAAGTCTTCTCCTTAAATCTTGCACCAATATTTTCGGTAACGAAAATTAAATCTTTTACTAAAATCTTGCCATATTTGTTACATGCCTAATCGGCCGTAAGGCCCGTAACACAAGCAAACAAACGGAAAATAGAAAAAGAGGGGGAAAGAGGTTGATTCGAGCCAACCGGACCTCCTAGTGGCTCGATTCGAGAGGAACCATGACTCTCCAAACAAAGTCTCCTTTGCTGCTGTAAAATTCTTCTCTACTCAATTCATTGAATACAAAACTTAAATATAATCATAAAGGTAGTTTTAGATAACTACGCCCTAACCAACTTATACAACACATATGAAATAACTACATCCACAACCTAGAACGCATAACACATAACCAAATAACTAACACTACTTTAAATGCCCATAGCATTCCATCCCCCTTAAAAACAACTTCGTCCTCAAGGTTGATTTGATGGAGAAAATTCATTATTCCACCGGGGTCCCAAATCTTAACAGTTGCGATCATCCGAACTTGAACTTCAAAATCCATTGTGATAATTGGAAAGAAATCCGATTTTTCGTAAACACTCATCGAAACGATGGAACGATCGTATGGGTGGACAAGATGAAGATGATCCTTGACGTGATGTTCAACCAAATTATCTTCGTCGGCATTGATTCTTGCAAGTTTCTCCACCACAAGATCAACCTTCTCAAGATTGAATTTTTTCTTCGTCTTTGCGAAATTCCTCGATCGTTGCACTGATTTTGTTCAATCCCTCCATAAATTGTCGTTGACCGTCCATAAATTCCAAAACAAGTGCTTTGATCTTTCAAAATCGTCACGCATTGAATCCAAAATCTCCCATGTTGTAGCCATGGCGCGGGATCGATGGCTCTGATACCAATTTGTTACGTGCCTAATCGGCCGTAACACAAGCAAACAAACGGAAAATAGAAAAAGAGGGGGAAAGAGGTTGATTCGAGGCAACCGGACCTCCTAGTGGCTCGATTCGAGAGGAACCATGACTCTCCAAACAAAGTCTCCTTTGCTGCTGTAAAATTCTTCTCTACTCAATTCATTGAATACAAAACTTAAATATAATCATAAAGGTAGTTTTAGATAACTACCCCCTAACCCACTTATACAACACATATGAAATAACTACATCCACAACCTAGAACGCATAACGCATAACCAAATAACTAACACTACTTTAAATGCCCATAGCATTCCATCCCCCTTAAAAACAACCTTGTCCTCAAGGTTGATTTGATGGAGAAAATTCATTATTCCACCGGGGTCCCAAATCTTAACAGTTGCGATCATCCGAACTTCGCCTTCAAAATCCATTGTGATCATTGGAAAGAAATCCGATTTTTCGTAAACACTCATCGAAACGATGGAACGATCGTATGGGTCGACAAAATGAAGATGATCCTTGACGTGATGTTCAACCAAATTATCTTCGTCGGCATTGATTCTTGCAAGTTTCTCCACCACAAGATCAACCTTCTCAAGATTGAACTTTTTCTTCGTCTTTGCGAAATTCCTCGATCGTTGCACTGATTTTGTTCAATCCCTCCATAAATTGTCGTTGACCGTCCATAAATTCCAAAACAAGTGCTTTGATCTTTCGAAATCATCACTCATTGAATCCAAAATCTCCCATGTTGTAGCCATGGCGCGGGATCGATGGCTCTGATACCAATTTATTACGTGCCTAATCGGCCGTAACACAAGCAAACAAACGGAAAATAGAAAAAGAGGGGGAAAGAGGTTGATTCGAGGCAACCTGACCTCCTAGTGGCTCGATTCGAGAGGAACCATGACTCTCCAAATAAAGTCTCCTTTGCTGCTGTAAAATTCTTCTCTACTCAATTCATTGAATACAAAACTTAAATATAATCATAAAGGTAGATTTAGATAACTACCCCACTAACCCACTTATATAACACATGAAATAACTACATCCACAACCTAAAACACATAACAAATAACCAAATAACTAACACCACTTTAAATGCCCATAACTCTCTCTCTCTCTCTCTCTCTCTCTCTCTCTCTCTCTCTCTCTCTCTCTCTCTCTCTCTCTCTCTCTCTCTGTAATTTAAACGCTTCTATATCTATCTATATTAAATTGGGAAGTGAAATTGCGGTTTCCCATTCTTCATGGCAATTAAAAATCAAACGAAATGAAAAAAAAAACACATTTCTACCTCTAGCGTTTATTTTTTTGCTATTTAAAGCTCAAAATAATCCATTTCTTATTCCCATAATCTATTCTAACTCCAACGATTAAAGGATTGTCATTTCCTATTGGTTGCCGTTTTTCAAAACAGCTACATCCACGTCCCAAATCACCCACATCAATATCAATTATAGAGGTTAAATCTCTAATAAATTTCGCCTATTGCAATTTTTCCGAATCTTATCTGCTTATTCCAAACGTGATTCTCAATAATAATGGATTACTTTCAAAACCTAAGCCAAGGATCTCTCGACTCATTGAGTTCCCATGCGTTATCTACTCCAAGGAATTCGCCATTAAATCATATGCCTTCTCTCTTCTTCCATTTATAGGAACTCAAAAGGTTTTCAGCAATCTCTTCAGGCATCCCTGTCTCCCCTTATTTTTCATTTTTTAGGATGCTTTTAAATTATCCTCCACCAGCAAAACATGATCTTTAAAATTTCTGTTTTTTCTTTTTTGAAGATACGTGCTGCCAATATGCCTATCAAAAAGAAGATGAAGGCTCTAAAAGTGATTTTGTGTTGAAGGTATTTAAAATCTCTGCAGAACAGGGAGTTTTACACCACTCAAACTATCCAGAATTATATTTTGTCTATTTAGTATTTATGGTTGATTTTTTATTCTGAAATTGATATATAATCAGTGATTTTTTTTTCCTTTTGAGTTTCCTTTCATTTTAGTACACCATATTTTCAACAGATTGCTTATCATGGAATATACTGTTCTCAATACATTTCTCTCTTGAACAATGCCAATGATCTTGATGAAACGAAGTGGATATCATCATTGGGGAAGCTTTTTCATGCAAACGTTTGTCCAATCAGTTTTATTTTAGTATGTCAATTTACTTTCCCATTGAGGCCATGTTTGTATTGGAAGAAAAATATTATTGATGGAAAGTTACAGCAAAGAGGATGTCAATAGAGACGTACATGGCATTGCAGCATCGGCCACAATATTGGTATCTGTTTCCCTTTTTGTTTTACTTTTTGTTTGAATTATTTATGTGGATTGATTGGTTTTTTATACATTTTAGAAAAATATTTCTAGTGCACCATGTGGCATCCCCTTTTTTTAATTTTTCTCAATTCCGTTAGCAAGTCCCCTCTCAAAATAGGAAAATTTCTCTTAAATCGATAAATGTACATAATTTTCGCAAAAGTCCATATATTTGACTGCCATGAAAATAGGAAATTTTCCCTCATTCAATAAGCTAAAGAGCCCCCTCAAAATAGGAAAATTTATCTTAAATCGATAAATCTACAGAATTTTTGCAAAAGTCCATATATTTTGCCTCCCATGAAAATAGGAAATTTCCCCTCATTCAATAAGCTACATATTTTTTTGCCAAAGTCCATATATTTGACCCAAAAGTCCATATATTTGCCTCCCATGAAAATAGGAGAATTCCCCTCATTCAATAAGCTACAGATTTAATGGAACCCATCAAGATTGGAGGATGTTAATGTGATTGAGGTGGGTTATTTTCTTCGACTTCATTTATTTAACAATATTGTGTGAAGTATTTTTTTTCTCAGTTCGGACCGCAAGAGCACCAATTCCCAACTCTCATGTTCATGTCTATGCTTTATGTTTAGATTTATGCAGAAAAAAATGTCAGAATTCTATTCTTGCTTGAAAACTGTGATTTTGTGTAATGATTTCAGTAATGTGTATGACCCATTTATGGTAGCTATTGTAATTGTTGATTGTTACCATTTATTTGTTTGTTTATGAGGCATTACATTTTGCAATCATATATATTTTTATTTGTCTTTTGTGTGTATTATTCATATTCTTTGAACAATTTCAATGCATTTTTTTGTTTTTAGTTTTAGTTTCTTCATATTGGATTTTTTTTTAATTAATGAAGTCATGGCGTTTTAGGGCATAGATATTCTGTTTTCTCCTAAACGCCCCGTGCATCGCAAGGGTCTGCAACTAGTTACCGTTGAAAGGAGAAACAAGGAAATTAGAATCCTACTCAGATACGTGTAATAATTTTTCTTGTTATTTTTAGAATGTGCCAGTCTCTATGTTGACGTTAAAGTTTACTAAGCTAACGTTTGAATTTTGTCGCCTCTATATTGGTACCTTCCACCCATTTTCTTTATTTTGAACCTTTCTATTGGTTTATACAGCTCATTGGGAATTGGGAATTGTAACCGTACAAAGGTGTCTAAGATAAAGAGAAGGCATTAAAGGTTAAAATCCAAGAGAAGGGCCCATTTCATTTCCATATGTATCGATTTTCTAAAGCGTAAATGATATATTCACGCCCCTTTTTTTACTTGGGACACGCACCTCTAGTCTAAAAGAGTAGTCATAATTCATAAATAGACTATAGGGGGCTGTCCCAAGTAAGGAAATAGGGTGGATATACCCCTTCCCGTTTGGAAATATCTAAGCTTTTTTCTGCCCTTTTGATTTTGAACTGAGGACTCGTCAACGGTCATGGGTATTTAGTTTGGGTTAATGTGCGACGCCCGTCTTCCTCCACCAACACTCCCATCGGCCCCGTAACGCGTGCGAAGACGACGGCGAGACTCTCCCAACTCATGGAGCCTGTCAACTATGTCAAAGGGCGACCGGTGGCGAGAGTTGTCTCTAGTCCGAGGACCAAGTTCGATCTCTCTGGATCCTCCACAAGTTCATGATCAAGTGTCGGGTCGAGGACCGGATCTACATCCGCTTCTCCCCGTCTCGAGGAAGCTCTCCCATCTTCGTCCGACATGTGATGATGGTTGACACCACTACCCTCGAGGAGCAGGTCGTCCGCATGGCAGAGCAACTAGAACAACTCAACAAGGCGGTGGAGGAAAAAGACCTTCAAATCGCCGGACTCATGAACAGGCTCGAGTCGGGCCATCACCAAGAATCAAGCATAGACCCATCCCACCCGCCGGGATTCACCCCGCAAGTGGAGGCCCCTAGCGCCAGAGGACAACAACAGCAGGCAAGCGCATGCTACCCTGCTATGAACACTCCTACACTAAATGTTCCCCAGGCCTCCATGGCCTCGTTGTCGGTTCAACAACTTCAGAACATGATAGCAGACACCATCCGCGCTCAGTATGGAAGAGCTCCTCAATCTTCACCGGTTTACACCAAGCCGTACACCCAACGCGTCGAGGAGTTACGCAGGCCCGCCGGATACCAACTTCCTAAGTTCCAGCAGTTTGAAGGGAGGGGTAACCTGACGTAGGGCGAGTCATATCTCTCAAAAGACAAAAACCTTATATAGAACCCTTTTCACAGGCCTTCTATCAAACATTAAGTGTTTCATCTTTGGCAAAGCTAAAAGCCAATGAAATCAGTTCCATCCAGCTTCTAACACAATGGAGTTATGCTGACCAAACACGATCCTAACACAAACATTTCGTCAAGCAATAAACATGCGTTTTGAAGAGAGGAATTTCTGCTTCTTTAAGGACTTAAAGCAAACACCACCTGTGCTCCATATGTTTAGCTCATTCCTAGAGTCCAGAGACTCCTAAAATTCAATTCCAAACCTTCCTTAAATGCAAACACTAAGAATGGGGAATAAGCTTTTAATATATAACACTTTCAATAACAGTGTCCCACGATCAAGATGACAACATGATTAAATGTTGGGATTAGGGCTCCCAAAATAAATGGAACTTTCTACCACATTCATGCCCCAACATCCCTAACACTTGTAGAAATTGAAATTGGCATTGATCCAAATGCACAACCGAGACACAGTAAAGAGTTTTTCTACTCCAAAATCAACAAAGAAAGCTTAGGGTTATCTACTGATGCTGAATTGTGGATGAAATTAAAAGAAAAAACTCACAAAATCTTCATATTTCCAGCCACTACTTCACACGAACAAGAAATAAGAGAATTCCTTCCTGGGCACTTGAAATTTCTGGCAAAGCTCCATGTCCAAGCAAGCCATGGGATGCTCGATCAATGTTGCATATATATATATATATATATATATATATATATATATATATAATAGAAGAGAAAAGAAGAGAATTTTTTGAAAATTCTATGAGAATTACACATCACTTTTTTGACTTTTTTTTAACAAATGCACCCATTCAACCCTCATATTTTCAATCCTACCCCCTCCTTTATGCTTTTTAACAAAGGCACCATTAAAGCCACATAATTTCAATCTTACCCCCTCCTTTATGCTTTTTTAATAAAAAATCTATAGGGTGATCTTAACCATCCGATTGAAGAGGAATTATGGAAACCTCTATAGATTGGAGGGCTAGGATCATCCACGGGGGTTTTTGCTAGTATATATATATAACCTTGTATTCAACAAGGGAGGATGGGAAAAAAGGAGAAAAGCTTCATGCAAAAGCTTACAAATCCCTCTTCACAAGAAAATAGCAAGAGAATCCCTTCTTTTTGCAAAATCCCCAAAACCATAGGTTTCAAAATATATTCATCAAAAGCCCCCTTACAAATAAGAAATTAGGCCTTATATATAGCCAATCACAACATGAAAATACCTAATTACCCCCACCTAGAGAAAATGATCAAAATGGATAAGAAAAGGCTTAAAATCGCTAAACAAACACTAAGTAATGAAATAAAAGAGAAAATTCATTACTAATGAGTTTTCTAGGCCAATGTGATTTTTCCAAGGGGATGCTCCTGTATCAAATTCCCCTTCTTGAAAGAACTCGTCTTTGAGTTCCCCACCGGCCTCGTCATCTTCAAACTCCTCCCGGATCAAAAATGAATATAATCCATACTCGATTAAGGACCGCATCTCCATAGTAATCTTCCATATTTGACCCATTTTGTAGCATAACAATTTTCTTACCATAATGATGACGATAGGAAACTCGACAGTCAAGTAAATGGATATGTAACCATCCATGCGAAGATGTAAGTGAATATACCTCATAGAACTCCTCTTGAATTATAGTGGCATGTGAGGGCAGCACCAAGAACTCAAGAAGCCAACACGCTCTAACATATCATCCTTTTTATTTTCCAAACCATGGCCAAAATTCTCCTCTTAGACTGTGGTTCATGAAATCCTTCTTCAAGGTTTTCCCCATGTGTAAGTTCACCGACATGTGTTAGCCCTTGCTCATTCCCAAAAGCTTCTTCAAATTGATATTGTTCACACTGTAAGCCAATACCAAGTATAGGAACTTCACCACCATGAATTTCACGCTTGTTGTCCATATCAGCCATATAGAGCAATTCATCCTCATTACTTTCAATATCCCCAACCTCATAACTTGCAAGTGAAAGAACATCGGCCATAGAAGCGTACTCACGTAACCATTCGTTCACATCTTCAAAGCACTCTTCAATGATTATTGATTCATCACGGTCTTCATTATTGGCATATTCCTCTAGAAAGTCATTGGCCTCTTCTTCAAGCTCATCATGATTGGGATGCCCATCAACAATGACAAGCATTGATGTAACTTGGGCATCATCTCCATTACTTGGCTCCAAGTGAACTTGCTGCCCTATAGCTTCAAACATTTCATTTTCTTCTTCCATATGGTTAGAATTCACCTCTAAGTCACCACTAATGGAACTAGCTTCATCAAGCTCAATGCCTTCATCTGGCTCCAAAATAATGACATTGTCGGCTTCTTCTTGGCGCTCAAATTGAGAGTGACTATCATGCTCATTTTCCTTGTCAATATCATCATTTTTCTCATGCTTTCCTTGCATATGGATTGCTTCCACCGAGTGAGTGCTGAAATTAGGATAAACATAGCAATTAGTAGATGATTCAATCATGGAAGAAGGATAAGATAGAACCTTGTTTGGCCGTGGTGGTGGGGAAGAAGGCCAAGCCATTCTTGGCCTTGATTTCAGCTTGGAATGATCACAATATGGTAGGAATTGGTGTGCAACCTCTTTCTTCAATTCAGCCCATGTTTGAATTGGAAGTTCATCGAGCTCTCGTCGCCTGTAAGTCAAGAATCGCCACCAATCTGCTACTCGGTCCATGAACTTGTCAACCACCAATTGTACTCAATCCCTTTCCGGTACTCGCTTGGTGTCAAACACTCTCTCCACGGTATGTACCCAATCTACAATCTCCGCAGACTCCATTCCCCAATAGAGCTCAGGAATGTTAGCCTCATCAATTCACCCCAATGGCGGTCATAGGAAACATGAGCACTAGGCCTTGGAGATGTCGTCCTCGACATTTTCTCTCCATTACTAATCCTCTCCCATTCTTGAAAAGTATGCTTCTTCATTGGAGGGGGTTGGTATTGTTGGGAACAAATCTGATCCCATCTACGAATGATGCCACGGATCTTTTCCAACATGGCATCCTGTCTCTTGGCTCCTTCCCTAAGTTGATCAAATAATTCTTCGAAAGTAGGATGAGCCATATCAAATCAATGTTAACAATAAGAAGCAACCAACATAGAATCTGAACCGTAGCAATCAGTAGTAGTGGATATTGGCCAATAAGTGTATAATCGCTTTTGATGCAGTGGTATCGAACATAAGGCTGAGATGCAAGGCAAGACCAGCTAAAAGGGTGCGTGCTTAGAGTATCTCTTCCAAATTGACTTCTGCTGCGAAGGAATCAGATACTTGTAAAATTTCTACTCTTAATGTGATGTAAGAAAGATCCTCAAAATACTTGAATTTCAGTAAGGCTTAGAGAGCTTGTATGCATGGAAGGAATTTCCAACTATCCAAAACAGAACCAGATTCAACCACACAGTTGACTGTCCGAATATGTCATCGCAGCAAGTGCAAGGGCCTGCGATTTTCTGTCATTGTGCTCACCTTGTTTCTGTCTTCCTGAGCTGTTTCAGTTCACTATTAGTGCTCAGTTTGGATTGAAGGGAGCTAGAGCCATGCAAGAGCTGCTTCTAATGATAAAATTTGAAACCATTTCTAATCCCAAGAGCAGTGCCTTAATTCATCAATCCAAATGATGGGCAGCAGCCAACTTCCAGGAAACGGATCCAAAAGAATTCAATTTCCGGCCATGAGGGAGTATTGAAGCACATCTACACTGTCATTCCAACACTATCAGTGCTGCCGAGCAGATTCTGCAATTATAAATCTCAGTCCCAGAATTAGTAAGCTCGGCCAATCACTTGGATCCTATCCATATGAATGTCAATGCTTCCATCAAATGCTGTCACTTATAAACAACTTAAATTCTAGATTCAAGAACAGAATACTAAATGCAATTTCACCAGGCCTTCAGAGGTTAGAACCATTGCACAACCTGCTCTGATACCATTTTTTGACGCAGGGCAAGTCATATCTCTCAAAAGACAAAAACCTTATATAGAACCCTTTTCACAGGCCTTCTATCAAACATTAAGTGTTTCATCTTTGGCAAAACTAAAAGCCAATGAAATCAGTTCCATCCAGCTTCTAACACAATGGAGTTATGCTGACCAAACACGATCCTAACACAAACATTTCGTCAAGCAATAAACATGCGTTTTGAAGAGAGGAATTTCTGCTTCTTTAAGGACTTAAAGCAAACACCACATGTGCTCCATATGTTTAGCTCATTCCTAGAGTCCAGAGAGTCTTAAAATTCAATTCCAAACCTTCCTTAAAATGCAAACACCAAGAATGGGGAATAAGCTTTCAATATATAACACTTTCAATAACAGTGTCCCACGATCAAGATGACAACATGATTAAATGTTGGGATTAGGGCTCCCAAAATAAATGGAACTTTCTACCACTCATACCCCAACATCCCTAACACTTGTAGAAATTGAAATTGGCATTGATCCAAATGCACAACCGAGACACAGTAAAGAGTTTTTCTACTCCAAAATCAATAAAGAAAGCTTAGGGTTATCTACTGATGCTGAATTGTGGATGAAATTAAAAGCAAAAACTCACAAAATCTTCATATTTCCAGCCACTACTTCACACGAACAAGAAATAAGAGAATTTCTTCATGGGCACTTGAAATTTCTGGCAAAGCTCCATGTCTGACCAAGCCATGGGATGCTCGATCAATGTTGGATATATATATATATATATATATGAGAGAGAACATTTCCTACACACTTGTGTAGGTAAGTTACCTACACACTACCTTAAAATATAGTGGGGGCCCACATTGTTTGGGTGATCCAAACAATTCATTTGAATGGTCCTCACATAGATAGGGTGTCCACAAAAAATCAGATCCATAGGATCATCCCAACCCTACGATTTGTGGAGGTAAAATGGACGTGTATAAACCTTCACAAATTAGTCCATTTTTTGCCTCCATAGTTTGAATGGTTAGGATGATTCTATGGATCTGATTTTTTGTGGACACCCTATCTATGTGAGGACCATTCAAATGAATGGTTTGGATCACCCAAACAATGTGGGCCCCCACTGTATTTTAAGGTAGTGTGTAGGTAACTTACCTACACAAGTGTGTAGGAAATGTTCTCTCTCTCTCTCTCTCTCTCTCTCTCTCTCTCTCTCTCTCTCTCTCTCTCTATATATATATATATATATATATATATATATATATATATATAACCTTGTATTCAACAAGGGAGGATGGGAAAGAAGGAGGAAAAGCTTCATGCAAAAGCTTACAAATCCCTCTTCACAAGAAAATAGCAAGAGAATCCCTTCTTCTTGCAAATCCCCAAAACCCTAGGTTTCAAAATATATTCATCAAAAGCCCCTTACAAATAAGAAATTAGGCCTTATATATAGCCAATTACAACATGAAAATACCTAATTACCCCCACCTAGAGAAAATGATCAAAATGGATAAGAAAGGCTTAAAATGGCTAAACAAACACTAAGTAATGAAATAAAAGAGATACTTGATTACTATTGAGTTTTCTAGGCCAATGTGATTTTTCCAAGGGGATGCTCCTGCATCGAGGAGTTACGCATGCCAGCCGGATACCAACCTCCTAAGTTCCAACAGTTTGAAGGGAGGGCACCCGAAACAACACGTTGCCCACTTCGCGGAGACGTGCAACAACGCCGGCACATTCGGTGATTACATGGTGAAGCAGTTCGTCCGCTCTCTTCGTGGCAATGCGTTCGACTGGTACACAGACCTCGAGCCTGCTTCCATCGACAGTTGGGAGCAACTCGAGCGTGAGTTCCTCAACCGCTTCTACAGCACCCGCAGGACCGTAAGCATGGAGGAGCTCGCCGCCACTCGACAGAGGAAGGACGAGCCTATCATTGAGTACATCGAACGATCGAGAAACTCTCCAACTTGGCCCTTAACAGCAAAGACCGTCTCGCCGAACAATCGGAAATGCCCGTATGGCTGTTGGGGAGTGTATTTTACATATTTACCCTCGTTTTATGACCGTGGGGGTGCTGTTTGGAGGGCTATTTTCGTCTTTTTGCAAAAAATTCGAAAAAAAATCAAAAAATTCCCAAAAATTCCCCTCGCCGGAGTGGAACAAAAATTCCAAAAAATTCACCATACCCACTGGATTTTTTTCATATTTTTAACTTCTTTTTTTTTTAATTCCCCTCGCCGGAGCGGAACGGAAAGTTTCAAACGAAACGCCGAACGAAACGGCCGAAACACCGAAACGTTCTGTTCCAGTAGCCAAAACGGAACGGCGACCGGAACGGAATTTATAACTAAGCTTGCAGCTCAAAAGCATCCATTAGCTGATCGGTTTCGTCACCCGAAAAAAGGAAAAATCTGATACATCTAATATCAGATCAATCTTCCTTGCGGGAACAAAGTGTTATAAATAAACCCAAGTGCTTGGAATATGGACATTGTGTATTACTTTACCGACAACATTTTAAGAGCAAGTTAGTCTTCAAAAAGTTGTGAGTCTGCATAAGTGTGTTATGATATAAATGTATGCATGCCTCAATCTTTTCTCAGCCAAATATAAGAAAATGATACTAGAAAAGAGAAAGGACAAACATCACAAAAGAAGCACACAGACCCGACATGCTTGATGCTTGAAAATCCAAGTGCACAAATGACTGCATTGAGGCCTCATTGCACAACGATTGCTTTTCCCACTGACAACAACGAAAAGCCCTCAAGCCGCAACCATCAATCCCTTCTTCTTATTGGCAGTGCCCACCTTAGCTCCTCATGAGATCCAAAATCCCATAAGCTTTAGTATCCTCTTCACTTTCCCTTCGCAAGAGAGAGCACAAAGAGTCCCCACACATTTTTCACTTGTGAAGATATTTTCTACAAGTCATATGCAAGTGTTGTTATTTGTTTTGACTTTGTTGAAGGATAAGTTCCCAAAACAACCCAAGAGCCCAATATAAATAGATAACTTCTATTTATAAAATCCCAACGCTCTTAATAGAAGAGTCCTAATAGGCTACTAGAGAAAATGCATGGAATTTAGAAAAGAGAAAATGTGGGAAGCGAGAAAGTGAAGAGAAAATGTGTGAAGTATCATTGAAAGTCAAAATAAAGCATGTAAGAAGCTTCATTGGAAGCGAACAAGTACATTTAAAGAGTAGAATCCTAGTAGGCTAGGGAGGAATGGTTAATATAGGCAAGGATTACGAGTAGAAAAGAAGCCTTTGTGACTAAATAGAGATACAAGTTTTAGGAATTTATAGTTTCACATGTTTTATTCGTGTGCATTTAATGTTGAGTTTTTGGAAAAAGATCCGCAAAATTTTCAAACTTAAGATCAGTTTTCAATTTGTAAATGATTTATTTAAATGCGCTTCTTCAGAATCATCAAAGGAAAAAAATATTCATTTAGGAAGAAATAATCACCTAAATAGGAACTTCCTTTAAAAAAATCACCTAAATAGCAAGCGTATCCTTAATTAGAGAAATTGAAAACTAGTCACGGACACAGAGAACAATGCCTCATTTAGGGCCTGCTAAAAATCTCACCCCTTGCTCTCCATTCAAACGAATAAATCAGACTAATATATTAGAATAAAAAAACGAATGATACCACATTAGAGGACGGCTAGATGGGGAGAATTCCCATTCTTGGAAAGGGACCTGCATATTTGCAAATTTCAGGAACACAGACAATTGACTATTATACAGACAAAGTGGTCAACAAACCACAACATCAATGGTTGAAGGATTGATCCAAAGCATAATATTAGTGATTAGAAATGCTTAAAATGTTTCTATTTTAACTTTGGCCTGAGGAATATTTGTAGAAAATGCCTGGAACCAAAGTTTAGTTCAAGAATTGAGCCCGGAAGAAAGATAGATTTGGGCAAGATGTGGATGCCAAAGATGCCTCATAATCTTACCCCTGAGCCCTCTAGGGGTGGCAACCCAGCCATTTCTGTACCCATTGAGGTAGTTAACGACAGAAAACAAGTCCTGAAAAGCTGTCTAATAGGCACCTTGAGAAACAGGGCCCTGGTGGAGCAAATTTGGTTATGGGCAAAAAGGCAATGGGCTTTGCCACAACTGAGCAAGCCTTTTTGTTTAAGCCCACTCTCAATGCTATTCACCTTTGAATCTCAACACCAAGCCACCACTATTCTTCGAATAGGGGGTGATGCTTTGGGAGGATATCTTGTCTCCCTTCAGCCCTGGTCTCTATTTTTAAATACTGGTGCAAGGATTGTGGGGCTGAGATTTTCCAATATCCCGCTTCACGCATGGTCCCTCTCAATAGTAGATTTGTTGGGCCATCACTTTGGACAGGTCCTGGAATCTCAATTATCGGGTAGCCATGATCATTGCATGGAATTTGCGTCTGTGAAAGTATTAACTCCTCTATGGAACTGCTTGCCTTCCTTTATTAATATCCTTGTAGATTCTAAGATTTACCCCATTGGAATCAGATTGGTTGAGGAGCCTTTAAAGCTCTTTAAGGAGTAGGGGCCCCAGCCGATGCCCCTCTGGAAGCCTCGGAGGAGGCAATAACCTATGAGACCTTATCCCCAACGGTGGAATCGCCGATGAATGGATCCTCTCTGGCAGAGCCCGAGGGTATTTTGGTCATTTCAAATGAACAGCAGCCATTGGCCTTACCTACCCCCGATTTTGAAAATTTTGAAACCTCGAGATTGGTGACTAACCCAAAAACCTTGCATTTTTCAGTCCCTTCATCGAAAATGACTGAGACCGGAACCGAAGAAAAGACATGTCAGATGGTCTCTAAAGCTAAATCGAGTATTTTTTGGGGGAAAGGGATGAGAAAAGATATTTCCGAAGGTAGTCCTCATCTCGTGGCAGTAGAAAAAGCTGTCAAAATAAAAAACCGCTTATTTAGAAAGTACAAGAAAAACAAGTCAAAAAGTTCGAATGATCAGGCGATTGTGACTAGATCTGTTCTCCCAAAAGCTAGCCCTCATAATAATGGGAAAGGAGTAGTAACCGAGAAAAAATATATCTCGGCCACGAAAGGAGGGTTATCTCTCTTTAAAAGAAACCTTTTGGGTTTTCGTAAGGAGGGCATAAAAAACAATTCCTTGGCTGCGAAGTTTAGCACTCTTTTGAAAGATTTTGATAAACCTTTCAGGCCCCTACTTCTTCAATGCCCTCTTCTTCTGCATCTCTAGGAATGTGGGAGGCGGCTTCTTTCGAGGTTGACGATATACAGTTCCTTCGGGATTTAGAATACAATGAACAGCTAGCATCGGAAGTATGCCCGACTCCTAAAGAAGTCTCGAGGAAAATTCTGAAGCAACAATGGAAACAATTTAAACAGGATGCTATGGAGAAGAATGAGCGTTTTCTCCTCATGTCCGGTAAGTCTAATCCTAAGGAAGTTTTTGTTCAGATTTATAAAATGGAATTTTTTCAGAAGGCTTTAACAGACGAGAGAAAAGCCCGTCGTCAGCGGTGGGAGGAGATTAGGGCAGCAGAAATTGCTCGTCTGGAAAAATTGTTAGACAGCCCAAACGAGATCTGAGGAATCTTGGGACACTCTTGACCAGGAGGTAAGTATGGAAATCCGAAAACGTTTACGTACGGATGAAGAGATGCAGGAGTCAAACCCCCCCCCCCCCTCTTAGAAACTCAAGAGCTGAAGGAGGAGGCAGTCGTTCCTGACGAGGAGATGGATGAACTTCTAGCCATTGGAGATGTCTTTGGAATTGATTATGAGGAAGATTTGGATGCTACGAAAAAGTTATTTTACACTATGGCAATTACATCTTTGCAGGAGAACAAAGATGAGGAGAAGAGCAAGCGGTAAAAAGGGCCGAGGGTATCAAGCCTGTATAATCGCTTTTCGGCCCGAAGCGAGATAGGATTGTGACGAAAATTTGGAGGGCAAAACAGTAGTGGTGAAAACATAATGGAAAGGAATTTCTAAGGAAGTTTGAGACTGAGATGGTAGAGGAGCTATTCAAGTCTCTTACAATGCAAATAGTGAATGGAGACTGGCTGACCTAATCCTGAAGCGCACATCCCGGTAACTCTGGCTTGAGAGACTCAGTCTTTCGCCTTGTCCTTGCTCAGGATACTTTTCTTGCTAATTTGCATTCGAAGGAATTGTTTGCCCCTTGAGAATCGTTTGATGGTTTGTTGGTTATTATATTAAAAAGGAAAATGTGTGGCAGGGCACAGAGGTCTCCCAAGTTTCCAGGGTGGTCATCTTGAAGGATGAAGGATAGAAGGGGATGAATGGACTGCTTTTGTAATAGTTTGTAGGGATGTGCCAAGCTAGTAATGTTCTTGGGTACACCAATTTTTTTCTTTTCTTCTAACCTATGTAACGCGGGTAGGGACCCCTGGTCCCGAATGCTAGTTTAATATTAATGAAATTGTAATCTTTCAAAAAAAAAAAAAGTTCATATGGTGTCATGTACAATGTTTTCTTGCTAACTTTGCTCCATAGCACTTATCATTCGGTAAATGAATGATGGAATGACCTATAGGAAGAGAAAGTGGAACATGAATAAAAATTGTGAAAAATAACATAATTATATATTTTACCTGCTTACCTTATCAACCCACAAGACAAATCCCAATATAACCACATGAAATAAAAAATAAGTGCAAGTAATTGAAACAAACTTCTTGTACATGCTACATCAAAGGAGGCCCATATGCATAGATCAACTAACAGTGCCCCTACCAACATCCATTGGCCAATAAATATGAAGTTATGAACTATAAAGGCTTCAAAATCACATAATCTTGCACTCAATCTTTAACAATAGAGATGCCTATGTTAGAAGTTGAACCCACATAAAAATAGTGATTATATTACCAAAAAAAATCAATTAGTAATGTAGGGGTTGTTTATTGTTATGGGCTAAAGCCAACATAAGTATTTAATACTTTCAGCCACAAAAACTTCTTAATTATGCACGAATTATTCCAAAAAATTACATGTGCAGCACAAAGAAACACATCACAACAGACAAAAATACTAAAACTAGGTTTCATCGTTCATAAAAGTGTAGAAATAATGAAGCTAATTGATAGAACAATAATATGCAGAAAATTTAAAAAAAAAAAAAAAATCCCAACAGATAGTGACAGAAAAAAAAACTAGAAGGCTACAGAAGAACTCACCTTCTCCCGTTCCCTGGGAAGATCCACAACAACTCATCGTTCTTCTGAACAAATTAGAATAGAACTGAGTAGAAGAAAAATCAGACCCTCTCCATTATAAAGCTCCAAAAAAAATTGAGTGATTGTTAGTGGAAAAACAAAGAGATTTTTTCGTACCCTTTTTTTTCTACTATTTGACCACCGACAGTCGGTGTAAACGAGCCAATCCGAGCCGAGCTTCGCCCAGCTCGGCTCAGGCTCGAACCAGGCTTGGGCTCGGCTCCACCAGGCTCGCGAACCTTACCGAGCTCATTTGTTGAATTTTTTTTTTCCTAAAAAACCTGCATGCAGTTGTGACCTGTTTCAAATTTTCAATTTTGATATAAAATCATGACAGAATGGGGGTGAATCATGACATATGTGGTACAACATCTCTCTCTGGAGCTAGTGAATCGAACCGTAATAATCTGTTTTTCGCAAATACCCTAATTAAATGAAAGAAGAAGAAGATTAAGGTATCTTCTCTTGCTAAAAAAATCAAGGCAGATGGTTCGATTCTACTGGTTCGATTAGGGTATTTTTTCACAACCCCAAAAAAAAAAAAAAAAAAAAAAACAAAGAAGATGGTTCGATTAGGGTTTTCAAAACAAAACAAATCAAAAGTAGAGAAAAACAACCCGTTTTCCTCCAGATGATTAGGGTTCTATTCTGCTGGCTCGAACCCTAACGAACCAGTAGGTTCGAACCCTAATCAACTGCGTTTCACAACAACAAAAAAATCAAGAAAAAAATGAAACGAGGGGAATAATCATACCTGGTACGCTGCCGAAAGGAAGAAGATGAAGCTTTTTTGTGAGGAAGAAAGGTGGAGAGTAGAGATGCGTGAGAGGCGGAGAGAAGAGACGAAACTTCTTCGCGAGAGAGAGAGAGAGAGAGGCGCCTATTTTTTCTTGGAAATTTGATCAAAAGGGCCAAAATATAACGGAAATAGCGGAAATAGAGATACCGTAGCCCCACATTTCAAATTTGTGGAATGGCCCATTATACTTTTTCAGACATGTTTTTTTACCTAAACACTCATCAGGCGGTTTTGTTTATTTTAAAAATATTACAGGCTTACAACCCTCTTTTACCTGTACCTGGAAGGGGTTACCAGGTCAAGTAAAATGGGAGTATCACATATGAAAATGGGGTGACCAAGAGATAAAATGGGGTTATCACACCTGAAAAATTTTAGGTTCATGTCTGTTGGGCCTGGAAAGGGTTATCATGTCAAGGAAAATGGGGTATCACATATAAAAATGGGGTGACCAAGAGATGAAATGGGGTTATCACACTTGAAAAATTTTCGGTTCATGTCTGTTGGGCCTGGAAGAAGTTACCAGGTCAAGGAAAATGGGGGTATCACATATGCAAATGGGGTGACCAAGAGATGAAATTGGGTTATCACACCTGAAAATTTTTAGATTCATGTCTGTTGGGCCTGTAAGAGGTTACCAGGTCAAGGAAAATGAGGGTATCACATATGAAAATGGGGTGACCAAGAGATGAAATGGGGTTATCACACCTGAAAAATTGTAGGTTCATGTCTGTTGGGCCTGGAAGGGGTTACCAGGTGAAGGAAAATGGGGTATCACATATGAAAATAGGGTGACCAAGAAATGAAATGGGGTTATCACACCTGAAAAATTTTCGGTTCATGTCTGTTGGGCCTGGAAGGGGTTACGAGGTCAAGGAAAATGGAGTATCACATATGCAAATAGAGTGACCAAGAGATGAAATTGGGTTATCACACTTGGAAAATTTTCGGTTCATGTCTGTTGGGCCTAGAAGGGGTTACCAGGTCAAGAAAAATGGGGGTATCACATATGAAAATGGGGTGACCAAGAGATGAAATGGGAGTATCACACCTGAAAAATTTGTGGTTCTTATCTGTTGGGCATGGAATGGGTTACCAAGTCAAGGAAAATGGGGGTATCACATGTGAAAATGGGGTGACCAAGAGATGAAATGGGGTTATCACACCTGGAAAATTTTCGGTTCATGTCTGTTGGGCCTGGAAGGGGTTACCAGGTGAAGGAAAATGGGAGTATGACATATGAAAATGGGGTGACCAAAGAGATGAAATGGGGTTATCACACCTGGAAAAATTTTTGTTCATGTTTGTTGGGCCTGGAAGGGGTTACCAGGTCAAGGAAAATGGGGGTATCACAAATGAAAATGGGGTGACCAAGAGATGAAATGGGAGTATCACACCTGGAAAAATTTCGATTCTTATTTGTTGGGCCTGGAAGGGGTTACCAGGTCAAGGAAAATTGGGGTATCACATATGAAAATGGGGTGACCAAGAGATGAAATGGGGTTATCATACCTGGAAAATTTCCAGTTCATGTCTGTTGGGCATGGAAGGGGTTACCGGGTCAAGGAAAATGGGAGTATCACATATGAAAATGGGGTGACCAAGAGATGAAATGGAAGTATCACATATGAAAATTTAGAAATTACCAGGGATGGAGGGGACCTCTATTATTACTTGACCATATCAGGCCGAGTTATGCCAAACTGTGGGACCCACTATAATAACTCAGCAATCGATATGTTACCATTTCAAAAATAGGGTGACTTCTACTCCAAAAAAATTTTAAGTGTATCTGAATACGGCCACTGTTTACAAAATAACAAAAAAAATCATATACAACTTCTCCTAAAAAAAACCCACACCCTTACGCAAAGAAGGGAGCTTGACGAGGTACGCCCGACCTCATGAGTATTGGTGCAGAAGGTCCAATAGCAGTTTCGTCGAGGTTCGGTCCGACGACGGGTGGTTCTTTGTAACTTCTTCTATTGTGACCAAGTTGTCGGCATTGGGTGCACTTGTAATGTAATCCACCTTTCAACTCTTGATCCGTTCTTCTCGTATGTGGCCTTCCAGGCGGTCACTTTGCAAGCGGTGGTAATATTGACATCAACGGTTCAGGACTTTCATGCCATTGTGTCCGTTCTAGTGTTGCGTGTACAACCTCAGTGTATGTATCCTGATACATCTCTGCATCAAAAACTTCATCGTAGTAATCGTACAGATCGAATTCTGTGATGTTAATGGCTGCGATTACATGTCCGCACGGAGGTCCATATGTTTGGAAGGCACAACAACTACACGTTCGAGTTATCAAATCGACGGAATCTGTAGTTTCAAGGGACTTTACGGACGGACGTCCTCTGAGCTAGCGAATAAACGTAAACATGTTTCACCTACCCAAGCTGCTGTAACGAGAGGGTGATCATTGCCCATTATTTTAGCTATACATGTATGGTCCGCAATAAACGACTTCAGTACCACAAAAGTCATATGATTCACACCTGTTATACGCCATTTGCAATCATCTTCCTTGCATCGAACGGAGTACTTTTTGCGCGATGACTTTGCCTTCTTAAAGATGAATATCTGTCTAATAGCATATTTTCGAACAACCTTCTTGAAGTGTCTCATGTCATAAAACATTGCCCCAACTGTTAACTGGTCAAATTTTAATGTATCAGCTTCTATCTCTTGGGCTCCAACAAATATGCCATATATTTCCATTGGCCCACTACCGTCACTCAAAACTAATTGAGTACCACCTCTAATAGGAGTACCCCCTCTGATAGGAAAGCCTCTGCTGTAGCCTCCATTGATAGGCTGAGCGGTTGGACTAACAACGATGTTTTCATGATGATCATCGTCGTCCTCCACTTCCTCCTCCTCCTCCTCATAATCATCATCATCATTTCTTTCTTCTTTATAATCTAAACCCCTTACACAGAAATCATTTTCAAAAATATTATTGACAACCACTTCATGATCTCCAACATTTTATAACTCATTTATACCTCCGGTAACATGGTTAGCATGCAGACCACTTGCCAATGTTTCATTTTAAGTCAAATCGAGACCTGTATAGTTTGGAAGTATATATTTAGCCTCAATCCATATGATTAATTCATAATTTGAACTATGGAAGTCTTGAAAGATTACAAAAGAACAAAAACACCTTATGCTGCGTTGATCTCCATCATTTTGTAACTCATATATACCTCCGGTAACATGGTTAGCATGCAAACCACTTGCCAATGTTTCATTTAAGTCAAATCGAGACCTGTATAGTTCGAAAATATATAATCAGCCTCAATCCATATGATTAATTCATAATTTGAACTATGGAAGTCTTGAAAGATCACCAAAGAAATACCTTATGATGCGTTCTCCTAGACCACCTCCTATACTGGTATCAAGGATGTCTTCACTTGCAAATTCACTTTCGTAGTCTTTTTGCAAGTCCACTTCAAAACGCGGGCGAAGTTTGACATTTTTCCGTTTGCGTGCATGTTCTTGGAGCGGAATCGAAGTAGATGGAATGTTAGGATTAGTAAAGGTTCTACTAATACAAGCATTGTTTGGGGGAAGCATTGACTAATTCAATGAATTAATACCGTTCTCACTTATGATTTTCGGTATGTATATCATCACAGAATAAAACATGTTCTGTCAAACATCCTCAACAGTGTTTGAAGGACATCATCATCATCAACGTCGATTAAAGTGATTATATATGGATCAACAACGTATCGACATTTGATCGATAATAAAATATTCCTTTCTGTTATACCAATTCTTCTTTGGATTGCACTTTGAAATTCATCAAAATTATTTCGGCGGGAAACCGATAACAATGTCTTCCTCCCCCCGACATTGTCCCAAGAAACCTCATCCTTCAAGTTTCCATCATAGTGTAAAAGAAGAGAAACTATTGATTCGGGCATTTTTCTATAATTTTACACAGGGGTTTTAAACTCTCTAACATAAACTTCAAGACTCTAAAATGGGCTATAAAGTTATGGCTTAATGGAGCTTATCTATGCTGTTTTCAATTGGACAAATTGGAATAAAATAGGGTCATGGGCTAAAAGGTGGTTTCTAGAACCTAAATGGGAGTTTTCTATGGGATTATCAAAGCCAAAAAATAAGGGATTATTTTTTGGATAATCTCTTAGACAACCCTAATCACAGCAGTTATGAAATACCTAGCAAGGGTTCAACTCAATGGTAGGGCCATCAAACATTAATAACACTTATCAACCATTATAAACCCTTAGACAACCCTAATCACGGCAGTTATGAAATACGTAGTAAAGGATCAACTCAATGGTAGGGCCATCAAAGATTAATAACACTTATGAGCCCTTATAAACCCTTATAAACCCTTAAGACACTCTTATACACCATCATAAAAATACAGAGTTATCAAACTCATTAAATGAGATATTATGGGTTACAAGCACAAACCCTAATAGGACAAAAATAAAACTCACCTTTTTCTCCTTTTTTTTGTTCCGGGCGTTAATGGGGATTGGGGAAAAAGAAGGGTTGGTAGAAAGAGAAGGGACCACTTTTTTATCCCTTTTTAATGGCTTAACGTGTATTTTGAGGGTGGAAGGGTATTTCGGTCAAAAACCTTGTCAGGAAAAGCAAAATGAAACCCTTTGACGAGTTTGAAATTCAAGGGTTCCATCTCACTATTTCAGATATTTTGAGGTACCGTTTGACCAAATTTCCATTTTTCTTTCTGTCTATCTAAGGTTTACAAATGAGTTTTTTGAACGTAACTTTGCTTTTAAACAAACGGCTGGAAGCCCCTGCGTTAATAAAACGGGGATGAGTTTTTTCAATTACTAACTTTGCTTCTCTACACGGCTGTAGACTCACTTTTCTCTATATATATCTCAACTCAACTCAACAAAGCCTTTGTCCCAAGCTAGTTGGGGTCCGCTAAATGAATCCTTGTAAGCCCAAGGGTCTACTCTCATATCTTGTTTTGATGATTTTAAACATAATTGATTATGCTCTTGAATACTAATCAATTTGCCTTGAAGTGCTGTGATAAGATAGGTTGATCATTGAATGAACCAACACACCACATGGTCATGCTTGAAGATGTACCACACTAGAGTCAAAGGAGCTAAGTGGAGCTCACATTATCTCTCAAGCAAGCATACACAAGATGGAAGACCAATTGAAGACTAAGGCTAAAGAGAAGTTGAGAGTTACCTAGAATACATTGTACATCTTTTTTCTCTTTAGATTTCTAAGTCAAGGCAAGGTTTTCAAAATAATTTCCAAAACCAATTAAGAACTTAAATTGTTAAGTGAATGGTTATGTGGTGGACCAACATGTTGGGACCCTCATAAACATTCCAAATTATCATAGGAATTGAGTTCCAAAAGCCCAAAATCAAATGGCAACAAAAACAGAAAAAGTCTGCTGATTTTAGGCTTCTCGGAACTCCGAGAAATGGTCCAGTTGTATTTTTCAACTTCTGGCCATTCTCTCGGAACTCCGAGAATTTTTCTCGGTCCAATAGAATTTTTTCATTTTCTGGCCGTTCTCTCGGAACTCCGAGAAATTGTCTCGGAACTCCGAAAACGTCGCGACAGCTCAAAATAGAGCCGTTGGTTTTTAAATTAAAAATAAGTTTTGTATCTTCACACCCCCAAACGGTCATATTTTGTCAAGAGGCTATAAATACACATTCAAGAGGATTATTTTTCACTCTTGAATATTTGGAAAAACCTCCTTAAGCATTCAACCAACTTGCAACTCATTTTAGCTTAAGAATTTTTTTTCTCCCCAAAACTTACCTTGCACTTGCAAATCTTTTGAGTTTGGATTTAGGGCTTTCATTTGCATCCTATTGTGGAGAAGCATTCAAGGGGACTACGTCGTGCATCAAGCTTTCAAGAGAAGCCAAGCAATTCATCTTCTATTCTTGTAAAGGTGGCTAGGGCATCCTATCTTAATACCCTAGGGAGTATCGCTTAGAACTCGGCGAAGAAGGAGAGTCGTTGTAAAGGTGTCAAGGGCATCCTCATTTAATATCCCTTGGAAGTGTAATCGCCTCGGAGTCGGGCATCGTGGAGGTCTCACATAGTGGAAATCCTTAAGGACGATCTTAAGAAGAGTGGAGTAAGGCTTTGCCCGAACCACTATACATTGGTGTGTTTCTTCTTTGTCTTGCACTTTCATTATTGATTTTGGTTTGGCATTTCATTTTTTTTATCTTATTTGAACTAACCAAAATCTAATCAAGAGAAGAAAAATCAAATTAGGTTTAATACTTAAAATTAAAAATGTATAAATTAGTGTTAAAACCAATTCACCCCCCTCTTGTTTATTTCAATTGGTATCAAAGCCTCGTCTCTAAATTTTTTAAAAAAAAAACCCTAACAGGTTTAGAGAAAAGATTCTAAAAATGGCAAACTACCCTCAACACCATGAAGGATACTCAAACACTAGGCCACCCTATTTTGATGGAACCAACTATGGATTTTGAAAAACCAAAATGAAAATCTTTTTAACCCAAGATTACCAAATGTGGAGAGCCATTCACAATGGATATACATTGCCCACTAGAAATCTAAATGATTGGACCGAAGCCAAACAACAAGCCTCAAACTACATTGCCAAAGCCATGAATTCCCTAATTTGTGCTTTGTCACCCGGAGAATTCAATAGAGTTTCAAATTTGAATTCGGCAAAGGAAATTTGGGACACCTTAGAAGTTACACATGAGGGAACTAACCAAGTTAAGGAATCTAAAATGAATAATATATTTAGGCAATATGAACTTTTTCAAATGACACCCGATGAAACTATTGCCGACATGTACACTAGATTCACTAACCTAGTAAATGGACTAAGGGGACTTGAAAATAATTTTCAAATAGAGATTTAGTGACCAAAATCCTTAGATCCCTACTTTTATCATGGGAATCCAAAACCTCCGCAATCACCGAAGCCAAGGACATGAACACATTAAACCTAGATGAACTAATAGGGTCCTTGATAACCCATGAGATGATTTTCAAAACAAAAGCACCCGAAATTGAAAATAAAATTGAAAAAGGAAAATGTGTTGCTTTTGCTTGCAATTTAGGCGATGATGAAGAGGCAAAGGAAGACATGGAAGATGAGTAACAAGAAGGATCAAGTTCTTGCAAAGGAATATGGGAGGCATGAGAGAAGAACCAATCCTCCATTCAAGAAGAAAGAAGAGCTCGGTGATGGATCATCTCAACCCCGATGCTACGGATGCAAGAAACTTGGACACATTCGCCCGGATTGTTCACTCAACAATGAGCCTACTTCAAACAATCGTTTCAAGAGAAGAGAAGGCAAGAAAGGAATTACCGCCACATGGGATGAGGACAATGAAAGTGAAGATGAACCAAATGATAGAGAAGATTGCTTGATAATAAAAAATGTTTGCTTCATGGCCTCAACAAATGACAATCAAGAGGTAAGTACTTTAAATGATGTTATTATTTTAAAAGAAGTTCTTGATTCCTTGCAAAATGCACATGATGAACTTGAAATTGAATTTGATAAAAATGCATCACTTGAAAATTCTCTTTCTAACATGACGAAAGAATTTGGTTGGTTAAAGAAAGACCATGAGTTTTTAGATGATGAAAATGAAAAATATAAAGTTGAAATTCATGATTTAAATGCTACCATCGATTTTAAATGAAAATCGACAAGAACTATCTATTGAAAACAACAAACTAAAGCATGAAAATAGTAAACTATCTCATGAATATGATGAGTTAAAGAAACTTTTTAAAAGATTTGAACATGGTTTACTAAAAGTGGTAAGCTTGTTGATATTCCAAGATTGTCACATAATAAAAGTGGACTTGGACATAAATGGAATACTACATTGTCAAACTATAAAAATAAATTTGTAAAGGCTTTTTCTAGTGGTACTAAAACTTACTTTTATTGTGGTCTAGAAGGACATTATAAGGTTGCTTGCATGTATGCTAAACAAGATAAAATCAAATTGAACTCTAAAGTAAAAATAAATGAACTTAGCAAGATTTGGAAGATTTGGGTACCTAAGGGATCTCATTTGCCTGTTCATATGTAGGTATGCCTTAAAAGTCATAACAAGAAGAACACATGGTACCTTGATAGTGGATGCTCTAGACACATGACCGGAGACCTCACTCAATTTGCATCCCTATCACTCAAGGATGGTGGAGATGTTACCTTTGGAGATGATAAGAAAGGAAAAGTCAAAGGAGAAGGCACCATAGGTAACTCTACCTCTCCCATACATGATGTACTTTATGTTGATGGCTTATCTCATAATCTTATTAGCATTAGTCAATTGTGTGACAATGGTTTTGAAGTAGTCTTCAACCCCGACAAATGCATTGTTAAAAATAAGATAGATGGAAAAGTGCAATTCATAGGTTCTAGAGACAATAATATTTACACTATTGGACTAGATAATCTTAGACTCCAAAATATGACTTGTCTTAATGCCATTAGTGAAGATTCTTGGTTATGGCATAGGAGGTTGGGTCATGCCGGAATGGATCTCATTTCAACCCTCTCCTCAAAAGATATTGTTAGAGGATTGCCTAAGTTCAAGTACACCCAAGATCACATTTGTAGAACTTGTCAATTAGGCAAACAATTGAAGAGCTCATTTGCCCTTAAAAATATGATCTCAACCACTTACCCCTTACAACTATTTCAGATGGATCTTTTTGGACCAATGAAGACAAGTAGCTTAGGTGGAAAGATGTACGTGTTTGTCATTATGGATGACTACTCACGATTTACATGGGTCATATTTTTAGCACATAAAGATGAAACCTATGAAAATTTTCTTAAGTTGTGTAATCAAATCCAAAATGAGAAAGGTATTGCCATATCTTACATTAGGAGTGACCATGGAACGGAATTTGAAAATATACACTTTGACACTTACTGTAATGAACATGGCATCAAACACAACTTTTCGACACCTAGGACACCTCAACAAAATTGGGTTGTAGAAAGAAAGAACCGAACCCTCCAAGAAATGGCTAGAACCATGTTACATGAGAATGATCTCCCTAAATACTTTTGGGCGGAAGCGGTTAGCACCGCTTGCTATATCATAAATAGGGTATATATGAGGCCAATGTCTAAGAAAACACCTTATGAGCTTTGGAAAAACTTGAAACTAAATATAAGCTATTTTAGAGTGTTTGGTTGTAAATGCTACATCTTGAACATTAAAGATAACTTACATAAATTTGATAAGAAATCGGATGATGGCATATTCTTAGGGTATTCTACACATAGCAAGGCATATAGAGTATTTAATAGAAGAACCCTAGCTGTAGAAGAATCCATGCATGTTACATTTGATGAGAGAGAGCGAACACCTCAAGAAATGCCACATGATGAGGATGAACCTATTGAATACTTCTTACCTAAGACAAATGCTCCTCCCCATGCATCTACAAATACATTACCTAGTGATGAAGTTGAAAGTGTAGATGATGACTCATTACCTAGGGATAGGAGAATATTGGTAGATCATCCCGAATCCCAAATCTTAGGTGATGCCACATCGCCGGTAAGAACTAGATCATAATATCGAAATGTGAGTAACAACTTGGCGTTCCTATCCGAATTAGAACCTAAGTCCATCAAGGAAGCCGAGAATGATGAATATTGGTTGATGGCTATGCAAGAAGAGTTGAGTCAATTCGAAAGGAACAAGGTGTGGAGGCTAGTACCTAGGCCTAGTGATCACCCAGTCATTGGCACAAGATGGGTGTATAGAAACAAAATTGATGAAAATGGAATTATCACTAGAAATAAAGCTAGGCTTGTAGCCCAAGGGTACAATCAGGAGGAAGGAATAGACTATGATGAGACATTTGCTCCTGTTGCCCGTATGGAAGCTATTAGGATACTCTTGGCATATGCATTTCATAAAGGATTTAAACTATATCAAATGGATGTCAAAAGTGCCTTCCTAAATGGCTATATTCAAAAGTGCCCTCCTAGAGCTTGATATGAGAGGCTTTGCACCTTCCTAGTGAAGAAAGGTTTTGAGATGGGAAAGGTGGATAAAACATTATTTATCAAAAGAGAAAATCAAGATATCCTCCTTGTCCAGATTTATGTGGATGACACCATCTGTGGCTCAACTAATAAAAAAATGTGTGATGAATTTGCAACTCTAATGAAAAATGAATTTAAAATGAGCATGATGGGTGAGTTAACCTACTTCTTAGGACTCCAAATCAAATAATACCAAAATGGGATATTTATAAATCAAGAAAAATATACAAAAGAGTTATTAAAGAAGTATGGTATGGATAGCAGTACGACATCAAGAATTTCCATGAGTATAACTGCTAAGTTAGAAAAGGATGAATTTGGCAAATCTGTGGACCAAAAGATGTATAGGGGTATGATAGGTAGCATACTCTATTTGACAGCCAACAGACCAGACATTATGTTTACTGTCTGTCTCTGTGCTCGATTTCAATCGGATCCAAAGGAGTCTCACCTATCGGCAGTCAAGAAGATCTTCAAGTACTTAAGAGGAACCCAAAGTCTGGGACTATGGTATGAAAGATCTACTGCCTTCACTCTCGTTGGATATTCAGATGCAGACTTTGTTGGATGTAGAGTGGATAGGAAAAGCACTAGTGGGACTTGTCAATTCTTGGGCAAATCACTTGTTTCATGGTTTAGCAAGAAACAAAATTCAGTAGCTCTGTCCACAACAGAAGCAGAATATGTGGCAGCTGGAGCTTGCTGTGCACAAGTCATATGGATGAAAAGCACATTGATGGACTATGGAATTAAAATGGAAAATATTCTCATCCAATGTGACAGTACTAGTGCTATAAACTTGACAAAGAACCCCATACAACACTCTAGAACAAAACATATTGAGATTAGGCACCACTTCATTAGAGATCACTCACAAAAAGGGGATATTTGCTTAAAATATATCAACACTGAGGAACAATTGGCTGATATCTTTACAAAAACCCTTAGTGATGATAGGATATGTTATATCCGAAGTGCCTTGAACATTTGGAGTGCGGATCAAGTCAAAGAAATTGCCAGATAAATACTTTGTGCCTTTCACCAGCTTATCTATAAAGTATATATATATATATATCATCCTTGTTTGGTAGTATCTGCATGAATGAAATGTCAAATATTAATCTTAAAAAATTACTCAATTGGTACTCTTAGCCTTCTTAGTTCTCTAAGATGGAGAGGTACCTTCACTTTAATTAAAATACCTAACAATTTGACAATATGTCAACATCTCGATCATGAACAGGTATATGTGCATTACTTGGCTATATATTTTATACCATAAGCATTGATTTAGGGGGAGCACCTAACTCAATCTTCATTCACTCCTAATTGCTATACATTTTAGTTTGCCCTTTCTGTCGATGACAAAAGGGGGAGAAGTTTGAAATTGATTATCTATTCAATTGCCTATATGCACTATATGCTTTTACTGGTTATCGTTTATCTTTGTACATATATTGAGGGGGAGTTCCTGCATTCACTTGCCTATTATGTCACTCCACACACACCTCATAATCAATTTTGTTTGTCATCATAAAAAATGGGGAGATTGTAAGCCTAAGGGTCTACTCTCCTATCTTGTTTTGATGATTCTAAACATAATTGATTATGCTCTTGAATACTAATCAATTTGCCTTGAAGTGTTGTGTTAAGATCGGTTGATTATTGAAGGAACCAACACACCACATGGTCATGCTTGAAGATGTACCACACAAGAGTCAAATGAGCTAAGTGGAGCTCACATTATCTCTCAAGCAAGCATACACAAGATGGAAGACCAATTGAAGACCACGGTTAAAGAGAAGTTGAGAGTTACCTAGAATACATTGTACATCTTTTTTCTCTTTAGATTTCTAAGTCAAGGCAAGGTTTTCAAAATAATTTCCAAAACCAATTAAGAACTTGAATGGTTAAGTGAATGGTTATGTGGTGGACCAACATGTTGGGACCCTCATAAACATTCCAAATTATCATAGGAATTGAGTTCCAAAAGCCCAAAATCAAATGGCAACAAAAACAGAAAAAGTCTGCTGATTTTAGGCTTCTCGGAACTCCGAGAAATGGTCTAGTAGTATTTTTCAACTTCTGGCCATTCTCTCGGAACTCCGAGAAATGGTCCAGTAGAATTTTTCCATTTTCTGGCTATTCTCTCGGAACTCCGAGAATTTCTCGGAGCTCCGAGAATGGTTCTCGGAACTCAGAGAACGTCGCGACAGCTCAAAATAGAGCCGTTGGTCTTTAAATTAAAAATTGGTTTTTTATCTTTAAACCCCCAAACGGTCATATTTTGTCAATAGGCTATAAATACACATTCAAGAAGATTATTTTTCACTCTTGAATATTTGGAAAAACCTCCTTAAGCATTCAAACAACTTGCAACTCATTTTAACTTAAGAATTTGTTTTTCTCCCCAAAACTTGCCTTGCACTTGCAAATCTTTTGAGTTTGGATTTAGGGCTTTCATTTGCATCCTATTGTGGAGAAGCATTCAAGGGGACTACATCGTGCATCAAGCTTTCAAGAGAAGCCAAGCAATTCATCTTCTATTCTTGTAAAGGTGGCTAGGGCATCCTATCTTAATACCTTAGGGAGTATCGCTTAGAACTCGGCGAAGAAGGAGAGTCGGTGTAAAGGTGTCAAGGGCATCCTCATTTAATATCCCTTGGAAGTGTAATCGCCTCGGAGCCGGGCATCGTGGAGGTCTCACATAGTGGAAATCCTTAAGGACGATCTTAAGAAGAGTGGAGTCAGGCTTTGCCCGAACCACTATACATCGGTGTGTTTCTTCTTTGTCTTGCACTTTCGTTCTTGATTTTGGTTTGGCATTTCATTTTGTTTTGATCTTATTTGAACTAACCAAAATCTAATCAAGAGAAGAAAAATCAAATTAGGTTTAATACTTAAAATTAAAAAGGTATAAATTAGTGTTAAAACCAATTCACCCCCCTCTTGTTTATTTCAATCCTTTAGAGGGAAAAAATTGATGAAGAGGGTAAAAGGGATCTACCCGGCTCTAATCCTGGTTCTAGTTGGGTTCTTCTACGTGGATCATTTTCTTCCATTCTATCCTATCCAAAGTTATGTTATCTGTTAAGTTCCTAGCTATCAAGTCTTTCCTCACTGTTTCTACCCATGTTATTTTCAACCTACCCCTACCTCATTTTACTCCCTCAATTTGGCACGAGTCACCTCTTCTTACCGGAGCGTCCAAAGGCCTACGTTGGATATGTTCAAACCACCTTAAGCGGTGCTCTCTCATCTTCTCCTTGATCGGAGCCACCCCCACCTTTTTACGAATGTCTTCATTTTTAATTCTATCTAACATTGTGTGGCCGCACATCCATTTAAGCATTCACATCTCTGCTACACTCATCTTATGCACATGCTGCTTTTTGGTGGCCCAACATACTGAGCCGTACAGCATGGTTGGCCTCACAGCTGTCTTATAAAACTTTTCCTTCAACTTAGTAGGGATTTTACGGTCGCACAGAACTCTTGAGACAAGCTTCCACTTCAACCAACCTGCTCTTATTCTATGGATAACATCCTCTTCAATCTCTCATTCCTTATGTAGAATTGAACCAAGATATCGAAATATATCCCTCTTAGGTACCTCCTGTCCACTCATATTTACTACGCCCTTGTCCCGTCTCCTTACATTACTAAAGTTGCATTCCACATATTCTGTCTTACTCCTACTCAGTCTAAAACCTTTAGATTCCAAAGTAGTTCTCCATAACTCTAATTTAGCATTTACTTCTGCTTTGGTTTCGTCGATTAATACTATATCATCCGCAAATAACATACACCACGGCACCTCATCCTGGATACCCTCCGTAAGCTCATCCATAACTAGTGTAAAAAGATAAGGGCTTAGAGCTGATCTTTGGTGTAGTCCTATTGTAATTGGAAACTCACTAGACGTGCCATACGTGGTTCTAACACTAGTTATTGCTCCCTCGTACATATCCTTAATCACATCAACATATTTAGTAGGCACTTTTTTTCCTTTCAAGGACCCACTACATAACACTCCTAGGAACCCTATATATATTTATAATTTTATATATCTTAAATTCTTAATGAGCCTACCAACCGAGCCTAGCTCCGGCTCGGCTCGTTAAGCTTAACGAGCAGGCTCGGCTCGGCTCGTTAACAATTCAAGCCGAGCTCGAGCCAAGCCCATACTGAGTCGAGCCCGAGCAAGCTTCCGAGCCCGAGCCAAAATTGACACCCCTAAGTGACAGCTTTAAAAACACCTTGCTGTTAGAAATTTCGGAACATGGGACGCACTTACCAAATGTTTTTTTTCCTTTTTCTTTGGGCGATGATAAATTCGCAACCCCAACTAGGATAATTCGCATCACTTTAACTTGGAAAAGAGGTGTGAATTATCCTACTGGGTGTGCTCTTTCTTTTCATTTTGCTATGCGGAATTGCATCAGTAAACCACAGACCAAAATATCGAGTCGAGTCTAGCGTTTCCGTTAACTCATATTTCCTTCTCCATAAAGGGCTGCAACTCGGGTCAGGTTGGGTTAGGTTGAATCCAACCCGAAACTCTAAATCGTCAACTTGAACCCGACCTGACTCGACTCTTAACCCAGTAGAGGCTAACCTGACCCAACCTGAAAAATTAATATCTCAACCTGAACACAACCCGATTTTCAAATCTGGTCGGTTAGCCCGGTTATAATGATATCTTGCTGGTAAACTTGTTTGAAATGGTGATTGCATCTCTTTGACCTTCAGGTTTTATGTTCTAAAGTGGAAAAAGGTCAAAAAAATTTAAAAAAAATATTGGGTTCTGATGTCGGTTGGGTTGCCCAACAGTCCAACACCTTAACCCTACTCCAACTCGGGTTCAACTTCCTCACCCCGAACCCGAATCTGACCCGACTCAGAGACAACCCAACCCGTGATTTTTTTAGGTTGAACGTGACCCGAGTTGCACCCCTATTCTCGAGGGTTATTCTGTCAGTGCCACCCTAATTGGCTCGGTTTTATCAGCTAACGACTGAAGCATGCCATTGGTAAATGTCTAGAAAACCCCTTGCTAATTAATAGAAAAATCGACCCCCTAATATCTTAAGGGGGGGGGGGGCGTTAGTCGCGGGGGATTTTAATGCGCGGACATTAATGTGCGGACTTCTCCATATTGTCCGTGACTCTTTGGGGACTTGGACTTTAATGTGCGGACACTTGGGACTTTGGGGAATCTAGCGGGGACTTTTTACAGTCATGCGGACATTGAAATCACCCGTTAGCCATCAACAAATACATGAATTTAAAGTCCTAGAGTTTTAATAATCAATTTTTACAATGATCCATGTATTTGTGGGCCCTACTAAAATATCTAAGTTTTATTGTGCATTTATGGGTCCTACTAAAGTAGTCATTCATTTTGGATAGGGTCATACACTCATATGTCTAGTGTCTCCAAGGAAACTACGCTCCTAGAAAGATTTTTTTTGCAAGGATCAGTTCCCATAGTAGCTACTATGTTTTTCATAAGAATATTTAAGGCAATGCCAATAAAATAGATTAAAAAGTTAAAGGATCTTGGTGGATTTGAACCACCATCCTCTTGAGAAATATTTGGTTGTAAGTAATTTCCCAAGTGCTCTACCATTTGAGCTAAAGATCCACATCTTGAATGTATCTTAAACATATGAAATTGAAGCAGGAGCAAAGCGTGGGTAAAACTAAAACCCAAAAAGCAAAAATATCAAATCCAAGAAGTGAAAATTGCTTCTGCTGTCTTCTAAAAGGGGTGATAGTGTTCCAACAAGCTATAAATAAGATGTCCTAACAAGCTACTTCTCAAATGAGTTGTTATGTGAAAATTGCTTCTCATATCTTTCGAAAGGAAGATCTCATAACCTTGTTCTAACAAACTTGTTTCGGTAAAAAAAAAATCAAGGTAGCCAAACATGCCCTTCATGTGAAGTAGAAACAAATAAATTGCAAGGTCCCTTGGACGCATGCTAAAACATTGCAAGAAAAATGCATAATATTTAAGATTTTAGTCACAAAACGACCCGATCATATAGCTGTTGTGGACCCCGATCCGGGAGAGAGGCGGGGGACGAGCCCCTACGAGCAGTCTCAAGATCATCCACGTGAATGGAGAGCTCTACCAAGGAACTCTCGAAAGAAGTGCCCCTCACAGCATGAGTGGCGATATAAGGTGAGATACCTCTCGATTCGGGGACTAGCCCAGATTCGAGGCGTACCTTAAACAAAGAAGAGTCGCCATCCAAGGAAGTGGGCTCTGGATCCCATACTATGCTCTGTTGCAACGGATAACCAGAGATATAAAAAGAAGGTTCGTGCCTGGTTACGAATTTGGAAGGACCGATGAGCACCTCGTCCGGCCAAGTGCAAGCACCTGGTCTCTTATGCCATTTATTATTAATTTTGAAGAGTTTTGAGCGGAAGTCATGTGAAAGGGGAACATATATCTCCGAGAAGACATCTACCTAATCATGCATGTCTCAGAGATGAATAATAAACACACACAAAATAAATGAAAGAAGTGTCGCCTAAGAATATCTAAGTTATGAATGTCATACCTAATTGGTGTCTGAGTTCTGATGTGCAAACACATGCATGCTATAGTTAAAGGTATAGGATCTGTACACGAAAGTAAGAAAACATAGCAAAACACACAACACAAATCAATTATATACATGACTGGACAAGACAAATCCTACAACTCTAATGTAAGACTTGACTCAGACCAAGATGGCTGTCCACCCTGGCTGCTCTACGTATCCCGGCCTCGGGAAGAATCAGAGTCGACGTAGTTCGATGACCTATTCTAAACTACGATGCCTAACCATCTAGAACCGCTATCCTAGACTCGATTCACTAGACTCGACTGATTTTTAAAGCTTTTTTTGCACAATTGCTTAAGTTCATGTGAATTATAAGTTTTAGGACTCTCTATATGCCCTAACTAATGCAAGTTGGTTAGCCTTAAGCTGATGCAGGTGGGCCCTACATCCTATGTGTATCTAGGCTGTGCAACCTAATGAAAATCATGGGCTGACTATATGCTTCCTAGTCTAGCCATCGGTTCGGCTAAATGTCTAACCGATCGACTCGAGGCCTCCTAACTCTAGGGACACTCACACGACATGACACACTATATCAATACAAATTAGGACAACCTCCTAACTCTAAAACACCCCAAACAACTAGGACAGACTCCTAACTCTAGGGAAAGATTTTTTTGAAACGGTTTTGAAGACTTTTGTAATTTTGAAAGGTTTGAAATGTTTATTTTTAAAGGTTTGGCTGGACCTGGGATAAAGATCCCAAGCTGCACTACGTACCCCGTGAAAGAGGATCAAGCCAACGTAGTTCAGAAAAGATTATCCTAACTACTCTGAATGACTCAAGATTTTTAAGATTTTTGGTTTTTAAAATGTTTTTGTTATTTTTGACACAAGAGGACAGAATCCTATCATCATAAGGGGAGGACAGACTCCTGATATCCCGCAAAGGTTGGACAACATCCTATGCTTTGCGGAGGAAAAAGACAGAATCACGACTCTGCAAGGGTTGGACAGCATCCTATACCTTGTAAGAGTGGATAAAAACACATGATTTGTTTAGAGGTTGGAAAGAATCCTAACCCCTATGATGATAGGACTGACTCATGAAAGACTGACTCTCTAACTAAGGACAGACTCCTATGGTAAAGGACTGACTCTCAAACTGGTGACTCTAAGAGAGGTGCTAAAGAGACGTGGCATGTCTCCTAGGGGTGGACTTACTAATGAGATAAAGCTTGTCTCTAAAGGATATAAATTTCTTTGAATGAGACATAGCCTGTCTCCCTGAGGGTAAGCTTTTCTACGAGACAAAGCATGTCTCTCTAAACAGGTGTGACTTTCTACGAGACAAAGCATGTCTCCTAACAAGATAAGACATTTCTGCACGAGACATAGCTTGTCTCCTAATAGGGTAAGACATTCATGTTGAGACATAGCTTGTCTCCCTAAAAGGGTTTGATTTTTCTGTTGAGACATAGCTTGTCTCTCTAAAAGGATGATAACCACTCCAATAAATGAGACATGGCCTGTCTCCTAAGAAGGCTTTAGATAGCTCTTTCATTGCCCTTACAATAATAAGGCTCCTATGTTTAAGGGTATCCAAAAGATTGAGCAAGTTTTAAAACAAAAAGAGGGGAGCGCTATTCAGACTGTGCAAGTCCCCTAAGGATGGGCTTGGGCTAACGCTTTCATCGCCCTTGCAATGATAAGGCTACTGAGGTCTAGGGGATACTCATCTAAAAGATTGGGCAAGTCTTTTGAATAGAAGAGGGGAGTGCTACTTGGACTGAGCAAATCCCCTAATGATCATTGACACCTTTATATTAACATCCTTTAAAAGAAGATTTCCCGAATCAATCAAAATGAGAGTGCCACTATTGGAAGAAAGTGAATTCAGATATCAGCCCTGTACATCCTAGGGAAATGGAAATTTCAGCAGTCCTCTATGACATAAAAAAAAAAGAAAAGCAAAATGGATATGAGCATCCAATCTTCACTGTTCGATCAAATCTGAGGGAATGGGAGAATTGAAAGAAAAACCCTACTGCTAGTGAAAACACTTCAAAATGAAATAATCGAATCAATTTTTAATCAAGCCGTGTACTTCTTACATGTGTAATAAGAAATCCTAGAAGAACTAGACCATAGCAATCCAAAAGACTAAATATACTAACAACTGAACATTTCCATTTTTATTATCTTGAATTCACACACAGGGCAAACTTGAATCTCACAAGGTATGCTCTTTACAACAAGCAACATTCTTTTAGAACTATCCCCAAGAAATGGTTAAATCACGCCCCTGCTTATGAAACTATAACCAACAAGTATAGATATACCTGATCATATAGCACTAAAAATCATTTCATCTTTTGTAAAAAAATATATCTCAAAACATTATCACAATTTCCAAATAACTCTAAAAAAAAATTCTTTGAAACAGAGCATATAAACTGATTCTATTCATATTAGAACCTGATTGTATCAATTTCATTCATTTTTTATGTTAATTTGATTTTCAAATTAAGATGAAAACTTATATACAGTTAAAATGAATTCAATCCAAAACAGAAATTGCTAATTCAAAAATTAAATAAGAGTGAACATATAGAATCAAATACAACACTCATAAGAGAAGAGAATAAGCATTACCTCTTTTTGCTGTCTTTTATTCCTCTAAAACTTTGGAAGACCAAAGTGACGAGCCTTTATTTGCAAATGCTCAAACAAGAGAATCCGTCCAAGCTTTCCCCTGTTTAACCCTTTCTTTTTCCTCTAATTTCTTTATGTTTCAACATCATAGAAATTCCCAAATCTTTCTCTAGCTTTTCTATGTCTCTGTAAATAGTTAACGTCCGCTCCAAAATTCTCTCGATCTCAGTTTCAGATCTCTCTAATTCTCCATTGATTTTCTATTAAGAACTCCTCTTTCTCTGCCATTTCTTGAATTGATTTTAGCAAGCGACAGATGAGATTTTAAAGAATCTGTGGACATAATCTTTTTCATTTTCTTGCTGTGATTAATCTTCAAATGATGATATTTGAGAAAAAATTTGACATGAGTTATGGTTTACAACTGCAAATCTATGATTTCTATGAAGATCTTCCAAACAAAGGATCTGATGAACAAAGGAAGAAGAAATAGGTGAAGAATACTGACAATTTAGCCATGATTCCGGCAAGTTTTGCCGAAAAAAAATAGATAAGAATCTAAGAAGTATTCGTCGAAGAACAGAGATCACAATCGGATCTAGGGTTTATAAGAGTTGAAAAGCATTCCTAGGGTTTTTTTTTTTTTTTTTGAGAAGAAAAAATAATACAAGCAATAACTTCGAAGATCTAAAGGAGAAATGGAGAAAAGGTATCAGACCGGAGCTCTGGCAAGTTGCCGGAGAGGCAATCAGAGAAGATGACCTGAGCAGGAGGAGCTATGGTTAGAGTTTTGAAAGCTAGGGTTTAGACTAGGGTCTAACAAAAGAACTCAACAACTTAATGAAAGAAGGAGAAGGAGAATAGAAGATATGACCGGGGCTTACCGGAGAAGAGGATCGGAGCCTTGCCGGAGAAGAAAAAGGAGGAGATGAAACCCTAGCTCTCTCTCTCTCTCTCTCTCTCTCTCGTTGTTGCTCCTCGTAGATCTGATTTCTAAGAAAGAGAAAAGAGCTTGAGCTTTAACTGAGGTCGGCTGGAGCTAGGGTGTTGCCGGAGATGAGAATCGGTGGACAAGGGTTTCGCACAGATCTCGCTCTCTCTCGGATTTTTTTCTTTTTTTTCTTTGTTTTTTTATAAGAAAATAAGGGTGATGATATTGGCACTACCGAGATTAGGCGCGCAATTTTTTTTGATAAGGCGCGCCCTCAAATTTTGTCTTATTTGGCTCGGGCGCGTCCTCCACAGGATACATTCACCGCCCTTTCTGGCTTTGCACCGCGACACTATCTCGGCTCGTTTGCTAGGCAAACGCGCTCGGATTTTGATAAAATCTTACAGGAACCTAGATGAGACCCTAACCTAGCTTAGGGTGAAGTTTGGGACCCTAATTCATTCATTTGATGGGGTTTTGCTCAAGCAAGAGAGATTTAGGGCACGGTCAAAATGGCGTGTCTACAGCTGCAAAGGCAGAGAATTAAAGATGTTAAATTAGACATCAAGTAACTGTTACTAGGATCCAACCAAGACATTACAGATCATATAAAATTCCAACAATGACTATAAAACATATTACTGGCATAGAAAGATGCAAACTAAAAAGGATGTACAAACATTTTGGACATGAATATGCATATTCCAAATAGGGAGAATGAGCTGAAGTCAAGAACATGAAATCTTGATAGAAATTATGGAGAAGGGAATCATGATCAATAGAAATTTGATAGACGTAACGTAGAAATCCATCAATGATCATGCACATCCTCTTAATTACGAATTAAGCAAAACACAGAAACACCAAACAATAAACCAAATTGCAATCGTGAATATCTACCAATGAAGCCAATTCCTCTACCTACAAAATCTATGAAAAGATGAGCATCTTAAAGTCGAATGACGTCCAAACCCAATACCCATCACAATGCACCAAATTGAAACAAAAACAACCAACCCAGAATTAGATTTTTGTCAGGATAAACTACCCTAAAATCTCTGATCCGGGAAAGAGAATGAAAGTTGCAGTTCAAATTAGAAAGACTAATATGAAACCTTAGATATTGTTGAGTATCACCTCATATGCAGGATTACTGAATGTTGAACACCATCTAGATGCTCCCCTACCAGCAAGACAAAAGGAATACAAACAAATCATGGTGTATTAACAACAACAATGTTGGTTATTCAAGTTGATCCAAGGTTACTAGGCTTAATCAGGCCGTTATGGAGCCAATTGCTACAGCCTTGGGTTCTATTCTACAAATCCAATTGTACAGAAACAAAAATTAAACATGGTCACAAATTACAAAACAGAAAGCAACATTTTGCCTCTACCTCAATTCTTTCACAAATTAAAGATTAGAAAGAACAATAGAAACCATGTATATCTATGTGTATATCTATTTCCCAAAAACATACTTCGCCAAAAGTAAAGAAAACAACAAATTCAAACCCTAAAATTCCAGTGATGCAGCAGCTCACCAGCTAGGGCTCAAATTGGAGAGGAAAAGATCGAATCGCGACACAATCTATGGAATTTTTAAAATACCACCTATTTCAGCGAGACAATTTCTTGCTCCTATTTACTTATAACGTGAACTTAAAGGTCACGCCTGGCTGGAAGTACCCGGATTTCAAAAACTTACGACTAAGGGGTTACTTTGGAATTCCGCTGAAAAGGCACGCGCCACTAACGAGTTACTTGTGAAGTCTCGCAAAGGTCGTGTGAATCCTGTAGACACCCCATTTTGACCGGACCATTTTCCCCAAAAATCAAATAAATTTCTGAAATTGAGTAAATTCCCGAAGGAAGTGGGCCCCAAGCGAGGAGAGAGAACTGAATTTTAACAGTCCATTGTACTTACCCATAGGTACAAAGTTCCCAAAAGATGGTTAATATTTCAAGAGCGTACCCGCAAAATTTTAAGTGAAATGGACAAAAATATTTAGTAAAGGCTAGCTGTGGTTGTGCCGTTATCAAAACTGGGTTTGGGCCAACATCGGTTCCTAAATGAAAGGTAAAGGAGAGTGAAACATCCAGCATAGGTGTGCCAATACCAAACCCTTTTATAAAAAAAAGAAAAAGAAAAGAAGTAATGATATGTTAGTCCCTTCCCCTTATCTAGACACCCTTACAGGATAAAAGAGTAGTCATGAATACATTTAAAGGGGTCTGTCCAATTAAGCAAGGGGGTATGAGTTTATCATTTCCCTTATAAAAACCTCCACCGAATTAGGGGTTAGGGGAGAGAGTATCCCCATTTTCTAAAAACGAAAACAGAGAGTAGCAGAGAGAGGGACCGAGAAGAGATAATGAGGAGAGAAAAAAGGGAGCCATCGTCCCCACCAAGTCACCGCGCCTCCATCTTTGTCGCCACCCCCATCTTCTCCGCCCTTATCTCCATTAACACCATCTCAATCCCCCAACCATCTTCTTCACCACCACGTCTAACCCATTTCCACTCCCAACCATCCAAACCAGCCACCATCTCCAAGCTTTTCATGGCATATACCCACTCACCCAATCCCATCCGAATCCGACCCTAGCTAGCCTCCACCTCCACCTTCATTTCTCAGCCACCGCTTCAACTTTCTCCTCCGGGAACCCTCGCCTGAATCCGGCCAAAATCCCTTTGAATCCACCATCTCTTTTTCATCTTAGATTTCTGGAGATTCTTCATTTTATTTCAACAAGGAGAGAGAGAAAGAGATTCCCATCGTATTCCTCGGCAATCTTGCCGGAGCTCCGGAATCCGAACCCCAAATCCGGCCAAGCCATCTTCATCTTCCTCCATTGAAATTCCCAAACCCTCTTCTCTACCAACCCTTGATCTCCCTCTAGCTTTAGAACTTTAGCTTGAAACCCATTTCTTCAACCTTCTTCCACCTCCATTCAATTTTTTCTTAGCCACCACCATCCCCATATTCTTCTCCTCCATTTTCTACACCATCAAACCTCCATTGACAAATCCCCATTAATTCCGGCCCGGAATCCGACCATCCTCCCGCCGGTCAAGCACTACAATCATTTCACTCCTCCACCTTCACCATTAAACCTTCCATTTGCAGCCCCTCTTACCAACATCCCTTCAAGCCACTACCCCACC
This sequence comes from Tasmannia lanceolata, assembly GCF_043159265.1. NCBI lineage: Eukaryota > Viridiplantae > Streptophyta > Magnoliopsida > Canellales > Winteraceae > Tasmannia > Tasmannia lanceolata. The sequence goes on along the minus strand of NW_027518690.1, from coordinate 46,379,464 downwards.
ATCTTATTCATCCACCATTACCACAACAGTAGCTCCAAAACCTCATTTCCCATCATCTCTCGTTCCATCGACAATCTTCGTCAAATCCGACGGATCCCATCAGATCCGGCAACAAATATTTCTCTGTCGTCTATAATCCGTTGAATTCGGTCAATATTCATCAAAGTGGATCATTACAGAACTCCAGCGGAACAACACAAAGAGGACCCATCGCCCAACACAAGGTGATCTTCTATCTTTTCAATTCGTTAATCAGAATGCGGGTTCTATGATGGTTGTTTCTGTCCACTGCTTGTTTGATGATGCTCATTTCCCGTTTCTTATTTCCCTTGCTTTTTATTCCATGACCATCTTTATTGTCTGTTTCCATGGCCAAAGTTAGGCTTCTCTATTCAGTAGGCTGTTTAATAATCTTGTGGAGTGAAAGAGTTAGTTGAATCATTGTCCTTGAGTAATTAGAAAACTTTTCTTTTCCTCATATGCGAATTACTTATACCACCAAGGCTTTATTATTTACATACAAATTGCTTGCTGTCCTCTGTTGAAGTTAGTTCCTAAAGAAAATATCATGAAGCACATTGATCTCTAATGGTAGTGTGCGATTATCAAAACAGGGTGTGGCCCATGTCATTGCTTTAGCTGATGATATAGACACTATTATGTTGAATAATTGCACAAGCCAAATGTGTTTCTACTGTCCTAACTAATCTTCCATGACCCTTAGGTTGCTCAAGGAGCCTTAAATTCATACAGCATAGATAGGCTCCCTTGAGGATGATGTTGTTATAAACTTATAATGTATGCGAGATTTCCTAATTAGTTTCTTATGCATGACTGAATGATACTAGCTGAAATGTGTTCGAATGCATGCTTATTTGATTTGCTTCAAAAAGCTATTTTCTGTCTAAAAGAAATTATCAGAGTCTAAACTTGTTTGTTGGCTAGTGTATTGATGTCACAACATGGGACTGCTAAATGTCAAGTCATGGTTGTATTCTTGTCACTTTCCTATCTAGCCCAACAGGTTTTAATATTTATATGGATGACAGAGATCGTAGTGTTAATATCAAAACATAGTAGTGTTACTCTCGCTTCTCTATCCAACAGCTTTACCCTCTTTTCTTTCAATATTGGCTTGTGAATCTGGTGTGTTGTTACTACTTCCAAATGTAGTTTGCGCTAATCCCTGTTAGGAGCAGTAAGAACCACTTGACAATCCTTTGAATACCATAAGGCAGATTGAGTTGGGGTAACTTTGGGAGAGCTGCATCATCATCATTTCTCAGATGAAGCTAACCTGTGGTATCTAGCTAATTGCAGCCCCGCCTTATCCCTTTCTTTCCTTGAACTCGTTAATCCCTTGGAAATTGCAATAACCTTTGGAAGCGGTCTGATGAACACTGAAAGCGAAGGTAGGTTAGTGCAAGTGTTTGAACATCGCAGTGTTAATATCATTTCCCTAATCAATTCAACCATACCTCGACGGTATCGCGACCCCAACTTGTCTCTCTCTTTTTTTTTAAGGAGGTTCGTTAGCGTCCACTGCGAATGGCATTTTGCAATTGTGTTGTTGTATGTGAGGACAACCATATCAGCTCACTTTCCATCAGATTTTGTCTTCATTTATGATGAGGCTATTCAGAGCCCCACCGTCATTTCCTCATTCCTCTTCCCGCGGATTTTGCTTCAACATACGAATTTTGTTTCGGTTCCTGTGACCCTCATCCGCTTCCGAGAGGGCAGTGATGAAGCCATCATTTACCCCTCCTGCCTGCTTTCTATCCTTAGGGACTTCACGGGGTTCTGGGTTTTATTTCTTTTCGGGTCATCTCTTCACGCGTTCCTCGGGATCCTCTTTGAGTTTCGGGATTCCCTTTAATCATGGGAACACTTTGTCGGGTTGAGGCGATGACGGACGACAACCTCTTGAGCCAAAACCCCCTTTCAATCAAAAGGAATAAGAATACATAAAAATCAAATAACAAAAATCCAAAAAACATAAAAAAACACTCAAAGCGTATTTCGAAAAGCTGTTTCGAACTACGTTGGCTTGATCCCTTTCCACAGGGTACGTAGGCAGCTTGGGATCTTCGTCCCAAGTTCAGTCAAACTTTTCTAAAAAACCTTTCAAACCTTTCAAAACAAAACCAAAATGGGCAAGGATGGTGATTGCCTGGTCATTCAGAGCCCTCTTTTCATTTCATTTTCGATCTTGATCGTGGTTTTTCGGTTTTCACCGATTTTTCGACGTTTTATTGGGTTTTGGGACGGGTGACGACGTAGCGTGTCCCCTTCACAAGGATTGTCCTCGCTGAGCCCAACGATAGGCTATGACGATCGTGAGACTTGTCTGATCTTTAGCGGATTAGGATCGAGAGCTCGATTCTTTAGAATCGCTCTCTGAGTCTATCGTATGTCCCCTTTTCTTTTCCCTGGCATTGTTGGTTCTTGCATATCGTCGATTTTCCGATCCCTTTCTTTCCTTGCATCTTTTAGCTCATGGTGTGTTTGTCTTGGCTTTCTTATGTATTACTTTTAGCTTGTTTACCTTTTTTAGCATGTGATTGATTACTATTTTCTTAGCATTATCTCTTGTATAGGCTCGCATGCTAGTGTGTTTATTCTATTGCTTTGGTAGTTTACTGCTGTGCTTATCTATCCTCTCGCATGCTTAGTTGTAGCATTTATTCTTTCATCTTATCTTGATTATCTGCTTAGACGTAGTTCTTTACTATTTTTCCTGATTATCTCTTCTTATTTGTCGTTATCTGCTTAACTGTTGCTGTGCATGCGGATGTTACTGCTTTCCTAGATGTGATGGGTTAGGATTAGATGCGGTGAGTTAGGATTTGGATGTTTATTTGCTTTTGCCCATCCCCGGGTCATGCATGCTTAGATAGACGTTTCCTCGGGGGTACTCGTTCCCATTTCACATGATTTTCGCCCAAAACTCTTCGAAATTAATTAAAAATGGCATAAGAGACAAGGTGCTTGCACTTGGGCGAATTGGGGGCGCTTAACACCTTCCCCATTCGTCACCAGGCACGAACTTTTGTATCTCTGGTTATCCGTTGCAACAGAGTATTTCATGGGATCCAGGACCTACTTCCTTGGATGGCGACTCTTCTTTGTTATATGTACATCTTGGTTCTGGGCTAGTCCTTGAATCAAGAGGTATCTCATTCATATAGCCACCCATGCTGTGAGTGGCATCATTTCGAGAGTTCCTTGGTAGAGCTCTCCTTCACATTATGGAGATCTTAAAGGATTGACGTGGGATCTCGTGTCCCTCGCTCACCGTCATCGGGATCGGAGTCCACAAATCCTTCCCGACTAACCCCCCCTAAATCGACCCCTATGTGTCTTTGTCTCTCCTCTGGGTTAAATTTGTCTCTCCTCTGGGTTAAAGAGGAGAGAGACACATATGAGTCAATTTAAGGTACAGGGGTTCGATTTATCACTCTCCTATTGGCTCTACCTTGTTTTGATATTTGCACAAAATCTGCTTGTCTATTATTAGTTAAACACCTCTCAAAGTTGTTAAACTTCCCTAAAAGCTCTCAAAAGCCCCATTTAAATAGAAAATACAATACGAGTTTGTGCAATTATTAAATTAAAACATTGTAATGCCAATATAGTATCCAATCGAAATTCCAAAACAAAGACTTTTTCTACCTAATAAAGAGGCTACTAATTTAGCACTGGCAAGTTTTGATAACTGCACTAACTCACCTTGTCTTTGCTTATATAAATGTCACTTTCTTTTTGCACTTTTTTCACAAGTTATGTAGCGCGAAAGTCGTAGAACCAAATGCCACTCCTCTCCATTTTACTCACACGTTTCCCTTCTCCCCCACTGTTCCTCCTCTTACCTCCATCTCTGATTTCATCATTCCTCTTTCATCAGAATAAAAAAAAACTAGGGCAAAAGAAAAGGAAAATGAGAAGTACACAATTTCCCATCATTCAGCCATGAATATCTTCCGATTTGCAGGCGACATGACTCATCTGGTAAGTGTTTTAGTTCTCCTCCTCAAAATCTATGCAACTAAATCCTGTGCAGGTACTTCAATTTCACAATTCTCTAATTAGGGTAGGGTTTCTGTTGAGTTTACCTAATTTCACAATTCTCCGCACAATTTTCCCTATGTTTTTTGTGTTAGGGATTTCTCTCAAGACACAAGAGCTCTACGCGCTGGTTTTTGGATCTCTTCTCTGATTTTATCTCCCTTTACAATACGGTGATGAAGGTAGTGTTTATAGGGAGCTCGATTTTGATCGTGTGGTGTATGAGGATGCATCCAGTTATTCGTCGATCGTACGATGGAGATCAGGACACGTTTCGGCATTATTTTCTTGTGGCAGGAAGCTTTTTCCTTGCTTTTCTCATCCACACGACTGTTTTACCTTCGGAGAGGTGATTTATGAGTTCAATTTTTCTTTAGGGTTTTGATACGTGTCTTAACTCTTTTTCTACCCTTGATCTTTTAGATTCAGTAGTTACTTATGGATACGTATTTATCTCTTTATTTCTTTATGTGTTAGATTTAGTTGGTTAGAATGAGATAGCTATTAGTTAGGATGAGATAGCTATCACAAGTGATTGAGTTGTTATGGGAATCTCTTGGGTGTTGGTGATTTCCTTATTAATTTTGTAACAGACGTTGGGGTGGAAGAAGAACAGACAACTTTGTTTCGTATTGTATTTGGAGGTTGGGTTCCCCTCGAAGTGAACCACACTATCAATCTTTTATTTTATCTTCTACTTAAGCTCGGTATCAGTGGAATCAGAGCCGGTTCTGTCACCATGTCCGACCGAGCAGACAAGGATGACCGCTTTCAGGAGATGATGGCTCGTCAGGAAGAGATTCTCGAGAAGCTCTCTGCGTTGGATGTTAAGTATGAGCAACTGTCTCAGTCAATCCAGAAAGAGAAGGGAGAACAATCCGAGATTCGTTCCGATTTTCGTCAAGCTCGCACAGATGGTGGAGATCCATCCCATACGGGATCTGTTGGGTCCATCCAATCGAGGACGATCAAGCTAAACTTTCCAGCCTTTGATGGAGGGGATCCGTCTGGCTGGATCTATTGTGCGGAACAATTCTTTTCCTACCACAGAACACCCCGAAATGAATGGCTAACCGTTGCATCCTTCCACTTACAGGGCGAAGCTTTGCAGTGGTATCGTTGGTTCTAGAAGACATCGGTTTGCATATCTTGGGGAGGAATAAGGAGCTTTGGCTTGGTCGAATGATGCCGTCCTGCAGCATGGTTCGGACTATCTTCTCGATTTCATTCTTTTGATAGTGTTGGTACCGATAAGGCCGTAGAAACGCGGGCTTGCTATCTTTATGAAGTGGGATTCGATGATGCTGTGTCCGAACTAGCGGTAACCCCTGGGGCTCTGAAAAGACATCCTTGAATTGATCAAGCAAACTCTTCATATTTGGTTCCATCACAGGTTCTTCGCGGGTTGTCTCTAATCCAATTAGTTGAAGTAGAAATCCTTGCTTGCCTTTTCTCATGCTATGACCAACTTCCTCTTTTCCAATCCCTTTCATATCAGTAACCTTCTTGCTTTGTAGTGTGTATCTCTTTCCGTCATGAGAAAACTCCATAGATAATTTGGAGAAGTCCCACATAATCGGTCCTAGAGTTCTCAACCAATATGCTCCGAGAACCACATCGCAACCCCCTAAGGGAAGGATGAAGAAGTCAGTACAAGCCTTAAAACCTTGGACACAAAGAATCAGGTTGGAACACTTCCCTTTGCTCATCAGCCGTTCTCCATTGGCCACCATAACCTCCAGATTCCCTCTGTTTTTTGGGTTCAGTCCAGTCTTCATGAGCACCCGTGGGTCTAAGAAATTATGGGTACTACCCGAGTCTATGAGTATAGTGATTCGGGCCTTACCAATAACACCTTGGCCACGCATGGTTTGGGTGCTTCTGCTCCAGCAATAGCACATACAGAAATCTCTGGCGTTGGGCCACCACCTTCTTCGATCGGGTTCGACTCGTCATCCCCAAGCTCATGGTCTAATTCGTCTTCATCTCCACGTTCAATAAGAAATAATTTTTGTACTTTGCAGCGATGCCCTGGGTAGTACTTCTCATCGCAATTGTAACAAAGTCCTCGATCACGCCTTTCCTTTGCCTCTGCAGGTGTTAACCTTTTAATAGGAGGCAAAGTAGTCCTTGTATCTGAAGGGCCTTGCATGGGCATGGGTTTAATGGGCTCTTCCCGATTCTGCCAACGCCGTGCGACTATTTTTTCGTCTTGCAATCGGGCTAAGCCGATTGCTGCTGTTAACGTTGTGGGCTTGAACATTTGGACATCCAAGCAAATCTCCTCACGTAGACCCCATACGAAACAACTAGTAAGGAAACCTTCAGTCTACTTGTCAAGAAACGTGATGGAAGTTGGCGTTTCTGTGTCGATTCTCGATCCCTCAATCGAGACACCATTAAAGATAAGTACCCTATCCCCGTTATTGATGAATTCATTGATGAATTACACGGGGCTGGTTGGTTCTCTAAGTTAGATTTACGATCTGGTTATCATCAGATCCGGATGAATCCCTTAGATATTCACAAAACAGCTTTTCGAACCCATGAGGGTCATTATGAGTTTTTGGTAATGCCCTTTGGGCTTACTAATGCACCCTCCACTTTTCAATGCCTCATGAATGATATATTTCGACCTTTTCTTAGAAGGTTCATACTTGTCTTCTTTGATGATATACTGGTCTATAGTAAGACACATGAGGAGCATTTGGACCATCTTAAAATAGCTCTTGACACTCTACGAGATCATCATCTTTTGCTAAGAGGTCGAAATGCAGGTTTGGACAGACAAGTGTTGACTATCTTGGGCATATCATTTCAATCGAAGGTGTTGCACCAGATCCTGATAAAATTTCTTGTATTCAGTCATGGCCCAAGCCAACAACACCCAAGGCCCTACGAGGTTTCCTAGGTCTCACCGGATATTATCAGAAATTTATAAAGAAATATGGTGAGATCGCAGCCCCCCTTACAAGCCCTTTTGCGTAAGAACGCATTTTCTTGGAGTGCTGCAGCTGACGTTGCCTTCACACGACTACAGCAAGTCATGATTTCTCCCCCTGTTCTTGCTCTGCCAGATTTCAATAAAGAGTTCGTGGTAGAATGTGATGCTTCTGGAAATGGGCTTGGAGGTGTGCTCATGCAAGAGGAGAAGCCCATAGCCTTTATAAGCCAAGCTCTTAAAGGAAAAAGCCGCTCATTATCGACGTACAAAAAGGAATTATTGGCCCTTGTGGTTTGTGTTCAGAAGTGGCGTCCCTACTTGAGAGGATAGCGCTTCATTGTTCGTACCGATCAGCGTAGTTTGAAATTCCTTTTGGAGCAGCGGATCACCACCCCAGCACAAGAGAAATGGCTTGTTAAGCTACTTGGCTATAACTACGAGGTCGTGTACAAGAGGGGCCGCGAAAATATGGTTGCCGATTCCGTATCCCGGCGTGAAGAAGAGGTCCAATCTCATGCCATGTCAGTCGCTATTCCGATTTGGTTGGACCAAGTCCGATTGGAATATGAAACAGATGGATATCTTCAAGAAAAGCTTAAACAATGGCAGCAAGGAGAGTTAGATTCAAATCGCTATCAACTTCTTCAAGGAGTGCTTATTATAAAGATTGGCTACTTATTGGACCATCTTCTGCTCTTATAGATGCTATTCTCAAGGACTTTCACACGACTCCTACAGGGGGTCATTCGGGCTTCCACCCCACCCTACAAAGGATTAGAGCCGCATTCTACTGGCCTAAAATGCATTCTCAGGTTCGTCGTTACATACGGGAGTGCGATATTTGCCAAATGACCAAGAACGAGAATACGGCCCCAGCCGGTTTGCTACAACCATTGCCCATTCCTAACCGCATTTGGATCGACATTTCTATGGATTTCGTGGAGGGTCTTCCTACCTCACAAGGTAAAAATGCTATCTTTGTGGTGGTTGATCGATTGTCCAAATATGCCCATTTTATTACATTGTCACATCCTTACACTACAACAACAGTTGCTCAACTCTTCATCGAGCATGTTTTTAAGTTGCATGGAATGCCACGAACCATTGTGAGTGATCGTGGAGCCACTTTCATCAGTACTTTCTGGCAAGAGCTCTTCAGGAGCCCATCTCAACATGAGCACCGCCTACCATCCCCAAACTGATGGCCAGACGGAGGTAGTAAATCGGTGTCTTGAAAATTATTTAAGGTGCTTCACGGGTTTCAAGCCTAAGGACTGGGTGAAATGGATTCCATGGGCCGAGTGGTGGTACAATACATCTTACCATTCGGCTATACGAATGAGCCCTTTCGAAGCCGTATACGGAATCACGACTCCAAACATCCTCACCTATGTGCCAGGCACCACAAAGGTCGAAGCCGTCGACAAATTATTACGTGAAAGGGATACTGTTTTGAGTATGTTAAAGGAGAATCTGTTAATGGCACAAGAACGGATGAAGCGTAATGCTGACCGCCATCACACGGAACGCGAGTTTAAAGTGGGGGACTGGGTTTACCTGCGGCTCCAACCTTGTCGCCAAATGTCTGTTGCAACTCGACAATCCTTGAAATTATCCCCAAGGTACTATGGGCCTTTTCAAGTTATTGAAAAAGTCAGTCCAGTTGCATACAAGCTCGATTTGCCGGCATCTTCGCTTATTCACCCGGTGTTTCATGTCTCAAACATGAAGCCAAAGCTAGGGTCGCACATTCAATCAAACCGTGACCTACCCCCTGTCAAGGATGATGGAGTCATTCAGCCCCCGCTACATGCCATACTTGATCGTCGGATGGTTCGCCGAGGTAACCGCGCTGGCACTGAAGTTTTGATTCAATGGGAAGGCGCCAATACAGACGATGCAACGTGGGAGCGATTTGATAATCTGGTGGCCAAATTTCCAAATGGCCAAATTTCCAAAGGTGAACCTTGTGGACAAGGTTCCTCATTAAGGGGGAAGGAGTGATACATGTCTTAACTCTTTTTCTACCCTTGATCTTTTAGATTCAGCAGTTATGGATACGTATTTATCTCTTTATTTCTTTTTCTGTTAGATTTAGTTGGTTAGGATGAGACAGCTATTAGTTAGGATGACTTTTTTTGTTTGTTTTTTTAATGGTACTAGTTATGACTTGTTACTTCTGATAAAACAAGGAGCCAAGAATTGGAAGAAAAAAAATGAACACTACTTTGGCACTTCTGATAAAACAAGGAACCAAGAATGAAAAAAATGGACAAGTGATGACTTGTTACTTCTTTTGGTTTATTTTTATTTGGAAAATTCATTGTATTTTGAATGTCAACTGCTTATGTTTGCATCCACTACTTTGGCACTTCAATTTCCAGTAGTATAGCTGTTGTTTCTATCATAGCCCTTTTCTTCTATCGTAGGTAAGGTGGGTTTTGGAGGACCAATTTCAATTTATTAATGAAAAATGAATAATCAATTAATCATTACATCCTTGTGTTTTCTTTACCTAGGCTGGGTTTTGGCAGACCCATTTCGGTTTTTTAATGAAAATGAATAAGAAATTAATATTACATCCTTGTGTTTTGTTTTCTATCACAACCATCTACAACAAGCAATTTAAAATCACCAGGAAAAGGACTAGGGTCAACACTAGAAGAATAATAAAGAAAATCTTGCTTACAGAGTCGAAGCTGAAGTCGCCTGTCTCCATGTGGGTGATTCTCTATGAATAATATTTCCTATTTTCCTTTAAACATTTTGAAATCAAGCATAACTAAGGCCTGCAATTCGAGTCAATTTTTCAGAATGCGGCTTGAGCTTTTACCTTAAAATGGGGTCTGGTTTGGGTTGATTCCAATTCATTTTTTACCAAAAGCGCAACCCGACCCGACCCAAGTTGCACGTAAGTCCTCCAGGTTTTCAGGGGCTGTGGGTGGCACCTGACACCCTGTCATTGCTGCTTTTCCAGCTGTTGAATACCGTGGCTGAGCCATTTGTATGATATACAATCTGTTAAATAGAAAAGATAGCTCTTTCTCACACTCTAGTCTCTAACATCACTCTGTTAACCCCAGTCCCAATGTAGGATTTTTAATGCAATTCGCATTTAAGGTTGTATGACATAAATCAAGTAACCAACCTAGAACTACTAGATTCAAACAAAAGGATTCTTTTTTTTTGAAGCATGAATCGATGGATCGAAGTTGAATTCACAAAATTTTTGGATTTTTTGTTCAAGGTTAACTCTATTTCTTCCTCTTTTTGTCGCTTTCTCTCTCCCCCTTTGATGGATTACTTGTAGTACACTAGAAACATGCATGATTTGTTGGATATACATGTTCGCAACATGATTTGAGGGGGGGATTTAGATGTTATTTAAGAAGATCTTGTTGTTATGTCTATTCTTTTATTTTATTTTTCCTTTTTATAATATTTCATTTTCTCTTCCTCTTTTATGGATTAGTTTTGATACATACAAAACATGCATGATTCGTTGGATATTCTTTTTTGAAACAAGATTTGTGAAAATTTCGGTGTTACGGTCTTTTCTTCTTCTTTTTTTGAAAAAAAGGTAACAGGTTGTATTGAAAAAATAAAGATTACAAGTGCCTGTCAACTTGGCAAGGCCCAGAATAAAATGAAGATTACAAGTGCACGTCAATGGGCAAGGGACGGCCCGGAATACAAAAGTGGTCTTGTGGAACCCGACTTGGAAAGGCAATTGACCAATTATTTTTTTTGCAAGGGATATGAGAAAAGAAAAATTCTCTCCCGGTAATCAAGTTGTTTATGTTTTCAATGTACTTGCCCAATTTCCAGAGACCTCCCTCTTTGCCCTTTATCCAGGAGATAACATTGGAAGAGTCACTTTCGAAATATAAAGTCCTTCAATGTTATCTCTGCCTCCATCGAGTGCACTGGTGTCAATGGGGCCAGAAAAGGAATGGATGATGGTGCCACTACTATTCTTGAAAACTCTTACAATATCAACTAGATTGGGGTCACCGAGGGAGCTACCATTGGCATTACGCTTAAGAACATCAGGTGGAGGGGTTTGGTAGCGGGGGCAAGCTTTCAATTTCTGAATTCTTCCCATCATAACAATTTTCCAATTTCTGAGGATGTTGTCAATAGACTAATCCAGTAATCTTTTGTAGCTAAAGTCCAATTTGCAATATTAACTCGAATGCTCCATGAAACCCAATAGAATGAACATGCATTCAAGTTTTCCGTTGGACGATTATGTTAAGGAAAACTGGAAAAGCAATACTCATCACATGTCTGGAAAAGCTCCAAATTCCACGATCCAGTCGCAACTGCGAAATGTTCCACCCCTCCAAAATAGATATTATATTAATAAAACACAGGATTTTTACTCTGGGTTTTATATAAAAAGTACCCCCAAAAAATAAAAAATAAAAATAAAAATAATAATAGCACACACTCTCTCTCTCTTTCTCACACACACACACACAAATCTATTCGTAGCATTAAAAAACATTGGCATTCTTATACCTATCTGGTAACTAACCAACTTCTCCAAAAGCTTAAGCTGTTGGAGAAAGGCGTTATTTATCTTTTATACTTTAACACTCCCTTGCACGTGTGGCCCACTTGGCAAACACGTGGCACATGTGGTCCCACTTTGGGCCGACTATCACATGTGGATTTTTGCTATCCGGGAGGTTTGAACTCGAGACCTTTAGCTCTGATATCATCTTAACCATTACATCGAAGAGAGAGAGAGAGAGAGAGAGAGAGAGAGAGAGAGAGAGAGAGAGAGAGAGAGAGAGAGAAGTTGGAGAAAGACTTGCGTGAATGAGTGAATGCCTCATTCACCGAACACAATTTGTATATTTATGTATAAGTAGGTTATACATAGTAAAAGACTGAAATACCCCTATGGAGGGGTGTGCACATATAAACCATATATACTCAACACTCCCCCTCAAGCTGGAGTATGTATATCATACATTCCCAGCTTGTTACATAGATCGTTCAATCTAGCCCTGCTCAATGGCTTTGTAAACATGACCGCTAGTTGATCATTTGATATTGTAAACACTGTGCAAATCTCCTTTCCTTGAATCTGATGACGAATAAAATGGCAATTATCCGCTCATGAAAGACTGGATTCATGGCTATATGAATGACAGACTTGTTGTCACAATGAAGCAATGCAGGTGACGAGTAGGGTAGCCCAATCTCTGACATGAATGACCTTAACCAGATCAACTCACAACCTGTATACGCCATGGCTCTATACTCAACTTCTGCACTTGATCTTGATACAACTTCACGCTTCTTGCTTTTCCAAGACACTAAGTTACCTCCAACAAACGTACAATAGCCATTTATAGACCTCCTGTCTCCTGGAGATCCTGCCCAGTCTGCATATGAATATCCCCCAATCCTCACGTGATTCTATTTTCTGAAGAGAAGTCCTTTACCAGGAGCTTTCTTTAGATATTTTACAATCCTAATAACTGCCGACCAATGAGATGTTCGTGGTGTACTCATATACTGACTAGCCACACCAACTGCATAAGCGATATCCAGACGTGTGACAGTGAGGTAAATTAGCCTCCCAACCAAACGCCTGTACCTGCTCGGATCCTCATGTAACTCCCCCTGATCAGGTGAAAGCTTGACATTTGGGTCCATGAGAGTCTCAGCTGGCTTTGCTCCTAGAAGACCAGTCCCCTCTAATATATCCAGTGCATACTTCCATTGTGATAGGGATATCCCTATACTACAATATGCTACTTATATCCCTAAAATGTATCTCAGACGGCCAAGATCTTTTGTGCAGAATTCCTTCTGAAGAAAGTCCTTCAACCTTTGGTTCCCTACACTGTCACTCCCTATAATGATGATATCGTCGACATATACAATCAAAAAGATCCTACCGTCTTTGCCTTGGGAGCTGAACACTGAATGATCTACAACATACTGTTTCATTCCAAAACGTATCACTGCCTCATTAAATTTGCCAAACCAAGCACGAGGAGATTGCTTAAGACCATATATTGCCTTGTGTAACTTGCAAACTCTTCATCTCCCCCTGAGCAACAAAGCCCGGAGGTTGCTCCATATACACCTCTTCTTGCAGATCACCATGCAAGAAGGCATTCTTGACATCGAACTGATAGAGAGGCCACGAGCTGTTGACTGCAAGAGATAAAAACTCTGATGGAAGGAATCTTTGCCACAGGAGAAAATGTATCTGTGTAATCGATGCCATATGTATGTGTATATCCCTTTGCAACCAATCGAGCTTTCAAACTTTCTATTGTCCCATCTGGTAGATATTTCATTGTGAATACCCTCTTACAGCCAACAACCTGAGTACCTGGAGGAAGAGGGACCAACTGCCATGTGTGATTCTCCTTCATAGCCACTATTTCTGCATCCACAGCTGCTCGCCAACCTGGATTAGCCAAAGCCTCGAGTGTTTGGGTGCATCTGCTTTGTCCATGATCTTACTCCTGGACTCGATAACTTGGAGCCTCGAGCGATTAAGTGTATTTTTCTAAGCTATTCTCGCACACAAAAGGGCTATCGGTGTTATAGTCCTCAGCTTCGTCGTGCTTATGTGTCTGCTGATGTTTCTTTTTTTGAGGATAAGCCTTATTATATTGGACCTATTTCTACGCAGGTTCCAGACCCTGAGGTTTCGTTACCTGTCCCAGTCCCTATCTCAGTACCGATTTCATCACCTGTCCTCCAACCCAAACCTTCACAGGTTTATTCTCGTCGTCATTGTCAACCTACAGGTCAAGGTGCCACTTTATGTCCTCCACCTCCCTCACAGCTCGTTGGACCACCCACTACTCCTTAGGTAAGTGATTCTCCTGTTGAAGCTCCAATTGCATCTCGTACCCAATCTCGTACCACTCATCATCCTATCTCTGATGTTGTTTCTTATGCTCATATGTCACCTTCGTATAGTTCCTTTTTATCATCTCTATCTTCCGTTTCTATTCGTCACTCTATTGTCAAGACCTATGGCTCTGATACCATCTTAACCATTATATCGAAGAGAGAGAGAGAGAGAGAGAGAGAGAGAGAGAGAGAGAGAGAGAGAGAGACTTGCGTGAATGAGTGAATGCCCCATTCACCGAACACAATTTGTATATATATGTATAAGTAGGTTATACATAGTAAAAGACTGAAATACCCCTATCGAAGGGTGTGCACATATAAACCATATATACTCCCCTGCACGTGTGTCCCACTTAGCAAACACGTGGCACATGTGGTCCCACTTTGGGCGGACTATCGCATGTGGATTTTTGCTATCCGGGATGCTTGAACTCGAGACCTTCGGCTTTGATACCATGTTAACTGACCAACTTCTCCAAAAGCTTAAGTTGTTGGAGAGGGGCGTTATTTATCTTTTATACTTTAACACTTTAACACTATCAATCCCATGGAGGCTCAAAAAGGTATGTGACAAAGGACCTCACCAAAATAAAGTAAATGAATTTCCATTTTCCTAGCCTTGACCGCCTAATCTACCAATATTTCACCCTGGTGGATGAGAGGACCATGTCAGCTTTGGTGGTGGAAGGGGACTCCATCAATGTCATTAGGTGGCTACTAAGGAACCACTCCTCCCCGTCGAGGTTTGCGCATCTGATGGACAAGATCCAGGACCAAGTAGGGTCTCACCTCGTCTCCTTTTGTCATGTCAAAAGGTCGGGTAATAGTGAGGCAGATGCTCGTGTCCAAGTGAGGGTGAGTATTTCCCGCTTGGAGGTTTTTATTTGTTCATATTTTCTCCTTTTAGTATATTCCTTTTACCATTCAAAAAACAAGGTCCTCGACACTTTTGTGGACAACACATTGGTTTGGAATTTGATTTTCTTCTTTTAGAGGATTGGAGAGGATTGATACACATCTCAACTTTATAAAATCTTTGAATCTAGGGACATTTGCTTTTTTTTTTTGTGTAAAATGAGAAGCAATATTTATCTCTTCCTTGGGAATTATGTCTTTCACTGGTTCTATTTTTTCATCATCATAGATTTCTGGCATACATAGAAAGGGGCATGCCATGTTTTTTTGTAGGTAAAGGGGCATACTATCTTGCAGACAAGTTTCTTGATTTTGGTGTTTCCATTGTCACCACTGATGATGCTATTCTTGGAGATTTCATCAGGGATGCTACTCTTGGAGATTGCTCTTCTATGCAGATCATTGTTTATGGGAAATTGATTTTTTTTCCTGAATCCCTCAATTTAAATCAATTTGTTACCTTGCCTATGAAAAAGATATCTCGTAAAAAGTATTATTCCATAACCCTTTAGGAGACTGGGAACCATTTTATGAGAATTAATTTTATTTTCTTGTCTTTTGATGAAGTACTTGGATTTACAAGCGAATGTGAAACTCATTTGTGGTTGTTGTAATTCATTATCTTCGAGATCTTTTGGGCATTTTCTATATACCTGGAGGCAGTGGCAATTCTTCCCCAGTTAGTTTTGCTGCAAAGAAGCGGAAATGTTGGCAATCTAACCTGACAATATGTTTTATTTCTTGGATATGATATGTCCTATCGTGTCTCACTCTACCAACTTGATAATTTGTTTCAGTATCTATGTTTCTTGTAGGGAGAAATGATGTGGATAGACAAGGATGAGATGTTAGTAATTTTGTCCCACTCCTTAAAATGGAGATGCACTGCGAGTGTTACTTGGTATCCTAACATCCAATGTTATGACTGTAATGAAGCTTGAACTTCATCAATTAATTTTTGGAGTCTGTTAGATTGCAGTAACCTGGTTCAATGATCTCAATACGCATACGACGCTGAAGTAACCCATGCCATACTCCTAGGAAAAGCTTGAACGACCTTGAACAATAGGGTATCTGTACTCGAAATCGACACAGATGGGTAGGTAGAGAATACCTAGGGGCACGAGACAACTCTCTCTCCTAACATCCAATGTTCTCTCCTAACATCCAATGTTGTGACTGTAATGAAGCTTGAGCTTTGTCAATTAATTTTTGGAGTCTGTTAGATTGCAATAACCTGGTTCAATGATCTCAATACGCATGCGGCACTGAAGTAACCCATGCCATACTCCCAGGAAAAGCTTGAATGACTTTGAACAAAAGGGTATCTGTACTCGAAACCGACACAGATGGGTAGGTAGAGAATACCTAGGGGCACGAGACAACTCTTTCTAAGGAACTCGGTAAACGCATGGTTGTCCACATGTAACAAATGGAAACTTGTGGACTCACACCAATATGTGGGGTTAGGTCTTGCTGGTTTAGTTTTTGGAATATTTGCATTCACTTGGTTTGCTCTGGTTAATATTTTATACTATAGTTTGTTAACCTAAAAAAAAACTTCGTGACTATTATATTTTCCTGTGTTATGCCGTATTAAGTGGTCCATGTGGCATTGTGTGTCCCATAGCATTGAGAGAATACTCAATTCAACAAAGGCTTGGTAGCATTGAGAGAATGTGATTGAAAGATATAGTTCTTACAATTTGGGGAAAGCATCGTTGCAAGTGACAACGAAGAGATGGGTCTAGTGGAGGTGTACAATGATGAGATCGAGATGAAGAAGCATAAGAAATTTGCCCACCTAATGTTGGTGTGGGAAATGGTGAGTGAGGATGGTGACAATGCTTTGGATTTTGATCGGCATGGTAATGGCGGGGATGGGACTTTCCTAGATGATGATAGGGGACCCTCTTGCTTGTGGGGTGTGGACAACGGTCCGAGAGCCGCGCTGGGGGAAGAACGAATTCCAGCGGCCTATGGACCTCCACGTGTGAAGGAGAGCTCTACCAAGAAACTCTCGAAATAAAAAACAGCCGTATGATGATATAAATGAGATACCTCTTGATCCGAAGCCAGTGCTCGAAACCAAGACGTACCTAAATATAACTCAGAGTCGCTATTCATGGTATACAGCCATGGATCCATATACAAATATGCTCTGTATACCATGGATAATCAGAAATAAATGGGCTCGTGCCTGATTACGAAGGGAGAAGGTCTGAAGAGCACCCCCCATTCGCCCGAGTGCAAGCACCTGGACTCTTATGCCATTTGTTATTATTTTCAAATAATTTTGGGCAAAATCATATGAAATGGGAACAGATATCCCCGAGAAGACGTCTACCTAAGCATGCATGCCCCGGGGATGGGCAAAAGAAAATAAACATCCAAGTCCTAAAGAGATTCAATATCAGTGTCATCTAATATTAGAAAAGACACTAGAGTCCATCGTCTCTCAGGGAGGCAACGAAGACTAATGCTAATCCAATACCGGATAACCCTGCTACTCATCTCCATACATCATATCTAACATCCACACCTAAAGAGAGCTGGTACCAGTGTCATCTGTCATTAGAAAAGACACTAGAATCCATCGTCTCTCAGGGAGGCGAAGAAGACTAGTGCTGATCCAATAACAGATAACCCTGTTACCAATATCTAAATATACATCTAATCCTAACTTAACACATCTACGAAAGCGGATAATACCGGCCCCTTCATCATCTGGCAAATTTTAAGAGAAAAGTCTTTCTTACCACTCACCTTTTTAATTTAAAAAAAAAAAATCATCAGGCAAATTTTAATGTTTTGCCAAGAGAAGCTAAAATGTCGACTTATGTAGAAACGTATCTTACCGATGGTGTCCCCGTTGGGCATGTGAATATGACCATGTATGGCATCTAATGGTTTCCACTAAATCAAGTATCCCAATATTGTTTAGGATTAGTTGAATGATACTAGAATGTTGATCAACGAGGGATGTTATGGGTCCCGCCAAGAGAAGCTAACACTGTTGATTTTTCTTTATATGCATTGATTTTATGGATGGGGGGATCCATGTGGAATGGGACTAGGGCCATGACAAATGATTTCAAGTTTTATAAAAGCACATTATTTTTTACTGAATCGTGTTCACGCATAGCACTTACTATTACAAAGTTAAAAATTAGATGGATATGTATCTTCTTGCTGCCTTTTGTTATTCATTATCTTTCCATTTGTTTGGTCATCATTATGTGGTCCATTTTTGTTCTATCATTTCTACTCATATTTTTACTCGAGAGGATTTCGGTATGATGAATATTTGTGCTTGTTTTCCTATGCAGCTGCTGTCCCAAATCTTGATATGGTCGAAAGTGTGGACAATGAGAAGGTAAAATTTCATGTAATGAAATATCTGCCCATACAGTAACTAGGTACATTTCATGGTCTTTATGCATATAATGTATTTCAACAACAGACATTACAAAAGTAAATCCATTCCACGCTTTCCACAGGGGATTATGTAGTAGAATACTACCTGTAGTCAATCCATTTTCATCTCACACTGGTAATTCTGAATGGGCATTCTTAATTTGGCTTTTAACCTCTTTTTACCGAGTCTCTTTGGCAGCGTGATTTTATCCTGGTATATCTGCTGTTATCTATGTGTAGCTTGCGGTTTCCAATCTGTAATTGCTATTCATTGACTATCTGGGCATGCTTGAGTCATTATTAATAAAAAGGAGCATCTACTAAAACGAAAATCCCACTGGCATTTCAACATTGTGCCCATTTTTTTTATCTTCCATTTGTCATCACTCACCGTGGTAATTTTCCATTCCTTGTGTGCTGTACAGATTGCAAATCGTCTTGATCGTGCAGTTGCAAGCATTGGAAGAAACCCTCTGAAGGTTTTGGTCCAAGTTAATACTAGTGGGGAAGAATGTGAGTAGAAAAATAAAATGCTTAGATAAATAATAAACTGCACAAAAAAGATAAAAAAATAAAAATAATTCAGTAACTTTTTTCATTTTAGATAGATCCACAGAGATGTTCAGTTGATATTAAAACAATAATAAACATAGAATTTATTGTAAAGACAGGTAGTCAGTGCGGAGTTTTAGTTTGCCCACTCCCATTGGTGAAAGAGATGGGATCTTCGAGAAATTGTGCAGGGTCCCCTGTTTGCTGGCATTATTACCAGTGACAGCACCAATAGGAGTGGTGGATGCCTAATCTTTTCCACCCCTTTCTCTATTTGCTCTTGACTCTTTCCGTTCTTATGTTTCAAACTCATTTAGCTTCTTTTTTGTGCTCCTTACCTTTTTACTTGCTTTATTTCAACATGATTACTCTATCAGTCTGGTTTATCAACTGAGCACAAGTTTCCCTTAATTTGTGGACAGAGTAATGATTAAACTAGTTTAGACATAATTTTTCATATGAACTAGAGTGAGAGTTCAACTCTAAGGTGGTTCCTGTTTGAGTGAGTTGATTTAATAGCTCCAATAACATTGTTACAATTAAATTAGGGTTGTTGCCTTACATCCGCACCATGCCACAGATGTGCAGATTGATCAATTAATAAACCTATGTCCTTCCATTGCAGCAAAAGCTGGTGTTGAGCCCTCAGGTTGTGTAGAACTGGCTAAGCATGTTAAGCTGTGTTGTCCAAATCTCGTGTTTTCTGGCCTAATGACAATAGGGATGCCTGACTACTCATCAACTCCAGAGAATTTCAAGGTGATCGATCTGGAACTGCTATATGTTATTGTTGTTGGTTAACCGATATTTCTATTTTCTAACGGGTCGTGTGTGTTGGAATGAAACAGACATTGTCTAACTGTAGGATGGAGGTCTGCAAGGCACTTGGAATTGCAGAAGACCAGTGTGAGCTATCAATGGGCATGTCTGGTGACTTTGAGCAAGCAGTAAGGAATATAATTACAAGTTCGAATTTAGCTGTAAGGCTGTACAAGTAACAGCAATTGATGTCTAGTGGAATGGGTTTCTGCAGATTGAAATGGGCAGTACAAATGTCAGAATCGGTTCAACCATATTTGGAGCTAGGGAGTACCCTAAGAAATAGTAAAGCTTGTCATCTTCATCTTAGTGCATCTTGGTGCGCACCCCTCTACTTATGTGATGATGCAGAATCTTGCAGATCAATGTTAATATATATATTTTTTCTCACCCTTTCATAGCTTATGACCTTACTAGAGAGAATGATTTCTCCAATGCTTGTGGCTCTAAATCCTAATATCCTGTGATTATTTATGTAATGCATTTTATTTCTTAGCATGATGAGTAATGCATGCAGTGCAAGAGCAGGTAGTAAGCTACAAGTGCTTGACATTTCTTGAACCAATTGATGAACTATATATAGTGTGTAAAGACAAACTTTCTAAAATTTTATTATTACAACCATAGTATGAATGCTTGGACTATTAACTTCTGAAATAATGACTGGTGATGTTGGGCAGAAATCAGAGCTGGGTAGGCCAATCAGTGTTTTATTCAGCTTGAAGTTCCATGGGTGGAACTAGAAGTTGAGTCTTTGGCCTGGTGTTGATGTCCCCTCAAGCGTCTAACATGTAGGTCAGGATCTCATGTTGGCCCCATTGCTTGCACCAGTGAGAGTGGATAATTCTCCAGTGAGACTACAGTTCAAATGCTTCTTTCTGATTGCCAAAATATCTTAGAACCATGCTTTTGCTTCTTTTGCGGCATGATATACAGCAAACTATGTGTATTAAGATGAGGATGGTCAGACCATACCTAAGCCATCCATCACGTTGGCTGTTGAGTGGTGGGGTCCACTGTACAAAACACTCAAATATATTTTATTTTCTTTCTGGTAAGCCATATTTAACAAAAGGGATTGCCACTTAATTAACCTAATGTATGTGGTAAGTTTAGAAATAGGGACATAATACCTGCCCTCAATTGTTTTGATATTGCAACTCTCTTTATTTAGCTTCTCTGTTTAGATGTCGATAGCTTTTAGGAAGGGAAATGATAGTGACACTGCACTGCACTTATATTAAACGCTTTTTTAATTGATTGTGGATATATTCTTTTGCGGAATTATAACAGGCTTTGACAATTAACTAGAGAATTTTTATAAATAAAGGTGAACATGTGTCGTAAAGCCCAAGATGTGACTATGAATCTAATTTTCCATATCAGCCAACTTGGGGTGGGGCCTTTATCAAAAATAAATAAAATAAATAATCCCTTCCCATCCAAAAATACTTGAATTCCTCTCCAATCTCTTAACTCTAAAGCTCTGTTCACTTGCGTTCCCGGGAAAGCAAATCCGTGGAAACATCCTCCTTTTTCCTTGACAAGACCTTGACAAGACATAATTCTGGTGTTCACTTGCTTTCCTGAGAAAGTAACAAGCCTGGGTGGAATATGTCAAATAATGACATGGGAACTGCCAAAAATGATGTAGAAATGTCTCTTTTCTCACTAGTGTGGGAAACCAAATCTCACTATTTTGGTAGGATTTGCTTTCCCGGGAAAACTAGTGATAAAAGGTGGGCAAGCAGTTTCTCGGGAAACATTTTCCTGCACAGATCCTGCGCACGTGAACAGGCGCGGGAAACCTTTTCCTACACAGTTTCCCTGGATTTCTTTTCCTAATGCCACGTCAGAATCCCGGGAAACCTTTCTTTTCCTTTCCCGGGAAAACAAGTGAACAGATCCTAATGGCAGACTTGCACATGTGAGAAATGTAGCTCGCAAGGGACGTCCCCTCAACTTCCATCTGATACTCACCCACTGTTCACTCAAAATATTTCTACAATGGTAATGGTAGCTTACAACTAACACACTGCTAGCTTACAACTACCCATTGCAGATTAGATAATTATGACAGTTCCTCCTTTTGGGGCTCTGTCTCTCAGCTGCGACCCATGTTCAAAGATCCACAGATCAACTGATAGTTAAGGATGGAATTCTCTTTTCATCTCAATTGAGTGTATCCCCTGATGATCTTAAGAAACCAAGCAGAAACTTTCAGGGGATGGAAAGTGATGTCGATTACCAAAATACAGACAGGAAATACCCTCATCAGTAAGAGAAGTTAAGGATGTTTCATGAAATTTTTTCATTCTTAACTTTTTACATGGAACATTTTTATTGGAAATTTTTTTCTTGCTTTTAAGCAGAATTGTTTTTTTTTTTTTTTTTGAGAAGGTAACGAATTAAATTGCAAAAATAGAAACAGTACAAAGGGACCAAAACAAATGCGCAAGGCAAAGAGCCAAGAAAGGAAAGAAAGGAGAAAAATTACAAGAGGAGTTTTTTTTTTTTTTTTGAAAATTAACAGAATCTTATAAATTCAAAAGAGTGGGACAAGATGTCCCATTACATCCACATAGGTTAGCGGTAGGCATAATAAGCAATTACATCCAAGCAGGTATAGAAGCCTATGTTGGATCCAACAAATTACAAAAATTTACAGTTGTTTCTGTTGCAAAGACCTCCTCTTTAGCCGGTGTGTCCGCCTCAGAGTTGGCTGTCTTCCTCCGGTGAATAAGTTGGGGATTAATACTTAATACCAAATCCCAAATCTCATCTAGAACGTGGTGTAATCGCCAGGGCCCACCTCTAGTGTTACAAGCCCAGGATATAACATACAAGATAGGAGTTTCAACCACCATAGAGTCACGGTCCACCCCAAGATTGGCGAGTTCATCAGCAAGGATATTAGCGGTACACCGCCTATGAGTCAGCACAAAGTGGATAATGGAGACGAAATCCCTGTTCTCAACGCGCCATGGGCCACCGCCTTTTGCCATAGCCCAATCCATGATATTTGAGGAATCTCCTTCAATGATGAGAGGCCCCAAATCATGATCAGCATACCACCGTAGCCCAAATAGGAGAGCTGACACCTCCGCCTCATTCGCATCACAAACGCCCATGTTTTAAGTACTTAAATCATGATTACACAGTCGAACATAGTCATGAAAACATGTTTTAAGTACTTAAATCATGATTATAACAAAATTAGCCATTCAATTAGTTTGAAACTTCAACCTCATTTATATCATTTGTACTTTACTAATCCCTGCAATCTTCTTGATTCCTGCCTTCAGCATCACTTCCCTCAACTTAGCAGCATCCCCCCATCTTCCTACATCTGCATACACATTCGACAACACCACATACCGCCCAGAATGTCTCGGTTACAACATAAGCAACTTCCTCCCTACTTCGTCCCCTAATTCGACATTTCCATGAACCTCACAGGCGCCCAAAAGAGCCCCCAAAACCGAACCTTCTGCCTCCACCGGCATCCTCGTAATAAACTCGGCCCTGCCCTGCCCAGCAGATCAACCACACACCCATAGTGTTCCATCCTAGGAACAATGTCAAAATCTCGCTTCATCGACTCAAACCACCTTAACCCCAATTCAACCAGCCCAGCACGAGCGCACGCTGTCAGCACGCCAACATTAGTGAGCTCAGTTGGACGCAGTCCGGTCATTTTGTCAGATGTGTCTAAGGCCTCTATTTCCCTATCATTAGAAGCCTTGGTGCTATTTAGTTATATATACTTCAACGACAACACTCCCTCTCATGTGGCCCCTCTTTTTTGGGGTGCTTGAATTAGCCGCAAATATGTATTTTTAATATCAAGGAGTTATGGGGTTTTGAATGTTGCTAGGCAATAAATTTGATACATGTGAAACAACAATTAGTCAATTACCCTAAAAGTTTAAG
The DNA here is from genome assembly GCF_043159265.1 of Tasmannia lanceolata. NCBI lineage: Eukaryota > Viridiplantae > Streptophyta > Magnoliopsida > Canellales > Winteraceae > Tasmannia > Tasmannia lanceolata. Next base: position 46,355,922 of record NW_027518690.1, on the reverse strand, counting down.
AGGAAGTCTAAATTGAAGGGAGCCCTTCCAAAAAAGAAGTGAAAAGGCTCCCCCATTGGCTGCACATCACCATCATGTTTGACTTTTCAGCCGATATTAATGCATGATTGTGATGCGTAGCCAATGGGAGAGGCCTTTCATCTCTTTTTTGCAAGGGCTCCCTTCAGTCTAGAATTCCTCAAAGTGTAATTGGTTAGAGTTAGTGTTATTTAATCATTTATACTTCAACAAAAGCATTTAAGTAAAATACCTCAGGTTCTTGGTGGGTTTCACTTTTCTGAGTCTGCTGTTGCATAAATGAAGCTAGATGCATCTGAAGTGAGTGCCCTCATCTGAAGTGTTGATCCTAACCCTCTATAGATCGAAGGGTTAGGATCAACCTATGGAAATGGGGCACAACCTATTTAGGCTGTGGCCCATCTAATGGACGGTTTGGATCATCGTATGGTGCGGGCCATACCGTACTTTTAATAAAGTGAGAGTGCCCTCATCAAAATACAGTAGTTCTGATAACATTTCCCAAATTGAATCCCAATCAAAACCCAACTCCCAAAATGCAATTTCTTAATTTCATCTTTTTACCTGAGCTTCCCCATCTTTCCCATCCAAATCAGGTGAGATCCCATCGTCGATCGTTGACGTCAAATCACGTTAAACGGGGGGCGAATGCATACTGTAGGGGGTTGAAAATATCATCGCCCTAAAAACAAGGTAAAAACTAAAAAGGTTGCTCCCTCTCGTCCTCAGCACTGGATCGTTTTTCCTGTGGAAGCCCAAAGGTGAGACCATTCTGCTTTGATTTCTGTTTTTATAGATTGTTTTGATTCCATTATATTTATATCCAATGCTTGTAAACTGTAAAAAAATATCATATAGACTAAAGTTCCCATTAGATTTGTATCTAATCCTTCTAAAATGCTCAAGAAAATGATTTTCTGGTTAATTAGTTCATTAATTTTGGGTAATTTATTGTTATTCAAGAACCCTAATTTTTCAAGAATCTTATTCATGAACCCTAATTTCTTGTAATTTACAGTAAATAATTTCATCTATTAATGGTTGCTTTCATCATCATCTAGTGTTATAGTTGGTGATCTGAGATTTTTTCGCCTCCCTGATTAGCAAGTGTACTTTATTGATTATTAGGTTTTGTTAAGTCTTATTTTAAAAAAATCGCTCTTGGTCTTTCTGGAAACATAGAAATTTCTCGTTTATTTTTTAAAGATTCAGACTTGATCAAATTTGTCCTTTAATATCATCAGATTATCTGTATATAAACCCAAAAGTGGCCACATTTTTTTTTTTTTTTGAAAAACAATGGACAAAAGCGAACCTTTTCTCGTGAATTATTTATACTTGTAATGTTTATGTTCACAGTAATGTTGAAGCGTGTGACCAAGCCCACAAAGCCATGGCATGGAGTACAGAAAAATCGAGCCGCAGTTCTTATAGCTCTTGTCCTAATTCTTATGGTGTTGGTATTTCTTTTAAAAAATGAAGTTAAACATGATGCTTCGTTTACTCTTCCACAGCTAAAATGGAATAGTTTTCGTTCTTCTGTTCAATTCCAACCTTCTTTAGAATTCATGAATGCAACAGACGTGATATGGCAAATACCCAAATCTGCTAAGGCGGTTCTTTTTCTAGCTCACGGGTGCAATGGTAGAGCCGCAAACTTTTGGGATAGATCCCCCAGTTGCCCGAATTGTGTTGGGTTGCCTGAAGAAAGGCTCATCGTTCTTCATGCACTTGAGCGAAAATTTGCTGTCCTTACGATATCTAGTACCGGAAAATGCTGGACTTTTGGTAAGGAAAAGAAAAATGTTAAAGGAATTATCAAATGGTGGATTGCGAAACATAAGCTCGAAAAGCTTCCTCTTACGGCTCTAGGGGCATCCTCAGGTGGGCATTTTGTTTCTGCACTTGCCACTGAAATGAGATTTAGTAGCATTGCGCTAATGATTGCAGAAGGGGTTTTTGATGCTATGGATATCCCCAGAGACTACCCACCTACCCTTTTTGTACACATGCCCAAAGATCACTCTAGAATGCGACGGATAGGTGATAATATGAAAGCTCTTAAGGAGAAAGGCATCTCTGTTGCAGAGGTTAAATGTTTGGAGTTCCCCTTGACTCCAAATCTCTTGTCAGACAGAATTCCGGGTTTAGATCAAACCATTTCCATCAAGTTATTTAATTTATTCATTGAAAAAGGGTTCATTGATGAAAAAGGATACATGAAAAATGATGGGCGTGGAACTCGTTGGAAGAAAGCTGTCAAAGAAGGAGAATTATCATATGATAAACTTGAATGGATCAACCATATTCAGGAGGAGCTAAATCTTGCATTTGGGTACCATGAGATGACTAGCTTGCAGTCAGAGCAGATTCTCAACTGGTTTGAATCTCACATGAGTTGAACTGAAGTGCAATTTCATCATCTCCCTTTGGCACATATCAGTTGACATTGTTTCGGTCTATTGTCCACCATAAGAAGGATTCTGAACTGTGACTTTGGAACATATTGAGTCTTTGAATGTGGGAATGCATATTATCTAGAGATTCTCATATGCCATCACAAATAAAAAAGTTCATATGGAAAATATAGAAGAAATGGAATTAAATGTTTAATTGAAATTTTCTAATGTGAATCATGAAGAGATAGCAGGAAGCCCTTGCGAGTAAACAATGCATGAGCTATTCAAACCTACTTTATGGGGAAGGCAAAAAGGGTGTGATGTTCTGGTGTTACAGATGCCGCTTGTGATAATGATGTAAATACTTAAGTTTTCAGGTATGTTTGAAACTTAAAAGTGTTTTATGTTGTTATATTTTGCTCTTTTCAGCATTCATTATGCGCGTGGTAAATTTTGTTAGTTGTTGTGGTAACACAAGTTTACATAAAATCTCAGTGTGCAATTTATATATAAATATGTGGTTCGATGATGCAAAACTATCTCCAGTTAAGAAGTGTGCAATTTACATATAAATATGTGATTCAATGATGCAAAACTATCACTAGTTAGGAAGTGGTTATTTCAAAATGCAACTGTTATTCCCACAGTAATTTCATCAATTTACACTCAAGAACCTTTATGATTCGGGTGATTAAGAGGGAAGAAGAAGAAAGTAGAACACAATAACACAACCTAGAGGAGAAGGAAATGAGAGCAATGCTCAACCAAATCGATATATTATCAATAATATAAGTTTGTCCAAAATCCCCACCTCCATCTCATACAACACATTTTATAGGATTTTTCCATGGGAATCTCTCCACAACGTTAATATACAATATACAATATACAATATACAATAGCAGAACTTACTAAACTTACTTAAAGAAACACAACTTACTAGACTTAATGAAATACAACTTACTAGACACTAGTTAATGAAGAACAACTTACTATACATCTTAATAAAATACAACTTACTCAACTCAACTCAACAAAGTCTTTGTCCCAAACTAGTTGGGGTTGGCTAAATGAATCCCTTATAAAAAATTCATAAAGAAGGTAAAAGGAATCTACCCGGCTCTAATCCTAGTTCTAGTTGGGTTCTTCTGAAATACAACTTACTAGGAATAGTAAATGAGGTAGTTGTAGAAAAAGTCTTCCAAGCATTCATTACAAAGCAACCTTGGGTACCCCACTCAAGCCACATAGGTATGACATGGTTGCCAAGTTGGCATTCGCTCAAACTACTTCTAGGAAGGGGTATTTATCTTTGACAACAGAAATACATTCCCTGCTAATTATGTTATATTGATTCTGTAAAAGCTTCACTATACTTTGATATTTACCCTTCATATCATGGGCAAACATTTGTGTGCCCTTCCTGTGAGTCCATTTTGAGCTGGAGTTCAGGGATCTGAAATTGAGAGGATACTCCATTTTCATTATAAAGCTTATGATCTTTATCAACTATATTCTCCTCCACATAACTTCAAATATCTTCAAGTTTTCCTTGAAAATTTGTGATTTTTATCAACTTTTTCGACGAGTTGGGTGCAATTTGAACCAGCACTAACTGTTGTACCTCCCCCGGGTTACAGTTTGGTCGGCAAGTGGGTGTAGGTACAGCCGCTGAACTTGGGGCCCATGGTTTGGGTTTTGATGCTTGAGTAGGTGTTGTACTATATAAGTTTAGTTTTTAAGTTGCAGTTGGCAAGTTATAAGTTTAGTTTTTCAATTCCAGTTGACGATTTCTGATTTTTTTCTCTCAAGAGTATCGAAATTTATTAATTAAACCACCAATTACACTATGCTCCCGACTGAGGTGATCTGGCTACTGAGTTCAATCAGGCGTGGGACTTCTGAATTTCTTAAACTCTAATTGCAAATTGCATGCGCATGGAGGAATTCATCAATTGGCACTCCAAAGTAGCTGTGGGATACGGGTTTATATGTTTAGGGATAAAAAAAGGCAACAGTAAACATAGTGGTGGAGCACAAAGTTGCAACTACATCTTTTAACTATTGGAAGACGATCCAATGAACAATCTTTCCTTTGTGTTCTATCAGAAATGGGCATAGAGACTCGGCATTCAGAGGTTTACTCAAGGGTCCCCTTCGCTCCTCATCAAACCGCTCATGATCATTGCAATACTGAGCCGAAGCCCCACGAAAATGTAAAGAGACATGCTGAGTAGGAATCAGTGAACTCATCCTCATTGTATGTATTCTCATTATCCGGATCTCCTTCATGGGTGACTCCACCACCACTGTTCGCTGATCCAGTCGTATCACTTGGTATATCACTTCCTCAATGTGGTCAATCCTCTCATGAGGATCAGGTGAAGTCTGCTTGCCATGCTAATGTGCCTTGGATGATCCACATCTCCAGGTCAGGCACTGATGAGCACATTGAACTATCCATGTGGTTGAGAGCCCTTACAGCCCAGGCAGAACGACGCAATTATCAGGCGCACACTCTACCACTGAGCTAATCCGAATTCAAAGAAAAAATTTCGACCCAGGAAGAAACAATTCTAGGCTTATTGATAATCCATGATCAACTTCCTTTCATAGTACCCTATCCCCAGGGAAATCGAATCCCCGCTGCCTCCTTGAAAGAGAGATGTCATGAACCACTAGACGATAGGGGCTTGCTACTAAAGGGGCTTCATTGATATTCCCCAATTTGGAAAATATCCATTTCAGAGTAATTGGATCCTTTTCCTCATTCAAGAATCTCCTCCCTTCTTCTACTCTGCCCCGAAGAGTAACTAGGACCAATTCAGTTACACTTTCCTGTTCCAATTGCACACTTTCCATTTTTTATTATGATCAAAGGAGAAGATTATTCTTTTTATCAAAATATGCGGATCAACCTGCTCTAAAACCAAACTGATTCAAACCAGGGATTGCATATTTACAACCACAAGCTTGCTCTACAACCGCCCAATAAAGTAACAGCACCCTTCGTGTTTTTGCACGCATTTGTGTAGGAGACTCATATTTCTGGATACATGATTGGAATTTACCCAGAAATAGTGGTTGCTGAAATTTCGGAGTCATGAATTCCGGCCACTTGTTATATCCAGCACCAACTAGTTGAAGCCTGCAGAAAAGAGCTACAACTTGAAAACTCCACCACCTTCACAATCAGAAGGTATTAATGGCCAAAGCAAGAGAGGAGAGCTAATGCAGCAAAGCACTCAAACTGTTGAGGAAGAAAGCTGAAAGACAATTCAACTCGGGAAATTCCTGCAGGAAACAGATAAATATCCAATAACATTTGTGTCTTTCTTGGGCAGCCTCCCAGTCGATATTTATAGCTGATTTGCTCCTCTTATGGGAAGGTCGGGAAGTCTACCCACACACACAGCCGCACACTTAAACAAGCGATTGTAATCACACTCTTATTAAACCCAAAAATTGCAAATATCCTTCAAATTAATTCGTATCCAAACAAGACTCCTAAAGCTTATTTGAAACTACCCAAACTCCTAATCAAACTCCAAATTTTTGTGTTACAGCCCAACCCATCCTAAGGAATCTTCAAATATCAGTGAAACACTTGCTTAATTTTCTGGCCACATGGTTGTATTGATTGAGATTCTCTAAATCCCCCTTTTAATAGTGTTTATTGATGATGCGATGGATTTCTCTTGATGCCTCAGGAGTATGCTCTTGGTCATAATGCTATGTAAATGCAAGACGTGACCCCTGGTCCCCAATGTAATTTTCATGGTATAAATATACTTTGTCAACTTTCAAAAAAAAAAAGTGATGATGCGGTGGATGACTTGAAGGCTTTGTTGAGGCCCTATAGAGATGGGTGGGAGGTGACAGGCAGTGGTGATGCTACCGAAAAGTTCTTTGTGTAAGGAACAACAATTGGTGCCTCACAACCCTCCATCTATCATCTCTCGTCTTTGGCATGAGCTTTGGTCGTAAGGAATGACAGCAGCTGGGCTGGTTTTGTTTCAAGTGGCAAAGTAGAAAGGGAGGGAGAATGGAGTGTATAACGAGTTTAAAGCAATAAATCATGATTTTAAAAGCTATAGCAAACAGCAAGTGATGGACAATAGATAACATTTCATTGTAGAATTTAGTTTTTATAATGTGATACTTGATGACTAATTGAAAGATATTTTACAAAATAAGGACGTAATGGCAAAAAAAATCCAATAATAGGGGAAAAATGATAATGGCTTTCTTAGGCCTGATCAAAATTGAGAAGGGTAGGCCTTTCTTTATGGCCTCCAAATTTTCGTAGAACAGACTGGGGGTGGTTTTTTTGTTTTTTGTTTTGGAGGGGGGACTCATCCAATGTTGTTTAATGGCGTGAAGCATAATGGTACGGGACTCTGGCGGATGACTGATATCCTTGGCAGGCTTATAGATTTGGGCAGATGAACGGAATTTTACTTTCCACATCCCTTGCAGTGCTATTGAGATAGTTGACATCCTTGCTTTCAATAAATTTTTAGTTACATCTTCAAAAGAAGTGTTGTATGGTTTGTTGCCTATATGGGTATATCTTGCATTGTAGTCCAGACGTCAATGACGGTGACCAATATCACTGCTAGGTTCCTTCCAGTGTCTTGGCAGATTTGTTGGATGTATTTTTTTGTAGTGCAGGCAGCTTTCCTTAGTTATGCAAGAAAAGTTTGGTGCAATTAGAGCCTCCCAGAGTAGTGCATAACATTATCAATTTCTCACTTAATAGAATTTCCAATTAGTGTCATGAATTAGCAGTTTCATATAGGACTCACATAATAGATTATAAGATTAGACACTTTCAAGTTAATAGAAAGCATTATGGATTAAATGCCCATAGATACCTTTCAAGAACAACCAAAAACAAGTGCCCAGAATGCCGGTCTTGGTGCAAGGGAAATGTTGACATTTTGTCAAACAATATACACAACTCACGGATTTTTCAAGGGGGAATATTGTGAACCCTTAATGAATCACAGTTTCTTATGATATAAATAAATAGGAATAGGGGGGTTCCAATTGAGCTTTGGGAATTTGGCTTGTACTCCGAAGTCCCAACCATGAACAAGGAATGATAAAGAGGGTGCCATGTGGCACCTAATACTTCAAAGAGGAGGTGAAGAAGTATCAGTCAAACCATTGAAAAGAAAACAAAGAAGTATCAGTCAACCCCTTGGAACCCTAGGTTCAACATGGAATCCCTACTAGAATCATACATTTTTGGTATTTGGATTTTTGGATGAAACTATTTTTTTTTTGTGGATGAAACTTAGGAGACAGGAAAAGACAAAAAGAAAGGACACAATCTTCAATTGGACCTTGTTTCTAGGGTCTAAGAGAAACTGATATACAAGTAAGGTTTGGAGAAATTTTGAAATACAGGACTGGAGGCATAAAGGAGTAAATAAGCTTCCTTTTGTAGTTTTTTCACCATTATTGAAAGAAAATCAAGCCTTGATATTGGTGAGATTTGAAAGACAATGTTCTTTTGATATAGAAGTCCATTGCAGGTTTTTGGTTTGGCTTGCTTGAGTGCTGCAACTACTAAGAAATCAAGGTTCCTAGTTTCGTTTATAAAGATTGTGAATTATATATTTCTTGCCGCCTATTTCTAATTCCCAGAAGGAAGGTTTGAAATTTCGGTTTTGGTCCGTGCAAGTATGTGGTTACGGGTATCAGTATTGTCCCGTGTCGCACACAATTCCTTGGGTATTCGGTAGTAGTACTGATATATTTGACTGTCACAGCACATATATAGAACCCATTCGTCTTTCTAGTACTATGTGGTTGAAAAATATCCAAATCTTGCTGGAAGGAAGAAAATGAATCTTTTGTTTAAGTCTTGTGAATTTTCACATCAATTTTTTTCTTTGTTTGAATGATTTGGAGATTCATTAATATAAGTGAATTTTCACATCAATATTCTACACGCGGAAATGAAATGGCTTTGCTGGAAGGGAGACAATGACTTTGGACTTTGCTCTCTTGATTAGAAGTTAATAGCTGAATTGAGCCTTTGCCTTAGTGGGGATGTCCTCAAATGGGTGTTCAAACTTCATACTTACCTATCAATCAAATTACAGCCGAGTTGCTTCTTATGACAGCATTAAACCTCAGTGTTCATTGAAGATTTTAACTGAAGTCATAGATTGGATTATGATGAAATATTTGGCTTCATTTCAACCTGAAACTACAACCTGATATTAACACCTCTCCTGTTGGGCTTTTTAAGAGAATCGTAGTGTTATGTACAAGATTTAATCTCTAAGTGCGCCCATTTGTATTGGTTGCCGAATACATCTTAAAGCAAGGGAGAATCCTATTCCTAAAAAAGCTCAAGTTAAGATTCTTGAGAATGTGACAGCCAGTTTTATAAAAGTTTTGAATTGAGGGATCACCAAAATACCCTATTGCTGTGCCTTGACCCTATTGTTGTGCCATTCTCAAAATTATGGAATTCTGTTAGACAGGAGCATAAAGTGTTGGCTCAGCAACTGTCTTTTAGAAAGGAGCATAAAGTGTTGGCTCAGCAAGTGTCTTTTAGAAAGTAGCATAAAAGTAACTTTCTTTTTGATATTTTCCTTTACTTTATTACAAAGTAATCCTTGTCCTTCCTTTATCGTATCCTTTTCCTTTGTGGAGTGAATGAGTGAGGATACAGAGAAGAAGTTGGGTGTACCCAAAGGCACATCACTTTAGGCTCATAAAGAGACACTAAGGCTCCACTCACTTCTTTTCCCCGGAAAGGAAAGGAAAGGATTTCATTTTCCTTTCCTTTCCAGGTGACATGGCAGAAGGGAAAGGAATGAAGAGGAAAATGCTTCGTTTTCCATTGAAAGCCTCTTTCCGATATATTTAATCGGAAAGCAAATCTCAAGTAACAGGAAAAAAGATAATTTCCACGTCATTTTTAGCCTTTAAATAAGAAATTCCACATCTGAACACAGAAATTCTGTCTTGTCAAGGTCTTGTCAGGGAAAAAAAAGGCTGTTTTCCGGGAAAAACAGCACCAGGGAAAAGAAGTGAACAAAGCCTAAGAAGACATCGACATTAGTTTTAATTTTCAGAGTATACACAATCATCAATCAATAATATAATGACTTGGTAGTTCTTTTTAATCATCAAAGGGCGGCATTAAGTACAAAAAATGGGATCAAATATCCATCTATAATAGTGTCTTATAGTTAAAAGTGTTGTGCATTTTAGGTAAGCATGGTGTAAAAGTTAGGGGTGCAACTCTGGTCGAGCTTTTACCATAAAATCGGATCGGGTTCAGGTTGATTCCTATTCATTTTTTAGCAATAGCTCAACCCGACCGGACCCAAGTTGCACCCGTAGTAAAAGTGTCCTATGGTTGGAATGCTTACTATGTAATGGGTGAAGTATTATACAATATTTAATGGAAATGCAATCCTGATAATCATTGTTAGAACATTAACCATACTATCTTTGCCTTTTTAACTGCATAGATTTAGATCGATCAGTGGCAGGACCCATTTGAATGCATGATGACATTGTAAAGAAAGGTGGTACAATAATCTGTAGTAAGTTTGAGAGATGATATAATACCTAAAACAAGCGGAAATTTTATAATCTAATGAGAGTGCATATCTGGAATAATGAATATAAATCTGGCTAAACAACTGTGAAAGTTATGATTGAAGGGCATTTTAGAGGAAAATGGTTAGGTTTGCAATGATGGATTTAGGGTTGATTTTAATTTCTCTTTATCTATGTGAAACGACCACCATGTGAAACAACCAGTTACTCCAAAAGCTTAAGCTGATGGAGATGGCGTTGTTTAATCTTTTATACTTTAAAAATCTATACTCATATCTAGACCAAGATTTCTCCTTTTTAGGTGGAGAGGGATTGCTTGCTAAAATCCATTTCCTAAGTTGAGGGTGGACTGATGGAAAGAAACTTTAATCAGATACTTTCCATACCAAAAGAAAAAAAGAAGCACCACCCGCAAAACGCCTTTCCCTGATATCAAAAAGAAAAGGACAAAAAAGAGGCTGAATTTTGCACTGCAGATTCAGCCTCTAGGTCACCACTCACCACACACAATGGCACCATAAGTCCACAGTTAGATGCCAAATTTTAAGGGTTTTTTTTCATCCACACAGGTAGGCTCTAGGGGTGCAATTTGGGTTGGGCTCAACCCGAAGCCGGGTTCAACCCGATTTTGGATGAGGTTGGTTCGCATTTCCTCGGGTTGGGTTGGGAAAAGCCAACCTGATTTAATTTCGGGTTGGGCTAGGGTTGAGACCTTGGAAACCCGACCTGAACCTGACCTCCATCCTCTAATTTTATCGTGATTTCTTAGGGTTATGTTTTTACTGTGTTTTTGGTTGGCCCTAGGTTAACCCAACCTGATTTAAGAAAAAAACAAATTAGCTGGGTTGGGTTAGGGTTGAGAGAATTAGAAACGGGTTGGGTTAGGATTGACCATCCTCGACCTGAGGCTCAGGTGGGGTCGGGTTAGGGTTGAGGGAATGCTATCTTATGTTGGGCTAGGGTTTGGCCTCAACCCGAGCAAACCCGACCCGAGTCGCACTCCTAGTAGGTTCTTCAGGGGCAATGTGAAAGACGTTTATTTCCTAAGGTTTTGTTTGGATGCAGGTATCTACCTCGTAGAGTAGACAAGCCTTGGATTTTCTTGGAACTTACCTAATAAAATAGGGGCAAGTAGTGTTTGGTTGCTAATCTCAGAGGGCTTTGGGGTGTGGTTTGCATGCATGGAAAATTTGTCCAAGGAAACCCTTTTTCCATGGCAAATGAATTTCCAGCATTTTGTAATCTCATTTTCCATTGAAATGTTTTCCAAAATAATTTTTTTTCTTGTTTCAAAGGAAAATTACAAAGTTGCTGGACCTTTGAATTTATTTTCATGGAATACTTATTATCCATGGAAGTTTTCCCCTTGACTGTCTAATTTTTTGAGACTTTTGTAACACTAGTAAAAATGCACGTGAACGCACGTGCGAGCCATTTAGATTGTCCTTTAGTATTTAAAGGGCTTGTTAGAGCGTTTTGGGAAATGTGAGAAATCCAAATTACAATGCAAAAAGGGCTTCAAATGTGAGAAATCCAAATCAAAATCTTCTTGGCATCCAAACGGGCCCTAGTAGGATTTCATTTTTTCAAGGATAACTGAAGATTTATTACAGAATCTTTATATTGGTTTGAATTTGGTCTGAGAATCACCCATTTCCATTATTGCGAGTTTTTCCTACTCATAAAGCATCCTTGTCTGTCGTCAAAGCTTCTAATTTCTACAATGTCATTGATGAAATAAACCCATCGAGAAAACTGCACTTAAAACGCCTTTGGGAGAAGCTTCCGCTTGACGCTAGCATTCCTCTTTGATCTTTTCCGGATAAGTGAAATAAAGCTTACTGTCAGAACAAACAAAACAAACATAAGGCAGTGCTATTAAAGCCTACATCTAAAATATGTGCATTCAAAAAATAAGAGAGAGTAAAATGTAAGCTAAGTTTAGGTGATGAAATATTTTAAGAACAAAAATAGGTCATCATGTAGAAGAAATAGAGAGAGTAATTAGTCACAAAAAAGACAAGTTTATGCAACGATGACGTTATTGAATATTTTATTATTTCTCACATCTCTTTTGGCTCAGAACGGCTACGTTATTGAATATTTTATTATTTCTCACGTCTTTTTTGGCTCAGAATGCCGTTGGAATATCAAGTACGCTGTAGAATTTTCTGAGTTCAAACATGTGTTCCAAATGTATCGAGTACGCCGTCGGAATATCAAGTACGCTGTCGGATGTTCTGGGTTCAAACATGTGTTCCAAACGTATCGAGTAAGCCGACGGGATATTGAGAACGACACCGGAATATCAAGTACACTGTTGAATTTTTTAGGTTCAAAGATGTGTTCCAAACATATCGAGTATGCCGCCGGATTCTGGAGTACGCCTAAAAATACTTTCACTTGTCAAGGATCTAACAGTCTCTGCTTATTGTAGACGACAATGATTAAAACGAACCCAACACTTTTTTAGTTTCAAACATATGTTCAAACGAACGAAAACGATGACAGCTAAGATCAAATGCATTAAATCTAACTTTAAGATAATGATTGACGTTATTGTCATCATGTCAGAAGGGTATTGGGGTTTTTTTCCCACCCATTTTTTGAAGAATCATCTTTGCTAAAAAGATCTTGGGTGTGTACAACAACACTTATCATCCTCCCCTATAGAATCGGGTAGAAATGAATCTATGATAATCGAAGTAAGCAACTCCTAGTCGTGCCTCAGATTCTCATCATTTTTTTTAAAAAAAATGGCTTGAATGTCATCCTTTATACATGTTAAAAGTAGAGTTTGGAGAAATGGGCTTGGCGGGTCTAGTTTGCAAATTGCAGAACTACCTTTTTTGGATTTTATTGCGTTGCATTTGAGCACCTACAAAATGGGCAGAAGCCATTTAAATTATGGTTGCGAACACGCCCTTTACTTATTGGAAATTGTTTCCAGTAAGTTATGATGCTACTACAAAAGCAAAAGGTATAATCAAAGAAAAGGATAAACATATCATTTAAGCACTCTATAAAATAATAAATTTAGTTCAAACACTTAGTTTTCATATCGAAACTTTCAACTAATTTTGATGTGAGACGCATTAATATTGAGTTTCATAAGAGAATAAAACTTAGCATTAGATCAATTGTCTCACGGATATGATCGGTTCAGCCAAGCATATCAGCATGCGTTCATAATGTTCAGTGGTTGGTCAATCTTAGAGAATTTTGGCCCTGTTTGGATTATAAGAAAGACATTGTCGACGGGATTTTTTTTTTTAGAATTTTTTTCTTCCCACAATTTTTAGGAAAATGATATGATTATAGTTGATCAAAAGGAAATCATCATACATTGAAACTCTTCCTAATTGAAAATTAGGATCGGTTCGAGTTATCTTTTCTGTGCATACAAAGAAGTCATAGCTTTTATAAATATTTTTCATTTCCAAAAAATTTCCAATAATCCAAAAGCCCCAATAATGAGCTTTCGTGAAAATCAACCTGTGGATTCGGTGTATAACCTGAAATCATCGTTGTCCAAGTGTTTACATTCCAATGAGGGATTTCATAAAACACTGACAGGAATCCGATGAGGAATTTCATAAAACACTAACTCACATTACCTTGAAATGGGTTTGGGAAGGAGATGAAGGGTTGCAGTATGTTTTTTTAGGTTTTGCTTGGTGACAACTGGCAGGGCATAACGAAGAAATTGATGAAAGACTCTAGAGATCTATTTAAATAAAAGACCTTGTTCGGGGAAACTGAAGAAAAGAACATCCAGAACCAAAATTTGTGATAGGAAAAAGCCAAAAAGAACCGAAAAATCGAAATCCTCTTTTAGAAGAGAAAAATGCACAATCAAAATCCTCCTACAACAAAAGAATTAATAATCCCTGTTTGAAGAAATTCCCTAAAATTTGGTCATCCTAAAAACTAAAACAAAACTCAGGATCCCTATTTAAAATCCATCCATTTAAAGGGGAAAAATGTAAAACAAAAAGAAGCAAGAAAACTCATCTTTGGTTCGTTTGCCGGAGGGAGAATAGCCCAGTTCGGAATCTATATATAGTTCTTACCAGTCTCCTTCATTAATGAATGAAAAATAAAAATAAAATATATTTATGTTCAAAGAGAAAACGATACCCAAAGCAGGACATAGAAGAGAAGTAAAAATAAAAACTTGTGACGAGACTTTAAGAGGAGAGGCGGTGAGAAGGAGGCGGTCGAGAGCAGGAAGGGAATCCAGCGAATGCCAAACGGGCAGATAATAGGGTTTCATTTGGAGTCTTTGGACAGACATGTAAGGGTCATTGACATTAGAATTAACAAAAACAGCCATCAGAAATTGGATACACAGGGAACTTTTCCCAAAATAAAATTGGATGTAGAAAGAATTTAAGCAAAAGTTGGGAACGAAAGCGATAACTTTTGGATGTTCTCTAGGGGCAAAGTGACTGAGATGACAAATATACTCCTGCAAAATTGAGCAGGGTGGAGACAAATGTACGGTATGGCCCGTACCATAGGATGATCCAAACTGTCCATTAGATTGGCTACTGCCTATATAGGTTGTGCCCCAAAAATAATTTTCATAGGTTAATCCGAACCCTCCGATCTATAGAGGGTTATAGGTTGATCCAAACCATCCATGTGATGGAACTATGGTTTTAAATTTCGGTCCGAAATTTCGATTAAATGCCATTATTTATTTAAAAAAAATTGTTACAAAATTTCGGCAAAAATTCTGGAATTCGGAATTTCGGTTCAGTCCGAAATTTCGAAAATTCGGTCCAGAATTTCGAACCAAATTACCAAATTTTGGACTGAAATTTCAAATGCCATTATTTATTAAAAAAAAAGTGTTACAAAATTTTGGAATTCAGAATTTCGAACCAAATTACCAAATTTCGGACCAAAATTTTGGATTTCGCCGAAATTTCAGTTTTCGGTGGGATCCGAAACGGTTACCGAAACTAAAATTTTAAACCATGGATGGAACACAACATCAATCAGTTGTGCCCATAAAATCATTTCCATAGGTTGATCGTAGCCCTCCAATCGATACAGCTTTGCATAATTGTTGTTCCTCTTTAGGTGCCCGGAATCCGTCATTATTTTGCAAGTGTCCTTCATGCGTAATAAAACTAGTTCTTTCGTCATTGTCATATGACTTTACCTCTTCTTGGTAGTTTCTCATAGAGATAGATGTTAAATATCAGCAAAGGAGTTAATGGTAAAAAGAAAAGTTAAGGGCATTATTTTTTGACGAATCCTTAAACAAAATCAGAAATGTCAATGCAAAGGGTATTGTGCTGTGCGACATGAACGGAAATAATGAAAAAGTGAGGACGACTTTAACCCCTAATTCACACTTTATATAGTATATAGATTGTCAACAATTTGGGTCGTCTATTTTACTCCCACACAGTAATAAGAATGGCTAGGATGGTCCAATGGAGAAGATGTTTTTATTTTTGGATAGGGCAGAGGCCTATCTACGGCAAAGACCAACAAACGAACGATAGCATTGAAAAAATGTTGTCCACATCTTACTTTCTACGTGATACACGTTGCCTTTGTTTTTTATCCAGAAAGATGTGATACACGTTGCTTCCCTGAATTTCCCATCCGTGGTGGGCCACTATTGGGGTTTGCATATCTCACAAAAAAGCTATTTCTCCTATCAAATGCCTACAAATTCCTAATGAAAAATGAAAAATGAAAAATTTAGCTTCAATGGCCAAAACTTACACCAACTGGATGGTTAGGATTGTCTTGACACTCTGTTTTGAGCTTTGCCAAACATACAAGATGGCCACAAATGGTCCTGCTGTGCCAGCACCCGTGGTGGGGCCATTCAGGGAATGACTCACAATTCAATGGATGGCACGCCCCTTTGATCCGATTTTTTTATTTCCTTAATATTGACTCCTTAGCTACTTCTATCCTGTTTATGATTAAAATGTAGTAGTTTTTAGGGAATAAGTATGTGATATAGGTGGAATGAGATAAACTAATTTAATCCGCACATGAGTCCTTGAGAACAAGATGTTTCCACCCTTAAAAGTTAGCCATTAAAGGGAGGGTGCCCAAATTCTTATAAGCTCAAATTAAGCTTTTGAATTTTTTTCATGGAATATTTATTATCTATGTTTTTTTTTTCCTTACTGCTTTTTGTTGGGACCTGGGTAGAATTACCCTCAAAAGCTAGCCATTAAGGAGAGGCTGCCCAAATCCTTATAAGCCCATCACATCCCTTCACTTCACCGATGTGGGATATTTTGCTTTTGCGTGGAAACCACAACAATCTCCCCCTCCACGCGTAGGGCTGGCAACGGGGCGGGTTGGGGCTGGATGTTGGGGTCCTCTACTCCTTCCCCTCTGTGGGGAATTTCTCCCCTCCCCTTCCCCTCCCCACTGCGGGGATGGTGGGGAATCCCCCTCCCCTCCCCACGGGGAATATCTAATCCCCATCCCCTCCCCTTCCCCGCATCCTTCAGGGACAATCACTTTACTTTCTTTTTTTTTCGGATAGGGAGCAGGCCTATCTACGGCGGAGACCAACAAATGAACAATAGCATTGAAAAAATCGTCCAAACCTTACAGCGTGATCCACGTTGCTTCCCTGAATATCCCATCAGCACCCTCTACAGTGGTGGGCCACCATTGGGATAATGCATTTCTTATAAAAAATCTATTCTCCAATCAAATGCCTACAAATGTCTAATGAAAAAATGAACAAAAATTTAGCTTCAATGGCCAAAATTTACACCAATTGGATTGTCTTGAAAAAAATAGAAACCGTTGAATTAAAAAGAAAAAAACTTAGAATTCAACAAATAAAATGATAATAAAAATTAACAATTAAAATGAATAAAATTCTGTGTTTACAATATTTTTATAGAAAAAGAGACAAAATATCCAAAATTCAGCAATGAAAAAATTTTTTTTTAAGGAAAAGGAAAAATTATGAGTTTTTTTAAAGATGAATTGTGTATGTTTCTAATATTTTTCTATGAAACATGAGAAAAATCAGATTTAAAAGACCAATTAAATAAGGAAAATAATAAAAGAGCAATTTAAATTAAAATGGGAAAAAATTTATTTTTCGATATAAATTGGGTATTTTTCTGGATTTTGTATATGTGACATGTATTTTTTGACATCATGGTCCCACCATAGTTGTACACATCTTGGGATTTTTTTCCAAGCATTGAAGGTGATTTTTCACTAGTATAATAACAATGGTTTACAATTGATATCGATGAGGATCATGTACTCTTCGCCCGTAAAAGTAATATTTAAAACACCTTTTGTATGTGTGATGTTTGCAAATAAGAATTAGAAGGCTTATGCGTAGATGTTTGTGACGTGTTTTTTGTTTCTTTCTCGTTTTGCTCTGGACTATTTGCAAATATGCCTTACCGACATGCTCAAAATACATCCGCTACGTAGATATTTAAATCCAAAAGCTGATTTAAATGTTAGATAATGATAGTGACTGGGTATAATTTGAATTGACATTGCCCCCTACATTTTATTTAAACACTTCCACCAATGTTCTATTAGAATTCTCGCGTTTTACATATGACACAAAGTGGTATGGCTGAAACTGCTAATTTCAAGGGAAACCAACCCAATTCCCACAAGTAAAGAATCTTAATATGTGACATGCTCTATCTATACATCATGATAAACCATTAACCTTTTAGGCCTTGTTTAAGGTTATGTCAAGAGCTAAAGCATCAGTTTTGTAGGCCTTAATCTTACGGGTGAGGTGTGTCTGTTCAGCATGGGACCCATAATTGATGAGTAAGATTGATAACATTAGCTTAGTCACTTAGTCAGACTCTTTTGTAGGGGTCTCAACAATTCTAATTCGAAACGAATCCCAATTGGGCTATGGTCCGTTCCAACCCTTACATGTCGGATCATATTCACTGTGCTCTTTGGTTCTTACTTTAAGTGTATGGGTCACGATCCATTTCGAATCGGACAGCCCATTGGAGTGTGCCAGCCACTACCTACATTGTATGTAGTTAGGATGAGAGAGAGAGAGAGAGAGAGAGAGAGAGAGAGTGAGTGTGTGAGTTTTGATTGGGCTCTACGTTAATGATTTATATGACAAAAATGCACTTTGAATTAATCATACTTGTACAATGCCAGAGGTATCTTCGTACATTAGTAGCCTCAAATGGGACCTATGACAACGAAATGTGTGGCTAGGGTGTGATCCAGCCACTGTGCTCAACTCATGTACAATTTAAGTTCAGACCGTTTGGATTCATCTGACCGTTAGGTCAATTAACACCCCCTACATTCGCCCCTCTTCCTCCTTTTTCTTAGTGTTGACGAGATTTTACGTTAGGCACCCCACCCATTTTCCTACATAGAAAGAAAGAAGGATACCAATTTTCAAATATAGATTGAATATAGGAACACCAATTAATCACCCCGTCTAATAAAAGTAAGAAACTAAATACACATGAACCCAAACTAAATACACATAACCGTTGATGAGTCCTCCGTTCAAAATCAAAAGGTCAGAAGAAAGCTCAGGCATTTCCAAACGGGAAATGATATATTCGCCCCATTTCCTTACTTGGGACAGCCCCCTCTAGTCTATTTATGAATTATGGCTACTCTTTTAGACTAGAGGTGGGTGACCCAAGTGAAAAAAAAAGGGCTTGAATATATCATTTCCCCTTTTACAAAATCGATAAATATGGAAATGAAATGGGCCCTTCACTTGGCTTTTAAACTTTAATGCCTTCTCTTTATCTGAGACACCTGAGTACGGTTACAATTCCCAACGAGCTGTATAAACCAAATAGAAAGGTTCAAAATGAAGAAAATGGGTGGAAGGTACCAATATAGAGGGGAAAAATTCAAACGTTAGGTTCATAAACTTTAACGTCAACATAGAGACTGGCACATTCTAAAAATAACATGAAAAATTATTACACGTATCTGAGTAGGATTCTAATTTCCTCCTTTCTCCTTCCAACGGTAAGATCTTTCATGGATATATAAAGACCAATGTGGCTTTAGTTTTTTCCACTGTACCTTAGCTATCTCAATTCCTCTCTACTTTCTAAAATACTCTGTTTTTTTGTATTCTTCTTTCTTTATCCTCTCTCTTTCTCTAGTCTATTTTCTTAAGTTTCTCACTCCCACAACACTATCTCTTCATCACCCATTCCACATATTTCAATTTTCTTCTTCTTCTACCTTTTGGGCTCTGTATTAAGATGGAATTTAAAGGATTGCTTAGCTTTTTGCTGGTAATATTGATGGGTTTGATGAAAACTCACGCTTATAATTTCTATGTTGGGGGAAAAAATGGTTGGGTGTTAAACCCATCTGAGAATTTCAATAATTGGGCTGAAAGAAATAGATTCCAAGTGAAGGATTCTCTAGGTAAATTTGCTTCTTTCTTAATCATCTATGTCAACAAAAAAAGGGTTTGATTTATTTTAGCTTCATTGATATGATTTTGGGTTCTAATATGAGGTTTTTGGATGCTATTTTGCAGTTTTTAAGTATAAGAAGGGAGAGGACTCTGTTTTGGTTGTGAACAAAGAAGACTATGACAAATGCAATAAAACAAATCCAATCAAGAGCTTCAACGATGGAAACTCAGTATTTGATTTTGATCGATCAGGTCATTTCTATTTCATCAGTGGAGCTCCAGGCAATTGCGAGAAGGGACAAAAACTGATAATAGTTGTCTTGGCAGTGAGAAATAAAACCCCTGTTCAATCTCCCCCACCTTCTTCCTCCCCATCTTTATCTCCAAAATCATCCCCCCCTTTTCCTCCAAAATCCGCCCCCTCCCCATCTTTGTCTCCAAAATCATCCCCATCCCCATCACCTTCTCCATCATCTTTATCTCCTTATTCTCCTCAATTCTCACCTTCTCCATCATCTCTATCTCCTTATTCTCCTCAACTCTCACCTTCTCCATCTTCATCTCCTTCTTATTCTCCAGAATTCTCTCCTTCTCTATCTCCATCTTCAATTGCATCTCCCTCTCCTTCGGCCGAATCGATCTCCCCCTCACCCACCTCTTCTCCTACCTCTGAATCACCTTCTTCTTCCCCTTCATCTAGTTCATCTGGCTTGAATGCACCTGGACCATCTCATCCCTCATCTGCTCCTCTTTCCATTGCCTCAGTTTCAGGGGTTTCTCTTGGAGTAATGACTCTGGTGTTGGGTTTCTTTGGGGCAGCTTTTTAGTTTGATTACTGATATGGGTTTGTGTGAATGAAATGTGTCTTTCAATTCTTTTGGGTTTACTTTTTTTATTTTTGTTTTCCAGTAATGTAAGTAGATAAGAGAACTCTGTACTACTTGATTTTAAGGATGTATTAGTATAGTTATAGAGGTCTCAAATTTTAGACTGATTGTGTTTGGACTTTGGATGGCTTTTTCTTAATAAGAGAACATTATAGTTGTTTTGATTCATTGGGATTTTGAGTGATTCCTAGGTTTTTATGGTTTATTTTAAAGATGTGTGTTACTTTCTTTTATTCTCTTTCTCTCTCATGGATTAATTCCTAAATGGAGGAGTCATGTGGATGATGAATGTAAAGAATGAGTCACTTCTGCTTAGATAAAAAATCAACACAATGATGCCTTCATTCCATGAAAAAAAGTATTCATTGTTCTCGGTCTTTATTTAGAAAGGTTCATCTAAGGTATTCATCGGTTGCATGTTTTGATTAAAACTACTATGAGCTACTGGTCTTGTCTCTCCTCGTCAGCTTGTCCCCCAACAAATTACTTTGAAAAAAGGTTTCTTTTGCTTTTAGTCTTGGGATTTAGCACTCTTTTTCTCTCCTTTCCTTGGTTGCGCATGTTTTGATTAAAACTACTGTGAGCTACTACTGGTCTTGTCTCTCCTCATCAGCTTGTCCCCCAACAAATTACTTTGAAAAAAGGTTTCTTTTGCTTTTAGTCTTGGGATTTAGCACTCTTTTTCTCTCCGCATTCTTTTTCTCTCCTTTCTATATTTCTAATGACACCCCTAGTACTCCTTATTTTGGCAATGACGCTTTTCACCAAGGGAATCAGCATTGTTTTGCTTTTGTTTCTTTCATCAAAATAAAACAAACAGCAAATTTAAGAATAAAATTATATTTTTAGTCCAACTAATTTCTTCTATTTTGATAATAATCAATATCTTAAAAGATTTAAAACAGAACATTAAAGATTAAAAATAGATGCCCATCAAGGCAATGAACTAGACAAAATAAGATGAGAGAATCATATTCCACCCATTTTTTCAAAGCTTGAGGGGAGTTATTCTGTGATTCTCAAGTTTCCACTGTTTATTCCGTGAGAATTATTCGTTACATCCTCAGATGTCAATATTCTTTTATAAATTATGAATTTAGCATACACCCCCCCCCCCCCCCCCCCCCCAAGCCACGCCAACCATGACCATGACTATGACTAAAAAAAAAAGAGAAAAAAAAAAAAGTATCCATTAGGGCCCGTTTGGATACCTCAGATTCTGTATTTATATTTGGAATTGAGTTTTGAATACAAAATGAATAGATCCGGCAGCTCATGTAGAGGGAGACAGAGAGGGAAGGGGGTACTTCTTAGTGGAGGGGGGAGAGGTTGAGGAGCAAAGATGGTGAAGGGAACTGCCACAGCTGTGGATTTCCAATTACTTATTTACACAGCATATTTGGAAATCTGATTTTTTTCACTGTGAGTCGCTGATTTGGAATCAAAGGATTTGATCCGGATACAAATTACAACACAAAAAGGGCTGCATGCCTGCAAATGTGAGAAATCCAAATCAAAATCTTCTCGGCATCCAAGTGGGCACTTTCTGTATTCTTTTCTCCAAGGGTAAATTGGGGCCTCATTTCATGGGACAGGCTCCCCTTCAACCATTTTATAACATAGGGAGTGCCCTTCCATTATGACCTGATCAAGAATGTTGGGGCCAATCAACCTTATTCCTTGATAGACCACACTAATGTTCCCCTCATTGGAGTCTGTAATTCTAATGGAGCCTGAGAAAACCACCATGGTCACGAAATTCAGATTAAAGTATCCCCCTAGGAGGGTTTCATGCATGAGCCATCATCGATCTCTGCTCACTACCGATTCGTACTACAGACCAACCCCGCCATAAATTATCCGCCGAGACAAATCTGAAATTGGGGAGAGCCCTAACCCAAGCTTAGGGCATCATTGGATAGCTCTGCTTTTGAAGTTAAATATGATTAGTTAAAAATAATGGTTATAATATTTTAGAAATGATATACTTAATGGAAACAAAAAGTTTTGTCGAGTAAGCACATTACAAGTGAAGTGTAAGGGTAACTTGGACCTTTTCGGATACCTCAGAAAATTATTTGTATATAATTTTATATGCAAATGTTTTTTTAAGTTGAATATGATTAGTAGAAAATAATGGTTATAATAATTTTTAGAAATGATAACTTCCTTCCTTCAATAGAGGCATTAATATACCATTTGTAAACAAGATTAGATTAAGAGTCGATTTCACCTTGACTAATTGTGTTGCCCAAAATCAGCCCATTCACTCCCCCTTGAATAGCTGAGATATAAAAAATGATTGACTGGGTGGGCCCTGCAATCAAAATCGAATTCAATAACTATTCGAAATCCGAGGTGGACCCGACCAGTTGGAAGATCTAGATGACCTCAGGTGTCACTACATCCAAGGTTTTAAATTTCGGTTTCGGTACCCATTTCGGACCCCACCGAAATCCAAAATTTGGTATTTTGGCTCGAAATTTCGGACCGGCCGAAATTTGGAATTTCGCAAAATTTCAAATTTCTGGAAATTTCGGTTTCGGTCCCCACCGAAATCCGATACATACAAACACGTGTGCCAGACATTGCATTATAATTTGAAGTGGGGCCATAGTGGGTTTTGAGGTGTTTAAATGGAAATGATATATCCACCCCTTTTTTTACTTGGGACAGCCCCCTTTAGTGTAAAAGAGCCGTCATAAAAATACACTAGATAGGGCTGTCTTAAGTAAAAAAAGGGGTGGTGAATTTTTGTTTTGGGTAAGTAAGCGGGGTTGTCCAAACATAGCAACAAGGAACAGTGAAATGGTGTTTAAAACCAAAACGGGTGATAACAGAAGTGTGACAGGGAAATGATATATTCGTCCCTCTTCTTTTTTTTACTTGTCCCATTGTGAAATTGTGATTGTAGTGGGGCCCTGTTTGTAGTTATTAATAGCACAAACTATATATAAACAAAGCTAAGGGAAGGAAGGAAGGAAGATAGAAAAGGAAAATGAGATTGGAAGGTTGTAATGAATGCGATGGTTATGGAGTGGGTGTGGTTAACAATCTTCCAAAGCTAACGGCAAGCAAAAGGCCCAAAAGCTCCAACCACAAGCCAATAAAACAAGCAACAAGAAACGGGCACTTCCCCACAGGTGTAACCTCCAACGTGAAATTCGTAAAACACAAAAACAACCATTAGTCCAAAAACTCCCCACCACCCTCCAATCTCTCTCCCTCTCTCTGTCTCTCCTACTCTCTTTTTTCTTTCCCGTCCTTTCTAAGGAAGGGCAAGGACTAGGCAATCAATAAAATAACAGCCTCTTGAATCCCTCTCTTTTTTTATTTCCTCTCTTATTACTACTCATTAGAGGCCTTGAGGTTGAAATTTGTGGGATGGTCTACCAATCCTGCATGGCTCTACGGGTTGCTTTTCTCCTCCTCCTATTGGCAGTTGTCTTCGTGGCCGAGTCATCGGCCGGTGACTCGGGAGCCTATTGGGGTCTGACCCATTTCGGCAGTAGGGGTGATGGGCTCGGGCAGACGTGCAATGGGCTCGTCGGTGATTGTATCGACGAGTCAGAGGAGATGATGATGGAATCTGAAACAAGCCGGCGAGGGCTCGCAGCGAGAAGGAGGTACTGTTGGATATTTTCAAAAATGTTTTGATTTTTAAAATAAAAAAATGAATTTTTTCAAAGAACCATGTTTCTTTTGTGAATTGGCATTCAAAAGACACTTATGTTGTGTAAGGGTATTTTAATCATTCAAAAGAGTTCTTTTAAACGAAATGGTACTTCCATTTGAAAGGGTGCCTTCATGTCTTTTTATCTTCTATAAAAGAAGGCTTAGGATCTCATTTCAACAAGTTTCTCTCCTCTTTCACTCTTCTCATTTTTTCTCTAAGTGCAGCTTACTAGTTGTCTTGAACTTAGGGTGGAGCACTTGTTCTTGGCGTAGGCATTGTATCCTCGCGACTTATTTTCTAGTAGCCACTGCATGAATGGGGAAATTAAAGTCTATAATAGAAAGCTTAAGCTTGTGTTGCCTGCCTCCCATTATTCCGACCATCTTTCTATTTTTCTCTTTCTGTTTCTTACTTTGATTATTTTCATCTCCATCATTTGATAACCGATCACACCAATTTGTCCCACAGGTACATCAGTTATGGTGCACTCGCACGAAACAGAGTCCCATGCAATCGTCGTGGTCAGTCCTACTACAATTGCAAGAGAAGCGGGAGGGCCAATCCTTACAGGCGTGGTTGCAGCATCATCACAAGGTGTGCTAGGATCGTTCAATAAAAAAAGAAAAAGGAGAGAAAAACAGAAGCAAGCACATTTTTTAGTATTAATAAGTGGGAATCGTAAATCTCTTATCTCAATCTTTGCCATTGTATCTCCTCTCAATCTCTATGCTACTTCTATTTTTTTCATATTGCAATGTGTTATTTGATTTGGGTGCAATAAGACCCTGAGCTAGACTTTTGGGTGTGTGTACGCTGTGGAGGAAATAAAAAGGTTTAGGCAATGTGTGTTACGAATATATCAAGAAAGTATTTATTAGGGGTTGGTTTCTGCGGATTTTCATTGCAGGATCCACCTGCAATCTCGCAGATGATGACTCTCTTTTTCTACTTCCTCTTTGTGTTCTTATTGGTTTTGTTGTTCACCCATTTCATTTCTCACTACAGAGAGAAAAAATAGAAATCTTATAGAATGGTGGATAATTATGTTACTTTTAATTTATCATATATGCTTATATGTGCATGTTTTGGGTCCTCTATTTATCTTTTTCATGACGATCTTTCCCTATATTTTTTGTTTAATTTGGGCTGTTGCGACCTTTAATGATTTATAACATTTCACTAACATTGCTAATCTTGTTAATACCTTCTTTTAAATGCGAGAAATTGTCTTTCCTCAGAACTTGGCTTGTACAAATTATTTTCAAACAATTATCCTTAGCAGGCATGGAGGCAAGGGGGTGGGGGCATGGCCCCCCAAGGACATGCAAAATCTCTTTTATGGTGCATGGCTGTACATGCATCCTTAGCTAGTTTAGTGGCCATGGCCCCCAATGACCAATGCAGGCAAGTGTAAGATAGTACGGCCCCTGCAAGTGTAAATTTTCTGGCTCCGCCCCTAATCCTTAGCCAGTTTTGTCAAATTATCTCCATTGTTACCGGTAATTCATGTCTAAAGTTCCCGGTCAATGTTCAAAATTCTTCAAAAACAAACATTAGCAACTATATTTTCACTTGTTGTACCTTTTAGAAACTCTGCACAAGAGTAGCCAAAATCAGCATTTCAAAATGTGGCCAAAGTAAATTCTAGTAGACTCGGCATAACACAATCGGGTGCTCGGTTAACGCGAGAGTACTTACTTGACACAGGCATAACTCATAAGAGAAAAGAGTTTTGATTTACTATTTATAGCAAAATGCGGCATAACTCATGAGAGAAAAAAGAGTTTCGATTTACTATTTATAGCAAAATGCGGACCATAACTATAACACGGCAGATGTAAAAGGGAGTAGACTCGTGCGAGTCAACAATGACAGGGGGGAGTTTCTTTTCTGCCTTCTAAAGCCCATATAATGATCTGATCTTACTAGAATAATTTTCTCTAACATTTGGCTAATTGCTTTTGTAAAGGAATACAATGCATCACAAGGATGTTTAATGTAAGATTTATCGATGGGAATTCTCTAGATAACAAATATATAAACCAACTTCGTTAGTAACATACATAGAAGAGCCCAATATCCAGAGCTCTAACGAGTGAGTCGTTATATGATGCCTCCATAAATACAAGTGGGGACCACGGTTCATTAATCCAAACCATTCTTCTGCTAGAACTTGATATGGGTGGACCCAGCGACAAAATCCATGCCATTGGACAGTTCTAACCCTCCATTTTGTGAACTTTAAATGGACAAAAACATGACCTTAGTGTTACGCCTTGGCCCCACTGTGTAGATATTGTTCGGTTCTGGTTCTCAACCCGTCCCGGTTTTGTTTTCTAGCAGCACTAACCATTCTCCCCGACCCATTGTGTAATTATTGTCTAGTTTTGGGTCTCATTCAGTCCCAGTTTTGTATTTTAGCAGCACTAACCGTGCCCGACCCACTCCACAGGGATGCTAAAAATGCGTCTACACATGGAGAAGGAGAGTTCACATATATAGCACATGAACTTTCTCTCTCTCCGTTTCTGATGTGGGATCTTACATGTAGTAACCCACGCTTTATTGGATAGAGGCTACTCGAAGATTTTATTAAGGGCGCTACATTAATAAGTACATAAGGAGGGATTAATTGGCTTTTCCTACTTGTTCCTTCTTTGATATCTAACATAAGGGATCTCATGCAAAAGTCAGCTGCAAAAATGGCTTTTCGCATCAGTGCATAGCAAATTCCCTTAATATAATATAATTTAATATGCATCCACTTATCTCGGCGGCATTTTGTTTCCGACTGTCCATCCAAGATTTCATCTGACATCTCTCTCCGGCAGTTGAGAACGATTGTCTTTTCGGATAATTTCTTGGGATCGTTGAGTCCTAACTCCATGAGGATCCATTGTCCTGCAAAACCTTAGTTAACATCGAGAGGAACACTAAACTGAAGGGCCCCTTGCAAAAAATCAGCTACAAGTGCACCCACATTGGACCATCTCACCAATGTACATTTATTATTCCAGCATTTTCCAAAAAAGTACTGTAAGGTCCACACCATAGGATGATCCAAACCGTCTATTTGATTCGCCACAACTTAAATAGGTCGTGGCCCAAAAATAATTTCCATATGATGATCCAACCCACCCACCTACAAAGGTTTCCATAATTTGTAGTTCCTCTCTTGATCCGAGGGCTAAGATCATCCTATGAATTGATTTTTCAGGCACAACCTATTTACATTGTAGCCTATCAATAGACGGTTCGGATCATCCTATGGTTTGGTCGGTACAGTACTTTGTGAAAAATACTTATAAAAGCTTTTTAGGGGCTAAATCGAATTGATTCCCTTTTATGAGTTATGGCTATGGGACTGAAAGCATCATGAATAACAGGGAGATGATAAATTTGCACCCATGTAGGATAATTCGCACCCCTTATAATGTGAGTTGTGCCAAGAATTTAACGTTTTTTTACGCCAAATCACGTTAAAAAGGAAGAAAGAGGGTTGTATCTCCGGAAAGCCTCCTAAGTGTACGGATTGTGCTCCTCTCTTCAAGAAGGGTATATTATTTTCATGTTGTTTTGCTTTTTCCTTGTTCTTGTTTGGTTTTTTCCGCATAAAATTGTGGCAGCGGATTCGGTTTTACCAGCTATTTAAATAGGACCTGTTTGTTTCGGATTCTGAGAAACGATTTTGAGTTCGAAAGTGAGATTACTGGAGTCAAAATTAAAGGGTTTTAGTGTTAATGGTAGGTGGAAGGATTGGATCACTGATACTCTTGTGGCTGTAGTTGCAACACAAACAATCACATGCTCTGGCTTTTTGATGGGTTAATTGGAACTAAATACACAATGTTTTTTTGCATAGCAAGCATCCTCTAAAAGGGTTTATCTGTCCCTTAAAGCACAAATGATGATTTTTGAATAATTCTTGGTTAATGGAAATTGAATGTGTTTCTTGAATGCTAGAATGCTCATTGAGTGTAGTAATTCTCTGATGGTACAGTCTACTGTATTTTGTAATGGGCACTAACATGGCTCTGAAGCATGTGCGGTCATCTAATGCCGATTTATTTCTTGTATTTTATTTAATCAGTATTTATCATTGGCAAAATATGAAAAATTACAATTTTTTTTTGAATGGTATGAAAAATTACATTTCGACTATCCAAAGAAACTTGATTAATTAAGAATTCTTAAAAGACTAAAACACCCTAAAGACTAAAATAACCCCATTAAATCAACTATGCCCCAAAATACCCCTAATAACATTCAAAATAAGGAAAAAATCCCTAAGAGGTACAAATCTCTACGGGGCTCCTCGAGGGCGGCCCCGCCGAGAATAAACTCGCAAGGGATGTCGATCTTCGTCATTTCCCCCTGCTGAAAATAATTCTCCTCCAAAGAGTGAAAAGTCTGGTATTGTCCAAGCTATCGGGGTTCAAACGACGAAGTTCCTCCTCTGTAAGCCAAGTAAACGTCGGAATATGGTCGACGACTAGGGGTGCAACTCGGGCGGGCTCAACCCGAACCGAATAGGTTCAACCCGGAAAAAAGTAGGGTTGGGTTAAGTTCGAGTTGGGTTCGAGTTCGGGTTGAGGGCTTGGGCAACCCGACCCAAGTGAACCCGACATTTTTAATAATTTTTTAAATATTTTAAGCTTAAAATCCCGGGTTGGATCGGGTTGGAACTCAGGTCGGGGTCAGGGTCGGGTTCAGGTTGGCCTCAATCCAACTTAACCCAACCCGAGTTGCACCATATCGACGACGCCACTTGACAAGATAACATTGAAAACCACCATGACGTGATGAAACGATCTCATCGGCAAGTATATCATCAATTTGGTTGGGAGGAAGTGGTGGAACTGGCGGAACCAATGGTACTGGGGCTGGAACAGAAGAGCTGGCAGTCCGACCTGAAGAAACATCTGTTGGCATGGTAGGAGGCTCGAAGGTACCTCGATGTGTGATAAGACCTTCAATATTGAATACATGACTAATATTCATACCAGCAAGTAAGTATATTAAATATGCATTAGGGCCATACCTACGAAGGATACGAAAAGGTCACATTGCCTCACGTTGTCCACACCGTACCCTGACTATAGAAGAGGAGCATGGTGATCCCTTTGAGGACGAAGATGACGAGCAAGAAATAGAGCAGCTTGATCTGGTCGATTCGGTAGAAGAAGATAACCTCGATGAGCATATGAGGGCCTACGTGTTGATGTAGTTGGTTGCATCTTATCCACACCTGCAGAAAAAGATGATTGCCAGCACACTAACATTTTTCACACTTATCTTGAATGAGGAGACACTGTGTAAAATCATCCCCGACGGCGGGAGTTCAATGAATGTAGTCTCCCAAGCAGGTGTTGTTAAAATGAAACTCAAACCTGAACCCTTTTGGGTTTCTGTTCTCGAGAAAGAGGGTTCATGTTCTCGGGTGTTGCTAAAATGAAACTCAAACCTGAACCCTTTTGCTTAATTAAGAAAGAGGGGGTGGGTTTCTTTCCTTTTTTTAATTTTTTTTGCTGATTTTTTTAATTTTATTCGCAAGTGTTTGTTTCTTCTATTTCCCTTCTTGACTTTTACAGTGTTTGTTAAAATCATATCGATGATGGAGATCGACGTCCCTTGCGAGTTTATTCTCAGCAGGGCCGCCCTCAAGGAGCCCGGTAGAGATCTTTTATTCTTATTTGTGCCCCTTAGGGATATTTTTGTTATTTTTAGTGTTGTTAGGGGTATTTTGGGGCATAGTTGATTTATTATGATTATTTTAGTCTTTAGGGTGTTTTAGTCGTTTAAGAATTCTTAATTAAGCAAGTTTCTTTCTTGAGGAATGATAGATACAAGGGAGCCCTTGCATAAAGAGCAAAAAAAGGGCTCTTGATTGAATCAACGTCAACAAATGTAACTGATTTTACTTTTTTCAACCGATTTAAAAATGTAACTGAAAATGACGTGGATCCAATGAAAAGCCCTTTTGCGGCTCGTTATGCAAGGGCTCCCTTGTATTTATCATTGCTCTTCTTTCTTTTAGGGCATGTTCAGTTGCGTGCAGGAAACAGAAAGAAAAAGGAAATGACGTGGCAGAAGGAAACGGAAAGGAAAAGAAACTGTTAAGAAAGCAGTAAGAGTGCGCATTCAGTTGCCAGGAAACGGAAAAGAAACAGTAAAGAAACAACAGGAATGTGCATTCAGTTGCCAGGGAAACGGAAAAGAAACATGACAGAGGTAGAAAAATGTAAAAAAGAAAAGAAAAAAGGGTGAAACGAGACGGCGGACAAGATGAGTAAATAATGGGCTATCACTGTTAAAATAGGCATACCTTTAAACCAAAACACAATATCAAGGCTATATCAGGTATTATCAAAATTGGGAACACATGTAGAAAGGATAAGCCATTATTTTTTATGAAAATTCATTATCATTATTCCTCAAAGCCCTATCAGTTCTTAAAACTATAAGAGGTGGTAATGTGTAATCACACAATTGCTCAAAGATAAACCAAAATTTAACCTCAAGAAAACCCCAACACAACCTATAAAAGTAACTGCTAATCATTTTTAAGTATTGATTCTGCAGAATAATGATTCATGCGTGACTAAAGGAACAAGTAATTTACTATACCCATGCCTTAGATATTGACACCCCGATGCAAATGCCGTGTTTGGCAGCCAAAAGTTTTTTCCAAGGAATATTAGTTTATAAAGTGGTTGGAGAGGGGCTGGGAGGGTAGGAGATGAAGAGAACTGTCCTGAGACTTTGCATTATTCATGCCCTCTCAATTCTCTCCCTCTCCCACTCTCCCTACCCCTCTCTCAACACTCAGTAGGCTAAAATTCCATGAAAATAAATTTCACAGTTGCCAAATATGACCTTAATTTTGAGCCCAATAATTAGTTTTGGACTCAAAATCGGTTCTAAAAATCCAAAACAAATAAGGCCTAAACAATCTCGTAAGCTTCAAGGAATTAAATACAGTAATGTGCTGTTATGAAGATAGTATACAATTTATCACAAATATGAATCATAAAACCATCCACATCAGAAAATCAAATGGTAGTATGGTAGTATGATATCTTAGAATCTCTTACCAAGCCCATCCCATATCCAAAGAAGGAAAGAACAACAATAAATTACAAAAAGAGAAAAATTATCAAAAAGGAAGTCCATTGATTCATATACGACACATGCAGTGATCAATCCAATGATAAGGAAAACTATATCTTCTGTAAACATTTAACCACAATGCCCTCACTGTACAACATATTAGACAATGATATCTATTTTATTCAGGAAAATACCAAAACAGTGCTGAAATTTATCTACAAGGCTATGCATATGCATTCAAGAAGGCAACCATTGCACAACAAAAGCAGATCATAATACCCTCAGAACAGATAATAAGAGAGATCCAGCAAACCCAAAAAGAAACCAACAAGGACATGCACCTCAACACTATTACATGGCTTAAAAATGTACATATACTGTGAAAGATAGCAGCCCCATCAACACTAAGAACAAAGATACATCAAAGGACAATACAATCAAAACAAATACAAACCCCAATAACAACAGTACTTTTCATTGATCTTATCACCTCCAATTACAAATGAAGAGGAGAACCCTCCTTACAATGTGTAAGTATGTCATAACCCTGGAGCATATCTTATCTGTATGAACTTATAGAAGGCCACTGCTGGCAGAGAAGAACCTATACAAAGCCAAATGCCTACTACATGTTTCTACACAAGCTCCTACAGAAAAAAAAAAGTTCCATATAAAACACTATCATTCTTTACACGGTGGATATCAAGGACGGAACTTCAACATCTCCACAATATTTGATCCTCGTCTGATGCTGTGCTGAACCATATAACTGACATAGTCTATACACCATGCCATGTTATTTTACAACCCTGGACCCACAAAACTCGGCACCATATGTGCTTTTATCCACTATATATGCTGCATTAGGAAGATGGGACGATGCATCTGATATTAGGAGATTGATGAGTGATGGCGGTGTTGTAAAGAACCCAGGTTATAGCTGGATTGAATTTAAGAATGGGGTTCAAGCATTTCTGGTTGATGATGATTTGAGGATGGTCGAAAATGAAGTAACGAAATAATAAATCATTGGATGTTCCCTGCCTCAGGGATGGAAATCAAACATCAGAAGAGATGAAAATTTTGATGCTTTACGGGGGATTCATTTGCAATTTGAAGCATCTTGGCTAAGATGAAACAGTTTTTGCTGACTATGATCTACATCCACTCTGTCACAGAAGCAAATTTCTAGCATTTGCTTGCTAGATTTGTTTTTACATAAATCAGAGTCAGCACTGTGGTTCTTTTTCATTCAAATAATACACAATGTTAGACCTATCAACAGCAAAAAATGAGCATAATCAGGGCAGAGCCCTTCATTTTTTATCCAAGGACAGCAGATTTTTTATTTTTGAACAGGTTGTTGTTGGACGAAATATCAAGGGGACTTTACAGTTGATTAAAAAGAAAAAAAAATCCCATGTTATGTTTTTGCAAAACCAGAAACCCATAAACCAAAAAAAACAATCCCATGTTATGTTTTTTAACAGGTTGTTGGGGGGGTTTTGCAAAACCAGAAACCCATCCACAATCTAAATAAAAATTTAAAACAATGGCAGACAAAGATTGGGATTTTTTTGCAAAACCAAAAACCCTAACCCCAATCTAAATAAAAATTGCAAACAATGGCAGACAAAGATTGGGGGTTTCTTGCAAAACCAGAAACTCTAACCCCAATCTAAACAAAAAAAAAATCAAAACAATGGAAGACAATCAGATTGGGGGTTTTTGAAAAAATAGAAAAGAAAACATGGCAGAGAGGGAGAGGGAGCAAGAGAGTAGAGAGAGCAAGAGAGGAGGCGGGAGGAGAGAGTACCGGCGAGGGACGGCTGCCGGCGACGAGCGAGAGGGGAGAGAACCAGCAGAGACGAAGAAGAGGGGAGAGAACAGCAGATACGAGCTTCTAGGGCTTCCTTTTCTCTTTTTTTCGTTTGAAAAAAAAAGGGGATGCGTCAGTCGCGGAAAATGCTTCGAATCCGTGTGTTTTGGTCTGATTTTTTTTCTCGGAAAGGGTTTAGACACATAGATATTACGGATTCCACGTAATGCATATATTTTCCGTGCGCCTTCCGAATCCGCCCAACAAAACGTCGCTTTTTGAGTGAATCCACGGAAAATGGGCTCATTTACTTTTCCATTTCCGAATCCATGCTCAACTGAACAGGCCCTTAGGGATAGTTAATAGCCTATATATAAGCCATGCTACAGCTTTTACGATTAACTTTGAATGATTAAGTGAATTGAGACTAATTGAGTGATCTTGCCTTCCCTTCTTGAGCTCTTCTTCTATTTCTCCCTAAGTTTCCCTCTTCTAGTTCTAATTTTCCCTTCTTCTTCTTCTTCTAATTTCTCCTCCCAGCCTACATCACATATGCTCGACAGCTTACGGCGCCCAACTGAGTAGTCATAATAAATAAGGGAATAAAAGTGGAGAGTCGCTATTTGACATCTGATTACTAGGAATTATGGAACATACCTCATCATCGTTTCAGAATGGATTTTTGTGCCACTAATGCACATTACCCTTGTGATGACCTTATTTTAGGCTTCAACAATGACAGAACATACCTCATCATCGTTTCAGAATGGATTTTTGTGCCACTAATGCACAATACCCTTGTGATGACCTTAGTTTAGGCTTCAACAATGACACTATTATTTGGACCAGCCTTGATCATCTTAGCACGTTAGCAACACATCTTATTCTTGGATTTATCTTCTTCTATCCATGGTGTTGCACCTGCTTTGGAAAATACGTTAACAATACCTTGGCTTTTTTTGACGGGAAAATACTTCTTTTCCAAAATTGGGACCCTACTTAGCCCTATGGAAACGGCATTTTTCTTTCGCCCATCTGAACTGACCTTAACTGATTCTCATTCCATCTAGCATCCTGATTTATTCGTGCATGGGCCGTGATTTCTTTGCAGCCATGGTGGTGAAAACTTCTTATCAACTCTACAAGCATTTTTTGTGGAGTTCCGAAAATGTGGAATGTATACACTTTAATCAAAAGAAGAAAATACTGAAACTAAAGAATGTTGGAGGCTTTGAAGTATGGTTTTGTCCCTAAATGGCTATGGAGAAAAGATAATTCAGAAGCTGTGACTTAGCATGTTTTTCTTCTATCCATATATTTCCACATAAGATTAAACCATTGGTCTTGGAGGACAAGTCCCCTCTAAAATTCAAACCATCATATTTTGTGAAATATTCTTGGAATTAGAAGGAGGGCATGTCCAGTGGCTAATCAATCCTATTTTCAGTCGGATTGATATCCCTAATTCCTAATTTAGCCTTTTCGTTTTCAATATCTTCGCTTGAATGTGTAAAATTGACTTGTTTATCATGCTGTTGTGAATGTTAGTTGCTAAGGGTAATGGTTCAGAAGGTTGTTTTAAAACATTAGCATTACAAGCCTCTTCAAAATCGAGATAATATTGGTATGCTAATTTTTAGGTTGAGGGATGTCTACATATTTTATTTGAAATTCTTTTTACAGCTAATTTAGAAGTGCTCCTTTCACCTTCTAGTATTTTATTTTGATATTCTTTTTGGGTAAATTTTTTATGTTAGTTATGCTTTTCTGCCT
This sequence comes from Tasmannia lanceolata, assembly GCF_043159265.1. Taxonomy (NCBI): domain Eukaryota; kingdom Viridiplantae; phylum Streptophyta; class Magnoliopsida; order Canellales; family Winteraceae; genus Tasmannia; species Tasmannia lanceolata. Next base: position 46,321,238 of record NW_027518690.1, on the reverse strand, counting down.
TTATCTGGCTGCATCTTTCATGTTGTGTGTTTGAAATGGTGGATATTTTATTAAAGATTAAGACAGCCCACGACTGAGATGGTGGGAGCAATACAAAGGAAATAAAATAATACAGAAAATCGCAATCGCAAAATAAAGGAGGAAGCCCGTCGAGGATCATGACTTTCGAGCTATCAACACCATTACGGGCAAACGATCTGCCTCCCCGTTTTGCTGATCTCCGTATGTGCTGAAAGCAAACAGGGAACCCTCCATCCAACCACCTTATATGGTCGACTGCCATCCATCCATCTCATAACATTAAGGGTATCCCCCTCCATAATAAGTCTGCCCAATACACTACTATCAGAAAGCCTTGTACCCTATTAGCAAGGCCCTTACTTCCACCTTGTTTCATTCCTTCATCCCAATTGGACCTGAGAAATCCCATCTAACTGACGCAACCTCTTCTCTCAACAGGCCCCACACCAGCTGGCCCAGGATTACTAATGCTTGATCCATCAAGAATACGCTTTAGCCAACCAAGCTCATGAGGGGTGCAGAAATATTTTGTGTGTGTGTCGGTTTTTTTTTTTTTTTTTTTGGTGTGTGTGTGTAGTGGGGGTCCACTCAGAAAGTTTTACATATTTCATCTTTCAACATGAGTGCAAGGCCTCGGAAAGTTTTACACGTTTTATCTATCCTTTCTAGAGTTATCTGTGACTGGCCAACTGGTGACTAACTGTTACCATACAAGTCTTCTATACTTGTTAATTATTATAGCCTCTGTTTCTTCCATAATTCAGCTTAGAGTTTCAACTTTTCTTAGGTCTCGCTTTGTATTTGTTTACCTAGATCATCATATGCACCATATGACTGATCAATCAGTTCGTTACAGGAGTGTTATGTATCCCTTTGCTCCATCTTTATACAAAGAATTGATACAGAAAAGTCTGATATTTGAACTTAAAATCTCTTACTATAACTTGATATATCGACATTTTCCTTCACCTATTTTATTTCAAGTTTTCATATTTTTCATGGAAAAATTGCTTTGGAGTGAGGTTATTATCATTAATTAATTTTCTGAATCCCTATGTTTCAGGTCTGGAAGTGATAATTTCCATCAAGCATGGAAATCGCCCACACCCAGAGAACCACGGGTTTCAAACAGTCCAACTCCTTTCTCAAATCCGAGCATATGTATTCAGTATCTCTTCCACAGTTACATTTTTATGATAATTTATTGTATGTAAATTTAGTTGTCTCAATAAATTTCGTTTAGAGTTATAAAGGTTAATTGATTTTGTTGGTAACTTGATTCCCTTTGGTGAACGAATGATCCATAACCAAAATTGGGTTACTATGATGTATGCATGGATAGGGTAAAATGCCACATTTTCAGAAAATTCAGTGGACATTGGTATCCTGTCCAACAAAGATATTTGGGTCTGGAAAAATCCCAGATGTGGATTGGACCAATCCTGCAGAGAAGTGTTCTTTTTTTCTTAAAATTTCCCGACTGGGTAAAAAAAGGTGGAGTTCATACAACATTTGAGGACATTTTTTTTTAATTTGCAGCATTTCCACCTCATTTTGTTTGTCTTTTCATGATAAGTTAAATAAAATAGAGTGGAAATGTCATCATTTTTAGGAATTAACAAGCACAGGGGGTTGGAAATGCTGAAAAAATGGGTGTAAATATCATTTTCCTTTCATTAAACAGGGAAGAATATAGAAGAATAAATAAAATTCAAAGAACTATCCAATCAGCATATGGCTGATTGGATAGTAATTGTGTTCCAACTTCCAACCTTGAAAGCTTGAGTTTCAAATCCCATCAGAAAAGCTATGAAAGCCCACTTTGTTGTCTTGCTCATTACATTTCAGAATCCTCTCAAAAGATGAGTTAGATCTCAGACTTTCTGGTCTTGGTCCTTTAAAATTCATAAACCCATATTGCCTGCCTGGCCATACCCAGATGGAAGACAAAAAAAAACTCAAGATTCCCTGCACACCAATTGCCTTGTCCTCCAATTACCTTCTGACAGCTGAGTGTTGTTGCTATGTTAGAAACCACACAACCCACTAGTAGCAGTGCAATCTTTCTATGAGCCTCTTTACTTTTAAGTTTCAACGATCCTTTCATGGTAAGTGAGGGGCCTCTCTCTCTCTCTCTCTCTCTCTCTCTCTCTCTCTCTCTCTGTATTTATTCTATGTTGGCCTATGTTTAATGACTGTCAAAGGTCGAAGTTATTTTCAAAATGCCTCCTTTTCATCATCTAATAACAGCAAAAGGAGAGATTTACCATATGCACGACATGATAATTTAGTAAGAATCTGCACAGGGATTTTGTCCACAGATTCTTACAACATCTTTCCCATCTGAATTACCCATTTGAACTGAAAAGGAAATGCATAAGCCCAATAGCAATTTTCCCTTTGTTTTGCACTTAAAATCCATATCATGTTAAAGAAAGTTCCAACTGCAACTAATGAATACAAAAATAAACGAAAAGAAAAGCCCATGCCTAAGATCTTTAATCTCATGTTGATCTCCATGAGAAACAAGCAAAATAAGAAACCACCAAAAAGAGAGGAAAAAGAGATCAATTATACAATTAGACCAAGATCTCCCCAAACAATTCACAACCCATCTTCACCAATTCAAAATTTCAAATCTCAAGAAGAAGAACCTGAAACCTTGGGCGACGTCACCGGGAAGAGTGGCAGTAGCCTGGGTTCCACATCTCGTGGTGTCGGTATCTTTGGTGGATGCAAATAAAATCCTTTCTCCGCGATTGCTCTCTTCTCCGCCGATAAGCCAGAATTCATCGGTCGGTTGAACGGGTCTGGTATCAATGGCGTGACCGGGCTTAGGACAAGCGAAGGGAGATTGAGCATGCTTGGGGACAGGATCTCGGGTTTGCGCGGTGAGAACCCGGCGTTGTTGTGGAATAATCCAGGCATGAGGGGATTGATCTTGAGGTTCTTGAGGCTGTTTCTCCTCTCATAGAGTTTGAAACTTGGCTTCTTGGGACCTGTTTTGATGGGTGGAATTGAAGTTTTCGGCGGGTCGGCGGCGGATTTGGTAATCTGATTTGTGGTTTCAGAGGAGCCTGTGAGCATTTGAACCAAATGCTTAAAGGAAGAGGTGTCTGCTTGGATGAAGGTTGTTGGGTAAGGATTGGGTTCAGATCTTGAGATGGTTTTTGGAGTCAATGGAACTCCATTGTTACTTTTGTTTGGAGAGGTTTGGTGAGATGGGTTCTCTTGTTCTTGAGATTTTGGAGAGTTTTCCATTGATGGGTAGTCAGTAAATGAATCAAAGATATGGGATTAGAAAGAAAACAAAGAAAGAAAAAAACAGAGATGGAGAAGAAAAGAGAAGAGGTGTGTTGGGTTGGGTGAGGAAAAATGAGGTGGAATAAAGTCTTTTCTATCTCTTGGTGTTATTTCTTTCTAGTGTTAAAAAAGGACCAACGGTTTCAAGGCAAATAAATTATGTAAAAATTTTAATAAATTTCATCCTTGTAAAAGTCGTCACCAGATTGAACATGTCATTGACTTTGGTTCTGACAGTCTGTTCCTCTGCCCCTGGAGCTGACTCTTAAGTAGATGATACAATCTTCTCACATCTAGCCTTTTCTTGCGTTTCCAACAGGGAACTGATTTATTCCCCCCTTTTCCTCCCCGAGCCACACCCTATAGTTTATTGACGACTGCTCTTTTTTACACTAAAGAGGGTGGTGGTCCGGGAAGAAATGGGAGTATATATCATTTCCCTTCCAATACAATCAAACCATCAAATCACATCCATCCTTTTAAAACCATCTTGTCACATCATCATTGTAGAGGTCGTCACCAGTTTCAAAGAGTTCTCTTTCTCATCATCTCTTTTTACAGTAGAGGAGGGGGTGGCCCGGGGAAGAAACGGGGTCGAATATATCACTTCCCTTATAAAAGGCCCTCTTACGGAGAAATGACATAATATAATAAATTGATGGTCATTTTAAATAAAAAATGAAAACCATCGGTTCAAGTTTTCATAATTTGTGTAAAAAAATGTAGGGAATTCTATAAATATGAGATTTGCTAGGGACCATCGCAGAAGGCATTTCGAGGAGCGCCTGTTGCATGAGAGTGCAGCCACATAGGCTCAGATTTTGTCTCATTCATGCAATTCATCTGAGGTGGCTGCTCTCTCATGCAACAACCCTTCCACATTGCGATGGTCCCTAGCAAATCACTACTAATATTTTTCCTTTCAAAACTTTTCTAGAACAGCGCCTTGAGAATAATAAAAATGCTTCGACGACGTGGATTCAATGGGATGCCCTTGTCGCTGGGTTTTGCAAGGGCGCCCTTCAGTTTAGCATTCCCCATATAACTAGGGGGAATACTAAACTGAAGGGCGCCGTTGTACAAAACAGCCGCAAGGGCACTCTCATTGGATCCTCGTCATTAAAGCACATTTATTAGTCCTTTACTTTTACATTTTTTGCTATATAAATTCACTTTGATGGCGTAGTTCCAATGGGGGCGTCCCAGGGCGGGTTTCTGCAAGGGCTTACTTCATTTTAGCATTCCTATATAACTAAAACATATAGATTTACAAAAGGGAAATGATATCACCACTACCATATTTTGATGACCGAAGAGTTAGAATCACCCTCCTAATATTCAGTCCCCTCTATAGATCAAAGGGTTAGGATCAACCTATGGAAATGAGTTTTGGGGCACAACCTATTCAGGCTATGGCCCATCTAATTGACGGTTTGGATCATCCTATGGTGTGGGACATACCGTACGTTTTAATAAAGTGAGGAGTGCGGTCATCAAAATACGTTAGTGGTGATCATGGTTTAAAATTTCGACCCAAATCCGAAATTTCGGATACCGGTGGGGACCGAAACCGAAAATTTCCAAAATTCAATTTTTCGTCATTTGGTCCGAAATTTAGGTTTAATGACATTATTTATTAAAAAATAAAGTGTTACAAAATTTCGGCCGAAATTTCAAAATTTGGGTCAGAAATTTGGAACCAAATTACCAAATTTCGGACCGAAATTTCAGTTTTTGGTGGGGTCTGAAACGGTTACCGAAACCGAAATTTTAAACCTCGGTGGTGATATCATTTCCCGTAAATGCAGAATGACAAATCCATCCCTTAACTTATTGTGTATTCTTCAATATGAAAATCAGAATTTGATATCCATGGGCTTCCGTCAACAGTCCACATCAATGACAATTTGACAAAGATCAAATTGATCAAACAATAAGCAACGTCCATTTTTTTTTTTTGTACTTTTGTATCCAGTAGGGCCCACTGTATGGACGTTCTAGATCTTCCTGCCAAAGACTATTTAGAGGGTCGGTTTCTGTCGAGTTCATAAAAGCTTAGAAGAAAAGAACAGTCACACCATGACACCATTTTGAACGCAACGACTAGATTTTGACAGTCGAACAATGATCTTTGATATTGCCACCCCAATCCCCATTTTTTTTTATTGCTTCTTGTTCTTGGGTTGTTTAGTAGTCCTTGGCCTACCAAATTTGGTACTCCACCCCAATCTCAGCCATTGATCTATCTCATTTATAATGATACTAGCCAACCACCATCCGTGGGTGGGCCACGCTCTAAAAATCTAGCTTATTTTATAATCTAACCATCCAATTATTCTCCTAGCAAATATCTCCTTTAATCTAGTTTGATTGAGTCATTAGGGATCCTTCATACATAAATTAAAGAGTAATCATCAAGGGTATCATTTATACTTCACACTCAGATTTCAACGTGATGTATTAACTTCAGACCCATCTGGGAATGGACGGTGGAATGCTGATTCCAACATATCATCCCTGGGCCGATGAGCAGTGTAAATAAGCCATTTTTGTTTTATTCATCCATTTTCGGAATGTTGATCGGATGGCTAGGATACTCTGGTTTGGTGGGATTTTTGGATTTTGGTCGATCCATTGTGGGACCCAATAGATGACAAGAGACAACCACTGTACAATATCATGTGTACATTAGACTAGCAATCCAGGTAGTCAAAGGACCAGTAAGGTCTTTTTTGTTTTCCTTCTTAAAGATGACCAATTAGTAAAGGGAAAATTATGTCATTTTACTTTCCTTGGAAAACACTATTTCAGTAGTAACCAAAGGTTTCAGGATTTCCATTTGAGTAATTACCAAACCATTGGGTTTTATCTGTGATTTTTGCACCCCTTGTATCAATACTCATAGAGACACCTTTATCTCTCAACATATGCACTTTCTTGATAGCTCATTTGGTAATGACATTTATCTTGTTGAGATTAGAATAAAAAACAATAGCCAGAGTGTACTGTTTCAATTTTTTTAAAAGATAATGCATTTCTTATGTATTACATAACCTGTCTAACCCTTCCATTGTTAGGGAACTTTGGACCACTTCCATGCTTTGGCTATTGGGATTGCTAAGCAGGGCAGACATTGTTGCTGTCTTCTCTTCTTTTGTGTTTTCTTGTTCTTGAAGTCGTAATCTCGTTATTATAATACAGGGATTCCACCCACGAAGTTGAAGACCTCCTTGTGAAGAAAAGGGGGACCAATAAATTTGAAAACTAACGCCCTGTTTGGATTGCAAGCATTTTTTGTAGAAGTTTGGAAAGGAAAAATATTTCTAAAATCCCTACTTATTTTTACACACAAAAAGATAAACCTGAACCAACTCTATTCACTATTTAGAGGGACCTTCAATTTGTGATAATACCGTTCTAAATTAATCGTACTCATATTATTTCCTTGTAAGTGCGTGTTTGGTGTACCGTTTAAAACACCGTTTGGCGTTTGAAACACCGTTTTGTAGCCAAACGGCCGTTTCGTGGCCAAACGGCCGTTTCGGAGTGTTTGGGTGCGCATCCACCGTTTGAAACGCCGTTTGAAACACCGTTTTGAACCCTCAAAACAGCGTTTTGCAAACGGAGGGGGGAAGTCCGTTTGCAAAACGCCGTTTTGAACGGAGATTTTGGGCTATGGTTTTTTACGTGTTTGCCCTCACCAAAACCCATTTTTACATATATATATATATGCGTGCGACTTTATGCGTTACGTCAAATACCAAAAAAGTGGGGGTATTAATATCATTCTTGATGACACAAATTTGTTAAATTGTTAATATTTAATTCAAAACAATGGAGCTGCTGATATCATTATATGATCTCTTAATTTTGTTTTTTTTAAGACAAAAGAATTAAAAAAAACCCTACATTTTTACTTTCTTCATCTACTTTGCAAAGTTGCAAACCCACTCGTCTGCCTCACTGCCTCAGCGCCTCCACTCATCCGTCAAATCCGGCCGTTAAGAAGAAGAAGGAGAAGAACCCCAAAGGTATAGCCATTATTTATTTATTTTTGTAATGATGTTTAATTTTAATAGTGTTTGAATGAGATCCTAATGACCTTTTAATATTGGGCCTAATGAGAGAGTAGTTGAGTTACATTGAGGCCAACCAAACAATGCCCTTTTTGGTCATTTTACCACTAAAACTCCGTTTTGGGGCATTTGCAGCCAAACACACAATACCTCCGTTTGCCATTTAAAATGTCGTTTTGATCTGGCGAACCAAACATGAAAACGCCGTTCGGCAAAATGCCGTTTTGAACCAAAACACCATTTTGCAAAATGGCGTTTTAAACGCTATTTCAAATGGTACGCCAAACACACCCTAAATGGTGGAAAGGAAAAATCTTTGGAAAAAAGGGAGAGGGGTGCAGAGAATGACTGATACGAACCTTTTGCTCATTTTCCTTGTATAAATGTGTAAATTATACCATTTGTTCTCTAAACTCATGCAATTTCATTAGGGAAATGATATTACCACCCTCTTTTGTTTTCCTTTTCTCAAAAAATAACTGCATTTCTCAAACAATTATGTTCCAGTTTTCTTGTACATTGGAAGAAATAGAGCAAACAATGCCACTGACAAACTAAAGAAAAATAGTTGAGATCTAGTATTTCTCTAGATGAAATTTTAACAAGCACAAGAAAGAAAAGGACTCTGCACTGATAGTTGTAGTTTGATCACTTAACAAGTAGATAATGTACATGTTTTTTCCACTTCAAAAAAAAAAAAAACCCCAAGTAGATAAAGGAGAAATTGGTAGAGCAATGACAAAAATTAATAATCAACAAAAACATGCCAATATTGATACCATACTAGTCATGGATGGTGGATAAGAATGAAACAAAAAGAATATTTCTATCTTTTTCTTCGTCGGCTGGTGGATAAGAATGAAGATATTCTAGATTGGTAGAGCAATGACAAACATTAATCAGCAACAAAAACGTGCCAATATTGATACCATACTAGTCATGGATGTTAGAGACACCAATTGTTACCAGAAGCTTTCTAGTTGGGATAGAAGCTCACTTCCACGAAAGCTCGCTGCAGATTGCTAAATTCTTTTTGCTTCCAAAAGTGTGGGAAAAAAAACTTCCTGCACGCTTCCTCATAATTAAGAGTACACTTTCTATTTCGGTGATTATTTTTTCCTAAAAGATAACTTAATAAGCACTTTGTTATAGTCTACTCAAGAGTCATGTAGAAATTTGGGACTTACTTAAAAACAATTTTAAAATTACTTGTCTTGTGGCTTTTGAAGATAATGAAAGTAGTGAAAATGTGTTTGAATCTCAAAATGAAAATGAACTTCTAGAATTATGTGAAAAATTAAAAAATAATCTTAATCTTGAAGTTTCTAAAAATGAAAAACTCAAACACTCCCTTGCATCTATCTCCAATAAATTCTTATAATCGGAAAAAGATTATCAGAATTTATTAGATGAAGAAAAAGAGTTAATTGAAAACAATAGGAAATTGGAGAAGGAAATAGAGGAACTGAAATTAAAAGAAGAAGAGCTTAAGATAAACTCATCTTATGAATTAAATGTTTTAAAAGAAGAAATTAATGAGATGAAATTAGAAAATGAAGAACTTATTTTGAAAAATCAAAAACTACAAGAAGAAAAAGATAAACATGTGCATTCACATTTACATTATTGTAGTTCTATTTGCTCTTCATCTACCAACTCTTATTCTTGTACTTACTGTGTTAGATTAGGACATCATAAATCTAAATGTAGGTTTGGATTTGTGAAATCTTGCAAGTTTTTGTGGGTAGAAAAGATTTATTACATCACACAAACTTGGTTGAACCCAAGTTGGTTTGGGTTCTAAAATCCCTTATTTGATCTACTATTGATTCTAGTAGACTTAGGGTTTGTGCTTAAATGTCAAATCTTTTGAAAATTGATTGCTAAATACAACTTACTAATGTTGATTAATCATCTTGTATCTAGTTTATACTTGTGCTTGAAAGTTACATCTTTTATAATCTTGCATCCTAGATGCTATACATTGAAAGTAGGTTGATCTCTTTGCATCTAGTTATTTGTGCTTATAATTGTAATATCTATTGAAAAAGGTTTTATAGATACTTCACTCCTTGTATTTAGAGTATACTTGTGCTTAATGGTAATATCATGATTGATGAGTTTTTGATACTTACGGAATGAACCATTAGGATTGATGAGTTTTTGCATGGTGCCACTTTTTAAGAGGTTGTTGTTGGATCAAATATCAAGAGTGGTACTTTTATCATACCACCCGAAAGTGACTTGATGCTCGGGCACCATATAATTTTTCAGGATTGCCACCCTATCTTCGTTGCCTTTATTTTTTTTCTTCGAATGGTGAAGCGTTTTATCAGAGTAAGAAGAAAAGAAAAATACACTTGGCGATCTAGATGGTCAGTATAATGAGGAAGGGGATAAAACATAAATACAAAAGCAAAAAACAATAGGACGTAAGGAGGGAGATAATAAAAAAAAGCCTTCTCTTTGACTCCAGCCCACGCAGTATAATGAGGAAGGGGATAAAACATAAATACAAAAGCAAAAAACAATAGGACGTAAGGAGGGAGATAATAAAAAAAAGCCTTCTCTTTGACTCCAGCCCACGCTAACCTATTGGCCTTACCATTGGCTTATCTCCTTACATGCCTATGGGATAAAGAAGTACCCCAATTTCATCAAACCAATGCGAAAACGTCCATGGATAGGGAGTTATCCCCTCCAGCCATCTGATGACATTCAGTAATCTCCTTCTACTATTTGTTTGTTCATGATTGAACGATGTATAATCCCTATATATGCCCTTCGTCTCATTGGAATCTGTGGTTCTAATAGGGCCTGAGAAAGCCCGCCTCATGACTCCTTACTCATCTCTCAATAGTCCCTTCCTCTATGCCAGTCGGTCCTACGTCACCAGTGGTGGATCCATCAAAGTTGGATTTTGGTTTCTTAGGATCTGGTGGTTCTCTTTATGGTGATGGATTCAGCTTCTTGTCAGTACTGAAGCAAATCTCTCTTCACTCATGCTACAAATCATGAGCTGATACAAAGCTAAAGCTTGAGAAGATTTTGACCCAAGTAATGATTAGTGCGATCACATTTATATTGACAAAATGTGAAGACTCAATCAGGCCCATAAACACTTGTGCGTTTCTTTCTTTCCAAAGGACCCATGAGGTGGCTAGCAATACCACTTTCTACGAAGTCTCTCCTTTTCACTGCTAGGGAGCAAAGGACTATTCCTCCAAGAGGGTCAATTAGTCTAGCTGGGAAGACCCACATCACGCCAACTCTTCTCAAAATCTTATCACATACTTCTCTTGCCATCTTATAATGGAGAAATGTGTGGTCCACGGTTTCACTCAATGCCAAACAAAAGGCGCAATAGTCCACTATCAGCATGTTTCAATTTCACAAATGATCTACTGTGAAGATCTTATCAAGAAAAGTAGTCCACCCAAAAGCACATGCCCTGGGGCATAGGAGCGCTCCATACCCCAGCGAAGGGGCAAGGCTCATAGCCAGTCTGAGATACAAAGACTTAACACTAAAAGGCATAGATGAGCACCATTTCTAAACCCTTTTATCCTCTATAGGCCCTCTTCCTTGTCTTCTTGCACATCTGTCACGATAACGTGAACCCCTGTTTTTTACCAAAACATATTCCTAGCTGCCCTCAGTGTTTGAAAGCCAATAATCAATTTAAAATTGATCAAATCATCAAATCAATTTCACCATCTTCTTTATTTTATAAATGGGATCCCGTTTTAGAAGTGTTTTCCAAATAATAAAATGTCAAAACTCATCCTCTTTATAAGTTAATCAGCTACCAAAAGCTATTACAATTCCAAAAAAGCTCTCAACAGCTAAGTAAAAAAGAAAAAACAAGGTGAGTTCGGCCCATTATCAAAACATTGCCACGCCAATATCATAGTCTTTATTTAATGGTGAAAAGAGTCAACAATGCTCAACTCCGGTTGGATTACATATTGAGAGAGAGAGAGAGAGAGAGAGAGAGAGAGAGAGAGAGAGAGAGAGAGAGAGAGAGACATGGGTGGTCCAACACATGAGGCCAACATGAAGATTTGTGCACTCCTGATTTGTCTATATCGTAACTGAGAAGCATTGGATCCAAACTCCGGCATGGATTCCGGCATTGCGAGAAGTGTGACCTTTCACTTTCTCTATCTCTCTCTCTTTCTCTTTCTTTGTACGCTTTTCTCCATCCCCATGCTTACAGGAAGCTTCACCTTCAAGCAAAATTTCACAATAATAATTAATATCAATAATAATAATGGCAAAAATGAGAAAAAATATCAGCAACTTACAGCTAAAAGGCCAATGGACATACAACAGTAGCATGGTCTAGACCGTATATATTTGATTGGCCTTATGATGAAGATATTCGAGCCCTGAAGTCACTGATTGGGCAATCTTTAACTCTGGATGCCGGAATTCTGTGCATTGAATCTTGACTGTTAGTCCATTTCATTTTTTTCAGCCGTTCATTTTCTGGATTGCCAATATTGATACCATAATAGTCATGGATGTTGGATAAGAATGAAGCTAAAAGAATATTTCTATCTTTTTTTTTCGTGGGCTGGTGAAGCTAAACATGAGTTTTGTTGTACTGATGAGACTTTGGATTTTTTTTTTTTCGAATGGTTGTCTAGAGAGTTAGAGACACCAATTGTTACCAGAAGCTTTCTAGTTGGGATAGAAGCTCACTTCCACGAAAGCTCGCTTCAGATTGCTAAATTCTTTTTGCTTCCCAGAGTTTGGGAAAGAAAACTTCCTGCACGCTTCCTCATAATTAAGAGTACACTTTCTATTTTGGTGATTATTTTTTCCTAAAAGATAACTTAATAAGCAATTGAAACATGCTAATATTGTTACCATACAAGTCATGGATGTTGGATAAGGATGAAGCTAAAAGAATATGCCTATTTTTTTCTTCACCAGCTGGTGAACCTAAACAAGAACTTTGTTATAGTTTACTCAAAAGTCATGTAGAATATCCATGGTTTTAAATTTCGACAGAAATCCGAAATTTTGGACCGAAATCGACCGACACCGAAACTACACAAAACCAAAATGGTCATTTATTTCGGCCGAAATTTCGGAATTTCGGTTTTTCCGAAATTAGGCAAAAAAATCTGTTTCTTTAAATATTAATTTAATATTTCACCCAAATTTCTGAAATTTTGATAATTTTGGCCGAAATTTAATAATGAATAAAATATATTTTTTTTGTACCAGATTTCGACTGAAAATTTGAAATTTCAAGGACCGAAACCGGTGCCGAAACCGAAATTTTAAACCTTGGATATACCCATAGTTACCAGCTGGTGAAGCTAAATAAGAACTTTGTTATAGTCTACTCAAGAGTCATGTAGATATACCCATAGTTACGGAAGTTTCCTAATAGGGAGATAAGCTCTGTTCGGAAGCTAAATTCTTCTTGCTTCGCAGATGTAAAGGAAGAATGATTCTTCTTAAATAAGTAAAGCAAAGATGAAATTTATTTAATTTTAATTTCCCAGTGGTAAAACCATCAACCGATATTGTAATTGGTAGAGGTAGCCATCTAGCATTTATTGGGAGAGAAGCCCATGATAGAGTGGTCGAGATCAAAGTTGACACGTGTCCCTTGCTGCTGTACGTTCCCGATTATCGACAACGAGGACGACGTCGGCGCAAAGGCAAGGCAAAAAGTTCCCGACGAGTCCACCGGAATCACGTAGTTCGTAGCTGGAAGTTGCAGCGACTTCCCCTGCGAGAATTGGAAGGCGACAGTGGGAACCTCAACGCTAGTCTTCGACGACAGATCAAAACATGTGTCGAACAACGCAACCCCTGACGTTGGCGGAAGGTCTTGTGCGCCACGTAGGAATGCGTCACGGAGGACGTCGTAGGCCTCGGTCTGGAGGCGTGTCACGGCCGTTCCCGAATCAACGATGACGCCGCCGTTCCCGTTCTCGTCCAAGGCGAATGAAGATGACGGGATGGAGAGAAGCTGGCCGCCGACGCTGATTCCAGTGAGATCCAAATAGTAGAAAGTGTCGAGTTTCTGATTCCGGAGGAGCGGTGCGGTGACAGCGTCGGGGGTGGAGACAGGGCCAAACTGGAGGGTTGAAGACGCGGTGGAGTCACGGTCGACGAGACAGTAAGAGAAGGAGGTGGCGGAGATTTGTGAAGGAAATGAGAGGTTTCCGCGGCCGAGGCTGAGCAAGCCGGCAGCTCCGACGAAGAGGCCTTCGTTGTCGTGGCCGCAGCCGAGGGCGATGTTGTTGACGGAGGATGAGCCGAAGGTGAGGGTTTCGGTGACGAAGTCGCCGACGGTGTAGGAGCCGTCGGCGTAGGAGACCTGGTAGAGACAGGTTTCATTCCGACAAGAGGACATGTCGAGGGATTTACATTGGTGAGAGTTACAACTGAGTGGCGAGTAGGAAGAGGAAGCGGAGGGATTAAAGACGGGATCGGCCTGGTGGTAGCAGTCACTGCAAGGCTGGCATTGGAGCCACGTAACGTCGCTACCGGTGTCGAGAATCATATAGGCGGGTTTAGGTGGGTGACCGATTCCGACTCGGGAGAAATACTCTCCACTCCCTTGACTCGTCCCGGATATGACAGGTCCTTCAATATCTTTTGCATCCATGGGTTTGAGATCGGATATGTCTCCCCATCCTTTGATGGCTACATCTAATTTCGTGTTGAGGGCATCTACCCGCGCCGAGTCACGAGCGAGTCGGGATAAGGTTAGTGTTTTGTAGTCTTTATGTGATGTTTTTAGAGAGTCCCTGGAATGGAGGTGGAGGGTGAAGGAAGATGAAATTATTTTCTCTTCCGCTTCTTCTCTTTGGAGGGTGGTTTTTTGTGGGTCAGTGGAGATGATGTCCATAGTCTTTTGCAGGGAAGCAAGGACATCTAAGGTTGTGGTTTCTGGCCTCCTCTGCGGCGAGTTTCGGCAGAAAACAGGAACCCAAAAGAATAGGATGAATAAGGAGAAGGCAAAAATGTGAGACTTCGGTCCGTTTTCCGCCATTTTGGCCACAAAGATGAGGTGAGGAGAAAGGGAAAGAGTGGGACATTTTATGTTGAAAGAAAGAGAGAAAGATGGGTAACGTGAGAGTATTCAGAGAGCTCACGTCAGTAGCGTTGCTTGGAAAACAAATGCTAAAGCGAGAAAGGGGCTTTGAACCTAATTTTTTCAACCAAGAGTCTTTTGGAAATCTTTGCCTCAAAAACACCAAGATTGTGGTTAGATGTTTTGAAAACGTCTCAAATCTTTCTCAAAGTCACCTCATTTTCGTGGGCATTTGTTCTGTTCCAATTGCGAAAGCAACCTACTGCTGTTCACAAGAAACGCGTGAATAACATATTTCGGCCATCGAGTTTAGGGTAATTTCCCATGTGTCTTATGTTAACAGCAACATCATTAACCTCAAAATAAGGAAGTAAAATACAGTGAATTGTAGGCAAATTTCTCAAATGCAAGGCTAAGTATACACACAGAAAATAAAGCCTAAGTATAATGATGGATATGAAAGAGAAGAAGGAGAATCAACCTGAATTAGAGAATCGATACCTCCAGCAAAACCCTAAAGCATTAAAATACAGTCCGCAAACAAGAATCGTAGGCAAATCCCTAAAATACAACCCTAATTCTACCAACCAAAAATACACCCAAAGTATAATGCCGAAGATGAAAGAAGAATGAGAATCAAACGGAATTGATAGAATCCATAGCTCCACCAAAACCCCACCCCTCTAGTCCTCTACAGCCGGTACAACACTCCAAACTGGTATCTCTCTGTTGGTGGGCCCACCAAGTAATTTGGTGAAATCTTTGAACAAGGTAGGCCCCACCCATATTTTTCGAAATGAACTGCTGTACGAACCGTGATCCAAACCGTCCATTTGACAGGCCACAACGTAATTAGGTTGCGCCCCAAAATCTCATTTACTTAGGATGATCTTGGCCCTCCAATCTAAAGAGAAACAGCATATAATGGAAACCTCTACCGAAATGAGATTTTGGGGCGCAAACCTATTTACATTGTGGCGCATCAAATGGATGGTTTGGATCATCCTATGTAGGGTTGCAACTTGGGTCGGTTCCGACCCGCATCAGCTTGACCCAAAAAAACATAGCCCGGGTTTAGGAATCTCGAATTTTTTAAAAAATAACCCGACCTGAGATGGCTTCTAGGGTAGGGTAGGGTTTTGGAAAGCCCAACCCGAGTTGCAACTCCCGTTCTTGTAATCCTAATAAGTGGAGTGATGCCTGATATAAAACTACAGGGTGATTAAATTTTGATGTTGTTTATTGGATACTGGGTGCTATTGTTGTTCTAATTTATAAATCACTTTTTTTTTTTTTGAAAATTTTATAAACCACGTATTATTAATCTGCGTCTACTAATTACATGTTCTGTGCTAGAGTGAGGCTTGCAAATGTTTCACATAAAACATAAGGGAGATGATATTTTCACACCCCCCTGCAGTACGCATTCGCCCCCCTTATAACGTGAACAGTGGGCAACTTTTGTGCGGCGGATGCTTACTGCAGAGGGTTAAAATATCATCACCTAAACATAAAAATCTGCTGCTAATGTTGATGTAAGTAACTGAGTTCTGACTGGATGACTAATGTTTTTTTTTTTGGGCAAATTTACAACTTTGTTGTTTGGGTTATCAGGAAGAATATTTTCATACTTTAATATTCACCTCTTTTTTGTTTGTAAAAAGACAAGACCTTGGTCTTAACAAATAAGAATTTATTAAATGAATTGAGTGTAGCTAGGCCTAATGTTTGCTTGTACTTGTGACAGATTTAATATTCAACTTTACGGTCTGCTAATTCCAGAGAAAAAAAAAATGTGGCTAAGGCGATAATGTTGAAAAACCCGACCCGGCCCGGCCCTACCTGAGAAACTATCTCGGGTAGGGCCGGGTTTATGAATCGTGGTTTTTTCAAAAATAAACCCGACCCGACCCGAGATAGTTTCTCAGGTAGGGTAGGGTTCTTGAAAACCCGACCCGCCCGACCTGAGTTGCAACCATAATCCTATGGTCTGGGCCACCCATATATTTCAGAATGAAGTGCACCGTCCACGCCATAGGATGATCCAAGACATCCATTTGATGGGCCGCAAGGTAAATAGGTTACGCCCCAAAATCAACATGTGGAGATGATTTTTTGAAACACAACTTATTTACGATGTGGCCCATCAAATGGACAGATTGGATCATCCTAATGTGTGGGCCATAGAGTTCATTTTGAAAAACATACGTGTGGCCTACCTTGCTCAAAGATTTAAACAAAGGAGCTGATATATACGCCCCTTTTAATTCTGCGGACACCTTTTTAAAATCATCTGCCCAGCGAAAGCAACTGGCCCATTACACGTAGGGGTTATTTTAGAAAATGTCCAAAACACCCGTGTAGGCATCCAATATCCCATCTCAACCCATAATCCCTAACCTTCGTTTCTGTCTCTCTCACTCACCTCTCGCCTAAATGCAGAGCCCAACTTCAGAAACCAACTCCAGCGCCGGAGCCTCTCTCATTATTCATTGGTGGACATGGGTGTTGGAACCAAATGTGATATAGAAACTAAGCATAAAAATGGTATTCTTATGACATGGGGCCATCAGATTTCTGTATCTAGAAAATCAGAGAAGTTTTCTCTCTACAAAGTTCCTTAGCTGCCTCATGCTTGTTGACAATGGTGGTAAAAGGATAAGTTAAATTTTAATTTAGGGAAATGTTATCAGCTCTACTGTATTTTGATGAGGGCACTCCTCACTTTATTAAAATGTAAAGTATGGCCCGCACCATAGGATGATCCAAACCGTCCATTAGATGGGCCGTAGCCTAAATAGATTGTGCCCCAAAAATTATTTCCGTAGGTTGATCCTAACCCTCCGATCTATAAGGGTTAGGATCAACCCTCTAACATTCAGATCGGAGGGTTATGATCAACCTACGAAAATGATTTTTTGGGCACAACCTATTTAGGTTGTGCCCATCTAATGGACGGTTTGGAGCCCTCATCAAAATACAGTAGTGCTGGTAACATTTCCCTTAATTTATGCAGAAAAACTTGTGAATCATATATTGTGAATCATTCACAAGTTCTCTATAGATCAAAGGGTTTCGAAAGAGAAATCCATCTGTTTCCAGAAATTGCCCAAAACTGCCTCCGAGCTAATGTTTGTTATAAATCTTGGGTGGCAGTGAGAAGAGTTTCAAGAGAGAAAAGCTTCTTCTCCTAAGCAGCAATGGTATCTATATTCCTCTTTTTGTTGGTGGGATACAACAAATTAAGATGCTCTAAGAGAACAAAATTTCCAGAGTTGTTGATTTCTAAAGAGTGAGAGAGGGAGGGAGGGAGGGAGGGAGAGGGAGAGAGAGGGACCTAGGGTGTTTCTGCACTTTCTGGGGCATCATCTCTGGACTTGGGCGACTCCGGATTTGGGCGAGAGTAATGGGCATAGAGGTGGGACTAGGGGTGGACATGGTTCCGGTTCGAACCGAGGAACCGAACCGAACCGGCACATATGGTTCGGTTCGGTTCGGTTCCATATTTATATGGTTCGGTTCCGGTTCTGATTTCCTGGAACAGATGGAAATTCGGTTCGGTTCTGGGTTTGGGATCCCGGAACCGAAAACCGAACAGAGAACCGACCCTCACCTTAAAACCCAATGCCTCATCGCTTGATAAAATCACCCCACCCCCTTTTAATTCACTCCTCTTTAACGTGTTGCTTTGCCTTTAAAATTTTAATTCACCCCCCAAATTTGTGCTTGATTATTCCAAATTTGTGCATGTTTGCAGGTCATATATAATTTGTGCAAATTTGTGCCTGATTATTCCAAATTCATGCATGTTAGTCTTTGTAGTTCATAAATAAACAGGACCGAACCGATTATAAATACGTTTAGGCAAAATATCTACATTTGGTGAAGGTCGGGTAAACCCAGAACCGAACTGATTATATATGGTTCGGTTCGGTTTGGTTCCAAACATATATGGTTCGGTTCTGGTTCCAATTTCAGGGAACCGATTATATATGGTTCGGTTCTGGGTATACCCCAAAACCGAACCGAACCGAACCATGTCCACCCCTAGGTGGGATGAGTGTTGGCTGGGCATTTTGGTCATTTCCTAAAGGATTAAGTATGTCTAATCGGAAATTTTCATTAGCCAGTCAGGAGGTTTTGAATTGGGTGTCCCTAGTAATGAAAAGGGGCGAATATATCAACTCCCTCAAACAAATTAATTGTTGGCCCACCAACCGTTAATGTTGGGGAGAGAGAGGGAGAGAGACCGGCTTGGTATGTGTTGTTTTTTTTTCCTTTTTCTTTTTTTTTTTTTTGTGGGGGGGGGGGGGGGGGGGGAGTGATTTTTCCCTATAAGGGGTATCACTGCCCTAAACATAACCCTAAGATGGGGATGAACCTGGAATCGGCATCTGGGCTCCAATGCGGACGGATGGTGATCCATCTGGATGAGCGGCCGTCGTGTCTCCATCTCCACCTCTCGGACATTGTATCCAATCGCGATCTGAAATCAGAGGTGGAAGACGGGCTAGTAGAGTCCGAGGAGTTTTGTGGCCTTTTGGAAGAGGCCGAAGAGTGTGATTTTGGGTTTGGGGTTTTGACCGGTGTGATATGACTTATGAATGGTGTTGGCTGCCATGGAGAGAGAGAGAGAGAGAGAGAGAGAGAGATTTAGCCGTTTGAACTCCCCACGCCCTGGACATTCGAATTCAAATGCTAAAATAGGCCACATGGGAAATTATGCGCACCCGACCCCACGGCCCCACACATTTTCCCCTTTTCCAGCCACCCCCTTTTGTTTGTCTCTTCCTGACAAAAAAATTGATACTTACGGAATGACCCATTAGGATTGATGAGTTTTTGCATGGTGCCCAGAGGGATGTTTGATCCAATAGCAGCTCACTTTTTAAGAGGTTGTTGTTGGATCAAATGTCAAGAGTAGTACTTTTATCGTACCACCCGAAAGGGACTTGATGCTCGGGCACCAAATAATTTCTCAGGATTGCCACCCTCTCTTCCCTTTTTTTTAAAGGTGAAGCGTTTTATCAGAGTAAGAAAAATAAACTTGGCGATCTAGATGGTCAGTATAATGAGGAAGGGGATAAAACTTAAAATGCAAAAGCAGAAAACAATAGGACGTAAGGAGGGAGATAATAATAAAAAAAAAGCCTTCTCTTGTGACTCCAGCCCACGCTAACCTATTGGCCTTACCATTGGCTGATATCCATACATGCCTATGGGATAAAGAAGTACCCTCTTCCTGCTCATGAATTTCATCAAACCAATGCAAAAACGTCCATGGATAGGGATAACTCCCCTCCAGCCATCTGATGACATTCAGTAATCTCCTTCTACTATTAGTTTGTTCATGATTGAACGATGTATAATCCCTATGACCTTCGTCTCATTGGAATCTGTGGTTCTAATAGGGCCTGAGAAAGCCCACCTCGTGACTTCTTATTCATCTCTCAATAGTCCCTTCCTCTATGCTAGTCGATCCTAGGTTACCAATGGTGGATCCATCAAAGTTGGATTTTGGTTTCTTAGAATCTGGTGGTTCTCTTTATGGTGATGGATTCAGCTTCTTGTCACTACTGAAGCGAATCTCTCTTCACTCATGCTACAAATCATGAGCTGATACAAACCTAAAACTTGAGAAGGTTTTGACCCTAGTAATGGTTGGTGCGATCACTTTTATATAAACAAAATGTGAAGACTCAATCAGGCCCATAAATACTCGTGCGTTTCTTTCTTTCCAAAGAGCCCATAAGGTGGCTAGCAATACCACCTTCTACGTAGTCTCCCCTTTTGTCTGCTAGGGAGAAAAGGACTATTCCTCTAAGAGGGTCAATTAGTCTAGCTGAGAAGACTCACATCACGCCAACTCTTCTCAAAATCTTATTACATACTTCTCTTGCCATCTTATAATGGAGAAATGCATAGTCCACGGTTTCACTCAATGCTAAACAAAAGACACAATGGTCCACTATCAGCATGTTTCGATTTCACAAATGATCTACTGTGAAAATCTTATCAAGAAAAGTAGTCCACCCAAAAGCACATGCCCTGGGGCATAGGAGCGCTACATACCCCAGCAAGAAGCGAAGGGGCAAGGCTCAACATACCCCAGCAAGAAGCGAAGGGGCAAGGCTCATAGCCAGTCTGAGATACAAAGACTTAGCACTAAAAGTCCTAGATGAGCACCATTTCTAAACCCTTTTATCCTCTCTAGGCCCTCTTCCTTGTCTTCTTGCACATCTGTCACGATAACGTGAACCCCTGTTTTTTACCAAAACATATTCCAAGCTGCCCTTATTATTTGAAAGCCAATAATCAATTTAAAATTGATCAAATCATCAAATCAATTTCACCATCTTCTTTATTTTATAAATGGGATCCCGTTTTAGAAGTGTTTTCCAAATAATAAAATGTCAAAACTCATCCTCTTTATAAGTTAATCAGCTGCCAAAAGCTATTACAATTCCAAAAAAGCTCTCAACAGCTAAGTAAAAAAGAAAAAACGAGGTGAGTTCGGCCCATTATCAAAACATTGCCACGCCAATATCATAGTCTTTATTTAATGGTGAAAAGAGTCAGCAATGCTCAACTCCGGTTGGATTACATATTGAGAGAGAGAGAGAGAGAGAGAGAGAGAGAGAGAGAGAGAGAGAGAGAGAGAGAGAGAGAGATTGGTTGAGTGACACATGGGTGGTCCAACACATGAGGCCAACATGAAGGTTTGTGCACTCCTGATTTGTCTATATCGTAACTGAGAAGCATTGGATCCAAACTCCGGCATGGATTCCGGCATTGCGAGAAGTGTGACCTTTCACTTTCTCTATCTCTCTCTCTTTCTTTGTACGCTTTTCTCCATCCCCATGCTTACAGGAAGCTTCACCTTCAAGCAAAATTTCACAATAATAATTAATTTCAATAATAATAATAATGTTAAAAATGAGAAAAAATATCACTTTAAAATTGATCAAATCATCAAATCAATTTCACCATCTTCTTTATTTTATAAATGGGATCCCGTTTTAGAAGTGTTTTCCAAATAATAAAATGTCAAAACTCATCCTCTTTATAAGTTAATCAGCTGCCAAAAGCTATTACAATTCCAAAAAAGCTCTCAACAGCTAAGTAAAAAAGAAAAAACGAGGTGAGTTCGGCCCATTATCAAAACATTGCCACGCCAATATCATAGTCTTTATTTAATGGTGAAAAGAGTCAGCAATGCTCAACTCCGGTTGGATTACATATTGAGAGAGAGAGAGAGAGAGAGAGAGAGAGAGAGAGAGAGAGAGAGAGAGAGAGATTGGTTGAATGACACATGGGTGGTCCAACACATGAGGCCAACATGAAGGTTTGTGCACTCCTGATTTGTCTATATCGTAACTGAGAAGCATTGGATCCAAACTCCGGCATGGATTCCGGCATTGCGAGAAGTGTGACCTTTCACTTTCTCTATCTCTCTCTCTTTCTTTGTACGCTTTTCTCCATCCCCATGCTTACAGGAAGCTTCACCTTCAAGCAAAATTTCACAATAATAATTAATTTCAATAATAATAATAATGTTAAAAATGAGAAAAAATATCACTTTAAAATTGATCAAATCATCAAATCAATTTCACCATCTTCTTTATTTTCTAAATGGGATCCCGTTTTAGAAGTGTTTTCCAAATAATAAAATGTCAAAACTCATCCTCTTTATAAGTTAATCAGCTGTCAAAAGCAATTACAATTCCTAAAAAGCTCTCAACAGCTAATTAAAAAAGAAACAACAAGGTGAGTTTGGCCCATTATCAAAACATTGCCATGCCAATATCATAGTCTTTATTTAATGGTGAAAAGAGTCAACAATGCTCTACTGCGGTTGGATTACATATTGAGAGAGAGAGAGAGAGAGATTAGTTGAATGACACATGGGTGGTCCAACACATGAAAATTTGTGCACTTCTGATTTGTCTATATCGTAACCGAGAAGCATTGGATCCAAACTCCGGCATGGATTCCGGCATTGGGAGAAGTGTGACCTTTCAGTTTCTCTATCTCCCTCTCTCTTTATTTGTACGCTTTTCTCGCCGGGAAAGAAGATCCCCCATGCTTACAGGAAGCTTCACCTTCAAGCAAAATTTCACAATAATAATTAGGGAAATGATATATCAGCCCCTTTTGATCACCAGGAACACCCCCCTGTCAGTGTATCAATGACTAAAGAGGAGCTGTTGTACTTATGTTAGAAGAATTCAATGCCCCTCATTGCCACAGACACTGACAAAGGGGTATTCTTGGTGATCAAAAGGGGCGGATATATCACTTCCCTAATAATTAATATCAATAATAATAATGGCAAAAATGAGAAAAAATACCATCAACTTACAGCTAAAATGACATACAACAGTAGCATGGTCTAGACCGTATAAATTTTATTGGCCCTATGATGAAGATATTCGAGCCCTGAAGTCACTGATTGGGCAATCCTTAACTCTGGATGCCGGAATTCTGTGTACGGGTGAAAATGAGCCGAGCCGAGCCGAGCTTGGTCCAGCTCGGCTCGGCTCGTTAAGGGCAAAACTTGGGCTCGGCTCGGGCTCGGGCTCGCGAGCCTTAACGAGCTTGTTAGTGGACCTGGAATCAGTCTGATCTGTTTAATTTTTTCCCATAAATTGGAGCTCAATAATCAGTTTTGGACTCACAAATGGTTTTCAAAATTAAATAAACAATGACTCAATGAGATATTTCATATTTAGGATGTCTTTTGATTAGAATCATACAATTATACAAAAAGACAAAATCCTGAATAAAGACAAAATCCCAAATTGATTTTGATACTTTTAGTGGAAAATCAGAAACTTTTTTTAATGTTTGGTCCCACTTGGAAAGCCAATGGAAAGTTGGAAACCTCTTAATTAAATTAGAAATTTCTCAAATTACTAAACTAAAAGTCTAATATAGTAATATCTAATTATCTATGGTTTTAGACTTTTAGCCCTAAACGAGCTTTTACGAGCCGAGCCCGAGCCAAAATTGACACCCTTAATTCTGTGCATTGAATCTTGACTGTTAGTCCATTTCATTTTTTTAGCCGTTCATTTTTAGGCCACATTGTATAGTGATTTTCTGGATTGTATCATCTTGAAATGGTGGGGCCCACAATATGAACACTCCAAATGATGTCAATGTCGGGTGATGGGTGGGTCCAACCCAACTACTGCATCTCATGCCAAGATCCTTATATTCTGTAATTTTTCTTGTTTTTTATTTGTATATATATATAGAGAGAGATGTAGGGAATTGTTTGCACAGAAAATGAATTGTCCAATGTTTGGTAAACTCATTTTCATGGAAATATTTTTCCAAAATTAGAATTTTTCCTTGATTTTCAAGAAAACTGAAAGCCTACCAGACCCTTGAATTTTATCGTCCATGGGATTTTTTATTTTTTTTTCTATGGAAGGTAATATTTTCCATAATTTTCTTTTCCCTAGATCAGGGAGAGAAATGAAATTCCAAGATTGTTATGGTCGACCCCATTTTACTCATCATTTATAGACCCAAAAAGATGGTCAACACCCATCTGATAAGGTTGTAAATTAATGGAACAAAGAAAAACCCAATAAAAAATAGTTAAGAGGATTAACTAATCACAAGTTAATCAATTAAAACTTAAAAATTTTGGCGTGTAATTAACTCTTGTACACGAGGTCTCTTTCTAGACTATTAGATCTTTCCAAACCTTTCCTCAACCACCTAAAATCAAGGAATATTTTATTACTATCCAACACTTCAAATACCCACTCCCTCTCTAGCCCTCTCCCCCCGGGGGTACATTCTACAGTGAAAATGGCTACCACCCTCCCTTTGATCAAACTTGTCACAATTCTCTCTATCTTCATCATCCCCATGACCCTCATCGCCCATTCCAGCCTCACTTCCGACGTGGAGGACGAAGAGGACGAATGGGTGATGGACGATCAATTCCTAAGCCAGATTGTCCGGCCTGGAAGTCGATTCTTCGCAAGTAAGATCAAGAAGGGAGTGCGCTGTCACGAAGTCACTAACAATATTTGCCCGGGGATTTCGGTGAACAAAGGTAATGGGCTTCTCCAATGTTGCAAGAAGCATTGTAGGAACGTACTCTCCGACCGCAATAACTGTGGAAGTTGCCACCAGAAGTGCGGATTCGGAGAGCTTTGTTGCAATGGGCTTTGCACCAACATTGCCCATAATGTTGATCACTGTGGTGATTGTGATCAAAAGTGCCCTTCTGGTGTTAAATGTGAGAATGGTTCTTGTGGGTATGCTTGATTATGGAGAGAGACTACGGGAGCAAGAGAGTGCAATTAGTACTAGTTCAATAGAGATGAGCAGATAAAACTACAGTCAATAGTTGGGGATGTTTTAATAGGAAATGGGAGTTTCATATCCTCATAGAAGTCTTCCATATTCTTCCATGGGTATAACAGGACTGTAAACAAGCTCTGTCATCAATAAAAGAAAAAGAATGTGCATGTCATAATTTTCTAGTTACATAAGATGTTGGACATCACTTCTAGTTGGAAATTGTTATACAGCGTTCTTCTTCTTTCTTTTTTGAGTTTTTATGTGTTTTTTCTTATCTCTCTTTTTTTTCTTTTTTTTTGAAAAAGGGGTTCATAAATTTGATCCAAACAAACTTCTTTAAATTGCCTCGCAAGCAAAATCCTAAACATGTTTTATTATTCAGTTCCTACTGAAACTTCAATCTTCTTATTGTGTTGTGTACATCCCATACAATTCCCACACTCAGAAAACCAAAATAGTTACTTGCAAAAAAAATGGTGGGGACCCACCTGTTATTTCGCATAGTCCCCACTCAAACATAAGTAGGCCTGTCAATCAGGATGGGCAAGCTCGAAGCCCGCCCGTTCGGCCCGCTAAAAGCCCGCCCATAATTAAAATGAGAACAAGCCAAATCAAGCTTGGTCAAAAGTTGAAGCCCGAACTCTAATTTCGGCTGAGTTTGATCAAGGGTCGTCCAGCGTTATAGGCCCAAGCCCGATAATATATTTACTATATAATTTTTCAGGATTTTTTATGCCCTCAAAAATAATAGTAAATATTAACTAAATAGGTACTTAAACATTCTTTGTTAATCTTTATGATATTAAATGGTTTTCTAGTTCAACACTTAAATAGGAATACGTTCAACAGGTTTTTTTTTTATGGAATGTTCAACAGGTTTTTGGTTGTTAACTTGTCTTTGAGCTGGTACCTGGTCTCTTTACTCTGTGCTTGCCTTAGAGTCTTTTCTCGTGCAGAAAATAAGAGGTGATGGGCAAGCCCGAACTCGGCTCGAAGCCCGTTGTGGAGTTTGGGCTGAGTTTGAGCAAGCAAATTTTCTAATTTAATCAGGCCCGAACTTGGCTCGTAGCCCGTTGTATAGACATGGACTGAGCTTGAGCACCTCAGGCCTGCCCAAGCTCGGCCCGATTGACAGTCCTAAACATAAGTGGTACTCTAGTTAAAACGCACTATCGTTAACAAAAACCGTATTCTTAGGTCCTGTTCATTTTGGATTATGAGAATTGATTTTGAGTCCAAACGTACTGATTATGAAACACAAAATTGAACGGAATTTTGAGTCCTATAATCAGTCTTGGACTCAAAATCAATTCTCAAAATCCAAAACTATCAGGCCCTATAGTTAAAATTTGGGACATGTATCGATGTTAGAATTGGAAGTTGACACTACGCCTGAATAGGCTTTAGATATAATTCACCCCATATAACTGATATTTCACCCTCATCATTTTGATAATTCCAAACTTCTAACTTTGCTAATTGGCTGTTACAGTTCACAACAAGCTGGCAATAGTAAACCACAGAAATTTAAAATAAACAGAGAGGATCGTATGTACAAGTGAAAGGTAACAACGGGGGCAGATATATGAGTTGAAATTCAATTTATTTTGCTCAAAAGGGATCCTTCATGTGTGTTTTAAGGCCCACCATGGGTGAGGAATTAATAAAAGTTGCTCTGATTATATGATCCCAACCGTCTTCACAACTTTGAGGGCACGATTCATGAGTTTGTTTCGAGCTTATTTAGCTTAGAGCTTGCACACTTGAATAACCGTTGTCATATTTATTAGGATTTAGGAATTAAGAATGCAACAAGATAATGATGTGCAAAAGATAAACGAAAATTCACACACACAAATTTACGTGGTTCACCTAGTATGATATGGGCCACGTCCACGGCAGAGCTATAAGCCAATGATTCCACTGAAGAAGAGATTACAAAAGTCCTCACAACTCTCATAAGGCGGCTCCTGATATCACACCCTATATATGGCGTTCTAAGATGCGTTACAATAAAGGGAAAAACCCTATTAATTCATGAAAGTACAAAACTACCACAGTATAAAAATACCTAAAAAAACTTGGGACTGCCGCAGTTGGGGAAAAGTGTATAGTACTTTTCAGATTAGACTGAGATCAAGCTTCACTAATAACAATATCCCACTTGAAGACTGATAAGCGACACTAGAAATCAAAAATGACTTAGTCACATCAAGTCAAGGGGAGTTTGTTGGGTTTAGAAACATGTAACAATGTTTCTATATATGCATCACGTTTCAATTCATAAAATAGTCAATTATATTTTATGTTACTAGAGTTTAGGAGCTTGAATAATTGAGTCCATGTGGACTTAGAAATTTAGTTCAATTAGAAATGGATAGTTGAGTCTAAATTGAATTGGCTTCAAGTAGTTTTAGGAATTAGAGTTATTCTTGGAAAGGAAGTTTATTAACTTTGGAAGAGAAGACTTCATAAAACCTACGTGCAAGGATTGTTTTCACCGTTCATAATATTTTGCAGAAATTTAAAGGAAATCTCCTTTTCTCTAGAGAAAGTTTGGTTTTATTTATTCTTGTGGATTCACAGAACAATCCTTAATGGATTCAAAGGATTACGCTATCGGTATCGACGTAGATCAACCTCGACTCATTCTTCTTGCTTCCGACTACGCCAGGTGGTATCAGAGCCCTGCTACGCTTCATTGCTTCGCATGGAGAACAAGAAAATCAATCGATCGTGAAAATGGAGATGCTCAACGCTCTACAAGCTACCGCTAATCAAATAGCCGAGCAATTGGCACAGTTGAATCCTTTCAAGCGTGAACAACACCATATCGTCCATGATGATCGGCGATGACATGCCAAAGCTCTAAATCGAGCTCCACAATGATCAGAACGCCCAACCCAACCTGAGCCGAAATCGAGTTGAACCCACCGAGTTGGGGTTAGCCCGGCCCAAGTTGCACCCTAATTTATATCCTAAGGTAGTGATTGGGTCCTACTAAAACTAGAGTCTAGAACTGTAAATCCAATTCTTCTACCCTATGTTTATTGTAAGTGAGGGAAGGACTTAAGGAATCGAGCCATATACTTGGTCTAATGTGGCCCACTCTCAACCACGGCTTTATTTCCTGAATCCATAATGATGTCTCCCACTACAAAGAAAATAGGGAGTCCAAAATTCTTTTGCGCTCTCAAGGAATGTTAGTTGTAGACGCAATTATGCACTTCAAACACAGAGACACGAGTCAAATATCGCATCCTTTCCTTGAACTAAATAATCCAATCAACGGTCCAAAATAAATCTCACAACTTAATAGCAAAAGTTGTTTACTTATTAGAGTAGCAGAAATTGCGAAAGAGCCGAAGAAAGAAGATCAGATCTTCTTACTGTTAGAATATATCAGATCTGACCGTTGAATTGGGTTGAGATGATCTCACCATAGGATCACCTTAACTGGTGGTAAATTAGGCAGGTTGGTTAGATGAGGTAACTTAGATAAATTTGGCAACTAGGTTGGATAAGGATAGTCTATTTTCATAGTTATCTAGATTTGATTATATGCTTATAACCTCAATGCTCTATATAAGCACTTACTCCTTTTGTCCTTTGCGAAATATCCACTCCAACATTGATAATGGGACCCTTACATTCCGTTTTCACTTTTCTCTGCTTCATTTGTGACTTACTTCATTTTACCCGAACACCCATCTATTCATCTTATGTGACTGGCAAATTTGAAATTTGCAACCTTGAGAAATGAGATCTTTGAATTGACGTGTTTTTTCCACTGATATTTGACATCAAAATCCGCAATGGCTAGCTGTTCTTTTTCTTACTCGTCATTCTCTCCAGCTCTTCTTATGTTCTTTCTTTAGTCTATTTTACTTGAAGTGTACGTCTGAAATAAGAACTCTTTTAAGTTGGGGTCTCTTTTTCTTGAGGTGCGGGCTTTAAAGAGTTTTCCATCTTCCATAAAGGTTGGTACTTAAAACCTACACATGATGAGCACTACAGTCGATTTGCCCATTGAGGCACTGCCCCGTAAGAAGATCGGATAGACCTGCTTGAGTCTTATCCAGCCCATTGAGACAATGATACGTTATGATCCATTGGCTTTTATAGGCCCCGTTTGTACCACATAAACAAGCAGCACATTCCTCGACAACCAACATCTATCATCAGTTGGCATTGGACGATGACGACAATCACCATAATCAATCTTCATCAAATTGATAGTTTTTAATTGGAGATTATATCAATTTTCAATCAATGTGCATTTGAGAAGACATGTTAGAATATACGAGATCATACCATCAGATTGGTTTGAGATCTTACCATTGGATCATCTTGGTGGTTAATTAAGCAAATTGATTAGGTAACTCGGTCAGATTAGGATAGTATCCTTTCATAGTTATCTAGACTTGATTCTATGTTTAATACCTAAATGCTCTGTGTAACGAGATGATTGCTTGTTTTAATATTTAACTCTTTGAATTATTATTTTTCCCTAATGACAACGATTTCATTAAAAAAAAGAGACCAAGTAGGTCAAGATAAGCTAAAGAAATGAGAAAAAAAAAAGTGATGAACTCGCATGCTTTATATTACATTATTAAACACACTTTAATGACCTTTTCTAACTCACTCATTGTCACTCGAATTTAAGTTTTACTAAAATGACACAACAATGATCCATCAAAACCGATTGCATGATTAGTTGCAAAATCAACGGCTACGATGGGGGTGATTCTATCACTCCCTTAATCTTATTATGAAGTTGCTCTTTTTTCTTTTCTTTGTTTGTAGCCTTTCCTTTGTAGATCTTTCTCCTTTGCTATAAAGTAGTACAAACAAGTCTCATTATATAGTTTATCTTCCTCTCCATCCACTTCTCCCTTTTCTCCTGGGAAATGATTTTAGCACTCCACTCTTTTCAAAGGTGGTGAAAGCTTCATGTCTTTTAATGTTTAAAAGGCGGTCAAAAGGTTATTTACAGTTCCCAAAAAGTTCTGAGAAGGCCAATTACAAACAAAAAGACATGTTACTTTAAGCGGAGTGCTAAAATCATTTTCCTTTCTTTACTACATCTGGATGATCCACACGTGCTACACAAGCGTATTTATATATATATATATTAAAAAAAAAACTCAAGCTTCACACTACTTGGACCGCATTGCAATGCAAATTCGGCAGTTTCCCCAATAAGTCGAACGTCAACATTGACGCCCTAAGCTTCGGCTGCCGGTCGGAAAAGCTCGCCGAGAAAACCCGTCCGGGCTCCATCCTCTCACATGTGCCAAACCACTTAGCTTCCATGTACTTGTGTTTCCTCCACGGCGCCATATGCATTTTGTTCTCTTTCATGCACTTCCTCGCGGCCGTGCACAATATCTTAATTAAGCTCCTTAACCTCTCCTCCTTTCCGATAAACACTTGGGGGAGATGACTAATTAACTCGTTGTACTCTGTATTTGCTCTCGCCATCTCAAATTCCGATCGGAAGTCTAATTCGATCACCACTCTGACCACGGCTTTCTTACCAATCGCGGCGTCTATAACATCCACATAGGTGTGTTCCCCTGCGTGTATTGAACGATAAATGTCACATAAGTTACTCAATTAAATTAATTAATCAAATTAAGAAAGAGGGGCCACATGTAGATCAACACTAAAAAGAGGGGCCACACGTGAGGGGGAGTGTTAAAGTATAAAAGATTAAATAACGCCATCTCCAACTGCTTAAGCTTCTGGAGTAATTGGTTGTTTTCACAAAATGTACTTAGTTGATTGAGCTAATTCAATCATTAGCCTTTCTTTCTTTGAGTGGCACTAGTAATTAAGGACATCAAATAATTGAGGGTATAATGGTCATTTGGAACCACCACTTAATAGCAAAATAGAAAAGTGTGAGAGGGCTGAAGGAGTGTCATTATCAAATTAGGGTTTGCAGATCTCATTTCTTTGGTTTGGGATACAGTAAATGAGGTTGTCCAATTTTGTAGAGGATAGAAAGTATGAAAAACAGATCGAGGGCGCAGTCAACGCATGCTTATAAGACCTACATAAATTTTTAAAATGACCAAACTACGCTCTCACTCGACGTGTCAGGTAGGGCGAGCTGAGGGCAATTTGGTCATTTACAACAAGGAATCAAAGTCCAAGCATAGTTTCTTGATAGACGGGGCGATCGACAACGTGAGGGCAGTTTTGTCATTTCGAAAAGGCCAAACCGACCAAGAAAGCAAAAGTAGGGGGAAAAGAAACAAAGGAAACAAAAAAAAGACGGAATATTCTGTTTACCTGACGGAATATCCGGCGACCTCCGCCACTTGGACGTGCATAGGGCGCTGTTGTAACCAGAGTTTCGGAGCCGATCCGATACGTCTCTCAGCAAGCAGTTTCGGCACCCTCCTCTCGTAATGGTTTTAAGGCAGACACAGATCGGGCCCACCGACTGCGAATCTTTCAAGGCCTGCTCTGTATCGTGTCGGATCCTCGCCTCCAAAGAGTTCCTCCGGTACAAGGTCTCCTGAACAAACGGCCAAATGGGAATAAAATTACGGAATTACCCTCATTAATCTCTATAATGCCGGTATCATCAAGTATAATGATCTCGATAGGGTTGTTTCAGGTAGAATGAAAGAAAATAAGCCCTCCTGTGAACATATCATATTCATTAAAGAGCAATATGGTCATTTACCATGTTCTGATAATTGCACAAACTCATCTCGTCTTTTCTCATTTAATTGCCTTCTGAGAGATTTTTGGGAATTGAAATAAGTTTTGACATCCGGTTAAATTAGAAAAGACAAGAAGAATTTATGCAATTATCAAAACTTGATAAAAACAATATCAGTAGCCTCAACATTAATGGGCATTTTTTAGTAGGCAAATGATATCACCACAACTATGTTTTGTTAAAATGGCTTGTAAAAGGCAAAATGTAATGACCTTTTGACAGCTCTTTAGATACTAAAAGACAAGATACTTGAGCCTCTATAACAAAACATGGTTGTGTTGATATCATTTCCCTATTTAGTATATCAAGTGCAATAGTCTAATTCCCATCTCCAAATGACCAAAACACCCTCATCTACCAAAAAAATGACAATCAAATTCTACTGAGTATAAGGAAGAGAATTCCAAAACAACTTACTTTGAGGAGCTTTTGCTGGGTCTCCCAGAACTCCGTCCGTTCAGAAACCCTGCCGGAATTTCCATCACCTTCCTCGCAATCTCCGTCGCTGCTACTAATCTCCGGCGACCCTTCTCCCTCCACAAAAAACCCTAGCACCATATCGGCGAGACTCGTCCCTCCTCCGGAATATTCCATCTCATCAACCCCACCTTCCTCATTCCGGCCACTTGCCGGAATTTTCCTGATCACCGACCAATCTCCCATCAACCCCACCTTCCTCACTCACGTAGACTCCTATTTCTTACTCTCACCGAGATCCGAGCCTATGATTATATAGTGGAAATATTATATTCGCCCCCTTTTCTTCCCTGCCACCCCCTTTAGTGTAAAACGAGTAGTTATAATCAAGGTTTAAAATTTCGGTTTCGGTACGGGTTTCGGACCTTGAAATTTCGGTCGAAATCTGGTACAAAAAATAATAATATTTTATTCAATATTAAATTTCGGCCGAAATTTTGGTGAAATATTAAATTAATATTTTAAAAAAAACAGATTTTTGTGTCAAATTTTGGAAAAACCGAAATTTCAGCCGAAATAAATGACCATTTCAGTTTTGTGTGGTTTCGGTGTCGGTCTCCACCGAAATTTCAAATTTCGGTCGAAATTTAAAACCATGGTTATAATGAACTAATAATTTATTTATAAAGGGAAATGATTTTAACACAAACATGTTTTGATACATGAAGCTCATGTTTCTTGTCTTTTGGTATATAAAGAGCTGTAAAAGGGGTTTTTTACAGTTCCCAAAAAGCACTTACGTGACAATTAAATGCTAAAAGACAAGATACATAAGGACATGAATCAAAACATAGTTGTGCTGAAATCATTTCTCTACAAAACATATTATAGGATGATACAAACTGTCAATGTGAATAGGTTGTGCCCCAAAAATCATTTCCATAGGGTGATCCTAGCCCTATGATCTATTGAGATTCCGTAATATGCAATTCCTCTATAGAATGGAGGGCTGGGATCATCCTATAGAAATGATTTTTTGAGGAGAACCTATCAAATGGACGGACTGGATCATCCTGTAGTGTGGTCCGTAGAGTAATTTTTGAAAAATACAGGACTAGAAGGGCTTACACCATATAATAAAAATTAAATAATACACTACAGTTGTGGGGGCGGACAGGGAAGAGAAGGGGGAGAATAAATCTCTTCATCATAAGGCCCGTGGGGCCCCCTTGCCAACGTGGACGAACGAGCCGCCGCGAACATGCAGAATCCACGTGGAAACACGGATTAGGTTGTCCGCGTCCCGACTCGCGCCGTAGAAATGGATGAGACTTAGCTACAGCGAGGAGCCACGTCAGGTCTGGGGCCAATAATTCGAGTGTCCGGACATGGATCCGGATATGCCCGAATATTATATTCAGATATTATGAATATATTATGGGCGATGATATTGTCACCCCCCCTGCTATATTATTTATATTTATTTTTTCATCATTAAATATTATATTATATAAATTGTTTTGTTGGAAATAAAAAAAATGTGAAAGATTAAAAGGGGATATGCTCATTTCATATGCTTTATCCTAATCTTGATTGACCCAGACAAAGGACGAGAGAGCTATCATGGCAGGTGGAAATTTTATGACTTGGAAGGCACGTGGCCTTATCTGAGGGACGACGTGGATCGTTCGATTATATGTGATCAGAATGGGCCCCACACTAATCAAGGGACTTTATTGCCACCTAAGCAACTCAACAAAGTAAATTAAAAACGTTGTGCAGTTTTTTAAATGGACCAAATTATCCTCGTCAGGGAGTCTATTTCAATTTCGTTTTGGATGGGGATCGGAGAGTGTTTCTGTCATTTGAAGGTGGTGGGTGTTTATCACATTGGTAGACCGCAAGTAATATAGGTGTAACCATGGTTTAAAATTTCGGTTTCGGTAACCGTTTCGGACCCCACCGAAAACCGAAATTTCCGCGAAATCCGAAATTTGGTAATTTGATTCGAAATTCCGGACCGAAATTTTGTAACACTTTTAAAAAAAAAATTAAAATAGGCATGTAATCGAAATTTCGGACCGAAATTTCCAAAATTTGGTAAATGGCGAAATAATGAATTTCGGCATATTTCGGTTTATGTCCCACCGAAATTCGACGGTCGAAATTTAAAACCATGGATGTAACATAATGTATGATGTATGATATAAAATAACAAGTTGTCGGAAGGTGAAGTTAGGCATCCCTTTCAACAATCTCACTGAAACCAGCAATATCAAGGACATACACAGCACGTTCGGTGTAAAGTGAATTGGTCTCTACATAGAGGCGGTGAACGAGCGGGGCCCAGATTTTTAGAAGGTCAGCTCCCCACTGAGTGCAGATTAATAATCACCCATCACCCACCCATAGATCAAATCCCATATCAGAATTTGCTAGCGGGGCCCAGATTTTTAGAAGGTCAGCTCCCCACTGAGTGCAGATTAATAATCACCCGTCACCCACGCATAGAGCAAATCCCATATCAGAATTTGCTAGCGGGGCCCAGATTTTTAGAAGGTCACCTCCCCACTGAGTGCAGATTAATAATCACCCGTCACCCACCCAGAGAGCAAGTCCCATATCAGAATTTGCTCGCAATAGGCATTTCGCAGATGATTTGTTGCATGTTAGTCTAGCCACCTAGTGAATGAAGACAAAAGCTGTTGAAAAGTGAGGCCGTGCGGCTGGTCTGACATGCAACAGACCATCTATGAAATGCCTTTTGCGATCGATGGTAGCAAATCCCATATCAAAATAGCTTTGAAGATAAATATGA
Source organism: Tasmannia lanceolata (assembly GCF_043159265.1). Classification (NCBI taxonomy): domain Eukaryota; kingdom Viridiplantae; phylum Streptophyta; class Magnoliopsida; order Canellales; family Winteraceae; genus Tasmannia; species Tasmannia lanceolata. The sequence continues at coordinate 46,286,469 of NW_027518690.1, read as the reverse complement.
CTATTTTCCAAAAAAAAAAAAAAAAAAAAAAAGTGTCATGCGGTGCGATGTTTTATAACTAGTTTTTAGAGGTAAAAATACAAATGGTAAGAATGGAGAGCTTAAAGTCATGGATTTAGATTATATTATAATTAGGTTTTTCCATTGTATTATATAGCTAAGTTTTCTTCACTTTACGAGATTCTGTAGACTGTTTGAACTATTTGCACATATTTAAACCACATTATACGGATTTATTCTCATATTATATAGCATGTATATATAGATAAGGAATTTAATAGCTATTGGGAAATTTACATTCATATTTAACAGTAACAAAAGGAATTTACATTTGTAAGATATGTAATAGCTAAAGAAAAGTTTCCATTTTAAAGTTGGGATTTGCAAGGGACTTTCACAGAAAGGCATTTCAACGCTGGCTGTTGCATGAGAGAGAAGCTACACGAGCTCACTTTTAAGCAGATTTTGTCTTATTCATCTAATTCATCTGAGGTGGCTGCTCTCTCATGCAATAGCAAACAGCGAAATGCCTTTCTGCATAAGTCCCTAGTAAATACCTTTAAAATATTTAAATAGCCTCGAATGGTTATTTAAACTATGGAGGCAAAAAATGGACTAATTTGTGAAGGTTTATACACGTCCATTTTACCTCCATAAATCGTAGGGTTGGGATGATCCTATGGATCTGACTTTTTGTGGACACCCTATCTCTGTGAGGACCATTCAAATGAATGGTTTGGATCACCCAAACAATGTGGGCCGCCACTGTATTTTAAGCTAGTGTGTAGGTAACTTACCTACACAAGTGTGTAGGAAATGTTTTCTCATATATATATATATATATATGAGGAAAAGGATTGTACGCTCGAGTGTACCAACCTTATGGTACGCTCGAGTGCCCAATCACATTTGGGCCCACATTTTTAGGATGATCCAAAGCATTCATTTAAAAGGCCCTTATATAGATGGGGTGTGAACCAAAAATCAGCTCCATAGGATCATCCTAACCCATCCATTTGTGGAGGTCAAAATGGACAGACACTGTTTGTCCACAAATCTGCCCATTTTTGCCCTCCACTTTGGAGGGGTTAGGATGATTTATTTGAGCTTATTTTTGGGACACACCCTATCTATGATAGAGTCTTGCAAATGAATGCTTTGGATCACCACAAAAAAATGTGAGACCCATGTGATTGGGCACTCAAGCGTACAATAAGGTTGGTACGCTAGAGCTTACAATCCTCTCTCTCTCTCTCTCTCTCTCTCTCTCTCTCTCTCTCTCTATATATATATATATATATATATATATATATATATATATATATATATATATATATATGAGAAAATGGTTCCTACACATATGTGTAGAGAGTTCTCTACACACTAGCTTAAAATACAGTGGGGGCCCACATTGTTTGGGTGATCCAAGCCATCCATTTTAAAGGCCCTCACATAGATAGGGTGTCTACAAAAAATCAGATCCATAGGATCATCCCAACCCTACGATTTGTGGAGGTAAAATGGATGTCTTTAAACCTTCACAAATTAGTCTATTTTTAACCTCCAAAAATCGAAGGGTTAGGATGATCCTATGGAGCTTATTTTTTGCGCACACCCTATCTATGAGAGGGCCTTAAATATGAATGGTTTGGATCACCCAAATAATGTGGCCCCCACTGTATTTTAAGCTAGTGTGTAGATAACTTATCTACACATGTGTGTAGGAACCGTTCTCTCTCTCTCTCTCTCTCTCTCTCTCTCTATATATATATATATATATATATATATATATATATATATATATATATATATATATAAGAGCTAAAGAGACGTTTATGTTTTTAAGGTTTTTAATAACCCCGGGTGGGACCCAAGGTTTTCCTGTCAGTACAGATTTAAAAGTCTGCTACATACCCTCCTTTAAAGGGGTGCGAATTATCCTAGAGGCGGTGGGGATTTATCATCACCCTATATTTAACAGGTAAAAAAAAATGATCCATGTAGACGAACCCAACTAGTGTTAGGATTATACATTGCTTTCTAAGAAATAAAAAAATGTTGAAGATTAAAGAGGATATGCGTTATGACAGGTGGAGATTTTATGACTTGGAAGGCACGTGGCCTTATCTGAGGACGTGGATCGTTGGATGGGAAGTGGAGGGTATTTCTGTCATTTGATGGAGGTGATTTTGGTATTGGCAGCCCTCAAGTGATATAGATGTAACATAATGTATAATATTAAATGAGTTGTTGGATGGTGAAGTTAGGAATCCCTTTGATTTACTACATTGGGTTTACCCAAACAAGCTATATCACGGGCATACACAGCACGTTCGGTGTAAAGAAAATTTGTATCTATCTAGTGGTGGTTAATATGCAGGGCCCACCTTTTTAGAGAGTCAGGTCCCCACCGAGTGAAGATTAATGTACACCCAGAAAGTTCGGTATATGTACGCATTTCATTTGCACGAAATGCGAGGATAAGTTTTAAAACTAAAGTTTTTATGCGGTAAAAATAGAGATGTAAAAATTGAGAGCTTAAAATCATGGATTTAGATTATAATATAATTAGGTTTTTTCATTGTTTTATATACCTTAGTTTTCTTCATTTTAAGATATTTTGTTCGCTGTTTAAAATATTTTCACATATTTAAGCCACATTATATGGATTTATTCCCATCTTATGTAGCATAGATATAAATCAGGAATTTAATAGCTATTGGGAAATTTACATTCATATTTAATAATTATAAGAGGAAGTCTAAATTGAAGGGAGGCCTTGCAAAAAAGAGGTGAAAGGGCTCTCCTATTGGCTGCACATCACCATCATGCATTAATAACGGCCCTTTCAAACATGATGGTGATGTTCAGCCAATGGGGTAGCCCTTTCACCTTTTTTTTGCAAGGGCTCCCTTCAGTCTAGAATTCCTCTAGTTATAAAGGAATTTACATTTGTAAGATATTTAATAGGTAAAGAAAAGTTTACATTTTTAAGTTTTTAAATAACCTCGAACGGGACTCAAGTTTTCAAATCTTATAAATGAAATATAATTATAAGTAAATTTACGTTTATAAGATATTTAATAGCTAGAGGAAGTTTATATTTATAAATTTTAAATAACCTTCGCTGACGCCCAAGACATTAAAAATAATGTTAGCAATGAAGAATTTATATTTGTTTGATATTTAATCTGAAATAAGAAATTTTATATTTATAAAATATGTAAGAGCTAAAGAGAAGTTTATGTTTATAAGGTTTTTAATAACTTTGGGTGTGGCACCAAAGTTTTCCCGTCACATATGGTATGTACGTCACATTTTTATTTTTATTTTTTTGATGACATAGGGTGTCCCCACCCCACGTTGTAGAGCGGGACTAATTCCATATAGTGCAGAATAAAAAACTTTACATTTATAAAGTAGTTGATAGCTAAGGCTCTGTTCACTTCTTTTCCCCGGAAAGAAAAGGAAAGGATTTCGTTTTCCTTTCCTTTCCAGGTGACGTGACAGAAGGAAAAATAATCCAGGGAAACTGTCAAGGAAAAGGTTTCGTTTTCCTTGGAAAGCCTCTTTCCGATATATTTAATCGGAAACCAAATCTTGAGTAGCAGGGAAAAAGTTAATTTCCACGTCATTTTCAGCTTTTAAATAAAAAATTTCACATCTGCTTATATTTTTCCCTGGAAAAGAAGTGAACAGAGAAATTCTGTCTTGTCAAGGTCTTGTCAGATAAAAAAAGGCTGTTTTCCTGAAAAACAGCACCAGGGAAAAGAAGTGAACAGAGCCTAAAGGAAATTTTGGCTTGTAACTCAATGGTTGAGGCTTTGTTTCTCAGTTCGTAGTTTCGATCCCAGGTTACCTACCAAAAAAAAAGCTAAAGGAAATTTTACATTAACTAGTTTTTCCATTATATAAGGTATTTCATACCAATTTTACATTTGTAAGATGTATTACATTTGCAAGAAAAATTACCTCTGCAGCCCACTTTTGCAAGAGGTAACAGCCACCACATACGAAATAATAAATCAATAAGACAATTTGCTACGAGGTGGCTGTTCTCTCCTGCAAAAGAGAGCCGTGAAATGACTTTCCATGAAATGTCCTAGTAAATCCCTCAGGCTCTGTTTTGTTGCATTTAATGTCCAGATTCCAAGCCGAAAAAACCTTTTTCATGTGTACTGTTGCCGTTAGTGTTAGTTTTCTTGTCTTTTCCCTGTCAGCCCATGTGAGACTGGCTCTTTTCTGCGGCAAACTTTGATATGTTCTCCTGGAAAAAGGCTCTCTCTTCCTTTGATATTTCTCGTGTAAAAGTCTCCCTCTCTCTCTCTCTCTCTCTCTCTCTCTCTCTCTCTGCCCACCATTTATACACAGGATATGGACAACAAGAACCAGTGAGGTATCTCTCTCTCTCTGCCCACCATTTATACACAGGATATGGACAACAAGAACCAGGGAGGTAAAACGAATACCATAAGCAGTAGTCCTGGTTTTCGTTTGCTGGTTTTGTCATTTGCAGTGATTAAACATAGGGGTTTTCCTTCCTCAAAAAACCTCCTTACGTCATTTATAGTTTTGTCATTTGTGGTTTTGTCATTTGCAGCATGTTCTTAGTCATTTGCAGCAAGTTATTTCGTCATTTGCAACATGTTATTGCATGTTCTTGATCAGCAGCTGCTTTCACCAATCACCCCCTAGTTTTGGGTTCTTCATCCACCACCCTCTTTTCTTTTCCTTCACTCAACAACAGAAATTTTCTGTTCTTTTCTTTTTCACCGTGACATTTCTGAGGGATTCCAACCCAAATAACGCAACAGAACAGACCCAGTAAATAAATTAAAATAAGAAAACACAGTACACATACATAAACTAGAGACGGTAACAACAAAGAGCTTACATTCATGATTTTGTGGAAAACTGATGGACTATATATAAGGATCACGTGTGTTAGAAGAGTGATATTTATAGATATATATTTCTTTTCTTCTTTTTTCTTTCTTTTTCTTTTTTTTTACAGTACCTCTGTACTCAATAAGACCTCCCCCCTTAATCTCACCTTGAAAAGCTCCTCCAAAATCCAATGCCAGCCATTTAACCGCAGATTCCGACAGGTCTGCTTGGTTGGAATCATCGCGGCTTCTGAATTTCTGTTTGGCGGGCTCTGTTGGTTCTGAAATTCTTCTTGTGAACACCCCATTTGGGACTGAAAAAAATGTTGGGACGGTGAAATCAAACCATCTCAAGAAGTTTAATGTTTCCGGTGGAATTGGCGGCAACTAAGGTAGAGGATTGACCACGCCAGCACACGCAGGAGATGAATTGGGAGGCATCGCCGACGTCCTGGCCAGATAATGGGTCTGTGTTGTTGAATTTGAATGACAAAACTGGCATGGGGAAAGCTTTGTGATAGACGAAAACCTATTCCATAAAATAATGTGGATAAGAAATACATGAGAAAAAAGGGAGATGGAATGTCATGTATATATCCCATGTATCCTTGCTCAATATTGGGGTAGTAAGGAAAGAAGCACAACTATTCCAAGATTCAGATAAACATAATTATAACATTTAACAGATTTAACACCATCCACGGTAATAAACATATATCTCAATCATCAAAGATATAATATATAGGTGCCACCTTGAATAAACAAATAATGGAATATTACTTTAAGAAAAATGAACATGGGTATTGATGCAATCTACGATATTTTTTATTTTTTTTTATGATATAAGGTATCCCCATGCCATTTACGGCAGGACTAATCCTAACGGAAGCTCCCAGGATGATTCGAACTCGAGTCTATGGGGAGCAAACCCACAATGCCAGCCGACATGCCAACCCCGTACGGGTTATGCAATCTATGATTTAACTAAATGTACAATTAAATCGCCTCAAAATTTACAATTTGATGCCATGTCAGTAGTTCTCCAGCAGCTTGAGATGGGTACCTTCATGTAGCCATGTTCACAGGTTTTTAAAAAAATTGCAAGTTGAGTGATACTTGGAAGATGAATACAATGTCTTCATCATTAGGAAAACAAACGGTGCTACTGCTATCATAGTGCATGTCCATAGAAAGAAGTGCAAGTAAACTGCAATATTCTAAGGGAACTCGTCTAGATAACAAGGTGTAGCAACAGTAGCGCATTTGCTTGAGATCTAGACATTGATACAATGCCTTGTTCTTTTCTTAAAGATTAAGCCATCTCAAAAAACTCAAAAAAAAATAATAATAATAATAACAACAATAGATTATGCACCAACTGTTCACAACAATCTTCGTAACTGCTGTTTCCGTGACATGGCATTATTATCATGAATTTAACAAAAAATAAAAGATCTTCACGGTTGGATCTTAAAGAGTATTCTGAAATAGATATATGTGGTCTTTGTACCAAGTGTCTCTCAAAAGAGATCGTCTTGAATTGGCAGGAATTTTATAAAGATCTTCACAGTTGGATCACGGTTGGATCATAGTGTTCTAAAAGTGATACGTGTCGTGATTGTACCATTGGATCCTCACAAGTGTCTCACAAAAGAGATCGTCTTGAATTGGCAGAATCTTTATCAAGGGTCTCGCGAAAGATTGGATGATTGACTATCATTATTGGATCTTGAGAAGTTTCTCTCAAAAGATATAATCTTTGATCCATGCATTACGACAACAAGGGTCACCGGAAGACATTATCTTTGAGCCTTGGTGTTTCCACCCTTGGGTCTTGAGGAGTTTCTCCTAGGAGAGATCATCTTTTATATGTGATTCTCTATCTCTTGATCCATGGTGATGGATATTAGAGTTGTCGTTGTGTTAGTTTCGACTTTGTTTTTTTTTTTTAATTAACAAAATTTTATTCCAATAATCCAGCAATTACAAAAAGGGGACAAGAGGTCCCCCTAATAAATTACAAGGATTACTGTAGGAGGGAGAAGCATCTATTCTCCCAAATTTGCAGGCATGCCCACGTATGAGATGACAATCTCCGACGAGGTAGTACCCGCCTTTGCCAATTCATCTACTCTGGAGTTAGCCGAACGTCGTTGATGGCAGTCTTGGTCAAATGATGCGAATTAGGTAGTGGATCTCGTCAAGGACACAAGAAATACGCCATGGACCCGATGATCTATTCGCAGCCCAAGCCAAAGCATTGGTCGAATCACCCTCCATGATGAAAGGGCCCAAATTGTTGTATGCATACCATTTGAGTCCAAACAATAACGCTTTTGCCTCCGCAGTATTAATTTTAGAAGCCCTTGTCATTAGGAAAGGGTTCTGCTAAGTTTGGGTTAGGTAAGTTTATATTCATGTAGGATCTCTCAAAAATTTTAGAGGGTTTTAGTTGCAATTGGATTTTTATATGATTTTCTCATTTTATGTAAACAATTTAGGAACTGTTTTCCAGAAGCTAATAAACTGGTTTCCAACAAATAGGAAATGGGTTTTCTAAATTTACCAAAGGGGTTTCAGTATCATTTTTGGAAATACTCTTACTTGTGGTTGAAACAATTGTTCAGAAACGGGTACAATGACTCAAAGATATTCCCTGGTAGCTATGGTTTGGTATTTATAAAGGGTCGCGCTGAACAGAACCATTGGTCCTTGGTGCTTTCAACACTAGATCTGGAGAAGTGCATCTTGGAAGAGATGACCTTCTACCCAAGCAATTTTTCCATATATTGGATAATCATCATTGAGTCCCTAAAAGAGAAAACCAAAGTATTTCTATGCTGGACTGTTGTAGAGAGCCCTCCTAAAAGAGAGCTCTGATCTGTGTAGTTTTTCTATTGTATCATCATAAATAGTTTTTTCAGAAGAGAAATCTCTCTATGAATGCTCTAGAGATCAGCCAATTGGAGTCATCCATTGAATCGATTAGCTGAATAGGTCAAGAGGAGCTACAATTCGTATTTAAGCAGATGCAATGATCTAGAGATTGATCACCATTGCTACTCCTTAAACTATTCTGTGTGATGACTTGAAGGATAATCAGGGATATGATATGAAATTTGATTGAAATTCGTTGATTTACAATAACATTGAGACTAAAGGCACGATTCCAAGATTGATTGTAGCATGAATATCGATATGGATTGGCATTGTGATCTTGAGATCAAAAGGCATAACAATGTGTAGATTTACCATAAGAGCCACTCAAAGATCAAACGGACTTATGGTTTGGAGGATGACGGGTGCATCGATTTAGAGATCAATCAATAACATTGAAAATTTTCTCTTCCCATGGAGGTCCATTTTCTTTTCTTGCTGAAGGAAACACTGTTCTCTCTCTTTCCAGTGGATATGTGTTCTTCCTCTTCCAAGAGAGGTGATGAGCTTTCTTCTTCTCGAAGTTCAATTTCTCCTCCCATTTTAAACTTAAAAACTCCTACAAAGATCTATTTTTATCTCGAATCTCTTCCCAAAAATCCTTTAAAAGCTCCTTTCATCTTGGCAACTTGAAATCTCGGAGTATTTCTTCAGGGAGAGAAATTGACTTTGATATGGAGTCATATTGGTAGTCAGTGAGTGTCCCTATGCCCAACCACTTAATGCTTTTAAGCAAATAAGTTGGGAGTTGGCTAAAATGAGGGCTTTGATTGGCCCACATAACACATCATTCAGTTACTATAACTATTAGGTGACAAAAAATCAAGGTTCTCTAGGGATGGGTGGGACGGGATTGTAGTCCTACCACTTGATTTTTAAAATCATATAGTGAATAGCGGGGCAAAAGTACTATAGAAATTATAAAACGATAGCCTCGCCATTACCATCTCATAAATTAAGGGTAGAGATAAAAAGGTAGCCCCACCATTGCTACCTCATCAATTATGGGTGGAGCTAAAGATAGCCTAACAATTACCACACCATCAATTGTAGGATGTAGCCAAAAATAGCTCCACTACTGCCACCTAAGAAATTGCAAAGTGGGGTTAGAAAATGGCCCCACCACTACCACATCATCAATTGTTGGGTGCTAAAAAGTTGCACTGCGCCCTTTTTTTTAACTTGGGTTGTCCAACAATTTGAGCGAGAATAACTTCAAAATTCTCAAAAACCCCCTACTAGGTCGGGCAAAACACGACCAGGCACACTTCTTTATATAATAATAATAATAGATGCAGCTGTCAACATAATGGTAGGAACATTCCTGTTAATGAATGATCGATGAAACAACCACATCTCCTGGTATTTCCCACGAAGAATTCAAGTGTGCAATGTGGGATTTGGAAGATCATGGTCACTGCATATGCCTAAAATCTGTATCATGAGAAGTTCAATGCACATTCAAAATGTATTGACCTCCAACCCAAATTCCAATCCAAGATTTAGTATGCCTTCACATCCTGTCACATTCTGCCCACAGAACAAGGAATATTCTAATATGCTACAATGCAATCTTATTTTGATGATTACTTCTCTGAACTGGGATCTGGATGCCAGTTCACTGACCATAGTGATCCTTTGATTATATATAACCCATTGTCTACCTATATGAGGAAACAATTATAGAACCGTGTCCCATGCTAGAAATTGAGTAATTCACCTCAACAAAGCCATTTCCAACTACTGATGAAAATATTTTCCAGCTTATAATGACCTGGAATTACCATTGTCCTCTCCATATTCATGGTACTAAAAGAGGATGCCTAGCTTGATGCCTCAACTTCCAATCAAAGAAAAGAATAGTAAGATCACATAACCAATCATAGTTTGCTTATAGAACAAAGAGTATTCTATGGAATCTTGCTTTGATGTACTTTCAGCCATGATCTAGATGTCTGGTTCATCACCAATAGGCTTATGTTCATTTATAACCTAAGGTTTACCTATGAGGATAGGACTATTTTTTTTTCTGAAAGGTGCGAGGATAGGACTATAGAACCCTGAATTCATGTTGGACTGAGGAAAATAATTTCCAGCTTATGACAGACATGAAAGGACCCTTGTTACTTGGTCTTCTTGAACAGTTTCAAACAGTTTATAACCCTTCTCACTTGGACTGAAGAAAACAATTTTCAGCTTATAACTCTCATTTGCCCAAACAGTTTGATTGTCAAGTTTTGGATTTGGTAGAGTCAGGTAAGTGTTTTGTTAGAGTTGAGGAGAACGAGCTAACTATGGGCTTTGGGGTCGAGGATCCAAGAAAAACCCTGTGTTCTAAACCTTTTTTCTGGAATCTGATGACCAGAATATTGACCTGCAATATGCTGATGAAGATACGGGTTTGCAATCTGCTGATGGAGGTTTGGGTCAGCAGTATGGATTGTTCCCTAATAGATAAGCAGACGAGATGGCATTGGCGGTGATTGAACCCAATGTGGAGCATATTTTATGGGCCCCTAGCCCCTTGGTAACCTGACCAAAATCAAATTGGCCTAGAAGGTGGGCCTTTTGTTTACGGGCCTAGAAAAAAAAAAAAAAGAAACTGAAAAATAAGCTTGGACTTTTTTTTTTTGCTATGGAAATGTGAGATTGACATGAAAACTTATCACCAAATGATCCAAAAGCTGCTCTATTTATCTTAGGGATCGAGAGATGCTGAGATTAGACCATGGTATTAACCCTCAATTTTTTAATCATCCTAGAAACCTGATCTTGAAGTGAGCGACCTCTGATTTGATGGTAATCCTAATGTCTTTTTAGCTTGAGTAGGACGTGTTTTTGTTTGCTTCATGATTGAGATGTTTTCTTGACGTAGAGCAGACCCTGGCCAAAGACACTTGGGCTTAGAGTAGTATAGATAGGTCTTTCTTTATAGAATAACGAGAGGGGAAACTACTCTAAAAGGCTTCAAAATACCCTCAAAAGGCTCGCAATAAGAAGGCTTTCTAGAGGTACTTGCACTTGCATACAAAGGGCACACTTGATATGTCACTAAGGAAAAGCATGAAAAGCGATATGAAGACAAACTTGAAGCTTCACAAGCTTGGGCATGTGGAAGCACCTTACTCTCTTTATATTGATGATGCATATGTTGTATGAGAACATGCAAGTGTAGTGTCGAGTGTGTATGTGGCTGAAAATTATGTAAGTGATGTAGAGTGTGTCTCATGGGCTGCCTTGCATGTAGTGAGTTGCCACGTCACCAACTTAAGTGGGGACCACTTCTAACCTTGCCACATCACCACATGTGAGTGGGGTACAGCCGTCACATGACACCTAGCAAGGCCTAGAAGGTTCTAAGAGGCCTATAAATAGGACCTAGGGGCTGGGATTTTACTTAGACTTGGATATTTTTAGCAGAGTTGTGAGTTGGAGCTTGAGAGCTCTTGTAGGGAGAAATCCATATTTTTTAGTTGAGTTGTGAGCTGGAGCTTGAGAGCTCCTGTAGGGAGAAATCCTCGGGTATTCTCTTGAGGATTGTGAAGCTAGAGAAGACTGAGGATCTTGGAGTGAGCTTTCCTCTTCTTCTTCTCCTTCCTTCCTCGTATCTTCTTGTGTTAGTGCAAGATTTTTCCTATCCTTTTCCCATTCATGTTCTTCTTTCCATGAATTCTCTTTCATTTCCAATTTTATTTTCCCTTTCGATTTTCTGAGGTGATTCTCTTGATTTATTCATGAAGATTTCACAGATTTAAAGTTCCTTTAACGCTCATTGCATTCTAGATCTAATTGAGAATCGAAACTCCATCCGATTGAATCAAATTGTCAAATCTGAAACTGTTATGAGTGTAACAGATTTGTTCACTGCAGATCTGTAATTGTTACTGACATTTCAGATATGAAATAAATCAGATCTCGCACATTACTTGAATTACAATTCAGTTTTTCATAGATCTGAAACAGATTTGCAAGATTTAAGGTTGTTAATCCTTGGATCTATAACAGATCCCATGATTTTTGTGACTGCCTACTAAAATTGACCCTCATTTCGGATATGAGATTTGTCCATGCTTCTGCTCCGTTCCGCTCTACATCATCTCTCACACACTTTTTTTTTATTTGTTCTCACACACAATTTCAGTCAAGAGACATACAAAATACAAGGTTTGCATTCTCAAATGTGTGAATGAGTGATCTGTGTGTGCTCTGAAATGTGGGGCATGCAATAGCCATTAAATAATTTTATCATTAAGGAGTAGATCAATGAGCACAAAAGAACATAACACACGCACCTCGTTTGTTTCTGAGCCTGTAGCAATGTACCCATCAGATATAGATAAACCTACAAAATTCTGGAATCACGTTGAAAAATATCAGTAAGATTGAAAAATCAAGCCATCAAATGATGCAAATATTACTAAAGAAAAATATAACAGATATTATTAGGATACAAAGAAACCACATAAGCAGCAGAAGCTCAAATATATGTGCGGAAAAAATATGACAGATACTAATACGACACATAGAAACATCATAAGCAGTAGTGACTTTTTCATGATTCTTATGGAAGAATTTATTTTCCTTAATCCCAATGCATTTAAATCGTGTATATGATGAGTATTTCATACAATCAACCATGAACCTAGGTTTTCCTGAAAAGCCAAATTCAAGAAATTTTGAATACTAGTTTTAGACATCGTATTATCATGGATACCTTCCAGGACCCAGAACACTAGGTAGCAGCCACAGGAAAAGGAAACAACAATTTAGGGACTTAGAATTCTTAAGGACTATGATGATAGAAAATATTTATAAAGAAATATGGAAGCCTCTCAAAAGCCTATACAGCTTCCAGCTATCAAGGAGTTTCAGATAGTTTATATCACTGTTCAAACTTGCCGAGTCGATTTCCTTTTACCTCGGCCAAGGTCTCTGTAGACACCCCATTTTGACCGGACCATTTTTCCCGAAGTCAAATAAATTCCCGAAAATCGAATAAGAGTCCCGAAACCGAATAAAATTCCGAAACCGAATCCCAAAAGTTCCCGAAGGAGTAGGCCCTAAATGCCAAGAAAATCTAAAACTTTGTCAACTTTGTTGTGTTCATGGAGGAGTACAAGGTTCCCAGAAGATGGCCATTGTTCCAAGCTCCAAGCAGAATGCTTGCAAATTTTCAGCAAAATCGGAGAAGAATTGCCAAATAGAACGAACGGAGTAAGTGCAAGAATCAAAATATGGTTGTATGAATGTTATTTTCTCTAGTCATGGCAGTAGGGGAGTGAAATATCCTAGAATAGGTTGTTTAAGATGAGAAAAGGGAATCAAAAATTTAATGTATGTTTATTTCCCCCTCTTTTTGCCCAAACCACCCCTTTAGTTGCAAAAATAATAATATAGAATACATTAGATGGGGGCTGCCCATGAGAGAGAAGGGGGGCATAATATATCATTTCCCATTTACAAGAGGGTATTCTTGGAATTTTCTATTGCTTCCTCTACAAGCAATGAGTAGGGGCCATTAGATCAAATTAGAGGGTTGAGATCATGTTGAGAGAAGGGAGTCTTGGCCCCATTTTTTACCCTAGCCACCCCCTATAGGGTTAAAAAGGGTAGTCATAATACACTTGAGAGGGGCTGCCCATGAGAGAGAAGGGGGGTGCAAATCTATCACTTTCCCTTTACAAAAGGCCCATCGACTAGGGTTTTAGAAGAGCCCCCATTTTCTTAAAAAAAAAGAGAGAGGGGCAGCTGCAAGAGAGAAAAAGGGAGAGGCATAGAGGCCATCTCCATGACCATCACCCCACCATGATAGCCTCCTCACCACCATCCCTACCCAAACCTCAACTCCATCACTGCTAGCTACCCCTTTCTCCTTCCCTTCCACCATTGATTCCGGCCATCTCGCCGGAATCCGGCACCGCCACCATCGGACCTCATTCAAGCCCTACCCAACCACCATCCACCTCTACAAATTCGACCCACCTCCATTCCTATCACAGCCACCACTATCCCTTCAAGCCACCACCTCCATCATTAAACCCTCTTCCATCTCACCATCTCTACCCTCATCTCCCCCACTCCAACCTTCACTCCTACCATTAAAACTACCTTTCTTCACTCTCATTTCCCAAACCCACTTCAAAAATCTATCTCTAACCCTCTTCTCCCACAGTCATCTCCTCCACCTCTTGCCATCACCACCACCACCATCTTTCTAAAACCCTAACCATATTCTCCACCTACTCCTAGCAGCCCCTACCCCCACCATTTTCAGCACCAAAACCCATTTCATTCACCTCAACCTCCATTGATTCCGGCGATTTTGCCGGAATCCGACCAACCTTGCCGGAGATCCAATCCAACCCTCCACCATTAGCCACCTCTACAAATTCTGGCAATCTCGCGACTTCGATCCATCCTGTTAGCTCCATCGACCTTGGATCAAAGCTCCCTCAGAGAGGGGTGAGAATAAGGAGCGATAGAAGAGCCGTATCATCGTTCAGAGAAGGTTTTCTTCCTCATTATCTTCTTCTCTTCTTTGGTTTCATCATCTGAATGTTTGTTTCATTTCTATGGTAGTCTTTAGGATCTATTCCTTTCTATGCTGGCGAGCATTTTGGTTTTAGCATATTCATTTGAATCAGATTTGTTAGTGGGCAAGTTCTCTAGTGTGTGTTTTAATGATTACCATTTTTGAAAAGATCAGCATGGATTTATTTTTATTATTCTTGGTCCCCATCTCAATTTTGGAGTTTTGGTCTCATACTCTCGGAAGAACACAGAGGTGGACATGTTGTTAAGATCTAGGATTCCCTCTTGATCTCAATTCCTCTGATTTTGTCTAAAAGGAAAAATAAATAGTAGGTGAGTATTTTGTCAAGTCCAATGCCATCTACTTGAGGTTTCGAAGTCTGTAATTGAGGAAGAAGCACAAGGAGCTTTGAATGGAATTTCCAGTTATTTGCTTTGTGTTGGAGTCCCTAGATTGATAGCTTTCCTGTGAGAATCCACCCTTCTCCTCTGAGAATGATGTTGGCCCAACTTGGTACTAATAATTGCCAAATCTCAGCCTGTCTTCTCCCTTTAACTGGCTGGTAGGGAAACTTTTGTGAGTTATGACAGCACTTTGACAAATTCTTTAAGGGAAGTGTTATCAATATGACCATATTTCACTAGTAGCACTAACACATCTTATCTAAGGTGTTATCAAAGTCATTACTGTTCCAAAAGAAAAGAAAAGAGAAAAGTTGAAACTTCAAGTCATGATTACTTCTTAATCCTTCTGCAGGTCTTCGAGTTGTATTCACAGTTGATATTCTTCCTTCTTTTCCTTGGCTTTTGTGTTAATATTTAGGTGCTGTTCAGAATTTTAGGAGCTCCTCTACAACCATGAAATTTTCATTGGCACTTTAGATTGCCACCACTGTTTGATCTTTTCAACGGCTTTCAGGAATTTCTTTGGGTCAAGGCGATGACGGAATATTTCTTGAGCCACCCCTTGCCCTTTATGTCTCTTCTCCTTATCTAGGACCTCTTACGAGACTTAGGGGTCCCTTCTCTTTCGAAATTAGCACTTCTTATGGGCCTTGAGGGGTTTTCTTTTCCTTTTGTTTCTTTATTTCCTGTGGAGCTTATGGGTTTCCATCTCGTTAGGTTTATTACATCATTCAGGATTCGGGATTTCTTCTCTTTTCGGGTACATCCTTTGCATATTCCTTGGGATACTCTTTGCATTTCGGGATCCCATCGATTCTTGGGAACACTTGTTCCGGTTTAGGCGATGACGGACGGCAACCTCTTGAGCCAAAACCCTCTTTCGATCAAAAGGGATAAAAATACATAAAAATCAAATAACAAAAATCCAAAAAACATCAAAAGACACTCAAAGCGTATTTCGAAATGCTGTTTCGAACTACGTTGGCTTGATCCCTTTTCACAGGGTACGTAGGCAGCTTAGGACCGTCATCCCAAGTTCAGTCAAACTTTTCAATAAAATCATTTAAACCCTTCAAAAAATCATTCAAACTTTTCAATAAAATCATTTAAACCCTTCAAAAAATCATTCAAACATTTTCTAAAAAATCTTTCAAACCTTTCAAAACAAAAACCAAAATGGGCAAGGATGGTGATTGCCAGGTCACTCGGAGCCTTCTTTTCATTCCATTTCCGATCTTGATCGTGGTTTTTCGATTTTCATCGATTTTCCGACGTTTTATCGGGTTTTGGAACGGGTGACGACGTAGCATGGCCCCTCCACAGGGATCATCCTCGCTGAGCCCAACGATAGGTCGTGATGATCACGAGACTTATCTGATCGTCAGCAGATTAGGATCGCTGGGCTTGATTCATTAGAATCGCTCCCTAAGTCTATCGTATGCCCCCCGTTCTTTTCCCTGGCATTTTTTGTTCTCGCATATCGTCGATTTTCCGATCCCTTTCTTTCCTTGCATCTTTTAGCTCATGGTGTGTATATCTTGGGTTTCTCATGTGTTACTTTTAGCTTGTTTACCCTTTCTAGCATGTGATTGATTATTATTTTCTTAGCATTATCTCTTACATAGGCTCGCATGCTAGTGTGTTTATATACTGCTTTGGCTGTTTACTACTATGTTTGTCTGTCCATTCACATGCTTAGCTGTAGTTATTTACTGCTTTCCTGTTTGTCGTATATGAGATACTACTTGCTTAACTGTAGCTGTGCATGCGGACGTTACTGCTTTCCTAGATGTGATGGGTTATGATTAGATGCGGTGAGTTAGGATTTGGATGTTTATTTTCTTTTGCCCATCCCCGGGTCATGCATGCTTAGATAGACGTTTTCTCGGGGATACTCGATCCCATTTCACATTATTTTCGCCCAAAACTCTTCCAACTTAATTAAAAAATGGCATAAGAGACCAGGTGCTTGCACTTGGGCGAATTGGGGGCGCTTAACACCTTCCCCATTCGTCACCAGGCACGGACTTTTGTATCCCTAGTTATCCGTTGCAACAGAGTATTTCATGGGATCCAGGGCCCATTTCCTTGGATGGCAACTCTTCTTTGTTATAGGTACGCCTTCGTTCCGAGCTAGTCCTTGAATCAGGAGGTATCTCATTTATATAGCCACCCATACTGTGAGTGGCATCATTTCGAGAGTTCCTTGGTAGAGCTCTCCTTCACATTGTGGAGATCTTAGAGGATTGACGTGGGATCTCGTGTCCCTCGCTCACTGTCCTCGAGATCGGGGTCCACAGTCTCATTTGAGTCTGAGTTTTCCCTTGACACCCGAATTAATGAAAAGTTAACCACATCAATCATTGACTCACCCGAGTCGTCTCTTTTTTACTCTGGCGGAGTTCTCATCCAAGTCCCAATTTTTTAACACTGGTTTATATGCATTCTCCATGTTATTTTACCTTTTCTGTGATTTTTGCCCCAATATTGCTTAAAATATTATATAATATTTCAAGCTATTCTAACATTTGTATGTTCTGGTGATAATGAAATGCAAAAAAACAACTATGCTTGCCATTCAAAAAGAAAAAAAACAACTATGCTCTGAAACAAAAAAAAATGCAGCTTCAGTCAACAGATGCAAATATATAAAAAATGCATCAGGTACATTTTTGATGAACTCATGCCACACAAGCTGCTTCTGTTGGTGATAGCAGACAAGGCTGAGTGGATACAAAGCAATAGGAGGGTAAAATGTTAATAGATACTAGAATGGGAATCAGAAAATCTATTTGCTTAAAGATTGAATACAAGGAGACCAAAAGAAATATTACAAAAAGATTGAATACAAGGAGACTAAAAGAAATATTTTAATTTTCAGCCATCCAAACAGAGATCCAATTGCCAAAAGCACCCCAAAATTACAATTACATAAGGCCACGTTTGGATACCCACAAGATTTAGATTTGGATTTCTCACATTTGCAGTTGAGATTTGGAACTGGATCAGATCCTTCAATTTTCAAACCAGCTACAACAGTGAAAAAAAATCTGATTTTCAAATCTTTTCTGCGAGTCATTATTTGGAAATCCATATTTGTGGCAATTACCTTCACCGTCGCTGCTCCTCGACCTTGCTGCAGCAACAGCAAGACGCCCCTCCCTCCCTCCCTCCTTGTACAACATGACCAAGAGGATGATTGATGTATTTTGTATCCAAAACTCAAACACAAATACAAATACAAAAACAGGAGCTATCCAAACGTGGCCTAAGAGAGAATAAACTTTGTAATGCATCAGCAGAGAACTAAAAAAATGGCGTAGCAGGAGACGTGTCAATCCAACAATTCACACAATGTTATAATACTAAAAATATCCATACTGGAAGCATATGACCTTCAAGCTAGAACCAAATCATTACAAAAATATAACAGAATGATTAAGGTAATTGGGCAGTCTTTGCTTGTAGAATGTGACACTGATTATAAGCATCAAGCAAGCATAATTTAATATGGTGAGAGGCTTCACCTTTACATTTGTGTGCCCTGTGAATGTCTGAATAGGACTCTCAAGTACCCTTGATGTATTCATTGTCAAATCCCAAAGTCTCAACGAGTTGTCGGTGGATGCAGAGATGAGAGTTGTTGAATCTACAAATTTAACATAGCTGACAGTCTTGGTGTGACCAACCAATGTGCACCAAGGTATTCTTGTGTTACGGAGATCATAGCAATAGATATTATGATCAGCTGAGCCAATTGCAAGTGAGTGAGCAGAATCCGGAGGGAACTGAACACAACACACATTTGCATTTGTTCTTATAGTACCAACACTTCCGGCCTGCAGTAACAGCCCATGTAAGAGAAACAACTCATTACCAAGGATTTAAATTTCGGTTTTTGTTTTCGGTTTTAGACATAGCCGAAATTCGGTAAAAAAAAGTATATTTCATTAATGTACCGAAATTTCGGCCGAAATTACCAAAATTTTAAATTACAGAAATTTTGGAAAAAAAACTTGAAAAATCACAGTTTCCGCCGAAATTGCCAAAATTTTCAAATTTTCGGATTTTGGTGGTTTCGATTCGGTCCCAACCGAAATCCAATATTTCGTATTTTGGCCAAATTTTAAAACCATGCTCACTACACATCCACACTTGAAATCAACATGATAACGGTAATTAGATGACAGCAGTACGTTTAGTTTCAAAGCTGACATCCACCAAGTGCAAGAATAGAATTGCCTGATTGATATTCCATAGCTTAACAGCACCATCATCACTTCCGCTAGCCAACTTTGTTGGATCTGCCACTGAAAAGTCAACAGACCAAACACGCCTCTCATGCTCCCTCATTTCCACAAAAACTTGGCCTTTAGTTACATCCCACACCTAAAACATGATTAAGGAGCCATTCAATTATTATGCAAGTCAGTGAGACACTAAAAGAGGGACTGAAAATGAAACACTAGAATACCTGTACAACACCTTCAAAGTCACTTGAAGCAATCTGGCTTTTGATATAACTATTCCAACAAATACTGGTAAGTTTTGATCTACTAGCCATCTCAGTTACAGGATAATGAATGTCACGTTCTTCATTTAAAATCGTGTCACATTCAAAAATTTTAATTTTCCTATTTACACCAGCGGTGGCGAAAAATTCCTTGTCGCGATCAAAACTCAATGAGCATACTAAGTTCGATGAATTTAATAGATCACCTTGCTTTAGGTTTGCCCGAACTTTTAACTTGCTGAATGACAGATATTTGCACAAACCCTCAAGGAATGGATTTATCCAGCCACTTCTTAGTCCTTCACTTTGGCCCTCCTTAGGTGCGAAATTATCGACTGAACTTCCATCTGTTCTTGTAATCGACCCTCTACCAACACTACCAACTATAGAACTTCTATTTAGTAGTTTCCCTTTTGGCTTGATGAGCCTGCATCTTGTAGAAAAATAAGCCAACTCCAGTTTCTTGAAGTTTTTCATCAATCGAGAACTTTTAGACTGAATAGTTTTTTCCTGATTTTCAGATCGGGACTCTGACCTTTGACTCTCAGCTACCTCATTAGATTCCTCCTCCCTAAGTACACAAAGTCCTGGTCTGACACGCTTTCGGGAACCAAAGCTAGTTGGGTCCTCTTTTCTGGTAGGACCCACTGACGGTTGATCAACCTTTTCCACTGAAGAGTGCTCATCCTTGCTTAATTCTGGGTACGGGCTTCCTTGTTTTTTGATAATTGATTGTTGTTTCAGAACTTCTTCAATGTCAGAAGTTAAAAAACATATTGTATCCTGCAATTTAACAGCAATTTCTTGTTTTTTGTGTTTCATATGCAGAAGGAATTCCAGCAGCAACTCCTGCTCTTCTATTTCCTCTCGTAGCTCTATTGCTGCCTCATGCTCCACCAAATTATCCTTTGGTTCATTGAGGAACTCACTTTGCAATACCTCGCTATCAAATATCATACCCAAGAAAAAATTTCAGGCTCAAAATCTTATCCTAGACAAAGATGAGATTCTAAAAAAATGCATAAGGTATGTTAGTGTCAATCTGGTTAACATTTCCAAACATAAGAATTTGAAAACAGAGGCATAAGACAAGGGTGAAGTTCTTATAATATAATCCAATTATCATGACAACTGCAAACTGGATCAGAATAAAAAAAACATGTATTCATGACCATTCAAAAAAAAAAGATAGCACGCATGCATATTTAGGCGTCTGTGATTTTTATATAAAAAAATTATTTAGGCTTGTGTTGGCATTCTGAGACCCATTTAAAATTTTGAATATAGAAGCTGATTCTAAAGAAAATGGAGAAATGTGTAGAAGCAAGCAAATATAAAGGGTATCCAATAAAAATGTCAATTCAACATGTGCATGTTTCATTTTCGTTATTAAACTTTAATAAGACGGGAAGAATGCAAGAGAAAATGCAAGTGTTGATGTTTGATAGGGTATAGCTAGGACATGGTTGCAAAAATTGCATATATACTTTAATCTCAATCCTATGGACGTAGAGGCAGTCTCCAACTCGCTCTCTTTACCTCAAATGTGCTTCTTATGATTCGTTGTTCTATGGGCAGATGGCACCGTGCTATGGAGCTGTTGCACCTTTGACAATTTCAATCATAGGATGTTAGACGGATTTGAAAGAAGGAACGAGGAAGAATATTTCCAAAACTTGTCCATTCTCAAGTAGACAACCACATTGGAGAATTATGTTTAAGAATTTTAGAAAATTTCTGTAATGGTTCCAAATATTTAGGAGGGAAGATTCGCATTCCTTTTTAAGGAGGTACTTATGTAACCATTGAGGGGATTAGTAAAAAAATTTGCCCATTCCACCATGCGATGGATCTCTAATTTTCTAGTGGCTCCACAAACCCAAGCCTTTCTCCTCTTGAGTTCAATATTTTGAGAAATGAATGAGCTGGAGATTCATCTCCACCTCACCATCAAATAAAATAGGTACAATGTCTATAGTGCCCTAATGCTTACTACATACATCTAACACTCCCCCTCAAGCTAGAATGTATATATTATACATTCCTAGCTTGTTACAAATGTCATTGAGTTTAGCTTTGCTTAAGGGCTTTGTAAACACATCCGCTAGCTGATCTACGCTAGTTGATCTACATATCGAGTGAAGGCAACTTAAACTTCGCCCCTCTATATCCTCCGGCGAATGAAATGACAGTCCACCTTGATATGCCTAGTCCTCTCATGAAACACGGGATTGGTAGCAATGTAAATGGCAGATTTATTATCACAATAAAGTTGTGCTTGAGATGACGATGGAAATCCAATCTCAGATAGGAGAGATCGTAGGCAGAGAAGTTCTCCACTAGTGTGTGACATAGCATGATATTATGCTTCTGCACTAGACTTGGAAACTAAATCATGCTTTTTACTTCGCCATGATACAAGGCTGCCCCCAACAAAGGTATAGTAGCCCACGGTGGATTTCCTATCTGCTGGAGATCATGCCCAATCTGCATCACAAAATCCTTCCACTCAATCATGTCCATGTTTCTTGAACAGGAGACCTCTCCGGTTGCCCCTTTTAGATAACGAAAGATGTGAACTACTGCTGCCCAGTGAGAAGAGCGTGGTGCATTCATAAACTGACTAACCACCCTACCCCAACTGCTTACGAAATGTCTAGGCGAGTAACAGTGAGGTAGATAAGCTTCCCTACTAGTCGGTGATATCTACCAGGATCATCCATCAAGTCCCTTCTTCTGCCATGAGTTTAGTTTAGTATTAGAGTCCATATGTACAGTAGCCGGTTTCATCACTGTGGAACCAGTCTCCTCCAATAAATCTAGGACATATTTCCTCTGTGAGAGAGATAAACTAGTACCAGAGTATGCAACCTCAATCCCCAAGAAATATCCAAGGCAACCAAGATCCTTAGTAACAAATTCTTTTCGTAGGAACACTTTCAACCTCCAGTAGTATCACTCCCTGTAATGATTATATCGTCTACATAAACAATGAATAGAACATTTTTTTGAAATATGACATATTATATTATAAATCATACGAAATTTACATAAGATAGGGACCAAGAGTCCCCCTATGCTTTACATCGTATGAATAGAAACAAGGAAAAACCCAAAAAAATCCTTGAACCATTCCACTATCACCCCATCCTTCGAGTTAGTACCTCCTGAGACTGCCGCTAACCAAAAGAGTCAATCAGTCTCTTCTCCAAAAACCTTAAAAACCTTGCAAAACCCTGATAGATACTCATCAAAAAACCTTGCAATCTTCCATTGAAGATTTTGAATAAACTTCCCTTTAAGATGAGCATTTTCCTAGTTCCAATAAGAGTCGCTCAACCTCGAATGCAAAGGCCTCCTCATCCGACACGATGGCCGAGAGTTCCGCATCATTTGGTTCTCTTTCTTCGAATGCCCTTAACCTCCAGCTTCTGAATCCCCACCGCCTTATCCGCTTCCCATCGGAGAAGCCTCAGGTTCATTTCATCTTCTAGGGACTTGTTGAAAAAGGGGTGCTTATGCATTGGCGAGTGGGTTTCTTTGACATTATAGGTCCCGGTTATGCTAAAGAAGACTTTAACCTCATGTTAGCTGCCTCTTTGAAGAGCTTTCATTGCCTCTTCAGGAAGTCCCTAATGATCTCTCTAGGCGTTGGCGATAACCTGGAGGCCAACTCTTCATTATAGGCCAAGGCTGGCCAAGGGTTTCATTCTGCACAGAGCTTCCTCCATCTCTATTAGGTCCAAGGACCGCTTCCTTTTTTGTCCCGAAACTGGAGCAATCGAGGAAGAGGAAGGGACTGAGGAAATATCATTTTGATTCTCCATCTTATCTTTTTTGTCTTTTTTCTTTTCCTCTTTTCTCTCTTTTTTACGAAGGAAGTGAAAGGTCAAGAGAGTAGCTATTTCCAAATCTCCTGAAAGATCCCGATATCTCCTCCTACCTTTTGATATTTGGGTCACCGCCTCGATATGGCCACTGACCAATGACCAAATGCCATCCTCACACTCATTAAAGCATGCAAAGATCTCTTCTTACAATAAATGAGCATTTATGGAGCCGTAGTACTCATTCGCTCTGACCCAAATCGAGGAGACCTCATCAATTTCCAATGATACAAAAATAGTGATGAAGTGAATACTATAATCAAAGGGTAAAAACTTTTATGGGGCTCAGATCCTGGTCCTGACAGATCTCTTAATTCTTCCTTCCCTCAAACGATTATTGACATTTCCCCAGGTAGTGCCATCTCTACATTACCAATGTCAGGGGTCCTCAAAGACTTAAGTTTTAACCTTTCTCGATAATATCCCCAATCCCGCGCGCCATCTAGCTTCTGCCTTGCCAGAGGCTAGAGTGATCCCAATGAACCTTTATCCAAAAGCAGCACAGGCCTTGGGTAGCGAGGAGGGCCAGGCATGACTACTAGGGATCCTGACAACTTTTTCATTTTTATCCTTCGGTCCTTCTGAAGGTAACTTTATGGAGATTTCCGGCTTTCTTTTGCGTATTTTTCGTCGAGGGTACCCCCCGTAATGAAATTCGGATACGTCCGCTTCTAAGCCTCACACCCAAACTAAGCCAGAGTTAAGCTTTCGAGACCTGAACTTTGACCCAAAAAGCCGTAACCTAGGAGTCCCAGGTTTAGTGATTCCCAACACCTTCCTTGGCTTCAGAGACCTTCCCGCCGAGGTCAAAAGTCTAGCAGATCTATTACGCTTAGATGTTTGTTTGAGAGAGGGACCCTACAACTTAAAACCTCCTTTTGTGGTACCATATCCAATAGGTAAAAGGCAAACTTGTCCAAGTTGCTTGCTTGATGATCCCAAAGCACATCTATCAAACATAGGGGGTAACGGAGGAAGGGGAAGCATAGGAGGGGGATTTTTGGGAAGAGCACCCTACGCTTTTCTTGCCGTTGCAACTGAAGAATGACATTTGAAATTTGAATTCAAGAGGGTGGGCCCCAAAGGATCATCGGGCCTCTTGCCCTGGATTCCCCAAGAAGACAATGGAGGGCTCACTGCCTGGGTCATCAGCTAACTTTCCAAAACCGGATTATGATCCACCAATGGGGCCACCATCGAGGAGGTCAGTAGCCCCGTGTTGTGCGAGGGCTCGCAATGAACAGCATCGGAGCCCGATTGAGGCCGAAGAATGTCCTGGATTTCGATTCCAACTGTGTAACAATGATCTGAGATCCATAACTTAACAAAGGAAGAAGACAACTTCCAGCGAGGAGCAAGGATTTTAGGTGACACAAAGCTCATACACTGGTTGTGGCTCCCTTCCATTTTCACCTCCAATACCGGACCAAATAGATTCCATAAAGCTTTGACCGTTGAGGTAGCCCATACATGAACTGGGATGCGGTAAAATTTGACCCAAAGTGCTTCTGTGCCCTGAACATATTCTTGATTCTAGCCAGACAGATAAAGCAAATCATTTCCCCAGGCCTCAGCTCCCTTCGCCAGGATCTTAGAAGCCAACTCCTCTGATTCAAACATAAACAGGACTTCATCTTTTGACAAAGTACAGGGACAAGGGAGGGAAGGAATGTCCCAAAATCTTTTAGCCCAAAGCCAAAGATCATCTAGGGTTCCGATTGTATCCTTTTTTCCTGCCGACCAAACACGCTCTTAGGGTGTCCAATCTCATTTCCACCTCCTTACCTGAAATAGATAAGGACAGGATCCCCTCCCTCGACAGATGAGGAGATCATCCCAGAATCAGGCCACCGATCAACCTCCTTACTAACATTAGCCAAAGAGGCTTCTGGATTGATGGGACTCACACCAAAAGGGGAAACACCTTCCTTTTTGTCCAGGTAACACCACCGACATCTACCCCACCATTTGAAGTTAAAGTAATCGTAGGTTGAGCAAAGCCAGTCCTCAAGCCTCCAACTCGACTCCTCCTTCTTCCCTTCAGAGCACCCCCGACCGGAGAAGAGGTTGTGACTCTGATTGGGTGATTCTTTTTCTTCTGTTGACACTGTCGACATCTACTCCGCCATTTAAAATTGCAATAATCACAAGATGAGCATAACCACTCCCCCAGCCGCCTTTTCGGTCTTTTGCTCGACATCTACACTTGACTGAACACCGAGTGATCCACAACACACTGTTGCATACAAAATCTCATAATCGCATCACTGAAGCATCCAAATCATGCCATTGGGATTGTTTTAGTCCATATAAAGACTTATGAAGTCTGCAAACTGAGGAGGACATCTCCCCCTAAGCAACATACCCAGGAGGTTGCTCCATATGCACCTCCTCAGTCAAGTGCCCATGAAGGAAGGCATTCGTTATATCCAGCTAATATAGTGGTCAGCCTCATCTGACAGCGAGGGAAATAAGAACTCTGACAGATGGAATTTTGGCCACTGGAGAGAAGGTCTCTGTGTAGTCAAGTCCATATGTCTGTGTGTGGCCCTTAGCGACAAGGCGCGCCTTCAGTTGCTCAATGGTCCCATCTGGCAAGTGTTTTATGGTAAATACCCAACGACGGCTAACAGCCTAAGCTCCAGAAGGAAGAGGAACCGAATCCCAGGTATGACTAGTCTTAGGGGTGTCGATGGACCCAAACGGTCCAATGGATAGTCCGGATTCGAACCTTAATAGACAAGATCTAAGCAGAATGGAAGGATCCATGGACATGTTTTGGATTCTCTTCATAAGATCCGAAAAATTCCAGATCGTGATCAAGACATGGCAAAAAAATCTGATGGATAGTCACGATCTGAAGTCCTTTTACTAAATACCCTTAAAATATTTCTTATATTAAGTCTTAAAGGAGGGGTATTTTCATAATAATGAAGTAAATATTGCTTAGCTTACTACTTTCGACTGTCCTCCTTTTCCAGACATCTTTTTCTCTTCCATTCCTCAATCGGTTTATCTTCCTGTAAACTTGCCACTCACCCTCAACAAGGATTAGTTACTAGAAAGTTTTATTGTCACGCACCCTCGAACATTGGAGTTCTTTTCAACAATCAAATCCGTTTCTTCATCAAAATCATAGGTTGTTATTAGATGTAGTGACTAATTCTTTTATGAATTAAGGAAGTTTTGGAGTTCATTTCAAATGAAGAAAGTTGAGATTTTTTGTTGTTTTGAAAGTAGGACCTACAGGACACTCCGATGGACGGTCTGATTTGAAATGGATCATGACCGAGACATAAGAAGTAGGATCCGAAGAACACTCCAAATCCGATCCGACCGATAAGGGATTTGAATGGATCATGACTAAGATATAGGGGGATCCGATTCGAAGTGGATCCATTGACACCCCTAATTAGTCTGAAGTGCAGCCATTTCAGCATCCATAGCAGCACGCCAGCTAGGGTGAGAAAACTGGCGCAGGGCAGGATGGACAAGAAAAGCGGCGAGGCCGAGAAGGAGACAAACAGAGGGAGGAAGGGGGACCTCTTTCTATTGCCTAATGTAAAGACCAAATGAAGAGAGAGAGAGAGAGAGAGAGAGAGAGAGAGAGAGAAAGAGAGAGATGAGTTTACGTTCTTATTTTTCTAACAAGTATCAAGGCCTTTTCACCAGATACTTCGTTGAGGTCGGTACCAAGTATGCACGTGAGTGGTATTCGTGCCTCCAACCAATCGTATAAGTCAGTCTAAGGAAGCGCCTTAAAGGTGATTCAGCCCAGCATTTCTCATATAGAAAATCATGGTAACCTCCAACAACAAGACATTTACTTGTAGATGGAACGAAGTGCATATCCACCGCTCAAAGCATTTTATTCCTTGTAGCTTTACCTCAACGGCTCCATGGCAGGTGTAACACAATGCATGTATAGATCATTGTTTAAAAGTGTGTATGCAGATCAAAACGTGGCCAAAGAAAATCCTAGTCAACTCGGAACGACGAGGCCGAGTACTCGGTTGGCGCGGTCGAGTACTCGCGCGATCATAACTTGGGAGAGTCAAAGGAGTTTCATTGACTTTGTACGGCAAAACGTGGAACGCATCCTATGCAAAACGTGGAACACGGCCACGACAAAAGGGAGTCGACTCAGGGGAGTCCACGATGACGCAGGGGGGTTATGAAACTATGGTATAGATAGGGTTGATATCACTGGTTGACTAATTGCAATATTTACTTAAACATCAGATGATCACCATAAAGTGAGTTTTTATTACCAACTCTTTATCAGGGAATTTGATCACCATGAGTGCAAAGTTTTGCTGGGAAGCACGAGATCTCCCTATCAACTCATGACTACGACTAAAGTTAATCAGTTCAGTTGCAAGCCAGTAACTAAGTACAGCCAGCTTAACATCAATTTAACAGGGAAAGTGAAAAACATTACTGTTCCTAATTTTATGCGAAAAACCATAATCTATGTCATTCATGTATCTGGAGACTATTAGCCAAGTCAATGTACCGAGCAAATTTGAATATCTATTTAATTGAAGTCGGAAATAGCAGGACAAACACATAATTACCATGCATAAAAGTAACCCAGAGGAAATACCTAAAGTAGATCAATGAATTTTAGATGCAGCTGTATTTCAGCATAAAGTGAACTCACCTCATTTTTGGTCGAGTGTTTGGCTGAGGATGCAACAACCACAGGCAAAATGAAGCTTCCTTTGGCCACTTCAATAGCAACTGAGGAGGTAGAACTCGATGCTGTAGGTTGGACATGGTTCCAAGCTTTTCTTCCATAGAGCTAAATGTGCGGAATAGCTGACAAAAGAAAAAAAATAGTACTGGTAAATTAAAAATACTCACACTCCAACTCAGAAGAGTAGTGAAAGATAAAGCTTAATTTGGCTACAAACCTCGAAAAGAAGAACCCCCAGTCGATAAATATCTGAAGAAAATGAACTTGGAGCACCAGCAACTTCTTCTGGACTTGTATACCAATTAAGCTCCATAAGCATTATCTGTTTTAATGGGAAGGTTTTTCTTCTTTTATCCATTTCTTGCACATTGCTGCTGTCCTCAATTTGTTTTTCTCCTATTCCCTCTATGGACGATAGATGTGCCACATAAACTGAACTTGACCGCAAGCAACTAACTTCCGATGCCCTCTTGGAAGCACCTGTTGGGGATACCTCCGGTACGGAGTCTACACTTCTGGGTCTGCCCCTTTGCTGAGTCGTACTGTAGAGGAATGGCGAGAAGGAGCTTTGGTCTCCCTGTATTTTGCCATTCAGGCCATCTGTGATCGAATCAGAACTCGAACTAGAACATGAGGCAGACTCTATAAAGGAGATGCGGTTGAAAGAGGACATGACAAAGCAGGAAGGGCGAACATTATGAACAACTATCCCCAACAAATGTGCCTGGTTTACAGTTTCTACAATCTGTCTAAATATGTGCAAACACTCCAAGAAGTCAACGGATCTCTCCGGTTTGTCCAACCATTGCCTCAAGCTAACATCACCCGTTTCTAAGAGAGGCGGGCCTGGGCCCGCCTCTTCATTGTCGCATACCCCAGAAGAACCTATCCGGTTATCAAAATTATCAGTACAAGATAACACCTGGTCTCTCTCCTTAGCTATGGGAATGCACCCAGTGTCATTTGATGCGTTTCTCGAGACGCCAAGAGACGCATTACGTCCTCTTAAACTATCTGTTTTCTCCCAGTCTGATTCGTCTGAGCCCTCCATTCCTACCTATTTATCGTCGCATAGATTGAAGAACAGAAATAAAGGAACCCAACACTCACATTTATACATCTCCCGCAGCGCACTCTCTTTTCATCCATCATCAAAACCCACCACAGAATCACAGTAAACAACTTCCCAAACACCCAATTACTTAAATAAACTCAGAACCCACCACAGACTCCCAGTCAAGAATTTCTCAAACACCCAATTACTTAAATAAACTCAGCTACATGTGATAGATAAACCACCCCATCATCTCCATTCAAACAGTATTTCCTCCCATTCATATACATAAAATCTATAAAATTCACACTGAGCTTGATTTTCTCAGCACACCTAACCCACAAAACCCTAGAACAGCCCCTCCCCACAAAAACCCACTTGAAAAGAAACCCATTTACGCAGTAAACTAAAGAAAATTTCACAAAATTGAGAGTAAGAGATAACCCATTTTCAAGCCAAATTACAAAGAGTAAGAGATAACCAAAAGCCAAACGATGAAGACGATAATCTCCTGCTCATACCTGACAAGCTGAGCCATTCATTTTTGCCTTTTCAGCTCTCATAGAAACACCTCCACCGCATAAAATACATTTCATTGGCAAGTGCAAAAATCTTACAGGCAGAAAACAAGCCACCTATAAAATATACATTGTTTTACTTGTTTATAATTTTTTGATGTTTCTCTTTTCTTTCTTTATAGTTTCTTTTCAAGAACATCGTTATCTTCGCCCACCCTTTCCCGCTTTATTCCAGGCTCTGGTATCCTAACAGACGTGGCACAAGCAGATCCTCTAGTTTTCTTGTGGTCCACGTTTCCCCATGTGAATAAAAAATTAGATTAAAATATAGGCTCCAAACTGCAAAACTCAGTATTTTATTCCAACAGGCAAAAAAATATCAGCTTTCTTCATCACTTTTACTGTTCAAAGAAAAAAAACCCTAAAAAAGCTTTTTGAATCTTAACTACTCAAGAATTGATCTCCAGATTCTCAGCTTTTTCGAATCAAAGTTACCGATTCCAAGCTTTTTTTTCAACCAGAAAACTGATTTCAGATCTTCTTAGCCTTTTCTTTGGAGATATCATAGCTCTTGAGCTTCTTTGATAACAAAACCCTAAATTTCAGATCTCAAACAGCTTTCTAAGATCAATGGTTTCAGCTATTTCTAGTCTAAGAGAGAATTGAAATTTTCATCTTTTACTAACCCTAAAATGTAATAACCTAAGATTCAGGTATTGAAGAGTAGTGAACTACATGAAATCGCATCTGTATAATTCGAAAATCGAAATTCAGCTCCTCTTAAACTCGATTTGAGATTTTAAATCAGATTCAAACTCAAAAAAAAATAGAACATTTAGCAGCTCCAGTATGTAAAATTACCAGTTGCATCTTACAAATCCATGAATTCACTTCCATGTAGCCATCTCAAACAGATCGAATCGCCAAAATCACTATCAAAAACTCAATCAATCTCACTCAAAAAAGTAATAGAAATAGGAACGAAGGGAAAATGAGAGGAAAAGCTTAATAGCGAATTGTCACTAATCGCATTGTATCAACAACTAATAATTCTCTTTTTGATTGGTGATGGGGTGTGAAAACACCAGCCTTTCACAGGCTGCCACCTGTCCCAGGGTAGGTGAGACCCAGCCTCTCACAGGCTGCCACCTGTCCCAGAGTAGGTGAGACCCAGCCTCTCACAGGCTGCCACCTGTCCCAGAGTAGTTGAGACTCAGCCTCTCACAGGCTGCCACCTGTTCAGAGTAGGTGAGATCCAGCCTCTCACAGGCCGCCACCTGTCCTGGACACCTGTCCAGGACACCTCAACAGATTTTCCTTATAAATAGGGGACTAAAGCTCAGACTAATGGGTAATGCGAAAATCCCTTCTCTTCCTAAACTCTTAGACATCTCCCCTTCACTCCTGCTCATACTGACTTGAGTGTCGAAGGGCCTGTCCGGAGTAAAACCCGGTCTGGTCTTCTGACCTCGCTTGCCTTGTGCAGGACTCAGCCCTCACAGCAGGACTCATACTCAACCTCCCTCGTCACTCGCTCTCAGTTCTTACGCCACTGCTGTACCTGTTACCGATTTTAGGTCTAACAGATTGGCGCCATCCGTGGGACCAAGAACTAAAAGCTGTTCTTACATATCTCACTTACAAAAATGGCAGGGCGCAAGAGTGCGCGGTTAGCTTCTGCGCAGAACGACCAAGCCGCGCTACCTCGCAGGACCCGGAGCGGTCGAATCGCCTCGATGGTAGTGGCAGCATCTGCCGACCAAAGCCTTTCTCGCTCGGAGCATCACAATCCCGTGCCCACCTCGGAGCAAGTCCAAGCCCTCTTCCAGCAGATGACGGCCCTTGTTGGTCAGTACCAACAACTACTTCAAGCACCCCCTCCACCTCCTCCAGAGGCCCCGCGATCTGCCCAAGGAGTCCACAGGGGAGAGTCATCACGTCACGGGGAGGGCAGAACTCATCACTCCGCTAGACAAGTTTATCGCCCCATAGTGAGGCACGCCCAGACAGAACCTCATCACCGCGAAAGATCGCGGTCTCGCTCCACGCAGAGGCGCCGGCCTCACGAAGATCGTTTGCCACCGGCAAAATCTCGGCCTCGTCGTAGGAGTCCGGAAAGTCAGTCCGGTTCTGCGGCAAGCCCATTTGTGGGAAGAATCAGGTCCCCAGACCGCAGAACGGATCCGCTGCTACAGAGAATGGAGGAGATGAACCACCGAATAGAGGAATTGGCGAAGGATCAGAGCCGGCCCGCCTCCAGAGCGTTCTCAAGCAGAACGCCGTTCACTAGTGATGTCCTGAGTGCTCCAGCACCCAGAGGATTTAAAATGCCTGCCGTCCCTCAGTACGACGGCACCACCGATCCCGTGGATCATTTGGAGACATTTAGAACAATGATGCTCCTCCACGGCGCCTCCGACGGCTTCATCTGCAGAGCCTTCCCAACGACGCTCACTGGCGCGGCAAGAGACTGGTACTCCAGAATCAAACCAAACTCCATCAACAATTTCGACGATTTTGGAGAGGATCTGGTCCGCCATTTCATGAGTAGCCGTAGGCCGAAGAAAACGACTGCATCCCTGATGGCCTTGCGACAGGATGATAATGAACCCCTGAAGGTGTTCGTCCGCCGCTTCAACAGGGAGGCACTACAGGTGCCCAATTTAGATCCCTCAGCGGCTATGAACGCACTCCTCACCGGTGCAAGATCTGATGATTTTCGTCGAGCGGTGGCTCGGCAAAATCCGCACTCACTGGCGGATCTCATGGCCGGGGCAGAAGAGTACATAACAGTGGAAGAAACACTGGCAGCCCTTAATTCAAACCGGAGGATAACCTCTGAAGAGAAGAATCTGCCTAAACAGCGTAGGGAGGATAAACCTCCCAGGAAAGAGAAGTCTCCACCCCCTCAGAGAAGAGAAGAGAACTTCACACCTCTCAATACCTCTAGAAAGCACATACTGGCGGCGATCAGTGAGGAGGAGTTTGTGAAGTGGCCGCCTAGAATGATCTCCAAGGGAAACAGAAGAGATCCTTCAAAGTACTGTCGGTTCCACAAGGACCACGGCCATGACACAGAGGATTGCTGGCAGCTCAAGGGAGAAATTGAGCAGCTGATCAGCCGGGGTTATTTGAAAAAATACATCCAGAGTGACGGCCGCACCCAAGAGCGCAAAGGAAAGAGTCCCCAGGGCCGTAGCCCTCGAAGATCACAGCAGCCCCCTCCTCAGGATAAGACTTCTCAGGTCACCGACGCACAGCCTGAGGCACCCCGCTCTCAACCAAGGGGGGTTATCAATACAATCATGGGCGGACCAGCCGCTGGGGGCACCTCCTCCGCTGCTCGAAAAGCATATGCACGGCAAGTTAACGCCGTTCACACAACCAGCAAAAAGTCAAGAACGGAGAATGAGATCTCCTTCTCGGACGCAGATCTGGACAGCCTTATTTTGCCCCATGACGATGCATTGGTATTAACCATGCTCGTTGCTAACTGGGAGGTAAAGAAAATTCTTGTGGACAACGGGAGCTCAGCGGATATTCTATACTACCATGCCTTCGAGAAAATGATGATAGGCGACGACCGTCTAAGGCCGGCGAACTCAGATTTGTTCGGCTTCTCCGGAGAGGTCGTAAAAGTGGTAGGACAGATCGAGCTCCCTGTTCTTGTCGGAGATTCACCATGTCAAGCGTTCGCCATGGTTAACTTCCTGGTAGTGAAGGCCACCTCGGTCTATAATGCTATCTTGGGACGGCCTGGCCAGAATCTGATCCGAGCAGTCGCCTCAGCCTACCACCAAAAAATGAAATTTATAACCCCTAATGGCGTGGGGGAAGTTCGCGGAGATCAGCCTCAATCAAGGGAGTGCTATGCAATGGCACTGAAAGGAAAAAACGCAGTGGAATCACTGCCAATCGAACTGCTTGATGTAAGGGACGAACTCAGGGGTACCCAACCCGCTGAGGACCTACTCTCCATCCCACTGTGCCCGGAGGACGGTGAGAAAGTCGCTCTGATCGGTTCCTCCCTTAGTAGTAGCATTCAACATCAACTCACCGAGTTTCTCCAGGGCAATGCAGATGTCTTTGCATGGGTTCCTGCCGATATGCCCGGCATCGATCCAGAGATCAGCACTCATAGGCTTGGTGTCGATTCAACCTGCAGACCGGTGAAACAGAAAAGGAGACACTTTGCTTTTGAAAGGCGACAGGCAATAAAAGAAGAAGTGGAGAGGCTTCTGAAGGCTGACTTCATTCGTGAGATTCGATATCCGGACTGGCTAGCAAACGTAGTCCTAGTCAAGAAGACTAATGGAAAGTGGAGAACCTGCGTCGACTTTACTTATCTGAATAAGGCTTGTCCCAAGGACAGTTATCCGCTTCCGAAGATCGATCAGCTCATCGACGCCACAGCGGGTCATGAACTGTTGAGCTTCATGGACGCCTTCTCCGGATATAACCAGATCAGGATGTACGAATCGGATATACCAAAGACCTCATTCGTCACAGATCAAGGGACTTATTGCTACCGAGTCATGCCCTTCGGCCTCAAAAACGCTGGAGCTACTTACCAAAGGCTGGTGAACAGACTGTTTCAGAACCAGATCGGCCGAAACATGAAAGTTTATGTGGACGATATGCTGGTCAAAAGTCGAAGTGCACAAGACCACGTGTCTGATCTCAGAGAAACATTTCAGGTCCTAAAGAAGCACAACATGAAACTCAACCCCACCAAGTGCACTTTTGGTGTCAGTTCGGGGAAGTTCTTAGGATTCATGGTGAGCCAGCGAGGAATAGAAGCAAACCCAGAAAAGATCAGAGCCGTGATGGAGCTAATCGCCCCAAAAACCATCAGAGAAGTTCAGCGGCTCACGGGAATGATAGCGGCGTTGGGTCGCTTCATCTCCAAATCGGCGGAGAGATGCCTGCCTTTTTTCAGTGCGGTTAAGGGCCTCAAAATTGCGCCCTGGACGGAAGAATGCCAGATTGCCTTCGACGAGCTGAAAAGGTATCTGTCCTCCCCGCCATTATTAACAAAGCCGGAGCCAGGTGAGGAGTTATTTCTATATCTCTCCGTTAGCTCCACGGCACTGGCAGCTGTCCTCGTCCGCGAAGAGCACCGCCAGCAAAAACCAGTCTATTATGTCAGCAAGGTTCTTCACGACGCAGAAACAAGGTACCAGCGGGTCGAGAAATTGGCTTACGCGCTGGTAATGGCTGCAAGAAAATTAAGACCGTACTTTCAAGCTCATACTGTAAAGGTCTTGACTGACCAGCCGCTTCGGCAAGTACTCCATCGACCAGACATCTCCGGACGACTTGTGAAATGGGCCGTAGAGCTGAGCGAGTTCGACATCCAGTACGCTCCAAGGCCAGCCATCAAGGCCCAAGTACTGGCAGATTTCGTAGCAGAGTGCACCATCCCCCAGCAAGTCGCCGACCCTGAAACGGTACTACTCCCAGTTGCAGAGAAAGCGGTTCCTGACGAATGCATAGCAGAAACTCAGACAGAAATCTTGCAACCGCCGGCAGAGCAGGACTCCATGACCAGCACACCAACTTGGGAAGTATATGTCGACGGTTCTTCAAATAAAAACGGCTGTGGAGCAGGCCTCATCCTCACTGGGCCTGAGGGGTTCACTGCGGATTATGCTCTGAGATTCGGATTCCGTGCGTCCAACAATGAGGCAGAATATGAAGCCCTCCTTGCCGGAATGAACCTAGCAATTCAGACCGGCGCCCGGAAATTAAAAGCATACTGCGACTCACAGCTGGTAGCAAATCAGATCCAAGGGGTCTACGAAGCACGAGATGAGCGTATGGTTAAGTATCTTGCCAAGGTTCATCAACTCTCCAGCCGGTTTGCCAGTTTCGAGGTCATCAGAGTACCACGAACAGAAAATGCCAAAGCAGATGTACTGTCGAAGCTGGCTGCTTCTGGATACACCACTCTTGGAAGCATACGTATGGAATTCCTACAAAGATCTAGCATCGAAAGAGAAGCCGCAGATATAATGCAGGTGGAGAACGAGCCGTGCTGGATGGATGAGATCATTCATTACTTACGGGACGGGCGAAACTTCCCGAAGATAAGAAGGAAGCCCGTAAGGTGATACAGAGAGCCGCCCGATTCTCCCTCAGCAGTGACATTTTGTATAAAAGGTCCTACACTCTCCCGTACCTGAAGTGCCTGGGACCAAGTAACGCCGCGTACGCATTGCAAGAGACTCATGAAGGAATCTGTGGAGAACATCTGGGGGGCAAAGCCCTGGCGATCAAGGTACTCCTCAGAGGATTGTATTGGCCCACCATACGACAAGACGCGCTGAATATGGTTAAAAAGTGTGAGAGGTGCCAGAAATTCTCCCCCACCATCCACCAGCCTGCTGTGGCGATGGCCCCAATTATCAGTCCACTCCCTTTTGCAGTATGGGGGATGGACATTCTGGGTCCTTTTCCACCGGCTTCCGGAAAGCGCATATTCGTAGTAGTGGCAATCGACTACTTCACCAAGTGGGTGGAGGCAGAACCCCTAGCCCAGATCACTGAGCAGAATATACAGAATTTCTTCTGGAAGGCAGTGGTCTGCAGATTTGGGATTCCCCGTGCCTTAATCACAGATAACGGCAAACAGTTCGACTGCCGGAACTTTCGGAAGTTCTGCTCTGACCTAAAGATTGAACAGAGATTCACTTCGGTTGCTCACCCCCAGACCAATGGGCAAACGGAAGTAACTAATAGGATCTTGCTTCAAGGGATAAAGAAGAGGCTGGATGAAAAAGCTGGCCGATGGGCAGATGAGCTCTACCATGTTCTGTGGGCTTACCGCACCACTCCTCGCACGACGACTGGTGAATCACCATTCAACCTCTCTTTTGGAACCGAAGCCGTGATACCTGTTGATATAGGCACCCCATCTCCCAGAGTCATCAGTTTCCATGAGCAACTAAACAGCGACGGACTCCGCGCCAATCTCGACTTACTAGAAGAAATCCGGGAGGAATCTCGAATCCGGGTCGCCGCTTATAAGCAGAAGGTGTCGAATTATCACGACTCCAAAATTCGCCCCAGAGAATTCAGGACAGGGGATCTGGTCCTGAGAAAGGCAGCCGTCTCCCAGCCGACGAAAGTAGGGAAACTTTCCCCAACTTGGGAGGGACCCTATCGAGTGAAGGAAGTTATCCGGCCAGGAAGCTACAAGCTAGAGACACTGGAGGAGCACCTATTACCCCACGCATGGAACTCCAAAAACCTCAGGAAATATTATCAGTAGTCGAATTATCCGGCGTGAAAAGGTGATCTTGTAAATTTGTATATTTGTTGTTATGAATAAATAATCTTCTTGCAAATTCAGTGTCACTTTTATATCTGGAAACCCAGTTCTTAAACTTGGGTACTCACTGGAAACCCAGTTCTTAAACTTGGGTACTCACTGGAAATCCAGTTCTTAAACTCGGGTACGCACTGGAAACCCAGTTCACAAAACTTGGGTACTCACTGGAAACCCAGTTCACAAAACTCGGGTACGCACTGGAAACCCAGTTCACAAAACTTGGGTACTCACTGGAAACCCAGTTCACAAAACTTGGGTACTCACTGGAAACCCAGTTCTTAAACTTGGGTACTCACTGGAAACCCAGTTCACAAAACTTGGGTACTCACTGGAAACCCAGTTCACAAAACTTGGGTACTCACTGGAAACCCAGTTCTTAAACTTGGGTACTCACTGGAAACCCAGTTCTTAAACTTGGGTACTCACTAGAAACCCAGTTCACAAAACTTGGGTACTTGTTAAAAAACCAGTTCGTCACAATTCGACTATCAACAGCCTCATTCACAGGCAATCAAAATTAAAAAGACAAAGTCAAGCAAATCACTCAGTTGAGAAGTATCAGAGACAGACAAATGTGATTTCATTGATCAGAATATGTGGGGCATCGAGGGCCATTACAAAATTCACTTTAAAAATGCGGGTAAGAGCTGTAGGGTCTCAAGGACCATTACAAAAAGAGGTCAAAACAAAAACAAAAAAAAATTCTAAGCATCTGGAAGAGAGGTGATGTCAGCAGGAGCATCAGCAGGAGTATCTGGCTCCTCATCAGTAATCTTCGGCCTGGCAGGGAGAGTCATGTTCTGCATCAATAGGTTTGGATTGCAGGCCTGGAGCTCCTGGAGGCAGTCGTAGTATCCAAGACTATAAGCCTCGCTCGACAGGCTGAAAAGTTCAGCCTCCTTTGCCTCTGTGGCCTCTTTCACTGCCTTCTCCTGCCTTTCAGTAGCTCTTCCTCTTTGAGCCTCCATGGCTTCAGCAGCCTTGGCCAGTTTCCTCTTCTCTGCGGCCAGATCCTCTTTCAACAACCTCTTCTCCTCCTCTATTCGCCCGATGCTCGTTTGAAGCTCCTGCACCTCAGCGGCCAACTTTCCGTTCACCTCTTCAGATGCAGTAATGGCTTGGGAGAAATTCTTACTCTTCTCCTTGAGGTCATTATAGTAGAGCAAGATCTGAAGAAAGAAACAGAAAGAAACAGGCATCAGTATGGTGAAAGGAAGAAATGGGCAGAAAGTTAGCAAATCGAAGCACCACTTCCTTACCTGGTAGGCTGAGGATAACACAGCCTCCTCTCCTGTAGCTGGCGGCTCGTAAAGGACCTGTTGCTTGTCCTTCCGCAGCAAACACTTGCTCATGAGCTCTGCTGCTACTCGGCTCTCGCCTAGGGCAGTGTCATCCTTCAAAACGGCCCAATTGGGTCGAAAGACATGCTCACTAAGTCCCGTAGGAGGACGAGCCCCAGAACCGGCTCCGGTAGAAGCACCACCGGATTTAGAAGAGCCACCGCCCTGAGCAAAGGGGCCTATTAGCTTCACCGTAGTCTTGGGCCTCTGAGATGGGGGTGGAGTGCCCCGTGACGGGGCCGGACTCCCCAGTACAGTCGCCTTTCTCTTCTGGCGCTCCTGTTGTGCCTGTGCAGCACCCTCCTGTGCCCGTGGCTGGGCTCCTTGCCAGATTTTCTCGACGGTTGATTGTTTCTTCATCTCTGCAAGACAAATGAGCAGCCAACGGTCAGAAGCAAGTATATAAAAAATAAACAGATTGCATAGACAAGTCTAGCTACATACGTTCTGGAGTCGCGGCACTCACGCCCAGCCCGACCAGAATCGCCTCTTCAGAAAACTCCTTACAACGGATGAGGCCCGATTGCTCGATCTCCTTCCGCATCAAGGCGAATGTTATCCTGTCCTCACCTTCGAGGAGCGGCTTTCGACTCAGTTTTGAGGTATCTGGAGTGTCCCACACTAGAGGGACGGACCAGGGCTCACTGGCCTCCTGATCCACAACATAGAAGAATCTATTCTTCCACGAGTGAATCGACGAAGGAATGCCAGTGATTATCTTCCGTTCAGGGCGCTGGCTAATGTAGATCCAGCCCCCTTCTTTATGCTTCTTCAGGTGTGCACAAGCACGGAATAGTGACAAAGTCACGCTCCTCTCTAACCGACCGTGGACGAGGTATAAAAACCCAACTAATAATCTCCATGAGTTCGGAGCTACCTGGGCCGGGGCTAGTCCGTAGTATCGCAGCACCGCTGAGAAAAAGGGGTGCAACGGAAATCGGAGTCCTGCCCTCAGTGACTCCTCATAAATACAGAGATCCTGGCTCTCGTTGCAGGCTCTGTCTCCCTCTATAGCTGCCCTCAGCTCAAATCTCGGGGGCACACAGTATTTATCCCTGATATCTCCCAGCATAGACCTGGTGAGGTAGTTCTCCTCGACTAGAGCTCGCAAGTTGTATTTTGGATCGGCATCCATCCGCGCTCTAGCGATCACCTCCACCGCCCGGCCAGGAAGGAATGTTGTGGACGCTTCAGCAACGTCGCTCTCAACACTCCCTCCTGCTCGCGGGAGACTGCCAGTCAAGGGTGGAGTGGCATTCAGATCTAAGATCACTTCATCCCTATCCCCTCCGTCGTCACTATCTACAAGGTCTATCCTATCAGACGCCCTAGCCACTACAGGCTCCTGAGGCATCCTAAACTCCGAACTACTGCTAGTGGAGGACCCCGTACCGGACTCGGAAGTGGAAGTACTACCAGACATAGTAAAAGGAAGGGCTGAGAGGAATACCGGTGAGTGGAGCTCGTAAAGACCTTGGAACGCGACTGCGAGCTACGGGCTGCGAACTGCGATCTGCGATCTGCGGACTGCGAGCTGCGAACTGAGAAGTGGAAACTCCCAGAGCAAGAAGAAAAAAAAAAGATGAAAAGTAAAAAGTAAAAAGTGAAGGGGGGTAAACCTCCTTATATAGTTTTTAAGAGGCGGTGGGGCAATAAATGCGATGCACGCATCTCGAGGTCATCCGGATTGCGCCACGTGTCCCCTATTTATGACGGACACATTCTCCCACCATCAATACGATCAAGCACGCGCGTAAGCATTCACGTCCCAAGAATGGATCTCCGCACTCCGCACTCCGCACTCCGTACTCCGCATTCAGTCCGGAAAAAACCGTACTGGATATAACGCGATCTTACAAGACGACAAAAATCAGTCCGGTCCGCACCGAACTGGCCGCTAGACGATAAAATTCAGTCCGGAAAAAACCGTACTGGATATAACGCGATCTTACAAGACGACAAAAATCAGTCCGGTCCGCACCGAACTTGCCGCTAGACGACAAAATTCAGTCCGGAAAAAACCGTACTGGATATAACGCGATCTTACAAGACGACAAAAATCAGTCCGGTCCGCACCGAACTGGCCGCTAGACGACAAAATTCAGTCCGGAAAAAACCGTACTGGATATAACGCGATCTTACAAGACGACAAAAATCAGTCCGGTCCGCACCGAACTGGCCGCTAGACGACAAAATTCAGTCCGGAAAAAACCGTACTGGATATAACGCGATCTTACAAGACGACAAAAATCAGTCCGGTCCGCACCGAACTGGCCGCTAGACGACAAAATTCAGTCCGGAAAAAACCGTACTGGATATAACGCGTTCTCACAAGATGACAAAAAACAGTCCGGTCCGAACCGAACTGGCCTTGAAGCCGTACTCCGGACTGGATATGATGTATTATGTAAAGCGCCAGGAGCCAGTCCGGTGGAAGCCGTACTCCGGACTGCGTACTGCGGACTCCGAACTGCGAACTCCGGACTCCGGATATGATGTATTCTGTAAA
The DNA here is from genome assembly GCF_043159265.1 of Tasmannia lanceolata. NCBI lineage: Eukaryota > Viridiplantae > Streptophyta > Magnoliopsida > Canellales > Winteraceae > Tasmannia > Tasmannia lanceolata. Next base: position 46,245,857 of record NW_027518690.1, on the reverse strand, counting down.
GCATCAGAACCCAGTCCGGTTGAAGCCGTACTCCGGATATGATGTATTCTGTAAAGCATCAGAACCCAGTCCGGTTGAAGCCGTACTCCGGACTGCGTACTGCGAACTCCGGACTCCGGATATGATGTATTCTGTAAAGCATCAGAACCCAGTCCGGTTGAAGCCGTACTCCGAACTGCGAACTGCGGACTCCGAACTGCGAACTCCGGACTGCGAACTCCGGACTCCGTGCTAAATTCTTCGATTCACCTCCGAACAACGTCTACCCATCCAGAAAAACGAGTGATCACACTTTCCCAAGCCCTTCAATGACTTGGAAAACTGGGGGGCAACTGATGGGGTGTGAAAACACCAGCCTTTCACAGGCTGCCACCTGTCCCAGGGTAGGTGAGACCCAGCCTCTCACAGGCTGCCACCTGTCCCAGAGTAGGTGAGACCCAGCCTCTCACAGGCTGCCACCTGTCCCAGAGTAGTTGAGACTCAGCCTCTCACAGGCTGCCACCTGTTCAGAGTAGGTGAGATCCAGCCTCTCACAGGCCGCCACCTGTCCTGGACACCTGTCCAGGACACCTCAACAGATTTTCCTTATAAATAGGGGACTAAAGCTCAGACTAATGGGTAATGCGAAAATCCCTTCTCTTCCTAAACTCTTAGACATCTCCCCTTCACTCCTGCTCATACTGACTTGAGTGTCGAAGGGCCTGTCCGGAGTAAAACCCGGTCTGGTCTTCTGACCTCGCTTGCCTTATGCAGGACTCAGCCCTCACAGCAGGACTCATACTCAACCTCCCTCGTCACTCGCTCTCAGTTCTTACGCCACTGCTGTACCTGTTACCGATTTTAGGTCTAACAATTGGTAAGAGAAAACTCATCGAGGTCAGACGTGGCATCCTCTAAAAGAAAGATTGGAAAGACTGGAGGTCTTTTTTCAATCGTTAATTTATCTTATCTTAAAAGAATCAAGATGATCTTAATACGTATTACTTAATAGTATCCTCGTCTTAGCGCGAGCTCCACACGAATTACTAAGATAATGTCACGTGCGAGGGCGATATTGGTTAATTAATGGGAAATGATATATTCTCCCCTTTTCTTTTTTTTTACTGGGGAGAGCCCCCTCTAGTGCAAAAGAGTAGTAATACACAAGGTTTTAAATTTTTAAATTTCGGTTTCGGTACCGATTTCGGCCCCCACCGAAATCCAAAATTTCGGCTTTCGGGCGAAATTTTGTATAAAAAATGGCATTTTCTTGAAGTTTCGGACCGAAATTTGGAATGCTGTCCTAAGTAAAAAAAGGGCTGAATATATCACTACCATAATCTATATGTAATTATTAATTAGGAGGGATTTGCTAGGGTCCATCGCAAAAGGCTTTTATGCGGCTGGTCTGTTGCACGTCAGACCAGCCACCTTGTGAATGGAGACAAAAGTTTTGGTCTCCATTCACGAGGTGGCTGGTCTGATCAGCGACAGATAGGGGTGGACATGGTTCGGTTCGGTTCGGTTTGGGCTAAACCCAGAACCGAACCATATATAATCGGTTCCCTGAAATTGGAACCAGAACCGAACCATATATGTATGTAGACCTGGCAAACGGGTGGGTCGGGCCGGGTCAACCCGCGGGTGCGGGTCACACGGGTCGGGTCAAGATATGACCCGCATTTTTGCGGGTCAGAATTTTGGTGACCGGCGCGGCCCGCGGGTGGGCCGGGTCAACCCGCGGGTCACCCGCAAATATAATATGATATAATATGGGATTGTAATTCTCTTGATTTGACGTGATTTGAGCGCACCGCAAAAGTTTTTCCCGTAATTGTAATAACTCTATACATGTTGTTGTTGTATTTTTCTCGTAATTTTATAACTTCATAACCATTTATCCGTAATTTTTCATTTCAAACTTTATAAACTCAGTTATTTTACTTTTGTTTTGTAATGATTACTTTTTTTTGTTTTTTACTTTTGCTAGAAACCTTCGCCATTTGCTCATCTTTGCACAGAGTATTACCACCTATGAAAAAAAAAAAAAAAACGAAATGTTATCAACACTACTGAGGGCACTCTCACTTTATTAAAAGTATGGTATGGCCCACACCATTGGATGATCCAAACCGTCCATTAGATGGGCCATAGCGTAAATAGGTTATGCTCCAAAAATCATTTCCATAGGATGATTTCCCAAGTGCTGATAACATTCTCCGAGAAATTCTTAAAAATTACTGTAAAAATGCAGGTGCCCGCGGGTTGACCCGACCCGGCCCGTGTTTTTGCTGGTTGGGTCAACCCGCGGGTTACATTTGACGGGTCACTAAAAGTCAGACCCGTGCCCGCAAATTTGCGGGTGGGTCAGGTCGACCCGCGGGCACGGGTTGCTTTTGCCAGGTCTATATGTATGGAACCGAACCGAACCAGAACCATATATAATCAGTTCAATTCGGTTCGGTTCTGGGTTTACCCAACCTTCACCAATGGCCCTGTTTATATATGAATAATGAATTACAAGCACTAACAATAACAGTAACAGGCACAAATTTGGGCAATGCAAAACTTATATGAAGTATGAAGAAGAAGAAGTACAAACAGGTGGGATAATCATGCATAAATTTTGGCCATGCATGAAGCCATGAACTACAAATTTGGGAAATAATCAAGCCCTAATATCCAAAGCAAACAGGCCCTAATATCCAAAGCAAAAATCACATTAAACCAATCCCTCAACCTGCATATAAAAGTCAAGTTCCACAAGAACCTATCTTTAAGGGAAATAATCAGGCACAAATTTGGGATAGAGTTAACTTATAGCAAAAGCATAGCCTTTGGCCCTTGGGTCAGTCCCAAGCTGTAGAGTTCAAAACTTCAAATAATAGTTCAAACCACAAAAGGATGTAACATAACATAACATCCAAGCATCCCAAGCCATAAAACATCCAAATAGAAAGGAAAAGTAAATAAAAATGAATGCCATCAAATGATTCAAATCCTCCATTCCAATGTCCAAGTTCACGTTTCTTTGCATCATCCTCTTCAACATGAGTGAAGTGACAGTTGGACTTTCAAGGTCAATCAAGAGAAGTAACAACTGCAAAAGTATACAACAATTAATGTGGGCATACAAGTTACAACAATTAATTATAACAAAAGAATTAAGACAACAATAAAAATAAAAAAAAATGTTACGTGATTCAAATTCTTCAAGTTCATCTAGCTTTTCTTCTACTTCAATAGGGAGTGGCGAAGCCCGTAACCAATCTTGTCCACAAATCAAGCACTCTACTAATTTAGGGGTTAGAGAACTACGAAACTGATCAAGAATAAGACCCCCGGTGCTAAAAGTGGACTCTGAGGCAACAGTAGAGACGGGAATAGCTAGAACATCTCTTGCTATTTTGGAAAGAATTGTGTATCTAGAATTATTCACTTTCCATCAACCCAATATTTCAAATTTTGGGTCTTGCTTTTCACATCCTTCTTCTAAGTACTTATCCACCTCAGACTTAGTATCCACGCTCTCCTCTTCTTCTAAAAATGCAGCAAAGTCCGAATCAACAAGATCTATAGTTTGCTTACAAGCGTCTAGGTTTTGCTTGTCAACCTCCATCTCATCTAAGTTTTGAACTTTATTGGGAGACGATGTGGAAAGAGATTGGTAATGCACAAAAAGACGATGAAATACTCCATATACTCTATTAGTGAGTACACTAACCTTTTCCAAAGCATACAGTTTAGAGTAACAAAATTTAATATACTTTAACTTAAAGCGAGGATCCAACACCACGGCAAGTAATAACATCATATTAATTTTATCGATGTTCCCCCAATACTTGTCAAATTTTTCCTTCATTTCCAACGCCATAATGCTCAAATAAACACCTCCACTTTTTGACGACTCATGCAAAAGACGTTCAATCTTGAAAACTTCATGAAAATACGAGTTAGAGGTAACATATAAAGATCCGGATAACCGTAGAGTAGCCTCATAGAAAGATTTCAAAAATTGAGTCAATACTCGAGCATTATCCCAATCATCATCATTAGGGCACCCATCTTTCAACTCTGTCATAAAAAGTACATCTTCCTCTCCAAACCGTTCAAAAGCTTTTCGAAATTTCAATGCAATTTCCAACATAAGATAAGTAGAGTTCCATCTAGTTGGAACATCTAGGCAAAGTAAACTCTTACATATAATTCTCTCTTTCTCCACACAAAACTTAAATCTTTGTGCTCTTGATGGAGAACTCCTATTGTACCTCACAGCCCCACGAATTCGAAAAATCGAATCGATGACCTCACTTATCCCGTCTTTGACAATCAAATTTAATATATGTGCACAACACCTCATATGAAAAAACTCCCCATCTAAAATGAAACCGTTCCTATTAGAAATTTTTTTCTTCAAGTATCCAACAGCAGTATCGTTTGAACTTGCATTATCTACTGTAATTGTGCACACCTTTTCTATACCTCATTCTATCATGCATGACTCGACGGCTTGTCCAATTGTCTCACCCTTATGACTAGGAATCACACAAAAGTTTATTATTCTTTTATGTAATTTCCAACCATGATCAATAAAGTGAGCTGTAAGGCACATATAAGAAAGGTTTTGTAAAGATGTCCATGCATATGTTGTTAGGGAAATTCTTTGGTCTGTTTTATGCAACAAATCCTTTAATTTTTTTTCTCAATTGCATACATTGCCAAACAATCCTTAGCCACTGTACGCCGCCCAATCAACTTAAATCTAGGTTGCATGACACTACAAAAATGTCGAAAACCCTCTCGTTCTACAAACTTGAAAGGCAATTCATCGATGATAATCATCCTATTAAGCGCTTCCCTACACAACTCTTGGTCAAATTTCCATGCCACAAGACTACTATCCCCTTCTTGTGACAATGATTGATATGAAGAAAGGAGTATTTGCCTCGTGTCTTGAAAATTGGGATACTTAGTACAATTTTTAATATGCTTCCATAACGTACTAGTACCATAAGAACTGCTATAAGTATAAGAATTTTGGCAATAATTGCATGTTGCCTTTTCAAGTTTCCCCCCTTCCGGATTTTTAAGTCTAGCAAAATGCTCCCACACCCCAGATGTAAAAGACCTTTTCTTAGTTTGGTATACCTTTGCTTTACTTTGAGACATGCCTTCCTCAATAGGACTTAAACCTCCAACAGGTACGTCATAAGGAATGTTGATGTCTCCCGTGCTCGACATCTAACAAGATAAACAAGATATGGAATATGGATGGTTAGATGCCTAGATGGTGTGACAAGAAATTCTAAGACAAGCTGCAACAATAAGATTAATTGAACTCAAATTCTAATAGTAATAAATCTTGAGAGATGCATCAGAGCAGCATGTCAGAATATGATTTGAACTCAGACAAGCTGCCAACAAGAATATCTAAATGCCTCAAGAAAACGTGCAATGTGGTTTCAGAAGAAAATACCCTAATTAATTATGCCCTTTCACAAAATATAAGAATTCTAAGAAAATAAAGTTATCTAAGATTAATGTTGCAAAGGACAAAATCACAAACCCTAATCTTTAAGTTTAAACCCTAACAAAGCTAAATTGATCAAAATTTGTAACAAGGAAAAACTACTCAACAGAGTCAAAAATACTAATCTAAGTATCTAACAGATACCCCTCTTTCTAAAACCAATCTGCAAAACAGAAACCCCCAAAAAAATTCTAAAATCTATAAATCTGTACAAAAATATAGAAATCAAGGTCACGAGAAATAAAAACCCAACAATCTAATAAGTAATAACATGTATAAAAAACAGATGGTAGAGGGTTAGAAACTTAGAACCATAAAGTTTCAGGAAAATAAAAACCCTAAATCTAGGGTTTCAATGTTTCATACACAGATCACAATGAGAGAGAGAGAGAGAGAGGAATTGAGGGAAAATGAAACCCGAAATAGGGTTTTTGCCCCAAAAAATATAAATAAAAAAACATGAAATGGGGTTTTTGAAGGGTCTTTGGTTAGAGATAATGGAAGAGAGAGAGAGAGCGAGGGAGGGAGGGAGGGAGGGAGAAATTAATCTGATAGAAAAAAGAAGAAAATAGAGAGAGAGAGGGATAAAACCCAAGAGAGAGAGAGAGAGGAAGAAGATGGAGAGGAGAATCATACCTTGCGGTTTGCAGAGACTGAGAGAGTCGGAGAGAAGGAGCGGCGAGAGACCGAGAGAGACGGCGAGAGACCGAGAGAGACAGAGAGAAGGAGGGAGCGGCGGGAGTGGAGAAAAGTAAAACTAGGGTTTTTGTCTTTTTTTTGTGTTTTGATTTGTGAATTTCTGATTTTGGTTTTTTAACTTTTTAGTTTTTACAACTTAAAAGTTTAGACAAATAATTAAAACTTATAAGGTGGTGAATTAAAATGGGCATGGGGTGATTTTATCAAATGAGGAGGTATGGCACTTAAGGACTTAAGGTGAGGGTCGGTTCTCGGTTCCGGGATCCCAAACCCAGAACCGAACCGAATTTGCACCGGTTCCCGGATTTCTGAACCGGAACCAAACCATATAGAAATGGAACCGAACCGAACTGAACCAAATGTGCCGGTTCGGTTCGGTTCCTCGGTTCGAACCGAAACCATGTCCACCCCTAGTGACAGACCAACCGCGAAAAGCCTTTTGCAATGGACGCTAGCAATTCCCTAATTAGGAACATGCATGCCTAGGGGTGCAAACGAGCCGAACCGAGCCGAGCTTGGCCAGGCTCGGCTCGGCTCGTTATGCTTAAAAGCTCGGCTCGGGCTCGAACCAGGCTCGGCCAGGCTCGCGAGCCTTATCGAGCTCGGATTATATTAAATTCACACCCCTCATGTTCCCTGGACAGCCCTATCTAGTGTAATTTGACTACTCTTTTTACACTACGGGGGGTGGTCCAAGTAACAAATGGGGTTCCAAAAAAGAAGTGACATATTTTGCCTCCCCCTTTCACTCCCTGGACAACCCTTTTAGTGTATATATTAATATATAATATATATTTAAATATATTAAATTCTTAACGAGCCTTAACGAGCCAAGCCTGGCCGAACTCAGGCTCGGCTCGTTAAGCTTAACGAGCCTGGCCAACCGGCTCGGCTCGCCTCATTAAGGATTCGAGCCGAGCTCGAGCGAGCTTCCGAGCCCGAGCCAAAATTGACACCCTTATGCATGCCAAAGCGGGGAGTGCAGGCGTTTGAATTTATTTAATGTGGATTCTAATTTTAACGAAAGAAAAACTTTCTTTAAAAAAAAAATAGTTAAATGCATGCCTCAACCAGTGTTTTCCGTGAGACCATTTGCTCCCACCGTTTCTGTCCCCTCTACATTGTCCATCACCGCCCGAACCACCAACCACAAACCAGTACTTTAGACCTGGCAAAAAGTGACCCGGACCTGCGGGTCCACCCGGCCCGCCCGTAAATTACGGGTCCGGGTCACCAATCATAGACTCGTTTGAGATTGACCCGTAGGTCCACCCGGCCCTTCAAAACTGGGCCGGGGCAGGTGTAACCGGGGTGCTCGTAGAGAAGTGAAGTGCAGAAGGTTTTATTTTGGCTCTTTTGACTTTTTCCCGTAATTGTCATATTTTTTGCTTTCTCCTTGTAGTTTTTTCAATAATTGTCATATCTTACTACATTCTTTTGGTTTTCTTTTTCTTAATTTTTCACTTTGCTACCATTTTTCTGTAATTTCTCATTTAAAACTTAGTAACTCATGATTCTTATTTATTACTAGCTAACTTTTCAGAAATCGTACTTCTGCGAATCGTTGCAGTTTCCACCGGGTAGAAAATAAGACAAATAAATGGTCGGCAAAGGTGGCTAGCAAATCCCTGTACCAACAAAAAGATCTTAAAAAATATGTCAAAAACCCGGGTGACCCGCGGTCGACCAGGCCCGTACGGGCTGGGTGCGGGTCCAAGCTTGACTCGTAAAATTTTCAGGGTCATTTTTACCCGGCCCGTTTGACCTAGACTCGTACGGGCCGGGTCAAACCCTACCCTGCCCGCCTCCACCAGTACTAACTGTGGGACGAGTGGGGCCTACATAGGTAGGCGACTGGCTGGGACCTAGCATGGTATGGGACAAATTTAAAGTGCCCAGTCCAACGCGTTCCATCAACTCCGGAGCGTTCGTCGTATTGGTTAGGTATTATCCATCATGTCCTCTGGTGTTCGAATCACGGAAAAAGTGACTTATTAAGGACTACCAAGAAAGGGGTACCGAGTAAAAAGATTAGCGTGAAAGCTACCAGTGAAGTTGCCACAAAATGGGCCGCCGCAGAAGGGGCGACCTGCTACTTGGAAAAAAGGTTCGACCTGTGTAATTAATGAGCTACTTGGAAAAAAGGTTAGAGTGAAAGTCATCACGGAATAAGCCACCGAGGACAGCCTACCTAGGTATGCGACTAGTGGGGCCCACTATGGTATGTGACAGGCTTAAAGGGCCTGACCTAACGTGTTCCATTAGCTCAGAGCTTGTCCTATTGGTTAGTACTTAACATGCACCTTGGTGTAGACTTTGTGGGGCTTGAGGGATGCCATCTCAAAGGTACGAGTTGTGTGCCTCCATTCTTTAACTATCTCATCAATCTCTGTTGCGCCATCTCTGATTATTGGAATTTTTCCGGACCTGTTCCCGTTTCATTGTTGTTAGGACTCGTACAAATTTGGGTATTTCAGGAGCTGAGGCGCCTGGTTTTGCTAAGAAAATCTAGGTTTCGCTTCCATTGCGAAGATCTATACCTTTTTTCTTCATTTTTAAGATTTATTTTGGAATATAAATGAAGGGATCATTCCGAAAGATAATGCTGAACCCAAATTCTCATACATCTCTGAAATAATTCCACTAATGGGATCATGAGTTGTTTGTGTGAAACTTAGGATCACAAATTCAATCATACATACAGATATGTCATGATCATAAACACAATAGATCTAATAAATACAATATCATTATCTAACCATGCAAATAAACTTGAATACAACAAAAAGATTAAGAAACTTAACTCGGTCGGTCATGGCAGTGATCGATCGGATCGGACTACATCTTCTACTGCCTCTGGTTTGCCCGGTCTTTGGTGCAGGAGATCTCCTTTGGTTAGTCAGATGGAGGCAGAGACGAACTCCTTTATTTATAGAAAAAGAACTCATAGAGTTTCACCCGATAGTACTCTAATTGGTTTAATCCTTCTAACCAACTACACTATCTAAACCTACTTGTTGTAGTTGAATCTAGCACCATAGTAATCAGTCAAGTCTCAATAAGGATGTATTGATCATCCTCGTACCCGATCACTTTGGTCAGTGGGTAACACCACCCTTAATCTTATTCTTAAATCTAGTCCATCGATCAATGATTGCCCGCATAAGATCTTACAGTTTGCATTTGTGGTTTAGTTGATTTGGCTGCCTTTTGTCTTTGTTGATTTGTAATGTGAGTTGTTAATGTTGTGAAGAATTCAGTCGGTTTCTATTGATATCGTCTAATGATTTTTACTATTATACTCTCGCTTGATCTGAGTTGGTTTTTCAAGAATCTGTGTTTGTTCTTTTCCATGTATTTGGTTCAATTTCTGTAGGAAATGCCCAGGCCTGTTGCAGTTCACATTTTTTTTTTTTTACTCTGGATATCATGTATCATGTATGTGATCATTACATTGACTATTCCAAAGCCAAGATCTTCAAAACCCACAAGCGCAAATCCTCGTAATTGGAATTCTTCTCATCTTCTTAGAAGAAACCAATGATGGCAGGTCGATTCTCTCATATTACACCATCCATCGTATTAATGGCAGTCTCACTTTTATTGCCACCTATCAGTTTTGATAATAGCACCCTCACTACCCTTTACTTTTCTACGTGCATTAGCTGTTTTATACGACTCACGCATTCTCTTCCTTCAAAGTCAATCTTGAAATGGTTAGGGTATGTCCAGGGCTCCACTTCTGCCTCTACCGACATGTAACGAATGAAAAAAAAGGATATGAAAACGGATTTTCTTCTCTTCTTGGAAAGTCAAATTCATAATCTCATACCTCATCCTTCTTTGCCAAGTATAAAAACCACACAACAAAGTATAAGTCAATGTACATATGAACACTGCATTTTCTCTCTCTCAAAATTGTTTAATTGACAAACACATATACACCAAAAATAGATAAATGAACTAAATCAAACAAAATTCAAGCTAAGCATATGTCATCTACCCTCAACGATGAGATCGGAATCAGAAATTGACGCCGAAGATGAGAGCGATTGCTTGAGCGCCTCGAACGTGGGATGCCCTTTGTGCCCAGGTGTACGATATTTGGACCAAAGAGACACCGATTTCATCTTGTTGAGCAAATAAGTATCCATGCCTTCGCTACCCGGCTCCTCCACCTCACCTGTCCCTTCCAACACCTTCACAACTTGTCTCATACTCGGCCGAGTTTGTGGGTCCGGGTATGTACACAACAACCCCAAATGTAGGACCCTCTCCACCTCTTCCTTGTCGAAACCACCCATAGCTCTCAATCGTGGGTCGAGCCCGAGAGCCAACTCGTCCCGTTCCAATAGTCCCCACACCCACTCAATCAGAAGAGGCTTCCCCTCCTCCACTGGCCTTCTCCCGCATATTACCTCTAATATCAAGACCCCAAAACCGAACACATCGGTCTTAATAGATGCCTTACCTGTTGAAAAAACATGAAGTTTAGGGTAAAAACATGAGGATGTGTTTGGATTGCAAGAAAAACATTTATGATGGAAAGCTTTTTATAATTTACGAGGAAATGATATGATTATGGTTAATTTAAAGGGATACCATTGTAAATTTAAGGTTCCTTCAAGCAAAAATTGAATTGGGTTGGTTGAAGTTATCATTTTTTTAGGTAAGCTGGCATTGAACTAAGGTTGAAGTATAAATGATTAAATGACACCAACTCTAATAGCTTAGACATTTGGAGTGGTTGGTTGTTTCACATGGTATTAGAGCTAATGCCACGTGGCAGGTCCAAAAAAAAAAGAAAGAGGGGGCATAGTGTTGAAGTATTGAATAAGCGCAACTCTAACTCTAACACCTAATAGATGAATCAATTGTTTCACACCTACAACCTCCAAGTTGAAGAACAGAGCCTTGACCATTGACCATTCAGCTTAAGGCTAAATCCTATAAGTTATCTATGTTAGTGTGTAAACAAGTGGGAACTTTTCCAAATATCTTTCCTTTCCAAATCATTCTAGAAAAATGTCAACAATCCAAAGAGTGCCCAAAAAAATTTAGACGTAAAAACAAGCTTTCTTAAAGCAAAAGTGAAATATACCAAAATATCCTTAAGAAGCTTCCTTAAAGCAACCGCATGCCATTATTAGTGCAGCCGCCCTTGATATGTGATCAATGGCATCTTGATCCTTGGATCAAATATCAAGGGTGGCTAGCATGTCCGCCGAACAGAATATAATTTCTCTCAAGTAAAAACCAAATAAAAAAAAATGAGGAATGCTAAACTAGGGGCGCCCTTGTAAAAATGGGCTGAAAGGGCTGCCCTACGCAAAAGGCATTTCGCAGCTGGTCTGTGGCATGTCGGCATGTCAGACCAGCCACCTTGTGAATGGAGACAAAAAGTTGTCTCCGTTCACGAGGTGGCTGGCTGGTATGACATGACCAGCTGCGAAATGCCTTATGCGATTAAATCCCTCTTAAAATTTCATTCAAAAAAAAATAAAAAAAAATAGAACCGTTCGAACATTACCGCTCTTAATCACCTCGGGAGCCATGTATCCAACAGTTCCCACCACACGTGTGGTACTCGAAGCCTCCCCGTGCCGATGCATACGTGCCAAACCAAAATCCCCTAACTTCCCAACCATATCTTTATCCAACATCACATTACCAGCTTTAATATCCCTATGCAAAACACACCTCTCCCACCCCTCATGTAAATACAAAACCCCATCACCCACATCTTTCAAAACCCTAACCCTATCTTCCCAACGCAAAATCAACTCATCTTCACATTCAAAAATCATCTTTTCCAAACTCCCATTTTCCATAAAATCATAAACCAATATCAAACTCCCTTTCTCTCTCTTACACCAACCTCTTAAACCCACTAAATTCCTATGCTTCAAACGTCCTAAACTCGAAACCTCAGCCAAAAACTCCTTCATCCCATCTTCATTCTCATTAAAAATACGTTTCACTGCCACGTCAGCACCTCCAATCAAAACCCCTTTGTACACTTTCCCATTCCCACCAATTCCAATCACATTTTCCTCGGAAAATGAATTCGTTGCTACGGAAATCTCATTATAACTTATCCGATGTGGCCAGTATTGCAATTCCCATTCCTCCATCTTTTCTTCTTCCATTCCTCTCTTCTTTTGATTCCGAACCCAAAACAAATACATGGTAAAGATAAAACCCATAAAAACAACCGAACCCACCAAAAATCCGGCAATAAATCCCGGTGATCGGGAAACGGATTCCTTCGCCGGAATAAAAGATGGCAAATTTGAAGTAATGAGAGATTTATAAGCCGAAGAATTCGAATTGCTGAAACTCCAAGCTAAAACCCTATGACTTGCTACCAATTTTCCAGTCGAGGAACAAAACCCTAAATACATTTCATCAAGAAATACATCAGAGAGATTGAGAAAAGTCGAAATTAGAGGTTTTTGGGGTTTTTTCAAGCCAGCAGGAGCCATGGTTACATTGAGACGAAAATCAGAGTAATCAATCCAAGCTTGGTAATTAACCCCAGTTTTTAGGGTTAGATTTACAAACGAATTAGGGTTTTCATCCGGCCAGTAACCAGCAGATTGGGATTCAACAGAAGTGAGGGAATTGACATCGATTCCGACATGATTTGCATCGGGATCTTTGAATTCAGGGTTTTGAAACAAATCAAATTCAACCCCAAAAACGTGATTTTTAGGGTTTCCGTTACCTGTGAAGTTAAAAAGGCCGAGATTTTGGGCGTTGGCGGCATCGAGATTGGTTGAGGGGGCGAAAAGGAAGACGAAACCGTGGCCAGGTCGGTAGTGTTTGTAAGGAGAGATTGAGAAGAGAAAAGAGGTGTAAAAAGGGAGAATAGGGGGGTTAGAATTTACGGTTTTTGTTGGGATTTTTGTTTTGTAGAGAGCTCGGCCTATGGAGAATGTGGAGTCGTTGGTTAGAGTGAGGATACGGGATTGGATTGTGGCATCGTGGTAGAGATTGAGATCGGAATGATCGAAGCCGTTGAGGATGAATTCGACCGCTGAGGTTGAGCGGAGGATTAGGGTTAGGGTTAGAAGATTGGAGAGGAAGAATAAGGGTTTTGCCATGGCCAGAAGATTTTTCTACCGCTGAAGGGGATTAGGATTTAGTAGAGGTGTGATTCAGCTTTCAGTGAATACGTGTGGATACAAGGAAGGTGAGGTTTAACTTAGGACCCTGTGATGTGAGAGAATTACGATTATACCATCGCAAGTGTGTCAATCCAATCCAGTCAAGTGGGGGAAATCATTATGGGGGATTTGCTAGGGACCATCGCGGAATACATTTCGCGGATGTTCTCTTATAGGAGAGAGCAGCCACCTAATTAGTCCCTAGCAAATCCCTAATTAGGGATAGACTCTTGATTTTTTTTAGTAAAATGTGAGCCTGAGTGAGCATATGGGCTGCTCTCACATGCAACAGGCCATCAGCGAAATTCCTTTTTGATTTTATATTAATACAGTGGGTAGGGTCCTTCCTAACCCCAGCTTACCTATAAAAAAAAAGAAATTTGCTGGGCAATTTCGTGGAAAGTCATTTGCGGCTCACTTTTGCAGGAGAGAACAGCCATGCAGCCTCACGTTTTAGCCGATTCTGTCTTATTCATTTAGTTCATCTCATGTGGCTGTTCTATCCTGCAAAAGTGAGCAGTTAAATGGCTTTCCGCAAAATTGCCTTACAAATCCCGTATAATTAATATCTCTTTTGTAAAGTAATCTTATACTCTGCTTGTGAGAGAGACCGATTCCATAACCATTCGTAAAGTCCCTGGGAAACGAGGGGGGGAGAAAGAAAACGGTTGACACTCTCCGAACAAAGAAAAGAAATCCCACCATATAATTTCATGATTTTAAATCACTACTCTTTTAACTTGAGTAGTGTTCACGACATTTACCTAAACCAATATAATCAATCAACATCATATTAAGTTGCACCTGATCCCACCTTCTAGGCTTGCACAAGATAGCATATACATTATACTATTGTGTGGTAACCATCACATACCATAACTTCATGTTTGTAACTATGGTGGGGTTGGGCATTTAGCTCAATGTTTGAGGCTTTGTATTTCAACCTACCAAAAAAAAAACTATGGTGTGTACATGTTATTAATTGAAAGAAAAGACTTAAAATGGATCCGTTTTGGTAATAAAAGTGATGATTAAAAGAGAAAAATACCCTTATTGAAGGGTTCAATTTTTAAACAAATGCTATCACCATTAAAGCTGCCATGGCGGTCCATTGCAACCAATGTGGCTAGACTCTCCTCCAATGCCGAATTGACTGGGTCGATAGGACCTGGTTAGAGTTGACCAAACATACAGAAAAGGGCAGTTCATTCTCGTTTCCAACAACTCTCTAAATTAAAATCAAGATATTGAATTCCAGTTTAGTCTTGGTCGGCATTGAAATGAAACACATTTTGGTTTCAGTGAGAACCTTATAAAATCACGGAAACGTATGCAAGTGATAAAATTTTAACAGGAAACTTTTGAAAAATGCTAAAATAAGTATAGATACACACTTAGAAACCATCACATAAGTAAGAAAAATATTCATAATGGCTTAATCACATTGAAAACCTAGTGGCATACGTTGTCGCACATGTCTAGAACAGTAAAGTCAATAAAGAAGTACAATGTACTAAAGTATAAGAAAGTACAATCAATCTGACCCTAACTCTATGTTAATGCCGCATAGAGTTACGAGGTACTAGTGATCCATGCCAATATGACATCCTATGCATAAGATACAGTCACTTTGCTTTGCTGTCTAATAATGTTGCCTACTAAATATCATTTTCTACATTAATGAAATGAAATGTATATCATAACATCTTTCCATTTTTTAGTTCCGACCATTTTGGTCGAATTTAGAAAAATTCGCTCAAATTAGCGTTAACTTTGCTAGGAAAGTTATATCCTCATCCTGGATTAATCCAACGGCTCAATCTTGATCTTGACATCCTCACATATAAGTGGGGTCCACTGATTGTACCAACTATGCCAGCACCCTAGAACAACGCTAACATGCTATGTTTCCCTTGATCTGTAGAGGAAAAACGAGCCAAGACAGGGGTGAAAGGACATTTCGGTAATTACCATAATATAGTCCTTGTTCGTACCAAGAGGAAACAATAATTCGGCATTTGACTACCGTATCGTGCTTACGTACTTGTGACTGAGGTACGACTTTAAGATGTTACTGTAGAAATAAAGAGGGTGTATTTGTATTATTTAAACCGTAGAAAGTAGAAACCACATTCGTTCCAGTTTAGAATGTGTTGACGAGAACAAGGGGTGGCGGCAGAGAGAGAAAAATATATATTTTTCTAGTGGGTCACCGGACAGCCTTGCAAAAAAATAAAATAAGGGAGCTTATATTTCCTCTCCCTTTCAGACCAATCCACTCCAACTTAACTTTTTCACCCTAGTAAATAACAAGAACACTCTTGTAGCATGTTATGTTATCTTCACATGATTGCTTCAAGCAGATGGGCAACGTCGTAAGCCACAAAAACGTATTGAGGGCAGCGCGTATCAAACGGTTAGGATCATCCTATTAGGGGTGTCAACGGATCCACTTCGAATCGGATACACCTATGTCACGGTCACGATCCATTCAAATTCCTCATCGGTCGGATCGGATTCGGATTGTTCTTCTGATCCTACTTTCCACGTCACGATCACAATCCATTTTAAATCGGACCGTCCATCGGAGTGTTCTATTATGTCCTACTAAGCTTAGTACACAATTAATATATTTTTTTTAAAGAATTAGAATGTCAGTCCACCATAATGAAAAGCAGTGATCGACTTCAAAGAAGTGACTAAAAACAGGGAAAAATATGTATCCACTATCCAGTATTCTAAGAAGATAATAGAAACCAAAAACTTAGCAGGAGTTTTCCGTGCATACTGCTCGGATGCTGGGAAGGCAAGGGTACTGCGATGGCGAGAGCAATGACTAGCGATAGCGAGGATGAGAGCAATGACTAAGGACAGAACATTAATTAATGTCAATGGAGTAGATGGGTTATGGTTACCGATAGGAAGATGAGATGTTCGTTCCACAAATGAGGAAGGGATACTTACACGGGAAGGAAGAGGAGATTTATTTCGAAAATGAGATTTCATTCAATAAAAATGGAAACCGGTAACTACTAAAAGAATATGACTATTTTGACGAGAATACCCCCACTTAACATTGATGTTGCAATGATTTTGAGTGTATTTCTGTAAGATGATTTCGGACGATAGGAAGATGAGATGAGATGTTCCACAAATGGGGAGGGGATACTTACACAGGAAGGAAGAGGAGATTTATTTCGAAAAGGAGATTCCGTTCAATAAAGATGGAAACCGGTAACTACTAAAAGAATATGACTATTTTGACGAGAATACCCCCACTTAACATTGATGTTGTAATGATTTTGAGGGTATTTCTGTAAGATGATTTCGGATCGTGACTGTCCCTAAGGACTTTCACAGCATGCCTGGATCCGATCCAAAAATTTTCGGACCATATGATTGGGAATCCGAAATATGCCCATGGACCCTCTTGGTATGCTTATATCCCGTTCATTAAAGTTCGGATTCGGATGGTCCATCGGACCGTCTGGATCCATTGACACCCCAACATCCTATCGAGAAGGTTTTCCAGTATGGACTATCTACGGTGGGACCAACAAATGAATGGCTTAGATTATCCAAATATGTATTGAGGGCAGCGTGTATCATGTAAAACCTCGGGTATAAAAGCATTGCTTTGGCAAAAACCCTAATTTCATTGTTTTGGGGACTGAGGAGTTGTAGCAAAAATGGTATTCGTCTAAATATCACGTATGAAAATGAAATGAAGACAGATGTGTTAGGATTGGCCCAAACAATGAGTCAAAATAGGTGGCTCTCGTATGAACTTTAGCATACAAAGACATGACTATTGAGTGAGATTAAGCTGCTTGTTGATTTTTATACATGCGTGTACTTTCCATTGTTGTATGAAAATTTGTGGCTGCTAACACTGGTTGTAGAAGAAAATGGACAGACACTGACTTTCCCATTTACCCTTTTGATGCATGAAATAATGATACCCCACCAACAACCAACCAACAATTTTATCTGCTTTTTTGTCTTTTACTGGAAATAAATAAACATATTATTTTTGTTGGTGCATGAAAATATATTTGGCATGTACTAAAAGAAATAGCGGTCTCTTTTAGATTTTCTAATAAGATACGCCACCAAGAACGGGTGCATGCAGTCATTGACTCATTGTTAAGTGAACAGGGGAAAATTTGGAATCAGTGTGTTTTTCCTGGCTTATGATGTTGACCATCCGCTTAAAGCAATCAGGGGCAAATTTGGCATGTGAAGATAACAGAACATGCTTCTATGGGTGTCATTTGTTAGGGTGAAAAAGTAACTTGGAGTGGATTGGTCCGAAAGGGGAGCGGAAATATCATCTCCCGACCATTTTTAAAGGGATATGTTATCAGCACTCCTATATTTTGATGTGGGCACTCCCCACTTTATTAAAAGTATAGTATGGCCTTCACCATAGGGTGATCCAAACCGTCCATTAGATGGCCCACAGCCTAAATAGGTTGTGCCTCAAAATTCATTTCCATAGGTTGATCCTAACCCTTTATATTTAGGTTGTGGGCCATCTAATGGACGGTTCGGATGATCCTATGGTGCGGGCCATACCGTACTTTTAATAAAGTGAGAGTCCCCTCATCAAAATACAGTAGCGCTGATAACATTTCCCTTTTTAAAACATGGTTTTACTCTTACCTCAATTCACGACCAAGTGCGTCCCCTATGAGTTAACCTTTGAAATGCTTAGATTAATCTCACTTAAAAACATAGAAAGGATTTCTTTATTATTTTGTCACTTAAATGTCTTTGTTCCCAAGTTGGACTGAACTTCTTTCTATCAGTTAAATCAAAATACCCCACAAGGAAAGCACTACTTAAGTAATGAAAGTCATTTGCCTAATTACTTCTTTGGGAGATATAGGAAGCCCATAGAAATCTCTAGGCCTGAAGATTTCTAACACACTAGGATCTAAATAATTTAAAAAAAAAAACTTTTGCGTGGAAGAGAGTTGATATTATCTTGACTTGTATACCAAGATTACTTACGCCTTTCTTTTTTATTTTTTGAAAAATATCCAAAACCAACTTGCTTTTTAAACTAAATATTAAAACTTAATAAAATATTAAAAATGATTTGAGCCTAGTGCATGTGGGCCAGACTAACTGACTGCGTACATGTGTATTCATGAGCCAAAAAAGTACATGTGGGTCCCACTAGTTTGTGATCTAAACCATTCATCTATTGGGCCTCACTCTAGATTGGCCATATATTGAAAATCTCTTTCATCAGACAATCCTAACCCTTTAATTTTATAGAGAGATCTTTTTTTCTTTTTTTTTTAAGTTTTGATTATTGAACTTCACATTTTATAGGCTAAAATTTCAAGAGTTAGGATCATTCAGTGGTGATGTTTACAAGGCATGGTTTATCCAGTATAGCGGTTTTAAGTAAATTTTGGTAGATAGTTTGTGGGTTTTTATCGTTCGCCATTTTTGGATTTGGAAAGAGAAAGCATGGCACCACATCCACTATTCCACTTCACTTGTGAATGAGAAACTAATTCAGATTTGTTTCCTAGGTAAAGAAAGCAGAGAGAGTAGCAGCTCACTTGTGAATGAGAAACTAATTCGGATTTAGTAGTTAGGTAGAGAGAGAGAGAGAGAGAGAGAGAGAGAGAGAGAGAGAGAGAGAGAGAGAGAGAGAGAGAGAGAGAGAGAGAGAGAGAGAGATTCTTGTCTTTGCGTGGAAGGTTGAAATTGTTTGATATTGTAGAACGTAGGGTAAAGAAAAAGATATGGATGACCGAGGTTGAAAAGTAGGAATGTTTTACAGGACACCATTGATCCTACAGATATTGGCAAAAGAATTCCATTTGATTGCCGTTGCTTACCTTCTCAACCTTAATTTTTTACATCCCCACTGTTGAAGTATAAATGATTAAATAACACCAACTACAAACAGCTTAAGCTTTTTGGAGTAATTGGTTGTTTCACATGGTATCAGAGTTCAAAACTCACAACGCTAACATGCTATGTTTCCCTAAATCGTTGATTTTGTAGTTTTTTTATCTTATGCATTGGATATTTGGCATGGGACAAAGGCCATGTAGGCCACCCCATTATGTTCTACAAGTTCAATAGCCTCAATTGCACACCTATATATTCACATGCAAGGTTTAAAATTTCGGTACCGGTTTTGGACCATGGAATTTTGAAATATCGGTCGAAATCTGGTACATAACCCGAAACAAATATTTTATTTAATATTAAATTTCGGTAATTTCAGTCGAAATTTCAGTAAAATATTAAATTAATATAAAAAACAGTTTTTTTTTTTTTTTTGTCAAATTTTGGAAAAACCAAAATTTCGGCCGAAATAAATGACCGTTTCGGTTTTGGCCCATTTCGGATTTCGGTCTAAATTTAAAACCATGTTCACATGTGGCCTTGTGAAAATTCAGATGACGAGAAGTCTCATCGTATAGTTAAGAAAGGAAAAAAGAAAAAAGCATACAAGAAAAACAGGCGACTCCAAAGATAAACAACCTTCCAGTTTTAAAAACAACATGGCATAGAACACGGAAAAATCCCTTTTCATTTCAAGAAACTCCATTGATTTCTCATATTTAGGGTTGTTCTTCCAAAATTTTCAAGTTCTTCCACATACATATTAAGCCCGATGTAGTGGCCTTTGTATTGGAAATCATTCTCAACCTTCTGATATGCTTTCTCTTTTTTTTTGATAGATAAACCTTCTGATATGCCTGGTACGTGGTATCAATGCAATAAGAATAAAAGAGTCCTAGGAAGCTTAGTAAATCGACTCAAATGGCCACCTTTAACCCATTTAATTCATCATCTCACCTCCTCCCATCTAAAAACAGATAATATAGATCTCCCTTTTTTTACATACCTCTTAAATAATTCAGAGGAAGAACCCCAACTCCATATCTTTTCTGCAATTTTCTTCACATGAAGTGCTTTGCCCTCGTCCTCTATCTTGGCCCCTAAATAGCTTCATGTTCGGAGGGAAAAATCGAGACACTGCCAGAATTACCAGGCTTGGCCTAAAGTTGGTTGCCTTCAGCCTGATTTTTCCTGAATTTTACCTTGTCAAGCCGTGCTCGACGAACGACTTCCTGGATTTGACGATCATGATCTTTAAGCATCTGATCGACATTGCCCGATGGACGAATGAGCGGCCCAGAGTAGTGGATCTTCTTACCTCTGGACCCATAACCCAGCTGCAAAAATTATATTAAAACTCATCTAGTTAGGATCCTTCAAGAAAAAGTAATAATGCAATTAGATCCCACAATAAAGCTTCATAAAACAAAGGTCCTGCATTCATTAAGCTTAAATGCACAATCGAAAAGGCTTCTTCTGAGCAGGATAATTGAAATTTACATAGTAGCAAAGAGTTCAATTTTTACCATGCATATAGAAAGAAATAAATAAGGGAAATGATATATTTGCCTCCAGCCCTGCTCCCTCTTCTTCACTGGGCCATCCTTTGCTAGTGTAAAAAGAGTAGTCATAGATACCAGGGGAAGAAAACGGCTGTTCTCCAAGGGAATAGCAATCCGGGATTTATTTTATCCTTGAAAAGGCTTGCTATGATTTTATGGGGTACACAATAAAAGCATGATAGCAGATCCTAGGAGCTTATTCAAGATAAAATTATCCAAGCAGGATAGCCAATCCCGGGAACGGCCCCCTTCGGGTCAATTCTATGGGAATTATAGTCAATAACTCTTTCCACATAAGCTTCTATTAATTGTAAAAAACATTCTCTAATGCCAAGATTACCATTTCCATGCAGTTTGATAAGATAAGTAACTGCAAATAAATACTCTCAAATACAACCACTCACCAAAACTGGGTCCTTGTCACTAATCCTTCCATCTTCCTTCTGATGAGACATTTGATCGTGCTTCGTGGTAGGTTCTGAGGCCTCGTTACCAGATTCCTGCAACCTGCCAACTGGGTTTGTGACTTCCGGTTGAGTGGGCCCATTTTTTTCTCTATGATCTTCGGATAACATATTCCTCCTCGCTGCTACTAAACCAGACAAGGCAGATAAATCAGGCCCAGCCGAAACCTTAGGAGCATCATCCTCAATTTTTCGAGCCTTTGCCCATGCGCTCCGGTGAACCAGTGGGCCTGAATGAGAAGCCCTATTCCGTGTATGCCTCCGAGTATCTTCATTCGCTTCTTCGAGTGGTTGGGCTTGCCTAGGTGGGTCAATTGGAAAACCAGAAGCAATTTCCTCCTGATGGGGATTGAACTTCTCACTCCGGCTCTTGGAATTGGATTGACTTTGTCTTCTCTGTAATCAGATTGGGAAATATAAACAGGAAATAGCAATCACAAAAGTAGTTCTCAGTGATTTAAGGGATCTAAAGAACAATTTTACAGTGATAATAAAACATAACATATATAGAAAAACAAAAGTTCACTGCGAATCTTTAAACTGATTACGAAGTAGTCAACATTCATGATGAACTATTGTTGTTTATTTTGGGGGCAAGCTACAGTATTGACACTGAAACTTAAATGACCAAGTCTGTACTGTATACACACAACAACATTACCTGTCAGATAGTTTGTCAAACATGTGCACGGATGACAGGAAGGAACAGGAAAAGAATAACATTTAAAGCACCTCTATAATATTTCAACTTGATTCGTAGAACATCTGTAGAATTTGTCTAATGAGGTAATTACAAGACTTAGTATTGTTTAACCGTTGTGAAGGATAATGAGGTGATTCCAAATTGTATAACCATATTCTGACTTCAAGAACTAAAATCATTATTATTTTTTTCCTCCATTAGGACTGGAAGCAAATGACTCTCACAAGAACAACATACAAAATATTCAATTTCTTTAAAGGCAAATATCACCCCAAATATGTAATGAGCAGAATAAACTGGATCGGTGCCCCATATGGATGTTGCTACCAAGTATGGGTACCAATCTGCATCCCCCCCTCTCCTTCTCTGTTTCTTCAATATATGCACGCACCTACAGACACATATCCAAATAAAAGGGAAATTGATCCATTGGCTACTCCACTATCAACTAGCAGCGGAGCCAGCAAAATCAATTTGAAGCATCTGGACCCCCTGTTAAAGTATATACCGCTCCTTGTTTTAATAGTTGGACTCTGTTAAAGTAGTGGCAAATCAAATAAGACAAGGTAACCAAATGGAAAATGCCTAAATCTATGGGTGTTAATGTCAGAAGTATGTATATGTTTAAGTTTTGTGGTGTTGCCCTTCATTAGACAAGGTAACCAAATGGGAAATGCCTAAATCTATGGGTGTTAATGTCAGAAGTATGTACATGTTAAGTTTTGTGGTGTTGCCCTTCATTAAGGGCAGTTTCTTCTTTTGTTGTTGTTTTTTTTTTTGAATGGTAGTTTCTTGTTTTGATGTATCGTTGTATATAAATCATAGTCAATCTTTTTTATGGTTCAATGGAAGGATTATCTTTCCCCATGAATTCTCTCCTCTTCCTAAAATTGAATCAAGCAGATTTTAAAATGGACTAGTGCAGCACCCATTTAAATGGTAAATGGTCGTTGCTAAAAATCATAGACCTTAAAATCATGGAAGAAGTAAAGCAAATAAAGAAACGTGTTGTTTAAAGATGAATGACAATGTTACCTGCAATGCCAAGGGTAACTCCGCATTGGCATCGGGTGCTGGAACTGCTCTAGATTCTCTTGGTCCTTTCCTTTCTAGATCAAATCTCTGCATCTTTCCTCCTGTGGCACCTTGCCTGTGATTAATGAAATCATGAAGCGAATCATTAGGATATTGTTAGTTTAAGGTTATGATATCCAAGAAAGAACAAATCATTCGAAAATAATTCCATCCACAAATGGATGGGGCTTCAAATATTCTCAACGAACAGCTATGACTGCATAAAATAGTTTCATTCACAAAAGCTAATGTGCAAGAGTTGCCGCTGCTCAACAAAGAAGAGAAAAGCATCCACTGTTTGTGTAATCAGCAGAGTTTCTATAACAGCAGAAGTGCATGCCTCAACATGAGATGTACACAATGTATGTGTACACAAAGCCATTCAAAAAAAAACATGAGATGTACACAATCAGACAGAGGATACCACTTGAGGGGTGGGCCCCTCAAGGAGTAAGCCTCAAGCATAAAGTGTGTCATGCAGCTTAAGGGGTGTACATCCAGCAGAACTGACTCAAGACGGGTACAAGATCCTATGAGGGCATACTAGGGTTACAAGTCCCATGAACTCTTATGTTCTTATAAGAAACTTTCTTGGGAGGTGATAAACTCACCACCGCCAACTTGTTGAAAATATTCAATATTTGGCTCATTCTACATTAAATTCTTGAATTGAGTAAACATGCAAAAACTACTGATTTATTTAGTATAGAAAATCAGCAGAAATCATCAATTGTAACAGATCCATTGCTGGAGCTCAGAGGAAACCTGCAAACGTCACGACTTACATAAGTTAACTGACGGATGATGCTGTTTTATTCCTTGCAGAAGAAGGGAGTGAAGCGCTACTATACTATCTATAATGCTTAAGCAAAGGTAGGAAAGAATAAGACGTAGTGTTGGAATAATAAATGCAAAAACCAAATTGTTCCAGTGCAAGAAGGTTGTAAATAAGCAACTCCCAAGTTTTAAATGTTTGCAAATTATAGATACATCATACATAATATATATATAAAGAGAGAAAATGGTTCCTACACATATGTGTAGAGAGTTCTCTACACACTAGCTTAAAATACAGTTGAGGCCCACATTGTTTGGGTGATCCAAGCCATCCATTTTAAAGGCCCTCACATAGATAGGGTGTCTACAAAAAATCAGATCCATAGGATCATCCCAACCCTACGATTTGTGGAGGTAAAATGGATGTCTCTAAACCTTCGCAAATTAGTCCATTTTTTGCCTCCACAGTTCAAATGGTTAGGATGATCCTATGGATCTGATTTTTTGTGGACACCCTATCTATGTGAGGGCCTTAAAAATGAATGGTTTGGATCACCCAAATAATGTGGCCCCCACTGTATTTTAAGCTAGTGTGTAGATAACTTATCTACACATATGTGTAGGAACCGTTTTCTCATATGTGTATATATATATATATATATATATAGTAGAAGAGAAAAGGAGAGAATTATTTGAATTTCTCCCAAAATTCTATTAGAATTACACATCACTTTTTTTTACTTTTTTTAACAAAGGTACCTATTCAACCCACATATTTTCAATCCTAACCCCTCCTTTATGCTTTTTAACAAAGGCGCCCATTAAAGCCACATAATTTCAATCCTACCTTTATGCTTTTTTAATTATGGAAACCTCTTAAAATTGAAGGGCTAGGATCAGCCTATGGAAATGATTTTACGGGCACAACCTATTGATGTTGTGTTCCATCACATGGACAGTTTGGATCAACCTATGATGTGGTCCGTACAGTTCTTTGTCGGCCCGTGCGATTTTTTTTACTAGTGTGTGTGTGTGTGTGTATATATATATATATATATATATATATATATATATATATATATATATATGAGAAAAGGGTTCCTGAGGTGGCGGTAGCGCCACCTTATATCACGTGGCGCTCAGTAAACATAGGGGGCCCACTTTGTTTGGATGATCCAAAGCATTCATTTGATAGGCCCTCACATAGATAGGGTGCCCACAAAAAATCAACTTCATAGGATCATCCTAATTCCTAACCCTTCCATTTGTGGAGGTTAATATTGAATAATTATTATAGGTACCTATATATTGAATAATATTATAGGTACATAATACTAAATTTTTAATACCATTTTACATACACTTTTGAGACTCTACGTGTCCTGACTCCTGAGTTCTTTGAGAACCATTACTCCCCACTTCGGCTTAGTGCAACTGCAACCTCAGTCCCAAATATCGTTCTCAGCAAGGGAAAATCTCGGGATATAATATTTTTTTTGGATTTATATCGGGAAAAATGATAAAATAAAATAATTTTAAAATATATAAATTAAGAAAAATAATAAAAATAAAAAATAACTTAAATATCGAAATATTATCATGATATTTTCATGATAAATGATAGAAATGATAATATCGCAATATTTTAAAAATTCTCAAGATTATTTCGGGATTTTGTCGTTTTATCACAAATGTCGGAGATATTTGTGACATAGGGAACAACTTAGGGATTTACAACAAGCAGAACTAAGCTAAAGCAAAGGAACTAGAGAATGGAATACATAACCATGAGAGCTGATAATGCCATTGCCATCAGGAAAAAGTATGATAGTACAACTGTAGAGGAAAGCATGTGACAGTGCTACAAGGATAGATAACCAGAAACAGTCTCTATTCTCACTCAGAGATTGTAAAATGTAAAAGTGCCATATCAAACTTCCACATGCAGATATTAGTTCTTCAAATCTCTAAAAATAGTTATTTCATATGTGTGTGTATGAGAGGTGTGAACAGGAATGCCAGTATATCTCAGTAACTTTTTCTGACATAAATGAGCATTTAATGCAACATTGACACTGACAGTGATAATGGTATACAGTCCAGTCATGTAATGTAGCAAAAAAAAAGAGCTCATTATAATATTATAATAATAGAGGCCATAAATTAGCAGGCTATGACCAATAGTCTGTGCCAATGCCATTGTCTCACTTATGCTCTAAACATAAACCATAAAACAGCACAAGAATTGTATACAGCAGGGTAATGATGAAATCACAATGGTATTCGACATAAATCAGAAGCTATGACCATAAAATCCATGCAAATGTCATTCACCGCCTGCCTGCCTGCCTGACACTGTATGGGGTGTGGCGTCCAGCTTATGCCTCTTAAGCCAGTGATAATTAATAGACATAAGTATTGTACACAATAGTGTCATGGTACTAGGGAATCTGTTTCTTAATTGATCTTAAAATACGAATGGAGAAGTAATTGACTTATGGTGTGTACCTTCTAGCTTCCTCATCCCTTATTTTTGCATCGAACTCTTTGCTTGGAGGATACTTGGGTAAGATTGAAGGATCACAAGCAAGTGGTTTTGTTGTAAAGAACTGAAAAGAATCAGATCAATTAGTCAATTTTTGGCACAGAAGGATCACAATAGCTGCATCAGCGATGGAAGAACAAAGTAACAAAATGGTTCAGCAAGATTATAAACCACAAAAGTGGCCAAAAGACACAATGAGAATTTCTCCATGGTAGAATTATTAATGACAGAAGAAATAAAACTAACTGAGAAGTTCGAGGCAGTAATAACTTCAAGTGGCATGTGGAGATTCATTAAGATTCTTAATAGTTATTAGAAGGGAAATGATAAATGAGCCCCTTTTCATCACTTGGGACGCCCAGCAGCAGTGCATCAATGACTTCAGAGGGGCTGACGTACTTCACGTCAGAAGGATTCAGCGGATTTGATTGCCACGTACACTGCAGTTGGGTGTCCCATGTGATGAAAAGGGGGCGCATTTATCATTTCCCTATTAAAAAGGGAAACAAAATTCCTGAAAGGACCTACAAGTACAGTTTTGGAACATCAGTCACAAGAAAAGAAATAATTAGAAGACGAACGCAGACCAAGATTAATTGAGACACTAGCCCCTGAACCTACGGAGATAAAGCATCCCTTATGAATCCCTATCATCTCTTTCACGCCATCATTTGCCAATCCACGAGACAAAGAATGAGTGTTCCAATGCACATAAAATTTCACACAATGAAACCAAAGTAGGTCAAGTGAAATATTTTATCTAAAAATAGGATTGACAAGCCACAAAGGGGCCAATGCTCGAGTTGACTCTCTAGTGATTTAAAGATTCCCTTCAATCCACAAAGGTACCTGTCCTGACCGGAAAGAACTCTTCTCCTCTCTTTCCTTTTCTTTCTCTTTTCTCCACGTCTCCCTTTTCCTATTGCATTTTCCGCAATTTTGGGACTGACGCGGCCAGCGATTATACCACAGCTCCTAGCCACAGCCTTCCCGTTCATCCTCCCTTGCTTTCTTGATCCCGCCCATCCACCATGAGCTGACGGTTCATCCCTCTTGCACGTTTACGGCAACCGACAGCCACCTAAGTGTTGATCCCTCTCTCTATCTCTTCTTTTTCCTTCTCCTTACCCCACGACTTTCTCCTCACATCAGTCGTGGGACTAGTTTACAGTCCATAACTGCAACCATCACCTTTATCCCTTCCTTTCTCTCTCTTCTCCTCTCTTTCCCTTTCTTTCTCTTTTCTCCACATCTACCTTTTCCTATTGCATTTTCTGCAGTTTTGGGACTGTCAGCCAGCGGTTATACCACTGCTCCTAGCCACAGCCTTCCCCTTCACCCTCTCTTGCTGTCTTCATCTCGCCCATCCACCCTGGGTTGTCGGTTCACCCCTCTTGCAATTGTAGTGCAACCGACAGCCACCTAACTGTTGATCCCTCTTTCTCCCTTGCCCATAATTGTTCATCTTGCTATAACAGACCTTTCTTTCCTTCACTTCACCCCTTTCTCCACACTTTCGGCTCCTACCTTCCGTATGGGTTACTTTACTGTCTTGGGGGGCTGTTATCACTGATCTTAACCAGTCGTACACCACTTTAGGTTGTTATGGTGATATTACTATTCGGGCTGCCCGCGATTATATTTCACCAAATTTCCCCTCCTTGACATGATTGATTGCTGACTGTTGTTACTTCCTTGGATTGATCGGGCTTCCCATCTGCTCCACCATGCATCTTGGGCCTCTTATACACGAGATCCAAGGACGATTGGCTTACTTTCCGGGTGAGATCTCACCTTTTGCTATTTTTGGCCCTATTAGGTCTGATTCTGGTTCACCAATACCCTTTTGGCCTGCTATCTTTGCACCTATTTTTATCCTTGAGACTGCTCTCACTAGACCAGTGGTTATTTTGGGCCCTAGAGTTCTCATCTTCACTACTTTCATATTGTAACTAGACCCATTTTTTGTTGTTGCTCATATTTATATAATTGTCATCTTTGGTGGGATTATTATTGCAAACGATGCTTGCCCTGGATTATGTCCACTGATGAATTATCTCAAAGATTAACTTAAAGTAAACACCCTAATACATTGTGATTAATTTCTTAGATGTACACTGGTTGTGCTACTTTGCTTGAAGATTGACTCATCAAGCTCATAAATGTCCTCTAGAAGAACCTGCAAACCCTTGGGTTTCCAACAGGATCCATCATATTTCTTTTATTAGCATACCAGCATCACCCTCTTTTAGCCCTTCCACCAACCTACGTATCACTTTATTTGCCCTAACATGCCCCTATTCATTATCTTTCCGATACTTGGCTTTCACCGGCGCATATTAGCTTAGTTGCACTCAATAGGCCCTAGCTTGCTATTCCATGAAGGCCATTTTTTCTGTTCCACGTACATGGAAAAGCGACTCAAGCTATTTCCACCAATGAGTATCGAATCAAAGTTGTCATTTTTTCATCAACCAACCATTACCTCACATTCACGATCGCCTATCACCCCCTTTTAGCTCTTACACCTTCCTAACTATCACGTTATTTGCCCTAACCTTCCCCTATTTATTACCCTTAACCCTTACCTCATGTCATCCTTGCTACTAGCCCACAATCCATCCTAGATTCGTTTGGCCATAGTTAAATAGTTTCTTTTATAGATCTAATTTGTTTAATAGATATGAATAGAGATATGATTTTCTTGATTAGTAACCTGATTTTCTTCATTTATAAGTTATTGTTTGGAACTCACGTGGATAATTTGATTTCTATTGGTGAAATAATTCGAAGGCATTGAATCTTTGTGACAACCTAGCTGTCATTTGATTACTACTTGTTGTTTATTTGGTTAAGAGAATGTATGATGTTGTTTTATTGACGACAGGACTTATCGACACTCCTAAAGTTCCCAAAAATGACTCGCAAACCCTAGGCTTCCATCACCTACCAATTGAATCAAAACTCCTGATCTGCCTACGTTATCAGTGTCGAATACTAGGACGAGCCGCATCTAGTCGACTAGAATTTACTTTAGCTGTGTTTTGCCCCGCACCTGTATTTTGAAACACTGGGTGCCAATACCAGCCCCCACTAACTAATGTAATGAACTTTGTCTCTAGGTAGCTGTGTTGGATATTTATTTTCCAATTCTTTGCTTTTTATATTTAGCACCATCAAATCAGCCAAGTCAACAAATATTGGATGTTGCACTCCATGGCACGGCCGATTACCAAGGAGCTAGCAAGTAGACTAGAAGCATTCATCACACACACTGATACACACGTCTATACATTATATGTGTGTGTGTGTGTTATTAGAATCAGTTTTTATGGCCAATTTTTCCCCTAGTATACAAGTCAGCAAGGCCAACTCCTTTTTGCTTGCCTAGCCTACCTCACACCAAGGCACAAACACAAGGTAAACACCGTAGTGATGTTCATGTCTTGCAGCACTGGCTTGTGGTGCTGCTGAATCATACATACATGAGATCTTTTAGCTAGTGCTGCAAAACATTGAATCGCTGATATTTGAATCATTCAATATGCTCACATTGCTTCATAGTTTATATGGGTGTTTGAGTTTCCCATATGTCTGTGTGGGGTATTAGAATCAGTTGTATTGGAATCAGTTGTTTATGGCCAATTTTTTCCCCTAGCATACAAGTCAGCAAGGCCAACTCCTTTTTGCTCACCTAGCCTAACTCACCAAGGCACCAACACATGGTAAACACCGTAGTGATGTCCATGTCTTGCAGCACTGGCTTGTGGTGTTGCTGAATCATACATACATGAGATCTTCTAGCTAGTGCTGCAAAACATTGAATCGCTGGTATTTGAATCATTCAATATGCTAGCATTGCTTGATAGTTTATATGGGTGTTTGAGTTTCCCATAAGCACACATGTACTAGGTATTAAGAAGATGACGTCTTCAGGGCTTACTACACTTGTAGATGATATTTCCAGGGCCTTACCACAGGTGCATTCTCTTTGGGCTATGTCAAAATGGACAGGGTCTATAGTTTTGGGAAAACCCACCAATCTTGCTGTGGTTCACTGGTTTCTCTTGTGAATCTTTTTACTGAAAGAAAATAAATCCAAATAGAGAATAAGTAGCAACAAAAAAAAGTAGCAACAACCTTTATACGCACGTTTTGAAGTTTGAGCACAGAATATAATAGCCTTTAGCTTGCATGTTGGTGTTCGCCAAATCAAGAAAATTGTTTCTTATACCGCACCCAGTAGCATTTCATGACCTAATAACATCTATTGATTCCATTTTCATGTGAATCTAGCTCTGATACCAAATTGATGGGAATCCATGATAGCCAACATCAAGAAAGATCAATATCAAGAAAGGGGGGTGGTAGGAGTATTGAGTGGGTGTTTTATATTTTATTTTTTTAGCGGGGGGGTAAAAAGAAGGAAAAGGAGAAATGAGACTAAAAACAAAGTGATATGAGTAGGATGAGGGGTGATGAAGAAAAGGATGTAAGAAGTGGGAAGGATAAGGGAGTGTCGACTTATAAATCCCAACCGAGAGGAGAAACGGGGGAGAAGATGGGAGAAGGAAAAGATATAAGATAAAAAAAAAAAAAACAGATAAGATTTTAGAGGTAGAAACTGACCTGATAGGAGGTTTCACACTTCAGAAAAGGCATCACATCCCCACAATAGTTTTTTTTTTTTTTCCTTAAAAAACCTTCAAATTTCTATTCATTCTACCATTCTCAACTCAACTCAACTAAGCCTCTATCCCAAAATAGTTGGCGTAGACTAATGAATCCTTTAGAAAATTCTCATGAAGAAGGTGAAAGGATCTACCCGGCTCAAATTGACTAACACTAGTTGGGTTCGTCTACATGGATCATTTTCTTCCATTCTCTCCTATCCAAGGTCATGTTCTCTGTTATGTTCCTAGCCATCAAGTCTTTCCTCACAGTTTCTACCCAAGTTGTTTTCGGTCTGACCCTACCTCTTTTTACTCCATCAACTTGGCACGAGTCACTTCTTCTCACTCGAGCATCCAAAGGCCTATTTTGGATATGCACAAACCATCTTAAGCGGTGCTCTCTCTCATCTTCTCCTCAATTGGTGCCACTCCCACCTTTTTACGGATGTCTTCATTTTTAATTCTATCTAACCTTGTGTGGTTGCACATCCATCTAAGCATTCGCATCTCTGCTAGACACATCTTATACACATGCTGCTTCTTGGTGGCGCAACATTATGAGTCGTACAGCATGGATGGCCTCACAACTATCTTATAAAACTTTCCCTTCAACCTGGTAGGTATTTTACGGTAGCACAGGACTCCTGAAGCATGCTTCCACTTCAACCAACCTGCTCTTAGTATATGGTTAACATCCTCTTCAATCTCTCCTTCCTTATGTAAGATTGAACAAAGATAGTGAAAAATATCACTCTTAGGTACCTCCTGTCCAGTCATATTTACTATTCATTCTACCATTGCATAACATAATAAAAATCCATTAAGGCTATATATCAGCACAACCACGTTTTAATAATTGCACAGGCTCAGCTTGTCTTTTCTTTTTTAATTAGCATGTGAGAGTTTTGTGGGAACTGTAATAACCTTTAACAGCTCTTTAAATAATAAACGACAAGAAGGGTTAGTGCAAATCCCAAACCATGGTTGTGTTCCCTATATATATATATATATATATATATATATATATATATATATATATATGAGGAAAATGATTGTGCGCTCGAGGGCACAGACACGTGGGTCCCACATTTTTTGTGGTGATCCATACCATTCATTTGCAAGGCCCTTACATAGATAGGGTGTGTGCAAAAAAACAGCTCCATAGGATCATCCTAACCCATCCAAAAATGGAGGGCAAATCCTATGGAGCTGATTTTTTGTACACACCCTATCTATGTAAGGGCCTTTCAAATGAATGCTTTGGATCATCCTAACGATGTGGGCCCACATGAGTTTTGTGCCTTCAAGCGCATATAAGCTATATGCACTTGAGCGCACAATCATTTTCCTCTATATATATAGAGAGAGGAAATGGTTTGTGAGCAACTGCTCAAATAAGCTTATCTGAGCAGAGCTCACAAACCATAGTGGGGCCAACATTTTGGGGGTGATCCTAAGCATTCATTTGGAAGGCCCCATCATGGATGGGGTGTGTACCAAAAATAAGCTCCATTGGATCATCCTAACACTTCCATTTGTGAAGGGAAAAAATGGGCATATTTGTGGACAAACAATATCTGTCCAATTTTCCCTCCACAAATGGACACCCTAAGATGATCCAATGGAGCTGATTTTTGGTACACACCCCATCCATGATGGGGCCTTCCAAATGAACAATTAGGATCACCCCCAAAATGTGGGCCCCCCTATGGTTTGTGAGCTCTGCTCAGATAAGCTTATCTGAGCAACTGCTAACAAACCATTTCCTCACATATATATATATATAGAGGAAACTGTTGGTGCGCTTAAGCTCACCAAACTTATGGTGAGCTTAAGCGCCCAATCACATGGGGGGCCACTTTGTTAGGATGATCCAAAGCATTCATTTGAAAGTCCCGTACATAGATGGGAGGTGTACCAAAAATCAGCTCCATAGGATCATCCTAACCCCTCCATTTGTGAACGACAAAAATGGACAGACACAAATCTGCCCATTTTTTGGTCCTCCACAAATGGAGGGGTTAGGATGATCCTATGGAGCTGATTTTTGGTACACCCCCTATTTATCATAAGGCCTTGAAAATGAATGGTTTGGATCACCACAGAAAATGTGGGACCCATGTGATTGGGGAGCTTAAGCGCACTATAAGTTTAATGCGCTTAAGCTCACCACTAGCTTGCCCAATCACATGGGTCCCACATTTTGGGGAGTGATCCAAAGCATTCATTTGCAAGGCCTTATCATAGATAGGGGGTGTACCAAAAATCAGCTCCATAGGATCATCCTAACCCCTCCATTTGTGGAGGACAAAAATGGGGCAGATTTATGTCTGTCCATTTTTGTCCTCCACAAATGGAGGGGTTAGGATGATCCTATGGAGCTGATTTTTGGTACACCCCCCATCTATGTAAGGGATTTTCAAATGAATGCTTTGGATCATCCTAACAAAGTGGGCCCCCATGTGATTGGGCAAGCTAGCTCACCATAAGTTTGGTGAGCTTAAGCTCACCAACAGTTTCCTCTATATATATATATATATATATATATATATATATATATATATAGAGAGAGAGAGAGAGAGAGAATAGTGTTCCTGAGCTCAAGCTCAGATAAGCTATCTGAGCCGAGCTCAGCGTCAAAGACTCATGTGGGCCCATGTTTTTGGGGGATCCAAAGCATTCATTTAAAAGACCCTATCATGGATAAGATGTGTACCAAAAATCAGGTCCATAGAATCATTCTAACCCTTCCATCTGTGGAGGGGAAAATGGACAGATACTGTTTCTCCACAAATCTGCCCATTTTTCCCTCCACAAATGGAAGTGTTAAGATGATCCAATGGAGCTGATTTTTTGTGTACACCCTATCCATGATAAGGGCTTCCAAATAAATGCTTTGGAACCCCCAACAATGTGGGCTCACACCTGTTTCTGAGGACGAGCTCAGATAAGCTTATCTGAGCTCTAGCTCAGAAACACTATTCTCATATGAGAAAACGGTTTCTACACACTAGTGTAGATAAGTTATCAACACAATAGCTTAAAATACAATGGGGGCCCGAATTGTTTGGGTGATCCAAAGCATTCATTTGATGGGCCCTCACATAGATAGGGTGTGCCCAAAAAATCGGCTTCATAGGATCATCCTAACCCTTCGAACCGTGGAGGCAAAAAATGGACAGATTTGTGAAGGTTTATACACGTCCATTTTACCTCCACAAATTGTAGGGTTAGGATGATCCTATGGAGCTGATTTTTTGTGGACACCCTATCTATGTGAGGGCCAATCAAATGAATGGTTTGGATCACCCAAACAATATGCCCTCCACTGTATTTTAAGCTACTGTGTAGATAACTTATCTACACTTGTGTGTAGAAACCGTTTTCTCATATACACACTAGTGTAGATAAGTTATCTACACACTAGCTTCAAATACAGTGGGGGCCCACATTGTTTGGGTGATCCAAAGCATTCATTTGATGGGCCCTCACATAGATAGGGTGTGCCCAAAAAATCGGCTTCATAGGATCATCCTAACCCTTCGAGCCGTGGAGGCAAAAAATGGACAGACTTGTGAAGGTTTATACACGTTCATTTTACCTCCCTCCACGGTTCGAAGGGTTACGATGATCCTATGAAGCCGATTTTTTGGGCACACCCTATCTATGTGAGGGCCCATCATATGAATGCTTTGGATCACCCAAACAATGTGGGCCCCACTGTATTTTAAGCTAGTTTGTAGATAACTTATCTACACTTGTGTGTAGAAACTATCTACACACAAGTGTAGATAGTGGAGGGCATATTGTTTGGGTGATCCAAACCATTCGTTTGATTGGCCCTCACATAGATAGGGTGTCCACAAAAAATCAGCTCCATAGGATCTTCCCAACCCTACGATTTGTGGAGGTAAAATGGACGTGTATAAACCTTCACAAATCTATCCATTTTTTGCCTACATGGTTCGCAGGGTTAGGATGATCCTATGAAGCCGATTTTTTGGGCACACCCTATCTATGTGAGGGCCCATCAAATGAATGCTTTGGATCACCCAAACAATGTTGGCCCCCACTGTATTTTAAGCTAGTGTGTAGATAACTTATCTACAC
The DNA here is from genome assembly GCF_043159265.1 of Tasmannia lanceolata. Taxonomy (NCBI): domain Eukaryota; kingdom Viridiplantae; phylum Streptophyta; class Magnoliopsida; order Canellales; family Winteraceae; genus Tasmannia; species Tasmannia lanceolata. The sequence goes on along the minus strand of NW_027518690.1, from coordinate 46,210,695 downwards.
TAGTGTGTGTGTGTGTGTGTGTCTGTATATATATATATATATATATATATATATATATATAGAGAGAGAGAGAGAGAGAGAGAAAACGGTTCCTACACATATGTGTAGAGAGTTCTCTACACACTAGCTTACAATACAGTGGGGGCCCACATTGTTTGGGTGATCCAAGCCATCCATTTTAAAGGCCCTCACATAGATAGGGTGTCTACAAAAAATCAGATCCATAGGATCATCTCAACCCTACGATTTGTGGAGGTAAAATGAATGTCTTTAAACCTTTACAAATTAGTCCATTTTTTGCCTCCACAGTTCGAATGGTTAGGATGATCCTATGGATCTGATTTTTTGTGGACACCCTATCTATGTGAGGGCCTTAAAAATGAATGGTTTGGATCACCCAAATAATGTGGCCCCCACTGTATTTTAAGCTAGTGTGTAGATAACTTATCTACACATATGTGTAGGAACCGTTTTCTCATATATATATATATATATAGATGATCCTAAGGAGCTGATTTTTTGTAGACACCCTATCTATGTGAGGGCCAATCAAATGAATGATTTGGATCACCCAAACAATATGCCGTCCACTGTATTTTAAGCTAGCGTGTAGATAACTTATCTACACTTGTGTGTAGAAACCGTTCTCTCTCTCTCTCTCTCTCTCTCTCTCTCTCTCTCTCTCTCTCTCTCTATATATATATATATATATATATATATATAGAGAGAGAGAGAGAGAGAGGAAAAGGAGTGTGCAGTCGACCGCACCAAGCTTAGGTGCGGTCGAGGGCGCCAAACTCATGTGGGCCCACTTTGTTAGGATTATCCAAAGCATTCATTTGAAAGGCCCTTACATAGATGGGGTATGTACAAAAAATCAGCTCCATAGGATCATCCTAACCCATCCAAAAGTGGAGGGCAAAATGGACAGACACCGCTTGCCACAAATCTACCCATTTTTGCCCTCCACTTTTGGAGGGGTTAGGATGATCCAATGGACCTGATTTTTTGTACACACCTTATCTATGATGGGACCTTGCAAATGAACGGTTTTGATCAGCACAAAAAATGTGGGACCCATGTGGTTGGGCCCTCGACCGCACCTAAGCTTAGGTGCGGTTGACCGCACAATCTTATTCCTCATATATATATATATAGAGGAAAAGGATTGTGAGCTTGAGCATTGGAACATATTCGTGAGCTTGAGCTCAAAAACCATTGAGGCCCACATTGTTAGGATGATCCAAAGCATTCACTAGAAAGGGCCTTACATAGATAGGGTGTGTACAAAAAATCAGCTCCATAGGATCATCCTAACCCATCCATTTGTGGAGGTCAAAATGGACAGACCACAAATCTGCCCATTTTTGCCCTCCACTTTTGGAGGGGTTAGGATGATTCAATGGAGCTGATTTTTGGTACACACCCTATCTATGATAGGCCCTTGCAAATGAATGGTTTGGATCCTCACAAAAATTGTGGGACCCATGTGATTGGTGCACTCAAGCGCACCATTCCTTATTAGAGCTTGAGCGCACGAACATATTCCTCATATATATATATATATATATATATAGAGAGAGAGAGAGAGAGGGAGGGAGAAAGTGTAGCTACACACTCGTGCTTAAAATACAGTGGGCCCCACATTGGTTGGGTGATGCAAACCATTCATTTGAGGGGCCCTCACATAGATAGGTTGTGCCCAAAAAATCAGCTCCATAGGATCATCCCAACCCTACGATTTGTGGAGGCAAAAATGGACGTGCAAAAACCTTCATAAATCTGTCCATTTTTGCCTCCACAGTTTGAAGGGTTGGGATGATCCTATGGAGCTGATTTTTTGGGCACACCCTATCAATGTGAGGGCCTATCAAGTGAATGGTTTGGATCACCCAAACAATGTGGGCCCACTGTATTTTAAGCTGTCGGTGTAGCTAAGTTAGCTACACGAGTGTGTAGCTTCACTTTCCTCATATATATATATATATATATATATGAGGAAAGTTTTTCTAGTCGGCCGACTAGAGAAGTTTCTCTAGTCCGCCGACCAAAAACACAGTGGGCCCATGTTGTTTGGATGAGCCAAAGCATTCATTTGATAGGCCCTATCATAGATAGGGTGTGCCCAAAAAATCAGCTCCATAGGATCATCCTAGCCCTTCGATTTGTGGAGGTTAAAAACACAATGACCCCACGTTGTTTTGATGATCCAAAGCATTCATTTGATGGGCCCTGACATAGATAGGATGTGCCTAAAAAATCATCTGCATAGGATCATTCTAACCCTTCGATTTATGGAGGTTAAAATGGACGAGTATAAACTCCACAAATCTGTCCATTTTTAACCTCCACAAATCAAAGGTTTAGGATGATCCTATGTAGCTGATTTTTTGGGCACACCCGATCTATGCCAGGAAATGGTTTGTGAGGAGCTGCTCAGATAGTTATCTGAGCATGGAATTTCAGAACAAGGGTGGGCACACATTTTGGGGGTGATCCTAAGCATTCATTTGGAAGGCCCCATCATGGATGGACCAAGCATAAATTGAACAAGTTTGGAACCCCCACGCCCCAATCGCCCAGTTTTTAAAGCTCAACTTCGATGGCTCTAGCTTGGGGAATCCCGATCTCGTAGGGATAGGGGGCGTTCTCAGAGATGAGCTTGGGGAGGTTATTTGGGCCTATGCGGGTCCCATAGGAGTGGCTGATGCTACGGAAGCAGAGGTGCGCGCAGTTCATCAAGGGTTGAGGCTGGTGGAGTGAGATATGCTGCAAAATGTGGTGCTTGAAGGGGGCTCTTTCAATGTTATCCGTTGGCCTAATGGAGTACAGAAACCGCCTTGGAGATTTGATAGCCTGTTTGATGAGAGGCTTGATTGGTTGAAATCTTCATTGTAGTGTTCCAGCATGTGTGTCACTCGGCAAATTTGGTGGCAGATAGTCTTTCTAGAGATGGAGTCTCAAAGGAATCGTTGGCTCTCTATGACTTGCTCCTACCTTGGTTTCATTTCTATTTGTAGAGCTAGCTTCTTTGTATTGTATCTTGTGTACCGACCATCTCGGTCTCCCTAGGCGTAGAGCTAGCCTTCTTTGTATTGTATCTTGTGTACCGACCATCTCGGTCTCCCTAGGCCTTAAAAAAACACATAATATTCGTGTCCCACAAATAATTCATTGTATTGGAACTGAATACATGAAAGGCAACAAAAAACAATGGATTCCTGAGAGGAAAAACTTTCACATGCATGACATTTTTTTCACAAACAAACAGTGAGGCCGATGATAATTGATAGATACAAAAGGGCATCAACCAAAGAAGAACACAATAAAACTCAAAAGCATTGGGAGCTTTGATGGAAATACTAACAACAAAAAAATAAAATGTGTAACACAAAATATTAAGGAACTTTGAGATGGTTAAATAAGCACTGTGCCGAGCAACAATATCATTCATATTGTTCAACAGAAAGATTATCTACAAACAGTTTTTTAACTGATAAGGTTCAATTTATAACCACATACCACACTCTTTAGGGCAGAAGATGCAGTACCACGATCAGCTGGATCAATGGAAAGAAGAACCTCCATAAGCTCTAAAGCTGATGATGGGAAATCTCTGAATGTCTCGGCAACACATCGTCTATAAGGTTGCTGCGGTTTGAAAATGGTTGCATGAGGCAATTTTGATTTTCTCCAATAATCCTCAGATGGTGAGCCACAAAGCTTGAAAATTTTATGCAACTGTTCCACCTAATAGGTTGAAATACACATGCATCCTCCATCAAATATATGTAAGAAACAAAAACAATTGCCAATGCTAATCATCAGTCACTACAAAATAAAAAGAAAATCATAATTGAAACAAAGAAAAGAAGAGAATCATAGGGAAAAGTACTATACTCATTAGTCAACAGAAGTCTTATAGCCTATTTTAGAACATCATAATACAACAAGAAACATTTCATCATATCATTCGGGAAAAAAACATTTCAGCATTTTCTCCAAGGATAACTATTAAAGGGATACAAAACATTGCGAATAGTCATCCTAACTATTTATTGGGTGGGGTCTTGAAACCCAACCGTCAGTTACAAGAATGATTATGAAAGATACAGTAGCATGTTTGAAGATAAAACTTACAAACAAGCAAGATAAGATTTTAAGCATGCATTCAAGTTAACCACTCAGTAGTGAATACACCAGGTGGCTTGCAATTGTAATTGCAAGATCACGTAAATGGTTCTCCCTACAAGAATATCTCCACATGAAAACAACGGGTTGCCATGAATAACACACAAAAAACAATCAATGCGAGGTGTTTCGAAGATAAATAATAGTTGCATGGGAGGTACCTCTGTTCTTCCCGGCATGATAGGCTTGCCCGCATATAATTCTGCAAGTATGCAACCAGTACTCCATATATCCACCGCAACCCCATAGTCAGTAGCTCCAAGTAAAAGCTCTGGTGGCCGATACCACAGCGTAACTACACGACTTGTTAGTGGGTGCCTTTGATCAGGGTCAAAAAAACTTGCCAAGCCAAAGTCTGCTATCTTCAAGATACCACTATTGTCAATTAAAAGATTTGAACCCTTAATATCTCGATGTAGAATATTCCGACTATGGCAGTGGTCGAGTCCTCGTAGAAGTTGTTGCATGTAACATTTGACCTGTCATAAGCAACGATAATGTCATTTCAGAACTTACGATCCCAATTGTATGTCCCCACTATGACACTCAGTTGTGCAAATATGGCTGGCACATCCTCGTTGGATCCATGCTCGACATGCTTGCTATTGTAAATTATATTTTTTGTTGCTGTTGATTTCATCATGAAAATTTCCGAGCTTACAAAATCATTTTCAATTTAGCTTTTCTTTATCTAGAACTACCAATGTAAATCTTGGATATGGAATTAATACAGATTTTAAATCATGGATATGGAATTAATACAGATTTTAAAATTAATGGCATAAAATATTTTCATAATGAATACCTGTGGTTCTGTGAACTTGAGACCAGGACAGGAAGCAAGACCAGCAAGATCATGCTCCATATACTCAAATACAAGGTACAGGCTACAAGACATCCGTGATGTTACCAGGCCTTCCAATTTTACAATATTTGGATGGTCAAGTCTACGGAGAATGTGAATTTCCCTTGCCATAAAGCGAACACTTTCGGGCTCCAAGTTATCAAACCGCACTTTTTTCAAAGCAACAATTTTTCCATTATCAAGGTCACGAGCTCTGTAAACATTACTGTAAGTTCCTTGGCCAATCTGCAAAAGTGAGATACAATAAGAACCTACCAAGAGTTACAATGATATGAGAGGCAACTAACATGGACATAAGAACATTACATTTTACATAGGATAGGAATCAAATCAATGTATAACAAACAACATTAAGGAACCATATTTGTTAAAGCATCTACTTAAGCAAGTGGCTTACATTAACTCTTTAAAGAAATGGCAAGGACAACATGGTTCAGTGTGAAGTTGAGTCTTTCCTACAGGAAACTTTCCCCTTCTTTGGAAAGCTCCTCAAAACAAAATTGGAAAGGCATTGAATTGAACAAGAAAAGGAAAAAAGAAAATAAAAAACAGGTGTAACCATAAAATCGTCCAATGATCATTTTCTGGATAACAAGCATAAGTAGTCATATAATAATGAAGTGATGTGCATTAGAAGTGAAATCCCACTCCATCAAATCAACTAAATGGGCTGTTTACTGTACAAATTCAGAACTCTGAGTCAACGATAGCCAAGTCAGCTTTGTTACCAACTGGCTATTAGCCATCACTTAGCAACTATTATAATAAACCATATGATTTATTGCTATGATTTGTGGACACGGACACGAGTGTCGCGTGTCGACACGGACACGGAGTGTCGGACACGGCAAACCCCCAAAATTTAGAAACGGGGACACGGCTAAAATAGAAAGTATATGTAATTATGATTTGTGGATATAGATTCGTGTGTTCAGTTTCGATATGGATACTAGTTGTCTAAATGAGGTCAACATAATATTCAATAAAAAACAGAATGTCACACCTGACATGGTACAAAAAAAAGTCCACACACACCACATTAAGTTTAACACTTTCAGCAATACAAGTAAAAGTGTCCAAAGGAGTGTCGACACGTGTGGACACGGGTGTCGTGTCGGACACGGTAGGACACGTGAGTCGGCAATAAATTCGAAGTGTCGGCCAAATCATAGATTTATTGACAATATATGGAAGTATCGAGCATTTTAATCTTCTAGAAGGTCGGAAAAAGATGAGATTCCTATATTTGTCAGCAGCACAATCTTGTGACTACATCTTTCAAAAGAAATAATCCTATTATCGCACTAGTCATCATTTGCCGCATCAACAAGGGAAGAGCACATTAACCCTCAGTATGTTGCATCAGTACTTGTATGAGTGTCAGAATCCGACACGGGTATCGAGTGTTGGATTCGGCAAACCTCAAAAAGAAAGATTCGTGGATTCGCCAAAATATTTTAATTAATTCTGAAATTTTATTATAATAAATAATATATTAAATTTTTTGTAAGTTGAGTAAATATAATGTTTTATTTTCATTTAAAATATAAAAAACTTACTATTAGGATGGATAAAACTTAAAACATGCAATAATTGTAAGGTTGTAATAGCAATATTCAGAAAAAAAAAAAAAAAAAAAACAATTAAAACTTAAAAGAGACCGAGAAGTGTCTCTGTGAATCCTAAAGTAGTGGAATCCAAGATGTGTCCGACACTGATTCTTCACCCATTCAGAAGAATCCATGTAACATAGACCATCACAAGTTAGCACTTACAGACAGATCTGTGTGTTTACCGCCATTGATTCTCAACTAAAATTTCCATGTATTAAGCTACTAAATACTCCCCTTCTAGGAATCTCAAATTCTCAATATCTTAAAGCATGGGAACTGCGTGTTTACCACAGTTTGATCCCCAACTAGAATTTCCACAACTTAAGCCAATAAATCTTCCAATCAAAACATAAACATAAGTTCATTATTCAACAAGCAAATTCAATGATACAACAAAACCAGAATAAGAACATAAACATAAGTTCAGTATTCAACAAGCAAATGCAATGAGACAATAGAACCAAGATAAGAACATACTTTGTTAAGTTTCTCAAATGAATCTGCACGACGTGGTATCCACCCTCGGATCGCTTCTCCAGCAACAGCCACAAGCCAAGGAGGCCAACCCGCCGCAACCTGCTCCCCTTCAATAACCTTCGGAATCCCGCCCACTCCTGGATGATGAACATATCCCTGCTTTTCCCTTTTCCTCTCAAAATTCTCTCTGTCCAAACGAACAGAACCATTCCCTTGTTTCTCAAGCACCGCAACCCTAGCACTCCTGTCTTTCGCACGAGCAATCTCTTCTCTCCTTGAAGACGATGCCCTAATCCGCTCAATCGCCGCCAACTCGTTTGCCGCCCTCTCTCTCGGACACTCTCTACTATCTTCAATAGCAGATGGCTTGCAACAGATACCCCCCATGATTTAATTCCTTCTATAAAAAAAAAAACCCTAACTATTTACAGAAGAACACCTCCTAACCCTAATTTCATACACCAAGAAGGTCGTACCCTCGACTTTCCGCCAAGTCCTCTCTTCTTCAACATCCATATAAATCAAGAAATGCGTAAAAAGAAAAATCGAGCTAGAATAAGATCAAGTAATCTCGTTTCCACACAAATCAACGAACAAACCTTAAATTACTGGAATTATTCACAGTACTTTAGATGAATTTAAATACCTTGAAGGCTCTTCAGAAGCTTTATCTTCATAAAAAATGAAGAAGAAATAGAAATCAAAACCCTAGGGTTCTGCTCGAGCATCTCGAGCCTTGAATCTAGGGCACGAATAGAGAGCAGAGGATCGGAGCCAATTCCAAGAAAAGAAAAAAGAGATCCGTGCGTAGGATCTTGGATCTTTTCGGCTCCTTTTTATTTTTTCTTTTCTTCTTTCTTTTTAAGTGGAGAGACTGAAATAGATATTCCTCCAGCGCAGCTTTTTCATTTATGCCTTTTCATTTCATTTTTTATAAAAAAAATAATAATCATAATAATTCACGTTAAAAGAGAGGCGTATTATCCTACAGGGGGCGAAAAAATCATTGCCATGATAAAATTGTGATAAAAAAACGACTTTGACTTGCTCAACGGTCGTGACTTGACCTTAACATTTTTATTTCGAGAAAATAATGCAATGGCTCGTGTTCCAAAATTGTGGCTCGCCCAGAATCAAAAGGTTAGGATTAACCTATAGAAACGATTTTGGGGTAGGGACCGATAAATGAATGGATTAGATCATCTAAATACTTGGGCCCTACTTACATTATTTTGGGCGTACCCATACGTTATACATTTGAGGTGGCCAAAAGGTGCAGCCGAAACCCAGAAGTAAAATGGATCTACATTATTGGATGGGGAGAAGATAAATTCGCACCCCCTCTAGGATGATTCACACCGCTCTAACATGAAGTGATGTCAAAACAGCGTCAGACCTAATGGATGATCTAAACCATAAGGTGTGGGTCCCCGACATAGATTGATTGTGCCCAGAAAATCTTATCCATATAGGATAATCCTAACCGTATGAATTGTAGAGGTGGCAAGTGGATGGTAAATCTACAAATTGGAGGGTTATGATCATCCCATGGGGAAGATTTTTGGGCACAGCCTATCTACGTTCGTGGGGCCCACAAATGAGTGGTTTAGATCATTCAATTATGTGGGCCTATTGTACTTATTGGCTGCACATGTGGCTGGAGGACCATCTACGTACAAAATCCCAAGACAAAAATAGCCTTTGGCACAGAATTCACAAGAAGAACCTAATATTTGAACTTGATGTCTATCATAAATCCCAGTTTATAACTAGCCAATAAAAAAACGGGGGTTTTGCAGAAGTAGTCTCATACTCTTCTTTATTTGCAAAATCAGTCTTCTAGTTTGTCCATTTACAAATAGAGTCGCCATGTTTGAGTATTTTTGCAAATTTAGTCTTACCAAATATTTATGACCAAATTATCCACAGTGTAAATTTTTTACTCATAAAATGACCGAAATCTATATTGTATAGTAAGCATCTTTCTTCCATTTGTCATTAGTTTCTGTGAACAAATGTTATTAATTAGAAAAAAAAATTCATGAAAAAATTTTACTGGAATTTTTTTTTTAGAGGAAGTTTAAACTGAAGGGAGCCCTTGAAAATAATAGGTGAGAGGGCTCCCCCATTGGCTGCACATCACCATCATGTTTGACTTTTCAGCCGTTATTAATGCATGATGGTGATGTGTAGCCAATATGAGAGCCCTTTCACCTCTTTTTACAAGGGCTCCCTTCAATCTAGAATTCCTCTTTTTTCTATAGTAAATCTTTTTACACCTCGGTCCTCATGCGTAGCACGGGTTGGGCCCATCATTTTACAACACAAAAAGACTGAGATGGTCAAAAAAAGTACAAGGAAGGAGATTAGAAAGAATATAAAGAAAAGGAGAGAAAGAAGGATGATTCTCATGGTGGAAGGAAGTCGTATTGCTCAAGAGACTCCAAGTGGACCCCTCTTCTAGCTAACGAATCCGCCACATCATTAGCCGATCGCCTAATGTGGATAAAAGAAACATAAGAGGATCTCACGGTGTCCTTAATCTCGTTGAAGAAGTACGCAAAGCGCCAGGGGAAACTGTGTGAATATTAGAGCCATCAGATAACGTTGATGGAGTCTCCTTCCACAACTACACGGTTGACATTTTCCCCACTAAAAATTTAATACTTTGGTGCATTGCCCGAACTTCTGCCTCATTTGAATCGGCAATGCCAATAGGGCCAATAAATGACCATTTCACCACTCCATACTCATCCCTAAGGACTCGCCAAATGTCGGCCGGGCCTGGATTAACTAAACTGGAGCCGTCAAAGATAAGTTTGAGAAAGCCTTTCTTCGGTGGGCCCCATATGATGTAGTCGCGTACAAAGGTAAGAATTAGAAATCGTAGTCCTACGATAGCAAAATAGAGAGAAAAATAAGAAAACTCCAAGAACAGACGTTTCTCCTCAATTCATTAATTTCATAATTAAAATCAAAAGTCCCATTACCTCTCTCATCCGCTTCCTTTAAAAGTTTAGGAGGGATTATAGAAAAGGAATGTCTTACAAGTAAAAAAGAAAACATCTAAATTGATACTACCATATTAATGGCAACCCACATAAAAAGTACACTCAATCCTAATGACCTTAATTAGCTATGCATAGAATGGGCATATGCCTTATTTTGTCATTCATGAAAATAGAAATGAAAGTCCCCTACTTTGCATGCATGAAAATGGAAATAAATCTATGCAGGAAAATACAAATAAATCAGCCCTACGATTTGGGCTGCATCACCATCCTTGCATGATAGGGATATGCAACTCAGAGCTAGAGCATACTTTCCTCCACCCATACCAAAGATCAAAGCCGGATCGGGATCACTCGCCATTTCTACGCAAACACATGGTGAGCCCACTACTTTACAAGCATTTATGTGCCCACTATCTCCACCAAACCCATCCACAGGGTGGGTCCCACCATTTTACACTGTGTTCTAATAGGATGGGGTTCCACCAACTCCACTCGAACCATGCATTAGGTGGGGCCCAAAATTTTACCTCATGTTTTGTTGGAGTGAGTCCCAAAATCAGTCAAAGGGCATGAAGAGTGACATTTATCATTTTTTCTAATTAAATCAAGGTTTTTACCTGAGGTAATTTTTGTATCTTCACATATAACACATTTTGGTTATTTTATGAATAAAAAAAAACTTCCATGGCTAATTGGTCACAAATTGATGACAAAAATAGATTTGCAAAATTCTCTGTAAAGGTCCAGAGGACTGCATTTGCAAATAAGGGAAAAGAAGGAGACTTCTTTTGTAAAAAAAGAAAAAAGAAAAAAGAAAAAAAAGGGAAACTTCTTTTACAAAAGACAAAAAAAAAAAAAAAATCCTAAAAAATTAAATAGAGATGAGAGTGCCAATATCAAAACAAGGGAGTACCGACTTTGCTGGTCAAAATCCCTAATGATCTATATAAAAACAAGGGAACATGAATAAAGTAGGAGTTTAGGGGTCGAAGTCCCTAATGATATTTTTCATAAGATTATCTTATCATAAGCACTAGCCTAAAAAATGACTAATATGTCCCTACTTTCGGGTGCGAGACGGCTTTGCACCGGAAGCAGCCGGCCCGCCAAACCCCGACGAATAAACTCACTACAAAGGACACGTGGTTTGAACTTGGAAAAATATATGTATTTAAATTGTTAGTTGAGGAAAACATCTACTAGTCTCATTGGGGAGCATGTAGGAGAAACATTGCCCCTCTGAACTTAATTACTCCATTTTTTGTCCCATTGCAAGGGTCAGGTTTGTCAGTTGTTGTCTTGTTGAGGCTTTCTTCTCCCTTTTCACCCTTTGCTGCCTTTTATCCTCTTTATACAATACAAATTAAAAACTAAGGTAAACCTAATAGTTCCCCCTGGAGTACATATTCGCTCCCCTTTTAACGTGATTTTGACTTCCAAAGCGTTAAAGTTGTACACTGTTCACGTTATAAGTGGGGCGAATGCATACTGGAGAGGGAGTGAAAATATGATCCCCCTAAACAAACTACAAAACATGTAAGTTCCTTGAGCTGGCTTTTCATCCTTGTTTTTTGCGGTGTAAAGGGAAGACATTTCTGCGCTGCCTTGTCATCTCCCATGTGTGCATTGTAAGGAGACATCTCTCTCTCTCTCTCTCTCTCTCTCTCTCTCTCTCTCTCTCTCTCTCTCTCTCTCTCTCTCTCTCGTGATAATTGTTACAGTTTTGAGTGGGGGCCCGCTTCAGTATAGGACTAGGTGGACCCAACCTAGCACGGGACGAGTTTAAAGTGTCTAGCCTAACACGTTCCATCAACTTTTGAGCTTTCTAGGTATTAGTTAGGTACCTAACATTTGGTATTAGAATAACCACCATGTCCCATGTTCAAGTCACATAAGAGGTAACCTGTGAGAGGACTACCTAGAAAGGGTTAACTGGGAAAAGGCCAGAGTGAAAGCCGTCACAAAGTGGGCTGTGAGGACGGCCAATGCGTAAGTATGGTGGAATGTTACGGTCCTAAGTGAGGGCCCGCATAGGTATGAGACTGGTTGGAAGCCAGCCAATTATGAGACAGGTTTAAAGGGTCTAACCCAACTTCCATCGGCTCTGGAGCTTTTGGTATGTTGTTTAGGTACTAAGGTACCTAACAATAACCCAATTAGTCTTTATCACTACAACAAAGTAGGGTTTTGTTGGTAGTAAAACTAATAAAATCTATAGGTAAAGGTTACACCGACACATTAATGGTGGTAAAAAATAGTGCGGGCAACCAACGCTTATAACCACGGCTAATGAGTTTGTTTTAGCGGCAGTCATAACCATTGGTATATTTATTTATCTATGTTGGCGGATATGACTCCCAGTAAAGGAGGAAATGTAGGTTTTTAAAAATAAAAAAAAAGACCGTAGCAGCGGTGAAAACAATTTTTTATTTAAAATATTGCATTTATACCAGAAATTTTAAAATAATAGCCAGTAAAAACTAACTTATACCAATTCAAACCATCAGTATAAATAATCAGTTTTGGACTCAAAATACAAATCTCATAATTCAAGATGAACAGCGCTACACTTTTGAGTTCAATGATAAGTTTTTGCCTCAAAATCAATTATAAAATCCCAAAATTTGAGTCCAATAATTAGTTTCAAGCTCACAATCGGTTCTCAAAATGCAAAACAAACCTAGCAAAAGCCGAACACGGCTGAAGTGATCATACCATATAATTGTGTGTGTTGAAACCATGAAAAGAGAGAGAATGGCTATATTACCATGTTAAGTGAAGAGAGGGGGGGTGTTAGGTTAAGGGCAGAATGTCTCTAAATTTGCTGCATGGCCCACATCAAAATTGCCATCACGACATCTACTAGAAAGAGGTAAAAGATCACCATCGCAAAAGCTCAATAAGGAAACCAAGAAACAGTCTTAACTTTTGCAAACAGAGCCCAATTTGAACGGTTAGATGGTATTCTCGATTGCAACTACAGATAATTTGAACCGTCCAAATAAGAGAGGTCTTGTGTAGAAAAGTTGGTGGAAAGGTCGACATCGTGTGACTTTTAGAAGACCATGAGAATGTAGGATAAATGTATTCACTTCTTTGACCCAACGTGCACGTCCTAATCCAACTTCCTTTTTCCCCTCTCTTTTTGTTTTATATATTACATGTTTTTGTATCTTTTACTATCCATATGAGAGGAAAAGTCGTTATCTTCATGTCGCAATACATGGAAAACTATAGGGTATAGACGTCCTCCTCTTTTTCATTGTGCAACGGGTCACATGTGTTCTGAATTTCTGATAGAGACCGTCTATAATGGTGGGTCCCACCGTATTTGGGGGTACTATAGACTCAAATCTAATCAAATCTCATCTAATTATCTATCTATTATAATATAGCAGGATGGGGTTTCAATGTTCGTGCCCACGTGGACAGTCCCCCCATCCCGCTCATATCCAAAGTGGCATACCCTTCACAGAACGCATATAAAACCCGTTGTTTCCTATTTTATTGCCGACCTACTAAAAAAACCCCTATATCAAAAATAATGTGGGCCCACATTGTTTGGATGATCCAAAGCGTTCATTTGATGGGTCCTGACATAGATAGGGCGTGCCCAAAAAATCAGCTCCATCGGATCATCCTAACCCTTCAATCTATGGACGAACCTTCAACTGAGGGGGCCTACCTTAAACAAATTGAAACTACAGGGGTGTATTTGTCACGTTTTAAACTATAGGCGTGGAAGTGGATTATGTCAGAAACTAGAGGCGGTGTAAATGTAATTTTCCCTAAAGATTAAAAAGTCTCTCTCTCTCTCTACCACCTTATGTTATCTCACCTATTCTTCGTACATGCTCAATAAATGTGGGCCATGCCATATTCATGAGTTTTGTGGCAGATCAACCCACCTCATCAAAATATGAGGTGTAAAATGGTTGGCCCGACTCTTTGTATTGAATTGGGCATAGATCATATGAGCCATTACATCAAAACATGAAATAAAATGGTAGGCCCAAGGCCAATGCAAGGATTTGGGTAGAGATGGTGGGTCCCGCCCTATCAAAAATGTTTAAATTGTGGGCCTTATCATATCAAAACATGAGCTGGAAAATGGTGAGCCCCCCATGCTACGTATGTGTGAAAAATGATGGGCCTCCCCCTATCAAATTGTGTTTTAAAATAATGGGCCCCAAGCACTCTATGCACAGGTTTGAAAAATCTATCGTTGAAAATATTCCAATAAATTTTTCATGAAAAAAAATTATAAAAAAAAATTCCTATGGAAAAAAAACGAATGACAAACTACATAGAATCTAATCTAACTACTATATATAAAGGCAAAATTGTGGCAAAATGGTGGGTTATTTTCTTCTACCCTTTGCCTTTATTTCCACTTATGTCCCATAGCCTTAATTCCCCTTGTGTCCCACAACCCAGGGCAGTTTTATCATTTGCATTCAACAGAGGAAAGTAAGAAAAAAGTCGAAATCCAACAACCATTTTTCGTTGGAATTCCAAAAGCCTTGCGATAGAGATTAATATCAAGGGAAAACTACCAGAAACCCCGGATAAAAACATATTTACACAAATACCACAAAAATTTCTTAATTACCTTATAAATAGCTTTTAATTTTGCCTACTACCCATTTTACCCTTTCTTATGTCATCTTGCAAATCCCTAAAATCTCTCTCTCTCTCTCAATTGAGAAATTTTAGCCGTTCATATAGTGCAGCCAAAAAAATATAGCGGGCCCACATTCTTTTGGTGATCCAAGCCATTCATTTGTTGTAAATACAATGGGCCCACATTATTTTAGTGATCTAAGCCATTCATTTGTTATTCCCTAACATGGATAGGAAGTGCCCAGAATATCTCCTCCTTGGGATGATCCTAACCCTCCGATTTGTTTAGGTTTAAAATGGGGATCGGAGAGTTAGGATCATCCTATGGAGGTCATTTTCTGGGCACATCCTATCCATGTCAGAGACCAACAAATGAATGGCTTGGATCACCAAAATAATGTGGGCCCACTGTATTTTAGGTCTGCACGTGTTTGCGCGCCCGTCCCATATAATCTCTCTAATAGAGAGAGAGAGAGAGAGAGAGAGAGAGAGAGAGAGTTCAAATGATTAATGGATGGAAAGATTGTAGGCATTTTGTAAGGGTAATATAAGGGTAAAATGGGTAAAAGGAAAAATTAAAATCTATTTAGAGCCCTATTGATAATTAAGAAATTTTTGGGGTGATTTGTGTAGATAAGTTTCTATTTAGGGGGTTTTTAGTAGTTTTCCCTAATATCAATTACATCGTATCTATCTATTTAAAAAAGGCGAATTTCAACAGCATTTTTCGTTGGAATTCCAAAAGCCTTGCGATAGAGATTAATATCAATTATATATTATCTATCTATTTACCTATTGAGAAAACGGTTCCTACACACGTGTAGATAAGTTATCTACACACTAGCTTAAAATGCATTGGGGGCCACATTATTTGGTTGATCCAAACCATTCATTTTTAAGGCCCTCTCATAGATAGGGTGTCCACAAAAAATCAGATCCATAGGATCATCCTAACTATTCGAACTTTGGAGGCAAAAAATGGACTAATTTGTGAAGGTTTAAAGACATCCATTTTACATCCACAAATCGTAGGGTTGGGATGATCCTATGGATCTGATTTTTTGTAGACACCCTATCTATGTGACGGCCTTAAAAATGGATGGCTTGGATCACCTAAATAATGTGGGCCTCCACTGTATTTTAAGCTAGTGTGTAGAGAACTCTTTACACATATGTGTATGAACCGTTTTCTCTTTACCTATTATACTATAGCAACGAAATGTTATGAAGAAGTATTCTCGGCAAATGAGCAGCATAAATAGAAACAAGTATTCTCGGCAACTCAGGAATCATCGGCAAAACACTTAGAAAAAATCAGGTTCATTTCTATTCCAAATCTTTCTTTGAAAAAAATTAGGAGAATGCTAAATCGACTCCCATATATCTTAAATCGACCCCCTAAGCTGTAATAGTAGTTAGATTATTGGGCACAATCTACTTACGTTCTTGACCATCAAATGGACGGTAGATCAATGTTGAGATTATCTTAAGAAATTTTTTTGCACAAACTATTTACGTAGTTGTCCTTCAGATGAACGGTTTAGATCATCCAATGGGGCATAATATACTTTCGTTGCTGCCCATCAAACGGACGTTTTGGACATGTTATGGTGTAAGCTATACAGTACTTTCTCGCTGTGATCTTGCGCTTGTGTTTTCTGAAATAAAATTTAGGGATGGTTTCAAGAGGCATGAAGGCGTAGAATTTTCCAACATATGCAGTTTCTCTACATAGGATGATCTAAACCGTCCATTTGATGGGCAACAAATAGACTTACGGGCTTTTTTCATTAAAAGTACTTCCTATACATGGCACACATTTTTTCACGCACAATTGGCCATTATTGTTTCAGTTGTTCATCATTTCCACTGATTATTAAATTATTTCTATGCACAAGGGCCAAGGGGGGTTCAATGGGGGGCAGTTGCTCCCCTCAAATTCGGGATTTTTCAATTAAACGGTAGTTTCATGCACAATTCGGGATTTTTTTTAATTAGCAACCAGTTTCAAAATCTTTACACTTTCTTATTTTTTTCCTGGATAATTAGTGCAACGATTGGTCACAGATCTTGATTTGTTGATCTGCTATCTCTCATTTAGGTGCAAGCTTTAATCAATGGCGAGAGCACTTCCTATTTACCTAAAAGCATTCGACTTCGAAATTTGAGAAAGTTCTCGGATAATTTATTTGGACCAATCAATCGTTTCGAATCGCATGTATGTATTTGTTGTTGTTATTATTATTGCTATTGATATTGTTGTTCTTATTTTTATTGTTTTTCAAGGTTCAAGAGATATAGATTTTTGTTGTCGCGTTTGGGGTATTTGTTTTTGTTTTTTTTTTTTCATTTTTGTTTGTTTTTTGTGTTATGGTTTGATTTTTTCGTTCGATGTCTAACTTATTTTTTGGGCATTATTTATGCGCATGCTCGATCAAATATTTTATCTCTGTTCTATATAGATATGATTTGTGGCTTTATTTGGGTTAATCATGCCGTCAAACAAGGGCAATATGGGTGCAAGTTTTCGAGAGGATGAATCTGTGGTCAATTGACTAAGTTTTTTCGTGGATATTTGAGAACTTTGTCAAGGTTGGTATAATCTTAAACGAATAGGGCCCAAGTTACTAGTTTTTTTTATGCCTAACCCCATCTTACCTACCAAAAAAAAAGTTACTATTTTTATTGGTCATATTTATCTGGTAAAAATATGAGTGGACAGGAGGTACCTAAGAGGGATATATTTTGATATCTTGGTTCAATTCTACATAAGGAATGAGAGATTAAAGAGGATGTTAACCATAGAATAAGAGCAGGTTGGTTGAAGTGGAAGCTTGCCTCAAGAGTTTTGTGCGACCGTAAAATCCCTACCAAGTTGAAGGGGAAGTTTTATAAGACAACTGTGAGGCATGGGCTTAGAATGTTGGGCCACCAAAAAGCAGCATGTGCATAAGATTAGTGTAGGCGGAGATGCGAATGCTTAGATGGATGTGCGCCCACACAAAGTTAGATAGAATTAAAAATGAAGACATTCGTAAAAAGGTGGGGGTGGCTCCAATCAAGGAGAAGATGAGAGAGCACCGCTTAATATGGTTTGGACATCTCCAACGTAGTCCTTTGGATGCTCCGGTGAGAAGAGGTGACTCGTGCCAAATTGAGGGAGTAAAAAGAGGTAGGGCAGACCGAAAATAACATGGGTACAAACAGTGAAGAAAGACTTGATAGCTAGGAACTTAACAGAGAACATAACTTTGGATAGGATAGAATGAAAGAAAATGATCCACGTAGATGAACCTAACTAGAATCAGGATTAGAGCCGGGTAGATCCCTTTTGCATTCTTCATGAATTTTTTTTCTAAAGTATTCATTTAGCTAACCTCAACTAGCTTGGGACAAAGGCTTTGTTGAGTTGAGTTATATTTATCTGGTAAAACTGCATTGCACGTGCAACGCAGTGCATTTTTACTAGTTTTCATCAAAATCAAAATGTTGAGAGGGGAGTGATTTTAGGGATTTGTGTGTTGCTATTTCTACTCATCTAATTAAAAGTAGCTTTATTTAATTTTAAGGGTAAATTTGGTAAAGAAAAAAAATTTAAAACTATTCAACCTAGGAGGTGGTGATAAGAGTAATTAAGGATTTTTTTAGGCCATTTCTGTAGATAAGGTTTGGCGTAGGGTTTTTTTAGTAGTTTCAAAGGCACCAATTAGGAATCCACCAAATTGATTTATTTTTGTTTCCTATTTTCTTGCCTATTTTTTCTATTGAGTATCTCTCTCCCTCTCTAAGTAAATCTCTCTCACCGATTTATGTTTAATATCTTCTTGAGAACCACAAAATCCAAAACGAAACGAATTTATCGTAATAATTCTAAATGAAACAATCTCCCTGGATTCCTTTCCAAACTGAACCCACCTCTCTCTCTCTCTCTCTCTCTCTCTCTCTCTCTGCTCTGTTTGGTTGCCGGATTTGTTTTGGTTCTTGGGATTTTTGTGGAACAAAAAACATCCTGGGAGATTGGTGGGGAAAAAAACTCCCTGGAAGTATCTCGGTAAAATAAAAATCCCATCTTTGGTTGACGGGACTATTGTGGGAAAAAAAATGTTTTGTTTGGTTGCTTGAACTGCTGGGAAGAAAAAAATTCTTCTGCAAGCTTATTTTTTGTTCCTGGGAGTATTTTCTTTTCCTTCCTGGGGTTTCGGGCGTCCCAAGAATAAAAAAAAGTCCAGCAACCAAACGTAGTAGTCCTTTCCAAACTTTTCCCATCTCTCTCAAACCATTCGATGACGAATTCATATTGGTTATAAAAGACGTCGAGTGAGGGCACTTGCACGTTCGATTTTTCTTTCTTCTTTTTTACCAAATTCACAAATCCATCTTTCTCAAAACATGATTTTCAATTTTATTCTTACCAAATCGACGAACCCAATTTTAATTCAGCATCCTTTCATCCTCTTTCCTTACCTGATTTTTTTCGCCGTGGCTCTCATTCGAGTAATAACAAGTGCCAATGAAATTGGCAAGATTTGGTAAGGAGTGGTTTTCGTAACGTTTCCTGTCTCACACCAGGAGTCTTTTCTGGCCTTACGTTCCTACATTCATATGCAAAATCAGTATTAATCGAAATCTCATCTACATCCATATGCAAAATCAGTATTAATGTGGGAATTTCTAGAAATGGGTTTCTTTGATAGCTGTTTAAATTTAAACGACAAGCTGAGTTAGTTCATTTATCAAAACATGGTAGTGCCAACATCAGTGGTTCTATGATATTTTTTTGATGGGTTAGTTCTTTGATATTGTAGGTAGAAAAAAAGGGAAATGAAATCTGCAGTCAGCACTACTGTATTTTGATGAGGGCACTCCTCACTTTGTTAAAAGTACGGTATGGCCCGCACCATAGGATGATCCAAACCGTCTATTAGACCCGTGCATCGCATGGGCCTGTAACTAGTTTGTACCGATGAGATAATTCTAATCTAATGAACGGTGGTCCAAACTGATGTAAACTTCATGAAAAAAAGGGAAGTGATATATTCGACCCTACTTTTTAGTTGGGACAGCCCCCTCTAGCATATTTATTGCTACTCTTTTATGCTAGAAGGGCTGCCCCAAGTAAAAAAAGGGCGAATATATCATTTCCCCCCAAAAAATTATGGAATTTTATATCTCCCAAGCATGAAAAGGGCTAGAGGGTGGGGGAGTGAGAGAAATAATGGAATTTTACTTCCCCCAAGCATGAAGAAGGGCTACAGAGTCGGGAGAGAGATTTTGTTGGGGTTCCACGCAAAAGCAAATAGTCCTACATTGGATAAGTGAAATGGATGTGGATGGGTTATAAGGGAATGGGCACCCTCGCTCTAAAGGCTAGCTTTTAGGGTGAGTTCTACCCAATTAAATTCCCAGCAAATGGCATCAGAGCTAGGGCACGATAGCCTCGGTGTTGCCTCCAAGGACGGGAAAAATTTCCCTCGGAAAAGATCTCATGGTTCCCACGTTGCCCCCGCGTGGAGGAGGAGATTGTTGGGGTTCCACACAAAAGCAAATAATCCCACATCGGATAAGTGAAATGGATGGGGATGGGTTATAAAGGAATAGGCACCCTCCCTCTAAAGGCTAGCTTTTAGGGGTGAGTTCTACCCCGTTAAATTCCCAGCAGATTTGAGGACGGGGCGAATGAAGGCCCTAAAAATAGGGGGCGGGCGCGGGGGAGGGGGGGGATTGATAAAACCAATTTCTTCTCTTCCCTTGTTTTCCGGCCCCTCCTCTCTCCCTCTCTCTCTCTCTCTCTCTCTATCTCTCTCTTATGTTCGGCAAACCAAAAAAGAATTTGCTAGGGACAATCGCAGAAAGGCATTTTGCGGCATGCTGTTGCATGAGACTGAGGGAGCAGCCACCTCAGATGAATTAAATGAATAAGCCACTTAAGACGAATTAAACGAATAAGACAAATTTGCTGAAAAGTGAGCCTAGACGACCGCAAAATGCCTTTCTGCAATGGTCCCTAGCAATTCCCAACCAAAAATACATTTTTTTTAGGGAGATGATATTTTCACTCCTTCTCTCCCCTAATAGGGTGATTTGACATGAACAATGTGCTAGTTTAACGCTTTTGCCCTGTTTGGTTGCTTATTTTAGGGAGATCATCATAAGATAATCTTCCCAAAACATGCTTGGTTGCCATTTTGCACTTTGAACACTTTTTGCCTACTTGGCGACAATGTTTCCCCCTTTAATCTTCTCTCCATTTTTCACCAAAATGGTGGAATTTGTATAGGAGATTTGGAGAAGATTTTTGTCTTATTATCTTTTCTCTCTTTCTCTATCTTCCATTTCTCTCTCTTCCACCCTCTATTTTGGAACGACACCCTACATCTTCTGCTAATCCTATTGCGGAACCAAACAAAACTAGCGCTCTTCCTCCTAATCTTCTCCCCATCTTCCATGCTTGTCTAATTTCCTTTGACTTCTTCTTCTCCTAATCTCCGCAATCAAATATAGCATTTTTTACATCAAATCACCCTATAAGGGCCTTTCTCAAATAGCTTAAGCTTTTGGAGTAACTGGTAGTTTCACAATTACGATAGTCAAAGATATATGCACTTAATAGGCAAAAGTTCACGAATTGGATGGTCAAATTTGGATGAGTTTTGGGTGATAGCCGGGGGTTCAAGTGCAACGGATCCTTACCCGTACGAACATAGACCCTATCATCAATAATATATACTAAACGTCAGTTGTCATTTGTTTTTCAATGAAAAAATATTTTTAAAAGTTATTAACATGGAATTTTTTTTTTACATATTGAAAATAAATTCTCCAGCATTTTATAAACTCATTTTTCATGAAAATTATTTTCAAAATAAAAAGGGGAGTGATAAATCGACTCCCCAAATTGATAGATCGACTCCCCATGTGTCTTTCTCTCTCCTCTAGGTTAGAGAGAGAAAGAGGAGAGAGATAGACACATGGGGAGTCGATTAATCCATTTCGGGAGTCGATTTATCACTGCCCAATAAAAAGGAAGTGATATATTTGCCCCCTTTTTTTCCTTAGGCCAACCCTGGTAGTGTATTTATGACAACACCTTTTAGACTAGAAGGGGGTAGCCCAAGTAAGAAAAGGAGGTGAATATGTCATTCCCAATAAAAATGTCCATTTTCAAGGAAAATTGCTCAGAATGGGTGGGCCCACAATTTGATACACCTCATGTTTCGAAAGTGATATATCCTCCCCCTTTTGTTCCCTGAGCAAGACCCATCTAGTGTATTTATGACTCTACCTTTTACACTAGAAGAGGATGGCCCAAGGAAGAAAACGGGGCGAATATATAATTTCCTCATGTTTTGATGCATAATGTGGGGTCAGCATGGCCTAGAAATGCTAGTGATAATCTAATCTTCTGTTAATAGTGGTACTTCTCTTACGTACACTAGTGGCCCTTAGCATCATCATTTTAGAGTGAGATGGGAAGTTGGGCCCACTTGACCCTACTGCTGTTTAAAACGTCCAGCAAATGGGCCATTTCTCAATCAAGGTTCAATTTTGATCTGAGAGTAATAAAGGCATTTGATGGCAA
Organism: Tasmannia lanceolata; assembly: GCF_043159265.1. Classification (NCBI taxonomy): domain Eukaryota; kingdom Viridiplantae; phylum Streptophyta; class Magnoliopsida; order Canellales; family Winteraceae; genus Tasmannia; species Tasmannia lanceolata. The sequence continues at coordinate 46,188,333 of NW_027518690.1, read as the reverse complement.
ATTCCCCCACCCACAGCCTCCTCATTCCTCACTTGGGTGTCTAACTCAATGTTGTTGTACATTAAAGGCCCGAATAATTGCACAATAACATACTTTAATTGTGTTAAAGATTTTTCAAAATCAAGTGTTTTGTGGTCAAAACAGATTGTGGAAAAATATTTTTTTTTAGTTGTTTTGGGAAAGGAAAAACTATTATTTGAAAAAGTTGCTTTTTGCTTTTGCTTTTTTTTTGGAAAGAGTGTAGAAGTGCATTGAAAAGATAGTTCCACATTGCTCCGGAGAAAAGTTAGAGATGGGCATATATTAGTTCACCAATTCCTTTCTCTTGTTTGTGTGCACGTGGGGTCTTAACCATGGGTCAAACAGCGGGACAGTGCAACGCACCGTCCGCGCGGGGTGGGCTATAGGGCGCATAGTGGCGCTTATTTAGGCGCACTTAGGGGAGGCCGGGATTTTAAATATCCCAACAGTCACTCCAGGATTTATCTAGATTATTGAATAGCGTATGGGCGCGATCTAATGGCAAGAATTCAAACCGAACTGGAAAGACACTATTCGGGAGTGCTTTTCACACTGAAAAGTCACCAGAGGCTCAATAAAAAGTGTAGATCCCAGCCATTTTAAGATAGAAACGAATTTATTTATTTAGGCGCACCTAGGTGAGGACGAGATTTTAAATACCCCAAAAGTCACTCCAGGATTGATCTAGATTATTGAATAGCGTATGGGCGCGATCTAACGGCAATAATTCAAACCGAACTAGAAAGACACTATTCGGGAGTACTTTTCACACTGAAAAGTCACCAGAGGCTCAGTAAAAAGTGTAGAACCCAGCCATTTTTAAGATAGAAACGAATTTATTTATTTCTGGGGCAATTCTCAAGACTTCCAGTACAATTATACTCTCTTTTCTCACTCCCACCAAATTCATTTTACATACTTTTTTCATTATTGTTTATCTAATTACTTTTATACTGCAGTAACAGTAATTAGGTTGATTCTCTAAGGCTTGTTATTCTCTAAGAGCATTTCGGATTTGACTCCGCTTGTGCATAACGTCGTCAAATATAGTAGGACATTTCTAATGGCTTCATTGTATCTTGGAGGCAGTTCGCAGATCCCCTTTGCACACTTCCAGTGGGGGCAAAATCTGTCTTAAAGAAAGCGATTTTGCGCCTTGAAACAAACCTGTTATCTTTCTTCTCCAACAGGTACAAATTATCTCCAACAAATTGTACATAGATAAAATATTATATAGTCTTATAGAATATGTTGCGGAATACAATTTTTTTATCTCCTATCCAATTAAGTAGAAGACAGTGGTGGTGGCCTGTAAGCTGGTTTCCATAGTAGCACTCAAATTAAATAAAACCAAAGGCACAAGGATTGGCATCAATTTTCACCCAAAACATTATCATCGACCTTGACGTTTCATCAAGAGTTTTCTTAAGCTGCCCATGTTCTTAAAGTATAGTTTTTTTTTTTTTTTTTTTTGCCATTTTACTATGGATGACATCTTCTTCACGGCGTCAACACGGGCACCTGTTGGCTAGAGTTAGCAATATTATCTAGTCGTTGGGTAGTTGATGAACCGATTGACAAATAATTCAAAAAATAGCATTATTATTTGGCCGTACTCATGAAGAGTACTGTTGAAGTGTTGATCTTGTCATGACGTAATGTAGTTTTATCTCTTTAAAAATCGATAATAACAAATTTATATCTATTGACTAGTCTTTAAGCTTTCCTTGCAAATTGAATATTGATAAGATTGGGTTCGTTCTTTTATATTCAATTGTTATTTTTTTGGCATTTCGGTACCTGGATGGGCTGAACCCGAGTACCCAGATCGGCTAAATATGATTTTAATTAGTACCGGTGCCAACTACCAACCCATATTCATTTCTTAGCTTCCTAGCCGCTTCATTTTGGTAATGACACTTAGCGCCAGGAAACAACTTTTGTTGACAACCAAATACTACTTACCCCTACTCTATGTCTACTTCGTTGCTATTATAATACTTCAGTTCTAAGTCACAGCAACTTTGTAAGACGATAAATTATATGGTGTATGGGCTTACAACAATAAGGCCTTTGTACGGTGGAAGTACCACCCTTGACATTTGATCCAACAGCTAGCTCCTCAGAAAGCTCAATGCTGTTGGATCAAATATTAAGGGCGGTACGCCTACCATATTATTGTAAGCCCTTCACCATATGAAATCTCTTATAAGACAAGCCTGCACACCAAATAGAGATTAATAGTATTTTTTTTTTCTATGAAGAGGAGAGATGGGACCAAGTAAAATAAATAAGTGTGGGTTTCCCCAAAATTTTCAAATAGATAAAAGTCTTGATTTGACATACTCGCCATGGAGCTGCCTTGTCTAAGCCATCCATTTGGTGGTCTCACCTTATATTGCCAAGGACCAAAAATTAGTTTATCAAGCAATCCTATTTGATTTACAGGCCACAAAAAAAGACACTTTATTCAACCTTAATATGTGGTTTGTGATATTAGAGAATTTATATGACGGGCGGCCGTGAAAACACGTGAAGTCCTGGAAAACAGGTACGGCCCACTTTTTTTTTATGATCCAAACCGTTTATCTGTTTGGGCACAATGTAGATAGGTTGTGCCCCAAAAATCATTTCCATAGGATGATCCTAACCCTCCGATCTGTAGAAGATTCCATAAATGGATTTTGGAAATCTCCATATTCAGATCATTTCAGATCGGAGGGTTAGGATCATCCAATGGGAATGATTTTTGGGGCACAACTTATTTACGTTGTGCCCAAACAGATGAACGGTTTGGATCATCAAAAAAAGTGGGCCGTACCTACTTTTTGAGATTTCACGTGTTTTCACGGCCGCCCATCATATAAATTCTCGTGATATTAAACCTCCGAACTTCAAGGGTGAAGAACGTAGTCTTTACCCATTGCAATTGTTTGTCCTCGTTATCATTTGTACAACAAGCAAAGTCAGCTAATATTAAAGCATAAAAAATATGAAAAATGAGGAAAGAATTCTTGGTTGGATCTAGGGTATTACATTTGCACAACAAGCAATCACTCTTTGAAAATGAATTTTTCAGTATTAGGCTAACTCATTTTCCGTGGATTTTTTGATAATCGATTTTTAGGAAAGTTTCGATCTTGTTGGACCTTAGTCTTTGTTTTTCACCAATGATTTGAGAGAGATATTTAAGGGATGGTGAGTGAGGAGAGCATCCGGTTGGGCTAGAAAACATGGAAAATAAAAATCAGATTTTAAACATGGGATTTTTTTTTCTTTTTACCAACCTCATCATTTATTCTCCTAACTCATAACCATCTCTTATATTTCTCACCAGCTCTCTCTAGTATTCTCTCACCTTGGGTAAATAAATATTCAAGGACTGTTTTATGGTTGCCGAACGTGTGATGCTGCTTACTAGGCATACACATGTTAATATGTACCATGGATTTGTTTGGCCATAATGAGATTGTGTAATGTTTATGAGGTTGTTTGACACCTTGACAGAATACTATAGAGAGTTGTGCGCGCGCTTACAGCCTCGTGAATCAAGAGAAATGTACAATTCCTTCAATGGGCGAAAAATTTCAAGTATTTTGAGAGTTATGACCAAAGGTCCAAAACTGTAAGACTTGCGCTCTTTCGTTGTGCTGATTTCTAACCTACCGCTGATTAAACGGCCATAACTCACTCAATTCAACTTGAAATTCAGTGAAATTTGTGCCCAGTCTACTCTATAACGAAAGAAATGGAGGTGAAAAATTCTAAGTATTTTTAGAGTTATGATCGAAACATTAAGACTGCTTTCGTTGCCTGATTTCTGACCTACCGCTAATTAAAGGACCATAACTCACTCAATTCAACTCGGAATTCAGTAAAATCTATGCCCACTCGAAACTGTCGAAGTGTTACTGCCTCCAATCCAAATAGAAATATGGGGCCCATTTGCCCAATCAGTACTAGTTAACACCCAATTTAAAGTTAAGAGTCCATTTATGAATAAACAACTACTGGAACTTGATATCATGTCATTATTTGAAGAACTATATCGAACTGCCGTATAGGGTGGTTATTCGGTTATAACCGAACCGAAGCCGAACCAAAATTTTTAGAAACCGAACCGATTAAAAATTCGGTTAACCGAATAGTGGGAGAAAAAGAGGGAAACAAGCAAAATCTTGGTTTCGATCGGAGGGCTAGGATCATCCAATCGAAATGATTTTTTGAGCACAACCTAATTAAGTTGGGATCAAACAAATGGACGGTTTTGATCATCCTACGGAGTGCCCATATAATACATTTTTTTGAAAAAATAATGGTTTTTATCATTATTTCTGTTAACCGAATTTTTTTTTGAGATAATCGAAACCGAATAACCGAATTTCCAAAAAAAAAAAAAAAAAACTGAAACCGAACCGAAAAGGAAAAAAACTGAACCAAACCGACCGAACTAATTCGGTTTGGTTATTCGGTTTTAACCGAATAATGAACACCCCCACTGCCATACCGTCATTAATTGTACCTATTGTTTCTTTTCGAACAAATAATATTTTTTGGTAGGTGGTAAGTTGAAATCTAGGACTGAAGCCGAATCATGGTACTTTCGGTGTTGGTCCCAGACGAAATTCGAAATTTATGAAAACTTCAACATATCAGAGGGGTAAATGATTTTTGGGGCACAACCTATTCTCATTGTGGCCCAACAAACGGATGGTTTAGATCATCCTATGGAGTGGGCCTGAGTGGGCCGTATACCAAACCGAAAATCATATGATTTTCGGTTTCGGAACATTTCTGTTTCGGTGTTGACCGAAATCCGAAAGTCGAAATTTAAAACCTTGCCTTAGATTGCCAAGAACCTAAAATTAGTTTATCAAGCAATCATATTTTATAGCCCACAAAAAAAGACAGTTTAGTAAAAAAAATTCCAACATTTAGAAGCTCACATTTGATGAAAGATCATGATGTGGAAGGAAACAGCAAAAGCAAAAAAAAAAAAGAAGTATTTTTTGATTAAATAATTTTAAGGGTATTAATAACTAAAGTTTATTCAACCTGCATATGTGTTTGTGATATTGAACCTCCGAACTTCAAGGGTGAAGAACGTAGTCTTTAGTTCTTTACCCATTGCAATTGTTTTGTCCTCGTTATCATTTGTACAACAAGCAACGTCAGCTCATATTAAAGCATTAAAAATATGAAAATGAGAAAAGAATTCTCGGTTGGATCTAGGGTACTACATTTGTACAGCAAGCAAGTGAAGCAACCACTCTTTCAAAATGAATTTTTCAGTATTAGGCTAACTCATTTTCCGTGGATTTTTTTGTAATCGATTTTTAGGAAGGTTTCTATCTTGTTGGACCTTAGACTTTGTTTTTCGCCAATGATTTGAGAGAGATATTTAAGGATGGTGAGTGAGGAGAGCACAAGTTGGGCTAGAAAACATGGAAAATAAAATTCAGATTTTAAACATGGGATTTTTTTTTTCTTTTTACCAACCTCATCGCATGCTCTCCTAACTCACACCCCTCTCTTATATTTCTCACCAGCTCTCTCTAGTATTCTCTCACCTTGGGTAAGTAAATATTCCAGGATTGTTTTAGGGAAATGTTATCAGCACTACTGTATTTTGATGATCACAATCCTTACTTTATTAAAAGTACGGGATGACTGGCACCATAGGTGATCGGAGGGTTAGGATGAACCTATGGAAATGATTTTTGGGGCACAACCTATTTAGGCTGTGGCCCATCTAATGGACAATTTGGATCATCTTATGATCCGGGCCATACCGTACTTTAATCAATACACAGGAGTGCTGATAACATTTCCCTTATTTTATGGTTGCCGAACGTGTGATGTTGCTTACTAGGCACTCACATGTTAACATGTACCATGGATTTGCTTGGCCATAATGAGATTGTATAATGTTTATGAGGCTGTTTGACGCCTGGACAGAAATCTTTGGGATTCACTATCCTGCTTGGATACGTTTATTATGAAATTATTTGTTCGTTGTTTATCAATTTTGTTATAAGAGTGTTTTATTCAAGAACAAAGGCCGACATGAACACAGGAAGGCAAGTCTAAACCATCCATTCGGAGGGTTCAGATCAGTTGAAAGTGGGCCCACTGTAGGAGAATTTCTTGGTCTTGCGAATGAGCGTTCTGGATTTGTACACGTATTCCAATCCTGCTGACTTAAGTCCGAACGGGCGTTTTAAACAGGGGCGAGCGCATTTGTTATTATTTAAGGTCACGATAAATTCGCACCCCTGATAAAGTGAATTAGGCAGACTTTTAACGCTTTTTGACGTCAAATCACGTTATCAGTAGTGTGAATCATCCTACAGGAGGTGCGAATATATCATAACCCTTTATTTATTTATGGGATTATTATTTTATTTGAAACATTCCATTTGAATCCGGCGAGGAACGGCGCCACATGGCGCATATTAGCAACGAGCCCATTTTGTCTTTATATATTTTTCTTCTTCTCTGTTCTCCAATTTTCGTAAAATCTTATACTTTGTCGGAGAGAGATTAACGGTAATACAGTGGTAATTTCAGATTAACTGCTAGAGGATTCCTAATTAGGAAGAGAAAAAAGCCCATGATCCAGATTTTTCACATACATACAAATCAGTTATCGTGGGCTCCGCTTTCTCCATTTTGGTAATCGTACATTCTGAAGAAACCCTAGAAAATAGAAAATAAAGAGGTAAAAATTCCTCCTTTAATGCTTGTTCTGTTTTCATCAAATCAAGAGAAAACCTTCCTTGTTTACCAAATTCAACGGATTTCTATTTTTTTTTATCATTTGATCTGTCGATTTGTTTTTTTTTTTATTGAATTCTAGATTCAGGGCAATTTGGAGGGTTGTTGATTTTTAGGGTTTGATTTTTTTAGGGCAATTTGGTGGTGCGAAACAGATCGAGTATAGTGTGTGTGTGTGTTTTTTTTTTTGGTTAGATTTTTATTTTTTCGTATTCTGTACTCGATTAAGAGATTTAGAACTGGATTTGGATTCATTTGTGCGTGCATTTGGGAAAGGGTTAAGAGATTTAGTTGTATTCTAGGGTTAGGTTTAAGGAAATTGGGGAGGGATAGGGTTTGTGGATTGAGTTTAAAGCATAGTAGAGAGAGATTTCATAGCTTGATTTAGAGGGGTTAGCTTGTTTTCAAATATAGAATTGGAATGAGAGTTTATTTGAGGGGAGAAGGGAGATGAAAGAGAAATCTGTGGGTTTGGAGGGACGATGACTGGAGGGTCATTGGGTCTACGTACAGGGAGTTATGGATCATTGCAACAACAGCTGCAGAACAGTGTTGTTTTGCCAATTCAGACAACACCCATTGTTGTTCGAAAGCCCTCGAAGATGCTTTTGTCTGGTTCTAGAGAGAAAGAGAAGTTTCTTCCATGGATCTGCAAAATTGCCAGTCGGAGGAGGGTTGGGATGCTTCTCTTAGTGCTTGTTTCTGTTGTGGTTTTCATGTCGCTTATGTCCGCCCTTAATAAAGGTTTGTTTTTCCAATTCCTTATTTTTTTAAATTTCTGTCTTTTAGACTATGTCTTGCAGCCAGGATTTTTTTTTCATGATAAATCGGTGTCTCTAAGTGGTGAGAGAGGGGTAAGGCAGTGAGAGAAGGAGAGAGATTTGAGTGGGCACGATTGAGATGAGCCTGAGAGTGGCTAGAAATCAGGAAAAAGTTTATCCGATTTTGAGTAGAGTTTTTTGTTTCCTGATTTTTTGCCACTTCGCATCACTTGGAGACACTAGTTTCTGATTTTTTTGTTTCCTTATTTTTAGCCACTTCACCTTCATCTCCACTTCGAGACACCGAGACACCGATTTATCACTGAAAAAAAAAATCATAGTAGCCAAACGTGCCCTTAGTTTTTTTTTTTCATTTGTAAACCCTGTCCATAACGATTCATTTTCAGATGAAGATGCACCAGAAGGCCCCAATGTACATTCAATGTCTTCTGTACATGTCCAAACTGTTAGCAGCAACATGGTGTCCGGGTATCATGTATCTCCCGTGAATTATGGAGAAAGAGATAGTGAAATGAATAATAAGTCTTCTTCATTGGAAATTGATTCAGTAAATGGTGAAAATAAAACTCAGCCTCTTCCATCAGTTGTACTTCTTCCTCCAGTTGTTCGCGCTCGTGCTCTTCCTCCAGGACATCCTTGTGAATCTTTCGCACTTCCGCCTCCGCCAGCCGATAGAAAAAGGATTGGCCCACGTCGTAAGTTTACATCTCTAAAATGTTAAGATTTTAGACACTTAAATCATTATATAATTTTTCTGATGGTTCTGATTAATCTTTTTTCTTTTTCTTTTTTAATCGCTTTCAGCATGTCCAGTGTGTTACCTTCCTGCTGAGCAAGCTATAACACTTATGCCGACTGTCTCGTCTATTTCTCCTGTTCTAAAGAATTTAACATATGTTTCCGAGGAAAACCCAATTGCCACTCAGTCATATGGAGGCTCTCCCTTTGGTGGATATCCATCTCTGAAGCAGCGGAATGATTCGTTTAACATTAAAGAATCAATGAACGTGTACTGTGGGTATGATTTATTGATTATTGAACTTCATATTAACCCTACTTTTAAAAGTTTTTTCCTTTAATTTTTTGAACCAGATGGTTATATTATGAAATGTTATTTTCTTTTTTCCCAGTTTCCATCTACAAATGTGTTTATAACACTGAATCGTAATTGCTTTCGACTGATACATTACTTATCTTGTCATATTCAGATTTGTTAAAGGAAATAGACCTGGTCGCCATACTGGGTTTGACATTGATGATGCTGATCTCCTTGAGATGGAGCAATGCCGTGGGATAGTTGTTGCATCTGCCATATTTGGTATTGATGAGAAAAACAGCTTTTTGTGTATTTTGCTTAGGTTCAAGCATTTTCATGTCTTTTCTCACAAATATTTTATTGACCAGGAAACTATGATATAATACAACAGCCAAAAAATATTAGTGAGACTGCGAAAGGAAACATTTGCTTTTATATGTTTGTGGACGAAGAGACAGAAGCGTACATAAAAAATTCTAGTACTATAGACAGCACTTTGAAGGTTGGAATATGGAGAATTGTTGTTGTTCGCAACCTTCCCTATACTGATGCAAGGCGCAATGGCAAGGTGGATTCTCTTTTAATTTTTTCCGTTCATTTAGACTATGTGGTAAAGAAGCAATCGGGTAGTTTTTGAATATAATAAATAATTAAATATTTATTTTTTAGATGAAACAATTAAATCCTTATAACATGAGTATGTGGTATGTGCATGTGCTTGGGGCCTGTTATTTACATGTATGCCTGCAGAGACATAAAGCGCATGCTTTTCATGAAAGTAGGCAATCATTCAAGACACCACAATATCCAGTAATTGATCTTCTAGTATCAGGGTCTCCTGCCTAATTAGCACTTGAGAATCAAGCCAATTTCACTTCTTTCTTTTGACACGGTCCATAGACCATGTGTCAAGGTTCCTTTGAGATACCTCATGATTCTTTTAGTGGATTATAAATGTTCTTGCCTTCAATCATGCATAAATTGAAACACTTGATTCACTGCATATGTGATATCATGCTGTGTACAAGTGCTGGAGTGCACCAACCTTACTCCTATACATTTGGGGATCTACCACCTCTCCTTCATCTTGTCTGCTGGCCTTCTAATTGTAAATTGCACGTGTTGCAATATGTTTTCAATTTGTGATATGAAACCTATTAATAGAATACATAAGATATTTTCTTATATCAAAATCATCTCTCTTTTTTACTTCAATACTGAGAAAGTAGTGAAGCTCTCCCTAATCCTTCATGCCAAACTTACTTTAAGTCCGCTTTTCACCTTGTAGATTCCTACAACATCGCCTCTAGTTGTAATGATTTCATTAATCATTAGCATAAATCTAGTATGAGACCTACGACTTATTGTATGTATAATAAAACTACGGAGTTTCACATACACTTCTTGTTGGAACTTAATGTCCTTTCTAGGACTCTTTTTTTTTTTGAATGTTGAATATCATTAATATAGAAAGGAAGAGACTAAGAAGGTCATAACAATATATACAGAGCAAAAATAATACAAAGTACACAAAAACTATCACGCCGGTAAAAAATCAAATTGCTCCACGCTTGCCCAGAGAACCCCATCTCGGGCTAGTTTATCCGCTACGCCGTATGCGGACCTCTTTACGTGATAGGCTATTATAGTGGCTTCTCCAACTCGGTCTTGAATTTCATAAAAAAGTGCCGCAAACCTCCACGGTATTGAGTGATTGCCATTGAGCCATTTTATCACATTCATTGAGTCTCCTTCAATTTCCACCTTTTCCATGTCTACATTCATAAGAAGCTTTATACCATGGCGAATGGCCCTTACTTCTGTCTCACTGGCATCCGCTACCCTAATCGGACCTGAGAAGGCCCATATGACATTTCCTTGGTCATCTCTTAAAACTCCCCCAATTCCAGATGGGCCCGGATTTCCCATACTAGAACCATCGAAGTTGAGTTTCAAGAGCCCTTGATCGGGTGGCTCCCAAGATTGGGTTATTCTAGGTTCATTACTTACACCCTCGTATATCACTCTCCATCCATGCCACAAATCATAAGCAGACACAAATGCAAAACTTGGAATGGTTCTAACCCAAGATATTGTGAGTGCTATGATTTTGTTAAATAGGAAGAGAGTTCTTTTCGAGACTCCTTTAAACACCCTAGCATTTCTTTCTTTCTAGAGAATCCAAATCATTGCAAGGAATGATCCATCCCACAATATTTTCCCTTTTCCCTTCCAAGGAGACATTTGCCAATTATCAAACAACTGAGTTAGTTTACCCGGTAGAACCCATGCAACTCCGAACCTCGACAATAGGCTGCACCACAACTCTCTTGCCACCTTGCACTGCACTAGCAAGTGATCCACTGATTCCCTTGCCTCTGAACATAGGGAGAATTGATCTATGATTATCATTTTCCTTTTCCTCAAGAAATCAACTGTTTGTGTTCTTTTCAAGATGGCCGCCCACGCAAAGGCACAAACTCTTGGAGGCACTTGGTTGGTCCATACTTTGGCCACTTTGGAGGACACAGGACATGGCACTAAGTGATGATAGAAGGATTTCACCGAGAATTCTCCCCCCGAGTTCCAAATCCAAATTCTTTTATCCTTCCCGGATGATTTAATGTAGCACTTTTCCAAACTTTCCAACAACCTGTCCATGGACTGAAGCTCTCTTTCAAAAAAATTTCTCCTAAACATAGGAGACCAGATTATTCTGTTGTTACTACGAGTGAAACAATCCTTTACCAATGCATTTCTATCTGTTGCTGCCACATATAAATTAGGAAACTAAGCCATCAGAGGATGATCCTCACACCATTTATCACACCAAAATCCATCATATCTCCTGCATATACCCTAAACCTAATCCCTTCAACGAACTTTGGCTTGAGTTGCAACACATCACGCCACAATGTGGTTCCTTTCTTACTGCAATTATCTTCTGAGACCCATTTCCCTACATCAGAACCGTACTTGCTGTCAATCACTTTGGCCCACAACTGAGAACCCTCCTCCCCAAATCTCCAAAGCCATTTGCCCAGAAGAGCTTGGTTTGTCTCCTTTATTCTACGAATACCAAGACCTCCTGCTTTGGTAGACATGCACACCTGCTTCCACTTCACCAGTGGTATTCCTTTCTTCTCATTTGAACCCCCCCATAGAAATCTCCTTTGAATTTTTTCCAACCTGAGAGCTATACTCACAGGACATTTCACCATCGAAAGCTGGTAGATAGGAATATTAGACAGTACCGCCTTAATCAAAGTAATTCGGCCACCTCTAGAGACAAGGTTCCTTTTCCATGTGTCAAGTCTTGCAATAATCGGCTCCCAACTTTCTACGACTTTCTTCTATCTTGGAAATATGTTGAGTCAATTACTTTCTAATGTCTTGGAAACGAGTGTCTTGTAAGTCTAAAAGACTAAGCCTAGGAAATGTCAAGTTTAGTGAATATGTCTAGGAAATGAGCAAGCCTTGTAAATGATAAGTTTAGGAAATATCTTTATCTTGGAAATGATAAGTCAGCCTAGGAAATGGTCAAGTCTAAGTCTAGGAAATGACTATGCCTAGTGAATTTTAAGTTTAGAAAATGTTGCTAGATTTTGAAATGATGTTTTTCACTTAAAAATGTTATGAGATGTGTGTATGTGAAGCCTATATAAAGTGTTGTATGCCTTCATTTAGGGATCAAGTGGAAAAAGATAATCATTAGAAAATTTCAGAATTTTAGTGTTCTCTTTCTCCTTCCTTGAGCCTTGCACTTGCAACTCATTTTATTTTAACAAAGTGGCATTAAAGCTTTCCAGGAAAGAAAAAATCTAGGAGTTTTGAAGGTTTTATATCATGGCAACCAATAGTGGAAGCTTCAACATTTCTCAAACTACCTTTCCAATAGTTGGAGGAGAAAATGATGATTTTTTGGAGCATTAAGATGAAGACCCTATTTCTATCTCAAGACATTTGGGACTTGGTAGAAAATGGGTATGTTGATCTTTCAAATGATGATCAAATGGAGCAACGCAGAGACAACAAGAAGAAGGATGCTAAAACCCTTTTCTTCATTAGAGGGACATGTTCTCTGGGAGAAGATGCTAAAACCTTTTTCTTCATTAGAGGGGGGACATGTTCTCTGGGAGTGAAACCTGCTGCCGTACCTATGGAACCCGAAAGTAAGCTTCTTCCTGATCAGGGAGACTTATTAGATGACCCTAACAGGTGCAGAAGGTTGGTTGGGAAGTTGATCTATCTAACTTCACTCGTCCACATTTCGTTTGCAGTAGGAGTGGTCAGCCAGTTCTTGACTTTGCCATGTACCTCCTATTGGGCAGCTATGATTCGGATTATTAGATACTTGAAAGGTTCTCCATGGAAACATTCTAAAAAAAAAAGAAAAAAAGCTGCTCCAAGGAAAGGCCTATTGTTTAAGAAACATGGTCATATAAGACTAGAAGGGTTAACTGACGCAGACTGGGCATGATCTCCAGTAGATAGGAGATCAACCACTTGATATTGCACATTTGTTAGAGGTAACTTGGTGTCGTGCCGGAGCAATCAAGTTGTGGTAGCTTGATCAAGTGCAGAGGCTGAATACTGAGCCATGGCACACACACATGTGGAGAGCTGACTTGGTTGCACACTCTTTTACCAGAAATGGGTATTTCATCTTCATCTCTAGCACAATTATATTGTGGCAATAAGGCGGCTATCCACATTGCTACAAACCCAGTCTTTCATGAGCGAACTAAACATATCAAGGTGGATTGTCACTTCATTCATCAGAGACTTAGAAGGGCGAGATATGCACAATGTTTACTTGATCAGGGGATTAGCTAGCTGATATGTTTACTAAACGATTGAGTCGGCAAAGTTGAACGATATTTGTAACAAGCTGGGAATGGATGACATATACATTCCAGCTTGAGGGGAGACCAAACTCTCTCACATTCTTCTCTCATTCTCTTCTTCCATTCAACAACAACCTTATAAAGACTCCGCAGACGCTGAGAAAACTTCTATGCTCGACGGCGAAAGAAAGCTCCACTAGCCACGGTGCTGATAATAGATGGAGTTTTCCCATACGAAATCCTTTAGCAAGGAGTTTCCTTGAATGCAGATCCTTCACAGACATGTGAAGGAGCCAAAATGAAGTAATGCTTAAATTGTGTAGAGAATTGAGAAAAAAATAAGTGTTTTTTGAGAACAACATAAACATCAGAAACATGAAAAAAACTGAAGATGAAATTAAAGGTGAATTGATATATGTCGTGGGCATAGAGTACACATCACACATAACAATTTGAGAAGATCCAGAATAAGAGAGTAACGATGAGTAGCATCCGTATCAAGTGCTCAAGAAGCTTCAGAGGGTGTCGAGTGATAAAAAAACCCATCTGACAAGCAAGGGTCATTTGAGAGTTCTAGTGATATATTGGGCATTGGAGTAGGGTTGCAGTCCATGGCTGTATAATTTATGTGCCCACAAATTTACATCCACCACCATACTGAGGCGCGAGAGGAAACTGTTGTGGATCCTGGAGCGCAAGGAGATGGAGGTTCTTGCTGACAAGTGACAATAGCTTGTGAGGGAAGTCCCCTTGAGGTGGTCTACCTTGGCCTTGTCCAGTCGTTGGCCAGGCTTGTTGTGTCTAGTTCAGGCCATACTCTTGTTGCAGATTGGAGTAGTTTTCTCGACCACGTTCATGTTCATGCCCCCTCTCACGTCCACTATTGGGGGGAGTAGCAACATAGAGTTTCAAATGAGTCATGGTAGTTTGATTGTGGCGTGGGAGGCTTTGCAAATCCATTTGTTGTGGATATGAGGCCCCCATGTTGAAGCAAAAGCATGAGAAACTCAACAAATGTAGGTGGAGTTTGTTTCATTTGTACCAAAGGGTTAAGCATGACATAATCACCTCCCAAAGCAGAGGGAGCGTATCTTACTTCATCACATTCATCAAGTGGTTTTGGATTGCAGCGAATTGGTCAAATAGACTCATTGGTTTTATTGAGAAATTCCACAATAGAGACTGCCTTGCCTTTGTTTCAATTGTGAAGCTTCATGCGAATTTGCATATTGAGATTTGAATTGCTGCAAATAAGACTGATGTAATGCTGTCCACCAATCTCCGGAAGATGATATATTCAATGCTTGAGCAAGTACTTATGCTCTATGTGTAAAATTCAGCCATGCCGTGACTTCAGATCATCATAGATTGGGCTTTAGGGTTTTGAGTAGGGGTGGGGGGTATTTGGGCTTTCAAATGAGGGGTTTTAGGCTTTCGAATGAGGGGTTTTGGGGATTTAAATGAAAGCTAGAGGGGAATTAGTGCTTCGATTTAAATGAAAGCTAGAGAAGACTGATGTAATGCTGTCCACCAATCTCTGGAAGATGATATATTCAATACTTGAGCAAATACTTATGCTCTATGTGTAAAATTCTGCCATGCCGTGCCTTCAGAGCATCGTAGATTAGGCGTTAGGGTTCTGAGTAGGGGTGGGGGGTATTTGGGCTTTCAAATGAGGCGTTTTAGGTTTTTGAATCAGGGGTTTTGGGGATTTAAATGAATACTAGAGAAGAATTAGTGTTTCGATTTTTGAATGGGTAAGGCCGTAAGGTAGGTAGGTACTAGGTATTAGGGCTTTGAATGGAAGTGAATATTTGTGAGTGAAATCTATAGGGGTTCCAGATATAGGTTCAATACTTCAAGAAGACATGAACACAAGACTAGGAATATGACGGCTCTGATAACGAAGAAGTCATTAGGTCTAAGGTTTCATATCCTATAGCGGAAGGGGTGCCTAAAGACGAGAAAAGAATGGATGAATTTAATGCCTCAAATTCAATAACGGAAGAGAATGCCTACGGACAAGATGGGAGGGTGTAAGATTAGATTCTGAATCCCCCCGGGCTTACCCAATGCACATTGTTTACGGGTGATTGCGTGCATACGTAGGGATTAGTACTGCCCTAAATGGGGTAGGGAAACCCTATGTCATAAAAAAAAAAAAAAATCCTCTCTTGAGGAATGGAAAAATCTTATTGTTTCCTTGACCACCATGCTCTGATATCATGTAAAAGTTATAAATAGGAGAAGATGAACAGAAACCAACGGTGCAACCCCTCTCTCCTGATAAGCTCGCGGGGCTTTGTTTGTTGCATTCCTCAATGAAGACGATAGAACCCTAATCACTAGCTTTTACAAGAAAAAAATTACTGTATTCACAAGACTATAACACTAGTCAAGAAACACCCCATGACTCTTGTATGTGAACCATACTTTTAATGTTGATTGCTTCTCTATATTTATGCGTTCCATACAGTTTCCGTTCAACTATTTCAATTGAAAGCCAAACATCATTACCATTTAACATAGATTTGCCATTCAAAAAAAGAAAAAGAAAAAGAAAACATTTAACATAGATTTCCTTATGGGTGCGTTTGGATTACCGGAATCCGGAATCAGAATCGGTGACGGATTCTATCCCCACCGATTCCGGCATTTGGTTCAACATTGGCAGCGTAATGGGTGAGCCCAAGCGGAAAAGAAACTGGAACTTTGGGTGGATTTTGTTATCACTCGAAGGAGGTGGTATTCTTGATTCTCCCATCTCCCATCTCTCTCTTTCTCATCCCGGAAAATTACCCTTGAATTTTTTTTTGACTAGTAGCCAATTTTATTAAAAGATAAAAGAAGAGACCGAGATGGTCAGAGAACATAAGAGCTGTTAACTTACCAACTTCTCCAAAATCTTAAGCTGTTGGAGAAATGCGTTATTTATCTTTTATACTTTAACACTCCCCGCACGTGTGGCCCACTTGGCAAACATGTGGCACATGTGGTCCCACTTTGGGCCGCATGTGGATTTTTGCTATCTGGGAGGTTTGAACTCGAGACCTTTGGCTCTGATACCATGTTAACTTACCAACTTCTCTAGAAGCTTAAGCTAAAGGCGTTATTTATCTTTTATACTTTAACACTCCCCCGCACGTGTCGCCCACTTGGCAAACACGTGGCACATGTGGTCCCACTTTGGGCCAACCATCGCATGTGGATTTTTGCTATCCGGGAGGTTTGAACTCGAGACCTTTGGCTCTAATACCATGTTAACTTACCAACTTCTCCAAAAGCTTAAGTTAAAGGCGTTATTTATCTTTTGTACTTTAACAAGAGCCATAGGCGAGTGAACAGATACAAAGACAGAAGTAAAAGTCAAGGGGGGAAGAGAGTCAAAGAGTGCTAAATCCTCTCTAGAAACTCCTTCCCTGGCAAGGCTGTCCTCGGCCGAATTAGCTGAGCGCCGAACATGATCAAACGCCATAGCCGAGGAACCGATCCAATTGTGCATCTTGTCAAAGAACCTTTCAAATCTCCAAGGTGGCTTAGATTTCTTCTTGAGCCACCTAATGACATTTAAGGAGTCTCATTCAACTACAACGACATCCAAATGACTACTATTTAACAACTTCATTCCTTGATGGACTGCCCGGACTTCTGCCTCAGTTGCGTCCGCCACTCCTATTGGACCCGCCACTCCTTCAACTTTATTCGTTGAAATTTTTCTTACCAAATCTCTCTCTCTCCCCCTCTCTGTCTTTCCCTTTTTACAGTGAAGAAGAAGAGGGTTTTGCAACAATAGTGATCAGCAGCTGGATCATCTTCTTCTCCCTCATCAAATCTTTATACGGTGAAGAAGAAGAAGAAGAAGAAGAGGGTTTTACAGCTTGATTCAACAAATCAAATCTAGCAGAACCCAAGTGGGTTTTTCGCAGAGACATTAAATTAAAGTATAAAAGATTAAATAACGCCTTCTCTAAAAGCTTAAGCTTTTGGAGTAAACGGTTGTTTCACAGAGACATTACATAGGATTTTACTTTTTTTCCTCCACAGATTCACTGACCGAAAAAAACCCAACTAATTCCAGACCATTTCAACAATTTACTCCATATTTCCCTAGCAAATTTGCAATGAATTAGCAAATGGTTTGATGTCTCACCTGCCTCCATGCATAAAGGACAATGATCTATGATAGAGATTTTACCTTTGCGAAGAAAATCTACTGTTTGAATCCTTTTCTTTGATGCCAACCATCCGAAAGTGCACATCCTAGGAGGGGCCTGGATTTCCACCCTCTGGCTACCTTGGAGGACACCGGGCTAACCACTAGCTGATGATAAAATGACTTGACAGAGAAGTCTCCAACTGTATTCCATACCCAAACCCGTTTATCTTCCCCATCCTGCTTTCATAGCCTCCTTCTAACATCTCCAACAGACTGGAGATGGATTCAAGCTCACGATAAAAAGAATTCCTTCTGAATTGCGGATGATTCCACACTACTCACATTAATTCTCTCCATGTTATCTTTTACCACATTGTCCTTAGACCATGCTACTACAAAGAAGTCTATAGGGTGCACTAGTGTTGTTTCGGCGAGGGATTGGAGGTTTGGTTTGAGGGGGATTTATATTTTTTATTTCCTGATTTGTAACCAATTTGATTTTCCTGGTTTTGAGGGATGTAACCGGCCTTATCCGGTCTGATTATCTGGTTTTTCCATTTTGAGGTGAATAATAGGGGCTAGGTTTTTCCAGTTTGTGATGAAGAAGAGGTGCGTGTCCAGCCAAAACTCGAATCTTCCGCCAGCTAGAACTTGAATCTTCTTGATTTTCTGGTTTTTCCAGTTTGCAGAGAAGACAGGGTAGGCCTTTTCTTTTCTTTCTTCTTTTGAATGGCAGAAGAGGGGCTAGGCTTAGCCAAACACTAGAACGGGAATTAGCATTCCGTTTACAGGGATAATCAGAATAGGATGCAAATTCCGATTCTTGATTCCGAAAATCCAAACACATACTGGATGCAAATTCCAGTATGTGTGGTTCTTGATTGTTTATCCGAACATGTCCTTGCTTCTTGGTTCTCAGTGGAAACATTTACATCGAACATGTCATTGCTTCTTGGTTCTCAGTGGCAACCTTTACACCGTTAAACTTCCTGATATCTTGCAGTAATAGTTGAACTTTGAAACCATTTCTTAAAAAACCAAGTTGAACTTTGAAATGGCAGGCCTTTAAAGACTACATTATGTCAATATCTAGTTAGGCAGACTGCTTAGTACCTGTCCATGTTATTTGTACCCCCTGTTTCCATACTGCTCACTACCTGCCCATGTTGTATGTCTGTATGTATCATCTAAGACCACAGCTCTTAGCCCTTACTCATAGTAATGTAAGCATGGGAGTTTTTGGTAGTACCAGTGAACCTGATGGCTGTGGCAAGGGAATATAGGACGGAGGTCCCTATTTACCCGTTCCTACAGAGCTATCTTATACTTATTCTATTATATAGCATTTCCTTTTTTTTACTACCTATCATTTTTATCCCACCTGTAGACCATGATTGTCTCATTTTCTTTTTGTTTTCATAGTTAGCGTAGTTGTGGTATGCTGCTTCTGTGTTTGAGTCATTGTTGCTATTTCTTTGTAGCTAGCGTCTTTATTGGCCTTAATATGATTACCTGGATGTTTCTTTCATATCTCTTCTTCTTTGGATTTCTTTAAAGGTCAAGATCCATTTTGCATCATATCTTTTGATTTCTTTAAGGCCACGTTTGGATACCTCATGTATTTGGATTTGAGTTTTGGATACAAAATACATAAATCATCATGATGCTGATGGTGTGTGTGCGCGTGGGCTTGGGCGTGTGTGTGTGTGTGTGTGTGTGTGTGAGAGAGAGAGAGAGAGAGAGAGAGAGAGAGAGAGAGAGAGAGAGAGAGAGAGAGAGAGAGAGAGAGAGAGAGAGAGAGAGAGAGAGTTGCCACAAATATTGATTTCCAAATAATTTCTTGCAGAACAGATTTGAAAATTGGATTTTTTTCACTGTTGTAGCTGATTTGGAAATCTAGGGATCTGATCCAGTTCCAAATCTCAACTGCAAATGTGAGAAATCCAAATCTAAATCTTGTGTGGGTATCCAAATGTGGCCTAAAGTAACTTTCTTGTCTAAATCCAGGTTCACATTTCTCTATTTGATATCGTTTAATATTTGTAAACCCTGCAGAAGTGGAAAATGATTCATTTTATCAATTTTTTTTAATGGCTGGAATTTTCATTCAAAAGCAAGGGGGGAGACCGATAGTCAACCCGAAACAGAACATAGAGAAACATGAGAGACAACATAGAAAAATACATGAAAAAAAATAAAAATAAGAGATCAAGGAGGCAGAAAGTCGAACATCTCCAACCCCTGCTTCCCCACTCCTTCCCTAGCTAGATGATCTGCTATACTATCGATCGATCTTCTTATATGCATGAAAATGATTGACGATCCATCTACTCGATTTTGAATTTCATAAAAAAGTGAGCAAATCTCCAAGAGGGAAAAATAGATCCTCTAAGCCAACGAATGACGTTGAGGGAATCGCCCTCCACTATCACCTTGTCAAGGCTATCATTTTCAAAACGTTTTATCCCCTAATGCACGGCATGAACCTTTGCCTCACCTGCATTTGTTATCCCAACAGGCTCTGGAAAGGTCCAAATGACTTCTCCCCTAGAATCTCTAAGGATGCTTTCAATGCCACCGGTCCAGGGTTACCCATCCTAGAGTCATCAAAGTTTAATTTTAGCATCCTGAGAGATGGAGGCTGCCATTCTGGGACAATAGTGGGACGACGCTCCTCACTGAATCAGATCTCATTCCAACCCTCCCATAAGTCAAAGGCCGACACAAACTGAGTGAAGGAAGGCTTCTCACCCATGCAACTGTCAAAGCAATTACTGTAATGAATAAAAAGGAAGGTGACTTGGGTACACCTTCAAAGACTCTAGCATTTCTTTCTTTCCAAAGAACCCACAAGGTTGCTAGAAGAGAGACTGCACAGAGGAACTTTGCCTTTTTTCTTCCAAGGGACCGTCGACCAACCTTCTAAAAGGTTTGAAAGCTTGGATGGAAAAACCCAAGACATTCCAAACCTAGAGAGAATGCTACTCCTCACCTCCTTGTCTACTTTGCAATGAATGAAGATGTGATCAACCGTTTCCCCGCCGCTAGGCACAAAGCGTGATGATTGACTATCAATATCTCACGCCTCCTTAGGAAGTCCACCGTCTGAATCTGGTCTCGGATGGTGGCCAAACTAAAAGTACAAACTCGGGGAGGAGCTTGGATCTTCCACACTTAAGCTTCAATGGATAGCACAGGGCAAGGCACAAGTTGGTTGTAGAAGAATTTGATAGTAAAAAACCCAGTAGAATCCCAGATCCATACCCTTTTATCCACCCCAGATAACTTGATGTAGCATCCTTCTAGCAACTGAAGGAGAGCCTAGAAGTTGGCCTCCGTAACACCCTGTCACTACTTCTCTCAAAGCAGTCTTTAACCATGGCTTCCTTATGCGCTGCTAATGTATATAAGTTAGGGAACATGTCTTTTAATGGAATATGAGAGCACCATTTTTCATTCCAAAAACTGATTCTATCACGAGTATAAACTTTTTTTTTTTTTTGAATGGTGTCACCGGTATAAACTCTAAACCGAATTCCTTGATTAAACCGAAGTCCCATGCGCATGATGTCGTGCCAAATTGTAACCCCAGGTTTCCTGGAACTGTCTTTGGCCTCCCAATGGCCAGAATTTGCCCCATATTTACTTTCTATTACCTTGGCCCATCATTGGAATTGGTCCTCCCCAAATCAATCTCCATAGCCATTTACCCGAGTGCAAGGTTAACTTCTTTGATTTTTCTGATTCCCAGGCCTCCACCTTTTATCATATTCAACCCTAAAACTTATAGAGAGGTCACAATCAATTTCTGATAATGACCATTTTTTTACTTAGTAATGTTATATGAGATGAATAATATAAATTATTATATCATGTCCATGTAAATTAAGCTTCATAAGTGGACCAAATAAGTAAGTAAATTTTTAAAAGTCTATTCATCCAAATTCTTCTCTGCAGTTAAGTGCTATTCGTTAAATGGATTTCTGAAGCTAGTATGTTGGATATTTTTTTGATCTGATATATCTTTTGGCAGGTTCCAAAGCTTTTATTGCATAGGATTTTCCCTAATGTCAGATTTTCGATATGGATTGATGGAAAGCTCGAGCTTGTTGTGGATCCATATCAAATTCTGGAGAGGTATATTGTTGCTGAAAATTTATTTCATGATTTTGGTATTTTATAAATTATTATAGTAGTTTAACGATGTAAAGGGAAATCTTTGACAAGTAGCATCCAAGGGCTTGGTGGTGGCTTGTGTTGGTGCATGCTATTGTTTTGCAGCATTGGTATTAGGTTGTATTAAATTGTTCAGTCTATTTTTCAGATTCTTGTGGCGAAACAATGCCAATTTTGCAATCTCCAGGCATTACAGACGGTTCGATGTTTTTAAGGAAGCAGAAGCTAATAAAGCTGCTGGAAAATATGAAAATGCCTCCATTGATTACCAGGTAGAGTTTTATAAGAGGGAGGGGTTGACACCATATTCTTCAGCTAAGCTTCCTATTACTAGTGGTGAGTATAGTGTACTTCACTTTCTGTTTTATGTTCGCTCTTCTGTTTCATTAGGAGTTAAATATTGTGCTTATAATTTTCGGTACTGCAGATGTTCCTGAAGGTTGTGTGATCATAAGGGAACACATTCCGATTACGAATCTCTTTACCTGTCTTTGGTTCAACGAAGTTGACCGATTCACTTCTAGGGACCAAATCAGTTTTTCTACTGTTAGGGACAAAATAATGTCTAAAGTAAATTGGAGTGTGAACATGTTTTTGGATTGTGAAAGGCGCAACTTTGTCGTTCAGGTAATCACTTCTTACACTTTTCTACATCTCCAATTGGAAATTTCTGTGTCAAGGTAGCAAAAAAAGTATATCCTCACTTGATATAACCCAATTTTTTTCTATCTTGACCATCTCTTTGTACTATATTTTAAAGTTCTGGTTAAGCACAATCTTCATGAATTCTACTTAAAAAATCATTATGCTGATATTTTCCTGTCATGTGGTTATTATTTCTGGGACATTTTGCATTTCTCCTTGCATTGTCGGGAATGAAAGTTTGGTTCTTAATCCATCGCAGTTTCAATAATTTACTTAAATGAGCAATTATTGATCAATGTTGATAATTGTTTTTGAACATGTAGGCGAATGATTATTTTTTTTTGAATCGCTAGGCGAATGGTGTTATGGTTTTTTCTTTTATATATAAATTCATGGTTGACATCGTGCAGGCCTACCATAGGGATTTGTTAGAGCATATGAACACAATTGCCGCCGTGATTTATCCACCACCAGCTTTGATTAATGAATTGCCAGGAAAAGTATCATCTGAGACTGTTCCCTATAAGGTTGGAAGAACACCGATCAAGAAGATGCCAGGCAAGCGTGGACGGGAGAAGAAATCGGGTTCAAGGCGCCACCGTCCTAGACCTGTCATTGGTAGGGAAATCAATTCATTTTAATTTTTTGGGGGTCATTTTTTTCTTTTATTTCATAATTATTCATTGCTCGATCAAGGAGGATTTGGGCAGCCGGGTGTCGTATGTTTGATTTTGAGAGGACATAAGCTCTTATTTTTGTATGGAATTGTTGATAATCTACTATTTTTTGTTGTAGATATTCTTCTCAAAATAAATAGCATATGAGTTTCTGCCCTTTCCCCAATACCGGCGCATGTTAACTCGGCTCCATTCCATTGCTGAAATGAATCCCATGTTTTATTTCAGTTTCAAGCCCTTGTCATTGTAGAAATAAATGATGATATCTTTATTCAGTCTTTAAATTATTTCAAAGTCTTCCTCAATTGAATCTTTTTTTAACACCACAGAATTCAGGATACATTGCTGACATGACTCAATTTATAAATCTAATTCTCAAGTTTAAAATCAAGGCAGCTAAGAGTTATGTAGTTTCTGTTGAACCTGAGAATTCTGACCTACAATCTCAGATTATTGGCAATTAATTCCTGAGAAGCAGCTATTCAGTTGAAGATCAGAGATTTGATGGCACTCTTCATTAACCACTTTTATAATTGGTTACTGAGAGCATCTTTAGAATGGTCACGACCTCTAAAAGCAAATTAGAATAGTATAAAGATTTGTCACTATTTGAAACTAAGGTTGTGTAGATATCAATTCCAACGGGCACAGAACTTTCATGTAGGCGTGTGTGAAAGTTTGTTGTGTTGCTGGTTATGTTCTTGTTTCGACATTGGTGTTGTCTTTTGGCTATAGAAGATTTACTTTGAATGGTTACTGTTTTGTTTTCCGGAACTAATATTGGCAGTCATGATTTTGGCATTTCCCACCATGTCAGCTTGTAGAGGAATGCTAAAGTGAAGGGCGCCCTTGCAAAAACAAGCGAAAAGGGCACCTCATTTGATCCATGTCAGCCAACCACATATATCACTCATTCTGCATTCAATGGGGTTATAACTTATAACTTCTGTTGGATGAAGTGGATTCAATGGGACGCCCTTGCTGTTGGGATTTTGCAAGGGCGCCCTTCAGTTTAGCATTACTCATCAAGCCGACATGGTGTAAAATGCCAAATTTATGGGTGTCAATATCAGTTCCCTGAGACAACAATAACCATTTAAAGTAAAACAAATTTCAGTGGTGCCGTTATCAAACACCAGAATCTTTACGCTTTTTAAATTAGCTTTTCATGACTCTTACATTATTAAGGGATTTGCTAGGGACCATCGCAGAAGGGCTGTTGCATGAGATCTCAGCCACCTCATCAATGAGGACAAAATCTTTTGAAAAGAGAGCCTATGTGGCTGCTCTCTCATGCAACAGCCGGTCCATGAAATGCGTTTTGCAATGGTCCCTAGCAAATCTCCAATATTAAATAGGCTATAAGCATCCAATCACAAAAGTGAAACAAAGTGAGCAGTCCATTATCAAAATATGGAAGTACAAATTAGTCTTTAATATGCGCTCTAATAATTAATATTGCCAGTGGCTACATTTTATATAAGGTATTAGTCAGTTAATTATCTGTAAGTCAATCATCACCCTTTTAACTACAGCCAAGTGACACCTCTTCTGTCCAACTCTTTATCTTTGTTATGCCCATATTTCTAATACACCAGGATTCATACCTATTTGTCTGGAAAGAGAAAAACTTGGCGACCTCCTATTTTCAGGAATATTGCTGTTGCCCTGCTTGTATTTGGTGCTGCCGCCACTGCCACGCCACTGATTGCTAGGTCGATTTGTGACCATTTTTCTATATACCTACATAGAGTATGCACTTTGAACACCATTATCGTTCACCTGTACATATTTGAATGACTTTTCCTAAGAATTGTACTCTTATATCGTATATCACTTGAATTTTGGAAATAAGTGAACATGCATTAACATGATACCCCATGTCAATTTATCTTATATCTACTGAATTGAAAGCAATTCAAAGAAGAAAATCTTTTACAAGATGGGAAATGGCAAAAAACTTTTACTCATAAAATTATTTTGCGACAGTGTAATACGATTAAAACCACCCGAGTGAATAAAAATTCTGTGGTGATAAAAATCCTTGGC
The DNA here is from genome assembly GCF_043159265.1 of Tasmannia lanceolata. Lineage (NCBI taxonomy): Eukaryota > Viridiplantae > Streptophyta > Magnoliopsida > Canellales > Winteraceae > Tasmannia > Tasmannia lanceolata. The sequence continues at coordinate 46,163,167 of NW_027518690.1, read as the reverse complement.
TGAACAATTCCTGCTATTGTTAGCATCATAGTGAAAAGGGAGTGTGGATATCATTTCCAGATGGTATCGACTTTCATCTCACGTGAAGGCCGAGTTGTTTTTAAAATAGAAAAGGAGATTAGATGTAAATCTACAGAAACAATTGAAAATTAATGAGAAAAGGTGAAGAAAGAGAATTTATTTAAGTTGAGAATGTCCTAGTAGAGACAAGACAATAGACTTTGCCACTCCAAATAAAGGCTACTGGTTATCTCAACACAGGCATATATGTCCTATTCTACTCTAACATTGCATATGCATGCTTCTTTTCATGATATTATTTGGGAGACTATATCTGCAATCCCATATTTTATTAATGACACTCCTCTGTTTTATACATTTTTTGGTTAGTTGTTGATAGCTTATTGATGGTTGTAAGGGAGTTTCGATGTCGTCTTCCAGGCATTATTGCTGTCTTCTAATTATATTCTGATTCTTCCTTAAACATGAGAAAAAAAATTAAAAAAATTCTAATAAAAATTTCATTCCAAACGGGGAGGAATCAGAATACAACCTCTTGGGGCGGCAAACATTTAACAGATTCCGGCATTTCCCCCCTCTAATTCCAACAAGAGGTCAATTCCGCCGCATTGATTTTGTTCTTTTTTGAACTGAACAGCAGAATCAGTTGGAATTTGAAGCAAATCTTGATTCCAGCAATCCAAAGGGACACAATTGTACTCTCAGGAATTTTTTCATGCTAATCTAAGCAGTTTATCTGATGAGAACTTGATGGGTCATATCATAGGAAAATGCATTAAAATAAAATCATTTTATTTGATTGCAAATGAATGGTAGATAATCATATTAAGAATGAATAGAGTCCCTCTCGGTTTGGTACTACCATGTGAGCGGAAAATCCCTAGCCTCTCCCAAGTGCTAAGGTTCTAGGGATTTGTTTATACTACACCATGTCCGTACCCCTAGTGATGATGCGACGGAGGGGACATTTTGCCTATTTTTTGAGCTGTTGTCCACCCTGTTATAGGGACCATCCAATTGTCTCGATTTTTTGAGCTATGGTCCACCCTAAGCAGGACAAAATCAGTACTACAAAATAGATCATATACATGTGGACATATCATCATCTCAAGGAGACTTGCCTATCATATGGCACCTCCTTTCTTTTCTCATTTCCTGAAAACAGCTTAATTTTCAAGAAACGACAATAGGAAAAGTTAGAATTGTAGTTATTTATTTATTTATTTGGGGGGGGGGGGGGGGGGGGGGGGGTGTTGATCATGAAAAAAGAGTGGAAATATCATTTCCCTTCCCTAAATAGATTTAATAACAATTGAGTCACACAAGCATTCCATGTGACATGACCCATCATCATTTCCTTAATCAAATTTGAACTTCAAAACAGGGATAGAGGGGAGGTGAATGGTCTCTCTCTCTCTCTCTCTCGGCTGGGGAATCAAATCATAAATAATATGATTCGGAGGTTTGCGTGAGGACATAACTATTTCATGATTAAGCTTTTCCACATATCTTCATCTGTCTCCATTCATGTTCCTTTTAATAGGTTTAAAGCCTAAACTTGTCTTATTTATCATACAATCATCCATTTCAAATTATTAAACTGCCATTACCATCTATAAAAAGTAACACAATAAAACAAAGAGGACTCATCATATGTACAAATCATACACTTCAGAGATGGGTCATAACATATCTGTACAACTTATAGACCTAATCTTTTTTTCATTAACTACCTTATAAATGTAAAAATAAATAAAAATGTGACTCTTTGGGCATCCCTAATATACCTTGTAAGTAATTTTCTTTTTATTTTGGTTTTGAGATGGGATGGCATATCCCCCCCTCTTGTACTTCTTTTATTCATTGATAAAATTTCAAGTGCGCCCGGCTTCCTATATAAATTCCGCACAAAAATATGTAAATTTTCTTTAGCTATTCATTATCTCATACGTATAAATTTGTCTATAAGTATTATATACTGCGTAAATTTCTTTACGGCTATTAAATACTTTTCATTTTTAAGCTCTGGACCAACATTTATCTCATAAAAAATTATCCATCAAAACACCCATTTCTTGTATCTTCTCATGAACAATGTTTGCACATAGCGCGTGCCATTATCTTGTAGGCTATAAATGAACAAGGTGGTCTACATGGGAGCTTTCGTCTATAATCATTCTTCTAAATTGATGAACGTAGTACTTGTTATATCTTTAAACTATGCTTATCGTATCTAATCTAATATAATCTAATTAATATTAAGTACAGATTATACTACATAAAAATTTCTTATGGTACAAGAGCATAATCAAATAGCAGGGCAGAAACAGGCCAAGGGAGCAAAGGGTGTTTCTAACATTTTTCAAATAGTTGACTTGCCTAAAACAATAGAAAAATCCTGGACATTTCTTAGCTGATGATGAATAACTTAAAATTTCCTATTTCTATTGGCCACTGATATTGGCACTACCATGTTTAATAATTGCACAAACTCAGCTTGTATTTTCCTCTTTAATGCGCTTCTAAAAGTTTTTTGGGAACTGTAATAATCCTTTGATTACTGTTTAAATAATTAAAGACAAGATGAGTTAGTGCAAATACCAAAACATGGTAATGCCAGTATCAGTGCCGTCTCTATTAAGTACTCTTCAATAAACAAGAATCTCCTTCCCCTTGAATCCACCCACATGACTCATGAGGTTGAATGACTTTGACGTCACATTTTTTATTATTATTCTTTATATCATTTAGAATGAAGAAAAGCCTGGCACAAGGTAGCCCACCATACCAAGCGATACCAACATTCCATCTTCCTCAACTCTCAATCTTCCCATGTTTTCACCCTCTCTACACCTGCCTCCTCACTCAACAAATCCCACAACCTCATTTTTATAAAACCTCAAAATCACAACTTTTGTACAAAATAACACCCCCCCTCTCTCTCTCTCTACACATTTTTAGAAGGCCACCTGTTTCCTTTTAGCGTGTTGAAGGGTCAAACTCTCTACCCTTTTGAGCATTGACTACATTACACTGGTGTGTTTGCATTTCAGGTATTTTGGGTTTATCTCGCCAACTTCTTTGTTTGAAGATCCTTTGGACAGAAAGTCCTAAGATTTAGGTACTAAAAGGCAGATATCTCATCTGGGTGTCAGAGATTTTAGGTTTAAGACGACTGTTTCCATTCGGGTTCCCTAGATTTAAGTGCCAAACTAACTTGTAAGGCCACTTCTTTTCCAATTGGGTCACCCCAAGATCTAGGGTACCAAGAGCTGTTCTGGGTGTCCATGAATTAGGGCTTTACAGAACAAAGATTTTGATCTTTTTCATGGTTTAGGGCTACAGATGTACTTTTTTAGGTCACATAGGTTTTGAAGGGGCTAGCTATTCTTTTCGGCCTTTTGGTTCTTTGACAATGATGGCAGGCAATGGGCTTTTGTACCCAGTTCTTGGTTTTGCATCTTGTGTTGCCTTCATTTACATGTCTTTTGGGAATTTGAGATTCCATTTTGAAGAACCTAAGATGGGTTTTGTGGAGAGGAATGGGACACAATTTTTTTTGGATGGGAGAGCATTCTATGTGAATGGTTGGAACTCTTATTGGTTGATGGATCAAGCTGTGGAGGAATTCAGTAGGCCTAGGGTTAGGGCAATGCTTCAGGCTGGTGCAAAGATGGGTCTTACTGTTTGTAGGACTTGGGCTTTCAATGATGGAGCCTACCATGCTCTTCAGATCTCGCCTGGTCGGTTCGACGAACGTGTCTTCAAGGTATAAAATGTTAATTTCTTTTCATTTCCTTTGAATTACCAGTGCTGTATTTCATTATATCTGGATTAAATTGAATGACATTAGGATTTTTTTCCCTAAAGCCTAACGGGAGAAGCAGGATTTCTACTTGCCAGGAACTTATCTTGAACACTTGCATTGGTTGATTAATTTACACTTTACAGTTATATAGAATATCTTCATTAATGTTCTGGTTTCTTTTATGTGGGAAATCAAATTGGGTTGTTCTGGTTATGATGGAAAATACTCTGAAATTATTAAAGAAAAGAAAATTTGAAGAAGTTAATGGATTTTGAAGTTAGGTAATAGGATCAGATAGAAATTAGTTATTCTGATAAATTTGTAGTAGCACAGATGGAATGCGTGTTCATTCTCTTTTTCGTTATTACACTTTTCAGTTTTGGGTTTCTTCTTTTTCCTTGTGAACTTTACTTGTCTATAACCTTATTTATTATTTTTTTCAGAAAATGATTCTGTTAATAAATGTTTGCATCTTTCTTTCTTTTTTTTAAAAAAATGAAAGAAAACTTAAGATCAAGATAAGTATTCTTATTGGTCATTTGTAAAATTTCTTTTCTAATCCTTGCTATGTTAATGCATTTATATATTTTGGTGTTGGTTTGTAGATAGTATCAATCCTGACCACCAAAAAGGGAAACAAAATGCAAATATCATATTATGACCCTATTGTATATCTGCAATTTGCGTTATATAGGCTTAATTTCATATAATTGTCTCGGATATTCTTACTTCATTGTGACCTGGTGGTCACGGGTTCGAGTCACAGAAACAGCCTCTCTGCAAAGCAGGGGTAAGGCTGGGTACATCTAGCCCTCCCCAGACCCCGCAATGGCGGGAGCCTCGTGCACTGGGCCGCCCTTTTTATATTCTTACTTCAAACTTGCGCTAATTGAGGTCCCAAACATTAGTAGGACTTAGTATTCATCAAAGGCATGTTTGGCAACCATGAAAAAAAATTCAAGGAATTCCTATTTATCTAGTATGTACTCAACGTGAGAGAGGAGCAGAGAGGGCTGGTGAGAGAGAGATTTGAGAGGACGATGAGTGAGGATAGGAAAAAATTCCCTCTTTAGAATAGATTTTACTTTTTCCCAGCTTTTCATCCCAATCTCATGCTCTCCTCACTCACTGCTATCGCCCTTTGTGCCCCTTTCTCACACTAGATCAGCAGGGATTCCATGATTTTTTTTTCATGGCTGCCAAAGATGCCCTAAATGAATGTCTGCCTTCCAACCTAATCAACCATATATAATTTGCATTGTTTTTTCCTTTCACTTATTTTGCCCTTCTGTTTTGCATTTTGATAAAATCGGAGAGAATGCAGGCACTGGATCGAGTCATTGCAGAAGCGCAGCGTCATGGTATCAAGCTGCTTCTTGGCTTAGTCAATAACTTGCAAGCATTTGGTGGGAAGACTCAGTATGTTAAATGGGCATGGGAAGAGGGCATAGGTTTGAGCTCTTCTAATGATTCATTCTTCTTCGATCCATCCATTCGCAATTATTTCAAGACTTACTTGAAGGTCGTTTCTATATCCTGATCCGAATTTATATTTGTTAGTATGAAGTGCTGTAATGTTCTGAGTTGGGATCAATTTTGTGATTAAAAAATAGAAGTATTAAGATTGTGTAGTGCTTCTTTAGATGTTAAACTCTGATCTGATTTGTGTGGAAAGATTAGCGCACTGATACTAGTACTCTGGGTTGATGTCACCGAGGACTTTGTGGGATGGAAACTGTGGTTTGTCGACCTGTAATTCTGAATTGCTAAACATGCCTGAACCTTTAGATCAGTAAAAAAGCACACACAAGCCATTCAAAGCAAAGAAGGAAAATCTTATTTTTTTTATGGGCTAAAGAAGGTAAATCTTTGATGTGATTATAATAACTCGTACAGCCTAGTCCATGGTCCATAGTTTAAAAGATACTGAGCGATCAAAGATTAAATACAAATAATTTTGTTTCAACAATTTTCTTTATGGAGAGCAAAACACCCTATGAAATTTCACGTGATGATCAAAGCAACAAGATAGGAAAAGGATCAAGAAATTTGCTCTGTCCAAGTTAGAATAAGTGGTTCAATGTTTTGTAAATTTTGAAGTTTAATTCTACTGTCGTTTACTCTCTTAGGAAGTTTAATTCCTTTTTTTTATGAAAATACCAATTTTATTAAAAGAGAAGGATTACAAGTGTAAAGATCACCCCATGTGAAGAGAGGTGCTAGATGCTCCTGATTTGGCAAGACGATCGGCTAGATTGTTGGCGCTTCTAGGAATGAGAGATTAGGAAAAAAATACCATACAGACATATATCTTTAATCTCGCCTATGAGATTGGCCAGTCTCCACGGGCCATTGCAAATCCCTTTGGCCCACAAAATAGTATTAGAGGAATTGCTTTCCACTTCTAAGCTGCCCTCCATCTGGGTAATGAAAATGGTCAAACCTTGGTGAACTGCCCGAACCTCGGCTTCTGTGGAATCGGTGATGCTGATTGAGCCCACAAAAGAATAGATGATGTCCCCCGATGGATTCCTAAAAATGCCTCCAATACCTGCCTTGCGTGGGTTGCCAAGAGAGCAACTATTGACATTTAGTTTAATGATGTTTCTAGGAGGGGGTCATCTCACTACCACTTTAGATTTGGGGTGCCACCTCTCAAAATTGTGTTCCAAGCGATAGTGATTTTAATTCTAGATAATTAAACTTAGGAAGTTCAATTCTAACTTTTAATTTATTTAAAGAATGGCCCAGTGCGCGAGGCTCCTGCCATTGTGGGGTTTGGGGAAGGCTAGATGTACCTTAGCCTTACCCCTGCTTTGCAGAGAGGCTGTTTCCGTGACTCGAACCCATGACCACCAGGTAACAATGGAGCAACCTTACCGTTGTGCCAAGGCTTGCCCTATTCTAACTTTTAATTTATTTGCTATGTAAATTTTGAAGAAATTAAAATATCTCAGCAGCTTATGATTTGCTAGAAAACCCTTACTGATTAGGAGTGCTTAATTCAGGAGCCTGTATTAGTTGTGAGTTTGTAATTGTTTCGTTCTTTCGGAAACTCTTTGAAATCATTGTTTGGTTGTGAATGTTTAATTGATTCAAAAATTTTTAACTCTTCATAGCTACAAAATAAAGTAGCACAGTGCTTTTATTTACTTGAATGATGTTCTTTTTGCAGACCGTATTGACAAGGAAAAACACTATTACTGGGGTTGAATATAGAAATGACCCTACCATTTTCGCATGGGAGTTGATTAATGAACCCCGCTGTATTTCCGATGCTTCTGGCGACACTCTCCAAGTAAATCCTCTTGCAATCCAGTTAATGCAGCCTATAAATGCGTGAACATTCATTGTAATTCTAAGTCCATAATAATTCGGCCCATTAGTGAGACAATGACAGGGTCATAAAAATCCTTAAAAGGCAATGAGAAATCAGTCTTTTCCATAAAAAAAAGTTTGGCTTATATTCTGAACTGTAGTGGTAGTTTTAAAGATTTGGATGGAACCCCCAACACTTTTATGCTTGCGCAAGCAATTTTCTATTTTTTATTAATTGTCTTCTGTGTTTGAGTAATCCTGCTTACATTTGAAGAATTGCAGGATTGGATAGAAGAAATGGCGGGATTTGTGAAATCAATTGACAGAAACCATCTATTAACGTTAGGGCTTGAAGGATTTTATGGCCCGAAAAGTCCAGAAAAGTTGAGTGTGAACCCAGGAGAATGGGCAAGCGTCCTTGGATCCGACTTCATCCGAAACTCAAAGACCTCAACCATTGATTTTACCTCTGTTCATATCTATCCGGATCATTGGTAAGACTTGAATTACGCCCAAACTCAACCCTCTTGTTAGCATTTTTTTAAACATAATTATGTTGAAATAGTGAGACATGTGCAGAGGAAATGGTAGATAAGGAACACCTAATCAGTATAGCTACTGACCAATTACTCCAAAAGCTTAAGCTGTTAGAGTAGGTGTTATTTAATCATTTATACTTCAACAATCCCCTCCCATGTGGTTCCACTTTTTAGGTTGGCTGTACACATGGCACATGTGGCCCCTCTTTTGTGGATTAGCCGTGGATTTTAATATCAAGGAGTTGTTGGGTTTTGAACCCAGGACATGTTGTAAGGCAATGGCTCTGATACCATGTGAAACGACCTATTACTCTGAAAGCTTAAGCTGTTAGAGTTGGTGTCATGTAATCATTTATACTTCAACAGATTCTTATTGCCAATCTAAAATTAAATTAAGAACACAATCACATTCTTTTGCAGGTTTTTGGACCAGGAACTTGATGAAAAACTAAAATATGTATCCAAGTGGGTGATTTCTCACATTGATGACGGCAACACGGTACTGAAAAAACCTGTCATGTTCACAGAATTTGGGTTCTCGAACACGAACAAGAACTTTGAACCATCTCAACGTGATGCATTTTATAAAACCATTTATGACATTATCTACGAGTCAGCAAGGAAAAATGGATCCGGGGCGGGTGCCCTTGTTTGGCAGTTCTTGGTCGGAGGCATGGAAGAGTATAATGACGATTTTGGGATTGTCCCATGGGAGAGGTCAGCGACTTTTAAACTAATAACTGAACAGTCTTGTCAGTTAGCAGCCATCAGGAACGGACTAGTGAAGTCGAAGGGGAACTCAGAAGAGTTGTGTTAAAAGAGTTCATTAGATTGTTGTATTTTGTTTAAATTCAATATTTCTATGTTCAATATTTCTTTAAAAGAGATCATTTGCTTCATCTGCTTACTTCAATATCAATACTCATTTGTTACTGAGATATGAATATGGTATAGAAATGATGAGAGATGATGTACAACAGGGCAGTTTTGAGGCTGGGTTGTGTATCTTTAGAGATATGTAAGAACAAAGCATGAATGTAGTACATACAGGTTGTTTTTCAGGCGTCAAACTTACTCTATTATTTCTTTGGGCATGTTTGGCTACCATGAAAAATTATTCCATGAAATATTTGGGGGTTCAATTGTGAGAGAGGAGCTGAGATGAGGTGGAGCGGCTTCAGAGGGCATGAGTGGGGAGAGCATGAGAAATTCCTAATGCAAGGGGGGGGGGGGGGGGGGGGGGGGGGGGGCGGGGGTGTGACAATATCATCGCCCTCATGAAAAACATTGGGCGGGGGGTTGTTTGGTGTGTGTGAAAATATCATCGCCCTCATGAAAAACATGAAAAAGAAAACCCAAATTTGAAGTAGAATTTTTTTTGGGTGAAGATACCCCCCCATCCTCCCCTCCGCGCGCGCGCCGCTCATTAGGCATGTGCTCCCCTGTAACGTGATTTGACGTCAAAAAGCGTTAAAGTGGCTGGTCTCTCATGCAAACAAAGGGCCTCATTTATCATCACCCTATTTGTTCGGTGGAAAAGTCTATTGGAAGGCCCAACCGCGGTGTGACAATATCATCGCCCTCATGAAAAACATTGGGCGGGGGGTTGTTTGGTGTGTGTGAAAATATCATCGCCCTCATGAAAAACATGAAAAAGAAAACCCAAATTTGAAGTAGAATTTTTTTTGGGTGAAGATACCCCCCCCTCCTCCCCTCCCCGCGCGCGCCGCGCATTAGGCATGTGCTCCCCTGTAACGTGATTTGACGTCAAAAAGCGTTAAAGTGGCTGGTCTCTCATGCAAACAAAGGGCCTCATTTATCATCACCCTATTTGTTCGGTGGAAAAGTCTATTGGAAGGCCCAACTGCCTACAGTTCGAATATCTACACTCCCTTGGTCTGGTAACAAGCACCCATCTTTATTTTAAACTCTTTCATTAGCTTGGACAGTTCATTAGGAGTTGTAACTACAAATTGAAAAAGATCTAAATGGGGTACATTATACATACCAAAACAAAATGGTGTAAATATCAGGTCCTATCTATTATCTGAGGTAACTAAGGCCATGTTTAGCAACCGTGAAATTTTTTTTCCATGGAATATTAGTTTATCCAGTAGTTAGAGAGGGATAGGGAGGATGGGAGAAAGAGAAACTTGACAGGGTATGAGAGGCGGGTGAGAAGTGGCAAAAAAAAAAAAAAAAAAAAAAAAAAAAAAATACTGAAAAAATAAGTTGTATTTTGAGTGAAGATTTTTTTTTCCCTTGCTTTTTAGTCTTTTCTCACCCTTCCTCGATCTATAGAGAGACTGAATACTAGAGGGTTGATCCTAACCCTCTATAGATTGGTGGGTTAGGATCAATCTATGGAAATGATTGTTGGGGCACAACCTATTTAGGATGTGGCCCATCTAATGGACGGTTTGGATCGTCCTATTGTGCAGGCTATACTGTACCTTTTAAGAAAGTGAGGAGTGCGATCATCAAAATACGGTAGTGGTGATATCATTTTTTGAGTTCCAACGTATAGAAATAACCCTTTAAACCATGGAGAGGAAGCCAATGAGCGAACAACCGGATCTACTCTAAAGGGATCAATGACAAGCAAATAGATGATTAGAACAAAATTGGGTAACCATTCACATTCAATAATCAGAAATCTTTGATTAAAATTGTTAAGTCCACCCTATTTCCACTAGACCAACCATCATCCCAGACCATTTTTGGTGACATCGTTGGAAATGGGGTCTGCCCGGGTCAGTTCCAACATGTAAATTTTATTTTCTAGACACCATGGCTGTGCTTCTGCTCTTTTTTCATTGCCAAGAATGAAAAAAAAAAAATAGAATCCAACCACAAACAAACAGATAGAAATTGCAATGCTCAAAAAATTAAACAAAAAGCAAAAGAAAGATAATTGTACGGCCAAAACTTAGGTGCGAAATTATAGAAGACATCTCCTTTTAAGATCAAACAATCCCATCAAATTGAGTATGATTGTAAGTGTGATAGCATATTAATATATCAAGAATATCAATGAACCCAATTATTGCAAATGATAAGAGAATTAGTAGATCTGTACACCTAAATGAAAATGAGCTAAGGCTATGGGCTTTATAATTGTGGAATCGAGAGGAAAAGAAGAAGGAAAAAATAAAAAAACCTGAGATGATCAGAGCATTGTAAGAGTAAAATCAGAAGAAATCAGTGACAGGACGGTGTGAGGGTAGAATGTCGGGGAGGCAAGCAAGAAGCCAGAGAGAATAGCTTCAAAACTGCCTCCCTCTTAGGGGTGTAAACGAGCCGAGCCGAGCTAGGGTTATATTAAGTTCACACTCCTCTTCTTCCCTGGACAGCCCTATCTAGTGTAATTTGACTACTTTTTTTACACTATGAGGGGTGGTCCAAGTAACAAATGGGGTTCCAAAAATGAAGTGACATATTTTGCCTCCCCCTTTCACTCCCTGGATAACCCTTTTAGTGTATATATTAATATATAATATATATATATTTAAATATATTAAATTCTTAACGAGCCTTAACAAGCCGAGCCGAGCCTGGCCTAAATCGGGCTCGGCTCGCCTCGTTAAGGATTCGAGCCGAGCTTCCGAGCCCGAGCCAAAATTGACACCCTTACTCCCTCTGCTCCATGGGCAACTGACCTCACCAGCATAAACAACTTCTTGAGTGGCATCTAAGACATCACAAGCAAGATTACAAAGTGAACAAAACCAAATTGTTAAGTGAGTTATAAGTCAGTAATTAATATTTCAGCTCGATTTCTCATCACATAAAATTAAGTGGCCCTCGAGATGTAAACAAGTCATTTCCATTTGCATGTAGGACAGACTTTGTCGGTGCGTGCATAGGCCTAGCTTTAAGGGTGGAAATACCAGCCCACAAGCAAAAGGCCTCTTTGCTAAGGGCATCTTTGGATGCCACCAAAATTTGTCCTTATTTACACTATTTTAATTTAATCTTATTGGCAGATGGAACATTAAGGTATATTTGGAAGTACATACATACCATTCCAACAAAAATAAGACACACACATACAAATGTCTGTCTGTATGTATGTTTGTGTTTACACACACATACATATATACATATATGTGCGTCTCTCTCTCTCTCTCTCTCTCTCTCTTTCTTTCTCTCTCTCTCTCTCTCTCTCTCTCTCTCTCTCTTTCTTTCTCTCTCTCTCTCTCTCTCTCTCTCTCTCTCTATATATATATATATATATATATATATATATATATATATATATATATATATATATGAGAAAAGTGTTTCTAGTCTGCCGACTAGAGATCATTCTCTAGTCCGGTGACAAAAAAAATGGGTCCCACCTTATTTGGGTGATGCAAAGCATTCATTTGATGGGCCCTGACATAGAGAGGGTGTCCATAAAAAATCAGCTCCATAGGATCATCCCAACCTGTGATTCATAGAGCTTAAAATGGACGGCTATAAATCGGCACAAATCTGTCCATTTTTTAGCTCCACAAATGGAAGGGTTTATATATATATATATATATATATATATATATATATATATATATATATATATATATATATATATAAAGGAAAGCATTCATTTGGAAGGCCCTTTCGTCGATACGGTGTCCACCAAAAATCAGCTCCATTGCATCATCTTAGGGTGTCCATCTGTGGAGTGAAAAAATGGGCAGATTTGTGGACAAACAATATTTGTCCATTTTCACCCAAACAAATGGACACCCTATGATGATCCAATGGAGCTGATTTTTGGTACACACCCCATCCATGATGGGGTCTTTCAAATGAATGCTTAGGATCACAAAAAAATGTGGTCCCGCCTTGTTTCCTGCATTCGAGCGCATAGAAGCTATATGCGCTAGAGCGCAGGAACCTCTCTCTCTCTCTCTCTCTATTATATATATATATATATATATATATATATATATATATATATATATATATATATATATATATATATATATATTCTGAAGATGAATCAAATTTAAAACATACATCATTGTCCAATGCTTGAGGTGCTATATCAATATTGCCTTCATCTAGCACATTAAGCTGTTCCAAGACCTGGAGAAATAGAGTTTCATAAATAAGAACTTCAAAGAGAAAAAAATACCAACAATACAATTTGTCATTTTTTGAAAATTAAGACGGCATCAGTCAATTTTCCAAAGAGTTGAAGGTTATGCAATCTGATATTCTAAAGAAGATAAAATCCCATTTCCAGATGTACAACACTGTCTTGCCACTACAAGCCTAAATATAACAAAGATATTCTACTTTCATGTATTTTGCACTTGCATACCTAAGGATTCCATTCATACAATGTCATATATAATGGTGCAGGGGATAGTTTTGATGAACAGTGGGGTCGGGGTGTGACAGAAGGCTATGTCACCCACATCTAGATAGTGGTGTAGGTGATAGTGTTAATCAATACATAATTGTAAAAATGTCACAAGGTGGATCTCAAATTGCAAAAATATCACAAGATCAATCTCCAACCTTGGGGACAAGGTTGAAATTAAGGGCGAGGGAATGTAAGAAATAAATTTTCTTATTTAGATGCTTTCCTTATTTTTGTTATTGCCATCTTATATTAGGTTTCTTTATTTTTTATTTTTTCTATTATGTTGATTTTTATTTCCTTATTTTGCTCCCCCTAATTTCTATATAATGTAGATGTCGTATGGCTACTCAGCAAGGAATAATCACAATTAGCATATTGAAGGCCGAGTTTCCTCGAATTGACTCACTCTTTCATCTTTCTCTATCATCTTCTTCTCTAATTTCTTTATAGAACGGTGTTCTATCACACAATGGCACAAGATAAACAAGAGAATTTCAAATAATACAATACCGGACCTTAAAATACAGATACCTCAACAAGAAAAAGAGAAGAAAAGAAAAACATAACTTGTGTTTTGTAAGATGTATCCTCAATGCATTATCAAATTTCTCATCGAAGATTTTACCCTCTAATCACTGAAAAAATAAAAAACCTACATGATACTAGATTTAAACCGTCACATTTTCCAATCAGAAGCATCAATAAGAAAGAGAGGGTTATAATGTTATCCATGGAGCAGAAATTATATGCACATTAATTGAAAAAACATAAAGATGAATGTGTTAAAACTTAAAAGGATATCAAAGAGAAAAAACCATGGAATTAGAAAACTCTAGGAAAATTATATTCGATCTAGAAGAACTGGAGAAGCTTCGAAGATCTCGAGCGGAGCAAAAAACGGAATTGGTGAGGGCGAGTTCTTTATCAGGCATGTTCGTGACAATCATTTCAAAGGGAGAAGATGAAGAAGAAGAAGAAGAAGAGCCAAACCCTAATCTCTCAGCCATTGAAGAAAAGAGAGAACATGGTGATGAGTTTCGTAGCGTTTGAGAAGAGAAGGGGAGAGAATTTGAATGCGGGGGGAGATGTTTTTCCTTCGCGGTTAAGAAAATTATGAGGACGTGGAATCTGATATTTTCACCCCCACTACCGTACACATTCGCTCCCATTGTAACGTTGATTTGATGTCAAAAAGCGTTAAAGTTGCTCACTGTTCACGTTATAATTGGGGCGAATGCGTACCACTGTGGGGGTGAAAATATCATCTCCCGTATAAATTGGAACCGATAGTGGAACCGAACAAATAGCGTTTCCCATGGTAGCATTCTTTTCCTATCTTCTTGGCTTTTTATTTTCTTAAAATGGCAAAACTACCCCTCCTATGCCACTGGGCGTGGAGGGATTTGTTAGGTTACACTTGGTTTCCAATCCATCAAAGGGAGATGATTTTTTTGCCCCACTGTAGGATTACGCGCCACCCTGGTTACTTCAATTGGGGCAGACTTTTAACACTTTTCGACGTCAAATCATGCTAACAAAGTGAGCGCATTATCAGACCGGGGGAGGGGGGTGAAAAAATCATCACCCGAAAATAATTGCTATGTACGCCTATTCTCAACTCAGCTTAACTCAACAAAGCCTTTGTCTCAAACTAGTTGGGGTCGGCTAAATGAATCCTTTTTAGAAAAATCTCATGAAGAAGGTAAAAGGAATCTACCCAGCTCTAATCCTGGCTTTAGTTGGGTTCATCTACGTGAATCATTTTCTTCCATTCTATCATATCCAAGGGCGTGTTCTCTGTTACGTTCCTAGCTATCTAGTCTTTCCTCACTGTTTCTACCCAAGTTGTTTTTGGTCTGCCCCTACTTTTTTTTACTCCATCAACTTGGCACGAGTCGCCTTTTCTCACTGGAGCATCCAAAGGCATACGTTGGATGTGTCTAAACCATCTTAAGCGGTGCTATCTCATCATCTCCTCAATTGGTGCCACCCCACCTTTTTACAAATGTTTTCACGAAAGAAAAATGAACGGTTTGGATCTCTAAACAAAGTGTGCCAAGTGACTACTCTTTTTACACTAAAAAATGGTGGCCCACAAAAGAAAAGGGGATGCATATATCATTTTGCTTGTTGGGTAGTACACAGCAAATTGCCCATTGTATTAAAAAAAATACATACATCTATGCCGATACATAATACAATGTATATTTTTTGAAAAATCACTTGGGCTTATTTTGTTCAAAGATCCAATCTATTCATTTTTGCTAGGCCCCAACGTAAATCGGCTTATTTTGTTCAAAGATCTAAGCTGTTCATTTGCTAGGCCCCAACATAAATCGACCTTGCCAGAAAAATCTTGTCTATAGGATGATCCTAACTCTTTCGATCCGTAGAAAATCATGTAAGGCGTCGTTTGTCTACAAATCGAAGGGTTAGGATTATTCAGGAGATGAATATTTGGGTCATAAACTATTTACATTGAGGCCAAACAAGTGAATTGTATGGATCCTATATGGGGTATGTAATTAGGAGCACTTATAATAGGTGGGCCCCATTGTACATGGCATCTACATGTATGTGCCCATATTTTTTGGTGCGAAAAGGCCTTCAAACAAGATGGTGCCCTATTGTATATGGTGTCCTCACATAGATGAGCATATTTTCTTTTGTCGGTAGAAGGGCTTCAAACAAGGTGGGGCCCACCTATTATATGGCATAAAATAAGGGATATTACATGGCGTATATGGCAATGCCTATTTACATTGGGGCCCAACAAATGAACGATTTGGATCTTCAAACAAAGTGGGCCCAACTGATTTTTTTTCTTAAAATATACATTATACATTAACAGATGTACATATTTCTTTTAAATAAAATGGACCATGGTCCATTGGTCCGTATACTGCCTAACAAGGAAAATGATATCACCATCCACTTTTCTTTATTGGGCCACCCTTTTCTAGTGTAACAAGTTCAATAGAGGGGGGTAGCCCGAGGAAGAAAAGGTGGTTGAATATATCACTTCCCCTGAACCATTGGGTTGCTGTTAAAGGAGTGGAGAGCTGAGTATGTGTTGTCGTCTGACGTGTGTGTGTGTGAGAGAGAGAGAGAGAGAGAAGGTTGAGGGTAATTCTGTCATTTAAAAAAAATTAATGTAGGAAAGTGACTACCATTTGCTTTTTAGAATGATACGGCAATTATTTTCCAAAACTGGCGAATATGAAATTCTTAAGGACAATTTGGCAATGATATATTTGTCCCGTTCTTCCCTGGGTCATAAATAGTTAAATACACTGAAGGGGTGGCCCGGGTAAGAAAAGGGGACAAGTATATCACTTCCCTATTGCCAATGGAACATCGGGCTCGAACACAACACTCACAAGAAATGCATTTTTACTTTTTTAGACACACCCCCCCTGCCCAGGCTTGATTTTTGGAATTGAGTAATGATATGGAGACTAATTTGGAGACCTAGAGTGGAACCGAACTAATAGCCTCTTCACTAGCAATCTTGGCTCCTTGATTTTTGGCTTTTCTCCCCTTACTAAATGGCAAGACTTACCTACCAAACCAACCTACCAAACCAACCATGTGGCATGTAGGGATTTGTTCAGTTCCACTGGGTTCCCAAATCGGTCACCATAGCAGCTCTCCTTTCCATTTCCCATTTCACCGTATCAAAACTCCCCTAATTGGGTAGTGATATATTCACCCCCCTTTTTTTTTACTTGGGACAATCAATCAAAAGTAAAAAAACAGTGGCCAATATATCATGGGAGATTGATAAATTTCCACCCTCGGTAGGATGATTCGCACCCATGTAAGACGTCAAAAGCGTCATACTTTAACGCTTTTGACGTCAATCCACATTCCTGTGGCATGAATCATCCTACAGTGGGTGCGAATTTATCATCACCATAAACCATACCCCCATTTTTTCTCACTTCTTTTTCAGATCATCTCGACTACAACAAAACTCAGAAAGAATCCGAAGATCCATTACTTGCAATATAAGGATCTCTCTCTCTCTCTCTCTCTCTCTCTCTCTCTCTCTCCAAAAAACTGAGAAGAGAGAAAAACACAAGTCTGTGATTTTAAAATTTAGGCGCTTCAATTCAATTATTCTCCCGGCTATCTTTCCCTCTCCTCTTCCCTTCTATTTTTTTTCCCGCGATTTCCCAATTTTCTTTAATCGACCATTTACACTTTCCCGGCAAAGTTCTTCTCCTCCGTCTTGATGGACCCACAGGCTAAATACGCCACCAGTAGTATTGGGTGAGTCTCTGTGTTTTTTTTCTTCTAGGGTTTTTTTTTTTTTTTTTTGTGGGTTCGAATTTTTTTTCCCGTTGGTAGTTCGATTTTTGGTCTGTTTTGACGATTTTCCAAACATGTTGCAGGAGCTCGTGGAAGCAAAATCAAAATCTGGTATTGATTTTTTTTAGTACCGAAACTGCCCTTATCAATCCCTTTGTTTTTTTTGGGCAAACTCTGATTATTCACTCCTTCACTGAATCTCCTATATTACATGCATGTTCTCAAGCCAATTGCCTCTTTAATAAAGAACACAATCTCTATTTGTTCTTCACTACACAATGCTTGAATAGTCTTGATTCTGTGTACATGTGCCTAGAAAATAATGTGAATATGGAAGCCAATTACTCCAATCTTAGCAAATCATGGATCTTCTTTCAATATTGGGTTGGATGCTTCATTACCTTATATTCCCAATATTCCTAATCTTAGCAAATCATGGATCTTTTTCCAATATTGGGTTGGATGCTTCAGTACTTTATATTCCCAATATTCCTAATCTTAGCAAATCATTAATTTTCTTCCAATATTAGTGTTAAAAGTATAAAAGATTAAATAACACCTTCTCCAACGGCTTAAGCTTTTGGAGTAACTGGTTGTTTCACAATTAGGTTGGATGCTTCAATGCTCCCCCTCAAACTTGGCTGGGGATTGTTCCACAGTCCAAGTTTGGTTCATAAGCTAGTGAATACATCCCGTAATTGATCCGCCTACAGCTTCAGTTCAAGATAGAGGAGAACTAGCTCCAACCCAATAAGCCGATACAATCCATCCCACATCTGAAATCAAAGAACCACTTGCCCGACTTGAACCTTTTGAACCTATTCCATCCCAACTTGACTCAATACCCGGTCATTTACCTTCAGTAGAACATGAACCAATGTCACTGTCACTACTGCTCTACCCAAAATCTCATCACCAACCTCACCCGATAACACCCATACCATGACTACTCGTAGTAAACATGGTATATTCAAAATAAACCCAAAATATGCCTTTTTATCCCATTCTATACCCATTGAACCCAAAACCACAAAATGTGCTTTCAAATACCAAGGGTGGCGTGCTGCAATGATGGAGGAAATGCCAAACTTGTCCTTTGCGGCTAACAAAGTCTATCAATACATGCAAAGCCCTACTGTTGGTCATTTTCAACTAGTCAAACAAATCTTACGATATGTTCAAGGTAGTTTGCACCTCGGATTACGTATCATAGCATGTAGCTCTTTTCACTTCTATGCATTCTCTGATGGGGCGGGTCTTGTTACTCGGTGATCCACAATTGGTTTCTATACTTTTCTTGGTTCTAATTGTATCTCTTGGAGTGCAAAAAAAGCTATCAACGGTTTCACGCTCTGTTATAGAAGCAGAGTATCGTGCCATGGCCTCTACTACAGTTGAACTGACTTGGATTTCATTCATTTTGTGTTATATTGGAATTTCTCAATCTCAATCGTTCACCTTGTTTTGTGACAACATCAGTGCTTTATACATGATAGTTAACCATGTGTTTCATGCTCGCACAAAGCACATTGAGATTGCCTTTCACTTTGTAAGAGAGAAGGTCGAACTCCGACCTTTGGTCTCGCAATTTGTTCCCTCTCACAATCAAATCGCCGTCATATTCACCAAGCCTTTGTCTAGGGATGTATTCACTAGCTTACAAACCAAACTTGGACTGTGGAACAATCCTAGCCAAGTTTGAGGGGGAGGAGGGGAGTATTGAAGCATCCAACCTAATATTGGAAGGAAATCAATGATTTGCTAAGATTACGAATATTGGGAATATAAGGTATTGAAGCATCCAACCCAATATTGGAAGAAGATCCATGAGTTGCTAAGATTGGGAATATTGGGAATATGTGGAAAGTGAATATATGGAAGCTATTAAAGGCAGGCCAACCCAAGATTAAAAGGAGGATGCTGGATTTGGATATATATATATATATATATATATATATATATATATATATATATATATAGCAACTATTGTGTTAACTTCGTTGATGGAATATGGAAGTTGCAAGTTGGTTGATTATCACCAACTCATGGATTCTTCTAGAATCTCTATTCTTTCCTAAATTGTTTATTTCCCTCTCTTATTTTTTTGAATTTTGAACGTAATGTCGTAAAAAGTATAAATTACCACATTTGTACATTTATAAATAGAGTGAATATGCATTGGTTCCTCTCATGAAAGAAAGAGAGAGAACTCCTCCAAAGCATTCTTGTGTTTCTTTAAATGGCTTCAATCAATGAGATTTATAAATGCTCGTTAAGACCATATCAAAGGGGACATTTGGTTATGATGGGTAACTGGGGTGTTAATTTTTTAAAATTGATATACGGATTTATGAATATATATGTCAATTTTTTAAAAAATTTGATAATACAGACTCCTCAAATAACTCCCTTTTGTGGGACCCTAGGAATGACCATTAGTAGAGTAATATGCGGCGTCGTGGCTTGCCTTTTGTGGGACCAAAAGTGACCAATGCCAACTTGAAATGTTACTTGGTTGCACTTTGATTGGTTCCATTTTATCCGAAACTGAGAAGACACCAGGAAATGAGAAGATTATTGACTGAAAAGGATTGTTACCATTCCCAAAAAAAAAAAAAAAACCTTTATCGGGGTAAAGCGATATCGAGATAAAGAGTGTAATATATCAGGGTAAAGTTTGTTAATTATAGGGGTAATCCTATAATGGCAATCCCATTGAGGTAAAGAATGTAATATATCGGTGTAATTGTGTTAAGTATGGGGGTAATTCTATCCAAGGTTTTAAATTTTGGTTTCAGTTCCGGTTTCAGTTTCGGCCGGCACGGAAA
This sequence comes from Tasmannia lanceolata, assembly GCF_043159265.1. NCBI lineage: Eukaryota > Viridiplantae > Streptophyta > Magnoliopsida > Canellales > Winteraceae > Tasmannia > Tasmannia lanceolata. The sequence goes on along the minus strand of NW_027518690.1, from coordinate 46,142,980 downwards.
TGGTAACATTTCAGTGGAATTCTTGTAAAATCACAGAAACGTATGGAAACATGCAAATGATAAAAAATTTAAGATGAAACTTCGGGAAATGCTAGAATAAGCACAAGTACATACTTAGAAACCATCACATGGCATTGAGAGGTTTCGGAGCTTCCATCGCATTGAATTTTCTATGACTATATATGGTGATCCCGACTTCGTGAGTATGTATTTAATGGATGAAAGATGAAGCCAAAGCCACCATGAAGATTAGGTTATGCTATTTATGAGATCTTTTATCTTCTCCCTTACATTAAGTGTGATAACAATTTCTGATGCCTCTAAAGAGGCCAACCAATTGTCGAAAAGATTGCCAGCAGGGGAGTTGTATAGCCTTCCATTGGTGATGGTCTCAGGTCCTTTAGTTGTGTTTATGGATTTTTGTTGGCTTGTTTGTAGGCTTTCCTTAAGTTTTTTAGCACTGCCTGGTTTAAGTATATTTAAGAAAAAGAACAATTTATTTGATTTTGCTAAAAAGTTTAAGAAAAAGAAAACCCACTTCGCAAATGGGTTAAACACAATTTAATGTGCTCTAGTATCTGCAGATCTAATGGGCTAACCTTTTACTAGCAATGGTCTCAGGTCTCCTAGTTGTGTTGGTTTTTTTTTTTTTTTGTTGGTTTGTTGATAGGTTTTCCATAAGTTTTTTTTTTTTTTTTTGAAAAACAAGAAATTGTCAACTCTCACATTCTAAAAATCCATACCAAAATTTCAGTAATTGGCAATTCCAAGTCTAAGAGCATATAAAAAAACCTGAGACGGATTTCGCTTAAGCAGCAGCACCTTTGCCTTTCTTCCTCTGGATCTTCTTCGTATAGAACTCCAGCTCCTTGCCCTCTAAGATGTATCCATCAGCTCTACCACACTGACCAGGGCGGGAAGAGATGGCAGCCAGTAACCTACCACCACCAAACCGCTCTTCTTTGTGGGGGTCTAGTTTATGATCCTGTTGACACTTCTCCAACTTCCTTTGGACATGGTTACTCTTCTTCACTTCCTCTGTGGCCCCCCTCCATGGTTTTAAATTTCGGTTTCGGCTAAAATTTCGGACTTATCTGAAACCGAAATTTCAGCCGAAATCCTGAAATTTCGGGCGAAATCTGGTATTGGTGCACGAAATCCCTGATTTTTGGGACGAAATATAGATCGAAATTGTTTGACGGAATAAAAAATTATTATTTTAATATAAATTTCGACGAAATTCCCAAAATTTCAAACCAAATTTCGGTTTCGGTACCATTTCGTTTCGGTCGAAATTTAAAACCATGGCCCCCTCACCCTCCTCGGCCCCTTCCTTCTTAGCAGTGGGAGGCTGGGAGCTTTCTTCTTCCTGCCAATATCGAGACCATAGTGCTGAAGGTAATACTGCTTGAATGGAGCTGCATCAACCTGGACTATGGCGCTCTTCACCAGTGTTTGTGTCCTGACGAGTCATTGTTTGAGGCATTGTAAACAACATCAAGTATACGTGTCTTACGAGTAACAGCCTCGCTTCCCCATGAGTAATTCCCTGTATCCAACCTAAGCGCCCTCCACTTCTTATTTCCTCCCCTTGTACGAATTCTTCTCACTGTCTTGTTGCTTGACAGCTTTTTATTCGCCGGCTGCCGATTGAGCTCATACTTTCACTTCTTCCTCCAAGCTTTCTTCTTCCCTCCTGTAGCAAGCCTCTTGTGCATGGAGTCTCGAGAGATACCCATCTTGCAGGCCAAGGGACAACGAAGCCTCTCTCTGTCTCTCATACTTTTGCTTCTTCCTCCAAGCTTTCTTCTTCCCTCCTGTGGCATGCCTTTTGTGCATGGAGTCTTGAGAGATACCCATCTTCGCAGGCCGAGGGACAACAAAGTCTCTCTCTCTCTCTCTCTCTCTCTCTCTCTCTCTCTCTCTCTCTCTCTCTCTCTCATTTTTTAAACAGTGCCTATTTTTAGTATATAATAAAATAGTGCATTTTATTTTGTTATTCCAAAAAATGAAAAAGGAAAACCAGCTCTCAAATGGGTTAAACACAATTTAATGGGCTCTAGTATCTGCAGACCTAACAGGCATTAGTGTGAGGTTTATGGGAGATTTAGTTGCAAATTTGTTCCGAAGTTGGCTTCACGTTCACATTGAGGCAATCAGTTGTTGAGAGTTAAGACTGATCTATTTGGTCTGCCAATATTGACAAGTGATTTTTTCTTGATTTATCTCAAGTTTTTGCATCCCATTTCTTTTCTTTCTTTCAGGCTTTTATTTTATTTTTATTTTTTTGAATGGTGGTTTTTATTTTGGTAGCTACTTCAAGTTTGTGAATACTTCCTTTTTTTCTTTTCTTATGAGTGACAAGATTTTAAGGTGTTTAGTACGTGTTGACAGCAAGTAAACAGCATAGCAACATCTGATTACATTCGCCACTTCATTTATGGCGTGGCCTATCTTTAGATCATGACAGATGAATTCTAGAGTAATTGTTACCTATTTGGCATCATAGGCTCTTTTTTTTTTCATTTAATGCATACTATTGGTTTCTCTCCTCAATTGATCTCCAATCTTTATCTTTCTGATATTTGTCTAGTGTGAATATATTGATACTTGATGGTAGTAGCTTTGAAAGTGCTAGAAACATTCCTAACCATTCATGGCATGTTTCCGTAACATTGATTCGAGATCTTTTTAGGTTATTCCCCATGAAAAAATGGAAATTGATGGACATGAATTTACTGCTAATGTTTTGATCAATGAGGAGAAAAATGCTACGGGTAACAAGGGTAAAGCAACAATGGGGTATACTAAGGATTGGCAAAAGTTAATAAAGGTATGACCGGAGATTTAAACATGTGATTTTCCTTGTTCACAACTTGTGTTCATTTGTGTGGTTTAATTGTCACACTATCTGAGAGGTATAGATATAATTATATTGGTCTTTTTCTAGGACTCTCTGGTCAAGGATCTTATGAATTCTAAACCAGATCCCGGGTTAGCAACTGGTGCTTCTCTGAATCCTCTAAAAAGTTCCGGGCCAAGCTCAGAGGACTTAAGCTATTTTGACAAATATTATGAGGATTATTTTGATTTAATGGACATAGATAATGACGATGTGTTAAGTTTCGACACTCAATTCGCTGCTGTAAACCAGCCTCCATGGGTGGAGGCTCCAACCCCTTCGCTGGAGGAGCCTGCAAATCAGAACCCAAGTACTCAAATTTCAGGTGCGAGCAGTTCAATAGCACCATGGCAGCCAAGTTCAAGCAAGGAAAAAGAAGAGAATGAAGAGGAAATTCTTGAGAAATTTAGACAGTTTAAGCAATTTGAAACTGTTTGCGATTATTCAGACCATTACTTCCAAGGAGGTTCTCAAACAGAAAAGGTGACTTAGTTTTGAAATGAACTTTATGCATTTCCTTTTCTTTATTTTCAGGTAAAAAACAAACTTGTCCTATTTTGTATTTTGTAACAGTCACCAATCACGTGGAGCTTAGAAGCCGCATCCGCCCACATACATAATTTTCTTGAACCGCTCCCAGTGCTGAACCCGTTTCAAACCAACTTATATCCCAACATGCCCCAGTTCCCATCACCGCTCCTACCTCCTCTGCCCCCACCTCCGTTCTCACCTCTGCCCCCACTTCCACCTCCGCCTCCAGCCCTGGATTCCAAACAATGGACAAGGAAAATTCAGCAAGAGTGGAAGATCCTGGAGAAAGATTTACCAGGTGATAGTCTCAACTCAACTCAACTCAACAAGGCTTTTGTCCCAAACTAGTTGGGTTCGGCTAAATGAATCCTTTAGAAAAACTTCATGAAGAAAAATAAAAAATTTCATGAAGAATAAAAAATTTCCAGGTGATAGTCTGCGTTGTATTATTTAATTTGTTGCAAAACTTTATGAACTTTGGAATTTTTACCTTTATCTTTTCCATTGGTTCTGACCTAGGTTATTGATTTGTCAAGCTGATCAGATTGCATAAATTGGTTTGTAGTAAAAATAGGAATATCGAGTTAATGACTACATATGTTGGCATAAATTCATGTGGAGATTTTTTTCCAGAAATATGTTTGGATTTTTTTTTAAGGCGGCTTGGTCCATGAGAGAGCAATTCCTGCTCCTATCTCAGTTGTATCCTACTTGAGCACTTGCCTAGTACTAATCAAGGTTTTAAATTTCGGTTTCAGTTATCAAAATATTTCAGTTTCGGTGGAAATTTCGGCCAAAATCATGTAAAAGTTTGGTATCTTTAAATTTTTGGTGGAAATGTCTAAATTTCGGCAATTTCAGTGGGAATCTTTAAAATTTCATTGGAAATCTTGAAAATAAGACTGAAATTTCAGAATCTCACCGAAATTTCTACGAAATCTTGTAAAATTCTGATTCGATGTGAATTCTGTGTCGGCTTCAACCGAAACCGACACTTTTCGGACGAAATATGGTACTGATAACGAACATGTTTAGGTTGTGCTCACGTCTGTTTCAAACATGTTGTGAAATCCATTTTCTAACTAACGGAAGCAGCCATTTAGACTTTTTAAATGTTCCCTTATCTGCTTTGTTCTTTTGTCTGAAGATCAGTTATAGTTCCCATGCTGTTGATACCTATTGATGAGAGGGCATAACTTATAATTAACCTTCTCTCAATCTTTCCATTGCTTTCCACTTTGACAGAGTTGATATTTGTTAGAGTTTACGAAGAGAGGATGGATCTTCTGAGAGCTGTCATAGTCGGAGCAGCCGGAACTCCCTACCAGGATGGCCTCTTCTTCTTTGACATTTCCTTTCCTCCCAACTATCCTCACCAACCGCCGGTATGTGATTGATGGAAATATAATTTTTGTAGGTTTTTGCTAACGAATGCCCTTAGGGTGCATTGGGAAAGAAATTTTACAACCATTTTACATGTTGCTTGATAGTTTTACATATGTTTTGAGAATTTTTTTTATCAAAATATGTTTAAAATTTCTTTCCCATTGCACCATAACTAGTGCCCTTGGGGCTTTGCATTTTTTGTATTATGTAGTTCTGTATCTCATATTAAATGGAACTGTTTGAGACTTGCTACTAAAATATCATGCAGCTGGTATACTACTACTCTGGTGGACTTAGACTGAATCCGAACTTGTATGCAAGTGGGAAGGTCTGCCTTAGTCTTCTGAATACTTGGTCTGGAAATAAAGACGAGATGTGGACCCCAGGGAAATCGACAATGCTACAGGTCCTGGTTTCCATCCAAGCCCTAGTGCTGAATGCAAAGCCCTATTTTAATGAACCAGGATATGCGATTACTGCGGGCACACCTAATGGGGAGAAGAGATCCCTGGCTTACAATGAGGATACATTTCTGTTATCCTGCAAGACTATGATATACACACTACAGAAACCACCTAAGGTAAAATCGCAGCCCCGTAAAAAAATTGTAGTCTTTTTCCGTGGAACCTTTTGAGATTCTACACTTTCCATGGAAATTTCATGATTCCCATCATAGTATGAGGCCTTATCTATTATAATTTCTTGATCGCACAAGGCATTTGCAATTGATATTTTTTGCAGCACTTCGAGGACTTCATTGTGGGACATTTCCGCCAACGTACACATGATATTCTAGAGACCTGTAACGCATACATGGATGGTGCTCGGGTTGGCTGTCTTGGTGGTGGAGCGGTGCAGGATGGAGATGGGGGCGACAAGAGTTCTTCCTCAAAATTTAAGAAAATGATGGGCCAGATTTTCCCGAGGCTCCTAAAGGCATTTGCTGATAATGGAGCTGATTGTCAGAAGTTCTCAAACCTAAAGTCTCAAGTTGATGCCCATACCGTGTTAGAACTGGGTGCTCAAAATTTTGAACCATAAAACCAAAGTGGAGGCTTAGGTAAGTTTTCTATATAAAGCTTTCATTTATCTTTCACTTTCTGTGGATTGCATTGGACAAAGTATGAATGATATAGTCATTTACTCAGCTTCTCATATGTTTATTGTAAATAGGTTTGTGTACATAAGATGGAGATTGCCATGATTCTATAACTCTACAGGCTGTTCTAGGGACTGCAAGTGTTTATATTGGTATAAGCAGTCTATGGGAAGCATTTTTTATCTGAGATATTAACTGATTTGAATGTGTGTATTAAATGAGTAGCAGTATGGTTTTAAATTTCCACCGAAATGACCGAAATGTTTCTGTTTTCATTCCTACTAAAACAGAAACTAAAACGGCCGAAATGCATAAAGCAATATCATTAGTGTAATAGCCGTACTCATCATCCCATCCGTGATATTTGATCCAACAGCAGCTCACTTTTTGAGAAGCTACTGTTGGATCAAATATCAAGGGTGGTACTTCCATAGTACAGCCATTATGTGTTTGTACGCCCTTTCATCATATATTTTATCTGATATCAGTATGTATTACATAATTATATTTATTATAAGGGAAAAATACATATTCACCCCGTGGTTTGGCCATTTTCCACTTTTAACCCCATGGTTTGGAAGTTACCAACGACACCCCCTCAACTTTCCGTGGATTTTTTTAACGTGACGGAGTGGACGGAGAGGGGGACATGACTATACTGCCCTTCGTCTTCCCCAACTAGAAATTAGGGTTTTCATACCTGAAAACCGAAAATTAGGGTTTGATTCAAACCCTCGTTTATTTATCGACACAAACCCTTGATTTAGGGGTTTTATTTGTCTTCATTTACATCATTATCATGATTTGCACAAAAACCCTAAACTTTTAGGGCTTTTTTTTGTTTGGATCAATTACCAATGGGGGACAAAAATTAGGTGGAATTATCAATAGGACCCATGCTTTTCAGAAATTATCAACGAGGGACAAAAGAGGTCTTGTCATTAAAAGCTGGACGAAAATGCCATTTTCTTATGCAACATGATTTGCTTTTCCACTTTTTCCTCTTCTCTCTTCTTTCCCTCTTTTTTTTTTACTTTTTCATTTTCAACTTTGTTTTTTTCCCTTACCAGTCATCTTCTTCATCATTTAGCCACCATTTGAGGAGGGAAAACTTGAAACGTGAGTTCATTCCCATCTATCTCTCAATATCGAGGTTTTGTTTTTCATTTGTTTTAGGGTTTTGCATTTCTCCTTCTCCTTTTCAATGGAAGATGAGGAAGATGAATCGTACAGTAGAAAGAAAAAAACGTGAAAATGAACGAGTGAAAAAAAACAGGAAGTGAAAACGTGTTCATACGGGACTTGATAAGCCCATTCGGAATTTGGTAACCCCATTTTGATACTGGATAACCCCAACCCCAGAGACTTGAAAATCCCCTTCCAAAACTCCAGTACCCTTGGGCAATTTTAAGGGACTTGATAAGCCCATTCGTAAATTGGTAACCCTATTTTGATACTAGATAACCCCAATCTCAAATACTTGAAAACCCCCTTCCAAAACTCTAGTACCCTCGGCCAATTTTCAGGGACTTGATAAGCCCATTTGGAAATTGGTAACCCCATTTTGATACTTGATAACCCCAATCCCAGAGACTTGAAAACCCCCTTCCAAAACTCCAGTACCCTCGGCCAATTTTCAAGGACTTGATAAGCCCATTCAGAAATTGGTAACCCCATTTTTGATACTAGATTACCCCAATCCCAGAGACTTAAAAAACCCCTTCCAAAACTCTAGTACCCTTGGCCAATTTTCAGGAACTTGATCACCCCATTCGGAAATTGGTAACCCCATTTTTTATACTAGATAACCCCAGTCCTAGAGACTTGAAAACCCTCGGCCAATGTTCAAGCACTTGATAAGCCCATTCAAAAATTGGTAACCCTACGTTTGAGAGTTACTAACCACCTTCCAGAGAGTTGATAAACCCCTTCTGCTACAAAACCCCCTGCCTATAGCAACTCTTCTAATGGCATTACAATTCTGCTCATTATAGAAATAACAAAAGAAATGGATGTTATTTTCATTAAATGTTCTTCATGTATTACATCCCAATATGTGTATTACAAAAAAAAAGATTTAAGTAAATCAAAAAATGTGTAGCCATCCATTCATTGTATTACATCAACTTAATTCTTATACAACCACTTATCTTCCAAAAAAGTAAGTGAAGTCATCCATGCATTATCTCCAGAACTCACCCTAAAATACAAATCGCTTAAACCCTAAACAAGATAAATAAAAAACGGGAGGAATGAAAAATAGTGCAGAACTCTAAAAAAAGAAAAGAAAAACAAAACCTAAATACAAAGAGATAGATGGTAAGAACTCAACATTCAAGTTTTCAAGATTTGCCAACAACAATGGTGGCTGAACAAGGAGAAAGATGACTAGTAGGGTAAAAAATCAAAAAATGTGATAATGGAAAAGTAAAAGAAGAGGGAAGAATGAAAAAACAAGGTCAAAACGTGTTGTAAATGCAGAAGGGCATTTTCGTCCAGCTTTTACTGACAAGACCTCTTTTGTCCCCCGTTGATAATTTTTGAAAAGCATGGGTCATGTTGATAATTTTGCCTAATGTTTGTCCATCATTGGTAATTGACCCTTTTTGTTTTTGTCAATGTTTTTTTTCTTGAAATGCGGGTTTGATGTAGCCATGGGCTGGGGTTTTCATTGTCTGTGGTGGAGGTGACGGCGGTGGCCGGAGATGGCGACGGTGGCGGTGGCTGGAGGTGACGGCGGCGGCGGTGGGAAATGGCGTAACCTTAGTCCCTCTGCAAATGGCTTAAAACCAGTGACAAGGGTATTTCTGTCCTCAAAATATTAACCACGGTTAGTTTTAATCATTCCGTCAGGTTAAACTAACGGACTGTCAATGGAGGGGGTCTACTTTAAAATGTGAGAAAGTTGAGGGGGTGTCGTTGGTAACTTCCAAACCACGGGGTTGAAAGTGGAAAATGGCCAAACCACAAGGGGTGTATCTGTATTTTTCCCTTATTATAAATATTTATATGAATTAGAAATTTGATACGTACTAAAGTATTAGACATTTACGACAGTGCATGTCACTATGTATTATATGTTTTTAAGCTATTGTGGATGATTGTCCTTGCTTATACGATGGTTTCTGAGTGTGTATTTGTTCTTAGTATAGCATTTCTTGAAGTTTCATCTTGGAATTTTATCATTTGTATATATTTCCTTTTGTTTTCGTGAATTTATCGGATTTCCACCGAAATTCCAACAGAAACATAAACGTTTCCAAAACCAAAGTCGAAACCGAATTTTAAAACATCGAGTAGCAGAGGACACCTCTCCAAGTAATGTCATATGATAAAATACACCTCTCCATGTAATGATGTAATGCATTATTTTTTGTTTAACTCACATAAAGAGTTATAAAATCGACATCTAAAAAGGCTTTCGAAAAGGCCTACATAGACTAAGAAGGTTACCAAAACAAAATTAGGAGAACCAATGTCTTTAGAGTTCATTTCTGGCCAGAAAACTTTAAAAAGCTTAAAGGTTGGCTTTAGAGAACAATTCTGATTGTTTGTCTGAAATCGGTGAGTAAGTGCAATGCCCGAAATTAGCCCATTTACTTTTCTATGAATGACTGAGATTAAATTAACTGAAAAACAGGGGTTTTGGAATGTGACTTAAGAAAGAAGAAAAAGACAGTATAGTGGAATTATGACTCAGAGAATGAATACTTTCTATAATCCAAAGTCTTTCCTTCTTATTTTTATCTTCATTACCTTTCTCTTTCAGCACTGTGTGTTTGGTAAAGGAAAATTTCCAAATTCTCCCGGACATGACCCATTGATGTCTTAAAGGCCTAGAGACTGACTCTTGACAGCTGAATCTACCACTGGCCCTAAATTTTCGGTTATGATAGGATGAATGAAAGGAAAAATTAGAAGAAAAAAATTCAAATTTTTGGAAAATGTTTTCTATGAAAAACAAGTTATCTTTTTTTTTAGAGAAATCTTTAATTTTCTATGGGTGTTTTAGGCACCCCCCTTGTTTTGACATTTTGGGTTAATTTGACATTCTTGTTGTTTCCTAGTTTAACAATGAGAATAGTATAGGAAGCACAATTTCCTCTTTGAGGGTGAGAGAAAAGAAGAGATTTAAGAGTTTTTTTTTAGGTGATGAGAAGAAGGTAAGGAGGGTTGCAATTGCAATGGGGTTTTATTTCATATCCTTTGTGCTTATTATATTTTCTCTTATAGTAGAAATTGATTCTAATCCCGTGAACATAGGCATTGTTGTTGAACCACATAAAATTGGGGACACAGGCATGGTTGTTAATTGCGTAAAATGTTTGTATTCTCTTATGAGCTTTCTTTTTCTTCTTTTTTTCTTATTTACTACTGTGTCCATGTTTGGCAGCCATGAAAGATTTTTTCCATGGAATATTGTCTTGGCAAGTGGTGGGAAGAAGGGCAAGGAGAGTGGAAGATGAAGAGAGTTGAGAAAGCATGAGTGAGGAGAAGGCGAGAAGTAGCTGAAAAATAAGATTTTTTCCGCCACTTCGCGCCTCACTCATGCCCTCTCAATTCTCACCCTCTCCCACTCTCCGTAACCGTCTCTCAGCATTGGTGAGCTAACATTCCATGAAAAAAAATTCATGGTTGTCAAACATGGCCTATATTGGTGTGAATTTCACTGTAAAACGATAATGCTCTTCCAAAGTAGTCGTGATCATCCAATCAAATGTTTAGCAAGTCCAACAGCTTTTGTCTCCATTCACGAGGTGGCTGGTCTAATGTCCGACGGACCAGCTGTGAAATGCCTTTTGCGATGGACGCTAGCAATTCCCAAATTATAAAATAGAATTAGTGAATACTACCTCTAATACCAAATTGGTGCAAACAAATCCTGAGCTTCCAATAAATAGGTTCCCTCTTGGACGCATTGTTTGAGATTCTATCCATTTGACATACGCTAAAGAAATTGGCATTAGGCCATTACCATGTTTTGATAATTGCACTAGCTCACATTGTCTTTTATTATTTAACGAGCTGTCAAAGGTGATTATAATTCTCAAAAGTCAAAGAGGCCAATTAAAAAGGAAAAGACAAGGTGACTGTGCAAATATCAATACAAGATGGTTTGTTCACAGCTCTTTTAGTATTTAAAAGGTTATTACATTTCCCCAAAAAGCTCTCACAGGGCCAATTAAAGAAGAATAGACAGCTGGGTCTGTGCACATATCAAAATATGGTCGTGCTGATAACACTTGCGTGTTTTCGTCGTGGTGCCATTTTCATAATATCTCTGTCACCGATGGGGTCTTCAGCTACGTCGTAAACAAACCATGCTGCATTTAAAACGATATCCTTCATACCAAATTGATAGTGAGACGCACTAAGGCCAAACAATTTCTTCACAGCAGATTGATAATGACACGCACTAAATATAAAATCTGAAGATTACTCCATTCTTCAGACATCAGAAAATGGCGCCCCCAACTCCTTCACCTCTGTCCAAAAAATCTAGGGTTAGGGTTAGGGTTTCTTCAATGTTCTTACAGACTCCATGGTGTTTCCTCCTATTTCTCTCAATTCTCTCCACTAAATTCTCTTCTTCTTCTTCTTCTTCTCTCACCAAATTCTCTTACACCCAACACTGCAATTCCCTCATTCCCAAATCCATCTCAAACGGTATAAAAATCGATCCGTTAGGGTTTCTCCAATTCCAAGGAGGATATTTCACAGGAGGCGAAAATTTTCTAGGGCAAAATTCCCAATCCTCATTCTCTCTCCCAAAATCTATCCATTTCACTACTACAAATCTCTATAAAACTGAAATCGAAGGCGTTCTCAAAGTAGAAGCGAACTTAGATTTCCGAGGCGGGAGCCTCTATGCAATTTCCGGCAATCGGACCGCCGGTAGATCACTTTATAACCGGCGGCCGCGGCGGATTCCGAGGACTTTTCGCCGGAGAGGGAGATTGAGCTTGGAATTGGAGGGATTCTGGTCGGAATCTACGGGAAAGTTTTGTTTGATTGGATCTGGTTTTGGTTATTCGAAATTAGGTAATTCTCATGATCTTTCCGTTGTTGTTAAGCTTAATTATCCGAAAATTTCGAATATTTCTACTAGTTTTGTTACTGGTACTGTAGAGAGCTTAGATGCGTATGATAATTCGAATTACTTCGATCCGATTTCGTTGTTAGCATTTTCTCAGAAAACGTATGAGTATACGATGATTTCGCAAGCTGAAAAGGCTTGTTCTAGTGTGGATGGTATGAATAAATCGCTTAGTTTGGAGTCTGGTATGAGTATTTGTTCTAGGCTTTGGAATTTGGCAGGTGGGGGGTTCAAATTAGAGTATGATAGTAGTTGTAGTTCTAGAAATTGTAGTCCTTTTGGTATGAGTGTAGGGTCTTTGCCGACATTTATGTCAATGGGTGGAATTCAATGTGGGGATAAGGGAAGGTTGCATATGTATTTAGGGTTTTCTAATTCTAGTTATAATGGGTATAGCCTTCCATTGGCTCCAGAATCAACATTGGTTGGTGAGGGAATTTGGGATGGGGAGAAGAATCGGCTATGTGTTGTGGCATGTCGGTTAATGAATTTTGCGGGTTCTTTGGCGAACACTTCTGTTGGGGATTGTACAGTTCGGTTGGTTTTGGGGTTCCCAGCAATCTTGTCGATCAGGGAGAGGAGTTCTGCTGTAGGACATATGTGGAGTGACAAAAATGTGAATGATTCTGGTTATTTTGAGAAGATTTCATTTCGGAGTTTAGAGAATCGAGGGACGGCTTTACCTGGTTTGACATATGAGTATACCGAGATGGACCGTGTGAGGGAGTCATGTGGAAAGAATACTGTGAAAAAATCCAGGAGGAGGTATCCTGATGGATATTCCTTTGGAGACATGAGATTCGACATGTCTGTGAAAAATACGCAGGGAAAAACTGCTTGGGGTTATTCTACTCCAGTAGCTATAGGTGATAGATTCTATAACTCTATCTCGGTTGCAGTGGCCTTAAGCCCAGAGTCTTATGAGAGATCTTTCTCTGTAGCTTCAAGCTCTGACGCTGAAGTTCAAGTGCTAAAATCAAACCATAGCCTGCTGAATGTCAGCTATATGATAAGCTTTACACTATCACGTAGTTTCCAATGGGGTGGATTTTCATCGTCCAAGATGTTTTCAGGTTCGCATATACCGATAGACATTTCAGCAGAAGGCATCTATGATACCGAAACTGGAGTATTGTGCATGGTTGGTTGTCGTTCTTTGGGCTCAAACAACTCTATGGACTGTGGAATTCTAATCAATGTCCAGCTGTCTCCATTGAATCCAGAGTCTGAAGTGCATCTCAAGGGAACCATTAAAAGTACACGGGGAAAAAGGGATCCTATTTACTTTGAGCCTTTAGAACTGTCTTCGAATTCTATATACACCGCCCAAGCTGAAAAATCGATTTGGCGGATGGATCTGGAGATCACCATGGTTCTGATCTCTCTCACCCTCGCATGCGTCTTCATTGGCTTACAGCTCTTTTACATGAAAAAACACCCAGATGTTATTCCCTCTATGTCCCTTATGATGCTTGTTATTCTTACTCTGTGGCACATGATCCCTTTAGTTCTAAACTTTGAAGCCTTCTTCTTGAGGGACCGTAACCGGGATAATGTTCTGCTATGGAGTGGTGGATGGCTCGAGGCAAACGAAGTTATAGTGAGAGTTGTTACAATGGTAGCTTTTGTATTGCAATTTCGTCTTCTCCAGTTGACATGGTCCGCGAGATTGGCTGAGGGAAGCAAAAAGAGCTTTTGGGCCGCTGAGAAAAAGGCTGTGTGTTTGTGTTTACCTTTGTACCTTGTCGGGGGGTTGATTGCTTGGTTTTTCCGTTGGAAGATGTATCAAGTTCCGCTGCGGAAGTCGCGCATGTTTCATCATTCCCGGCATTCCATTTGGGAGGATCTTAGATCTTACGCTGGCTTGGTTCTTGATGGTTTTCTGGTCCCGCAAATTCTGCTGAACTTTTTCGGTAACTCAAAAGACAAGGCCCTTTCTCCTTTCTTTTATGTTGGAACAACTGTCGTTCGATCACTGCCACATGCATATGATGCTTATAGAACTCGAGAATATATACCTCATTTCAATGCATCCTACATTTATGCTAATCCAGAAGGGGATTATTACTCCATTGCCTGGGATGTTATTATTCCATGTGGAGGATTGCTCTTTTGTATCCTCATTTACTTGCAGCAGCGGTTTGGCGGTACTTGCATCCTTCCTATGAGATTTAGACAGCCTTCTGAGTATGAGAAAGTTCCTGTAGTTAGTGGGTAGTAACGGCAAAGGACCCAAGGCATTGTGCTTACATAGAAACGTCAAGTTGTGTTTAAGTAGGTATGAAATGTTTCAGTTTGTTATCCCCACAGTTAATTGTATATCATTTGTTTATCCTTTTTGTCTGTATTGCATATCAAGAGTTATGATGTGATCCAATCATCTAGCCATTAGATTTAGTTTTTATTCTCTTGGACCATTGTACATGTTTTTTTTTTCTTTTAAGTAGTATTTTATTTGATTTATAAGTATTTTTATTTAGCCTAAATGTGGGGGTGTCCACATTAGCCTATGAAACACCTTACCCCTTTTTCATGGCCCACTTATCTTTTTTTAATGGTGTGACCCACTTATCTTTTTAAACCCATCTTTTATAGCCTTTTAGTACTTACCCACTTATTTCTTATTAAAGGTTGGCAACCCTCTAAAAACTCACTCAAAACCCTTTTAATGTCTGTAGACCTATTGATTAGCCAGCTATAGGGTCTCACCACTAAAATAACTTAATCCCTTCATGTAAGTATCCTAAAAATCCACCTCTAAAAGGTGCTAATTTTGAAAAACATAAAGAAACTTCATCCCATCTCTTCCCTCCTCTCTCTTCTCATCTCCCCTCATTTATTACACTTCCCTTTCCCCTTCTCCCCACACCTTCCACCATCTATCTCAGCATCCTCCTCACTTCTTACATTCATACCTCCCTTTCTCCCTTCTTTGTATTCTTGTTTCTTTTTCCCTCTTTCCTCTTCACCCTTCCCAATTGGATTTATAAACCGCTTCTCCTTTTTCTCCTATCTCTTCTCTTCCTTGATCTTGATTTTCCATTTTCTCGATCTTGATCTTGACTCTTCCTTCCTTTGCCTCTTCTTATCTTGGTTGAGATCAGTCCCTTTTCATATGTACTCTAACTATTTCTCTTCCACATCTTGTAGAACACTTGCAACAAGTTAACACACGAGGCTTCGTATGATATCCCAGATATAGATCCATCATTTATTTTTCAATTAGCCTACCCATAATCCCCTTTTAAATCTTTACCTTCAACCTTAACCCTAATCTTTCCCATCTCATTTCCCCTTGAATCTTACCATAAACCTACCAACCCCCATTATGCCTATGTCTTGCTAGATACCTTTTAGGCCATAGTTAGGCATTATTTTATTAGATCTGATTTGTTTGATAGACATACATTGAGATCTGATTTCTTTCAATGATTAGCTAGTTTTTTTTACTTTGATTGGAATTTATTGTTGGTATTTTACTTGGATGAGCTGATTTCTATTGATGAATTATTTTAAAAGTTCTGATTTTTTATGAAAATTCTAGCTGTCATTTTGATTTTTAAAAGTTCTGATTTTTTATGAAAATTCTAGCTGTCATTTTGATTATTATGTGTTCACTATTTTAGTATTTTTGTTTGGGAATGTATGTTGCTATAAAACTGAACTATATACCATTTCGGAACTCCAAAATTCCTAGAAAATAATTCTTGAACTCTAGGTTTGAGCCAAATTTGTATTAGAGCCCAGAGCTCATATTCCTTTTCAGTTCCATAACAATCGAATTACCCTTATAGTTTAGTTTAGCCGTTCTAGTCTATTAGGGCATCTGTAGTTAGGTTTTGTGTCCCTCGATTTGTCCGAAGTCTCAAAGTCAATCCTAGATCCTTGAGGTGTCATTTACCTCATGTATTTTTTATTTTATTTTTTTGAAAATAAAAAATTTGGACCATTTCTCGATTTGTGCATGTCATCCTTGCGCAAGGGCCATGCTAATCTTCTCTGTATCGTTCCAATTTTATCGGATGTCTCCAAAGAGGCAAAAAAATTGGACCATTTCTCGATTTGTGCGTGTCATCCTTGCGCACGGGCCATGCTAATCTTCTGTTCCAATTTTATCGGATGTCTCCGAAGAGACAGTCATTTACCTCATGTTGCGTCCTTTTATTCTTGTTTTGGTATCTTAAATATCTTTACAGAGTCCGTAGGTTTCTCCTGCATGTGAAACTATGCACTTTCCACCACGGCTAATAGGGCCAATGTTCCACATCAGGGACAAGGTCGAGTCTAGCCCCATGGGCATGGCCACGGAACAGTTGTGCAGATGGGTTGTATTCTGGGAGTGATACAACATTCTGATGGCCTAACGTGCGCAACACACACACGGTTCAAGCTGCGGGGGCATAGGCACACTGCCTAAAAGGAGAGTTTGTAACCATAATACATGTTCTTGAATTGTACGATTGTGTTTCTCACGTCTCTTCTTGATGTTTTGTTGTACATTGTCCTTATTTGAGTGATTAAAGATCAGAATCCTTGCAGACATGAGATTCCACATATTTGTTAAAAATGCTTAGGGAAATACTGATCCTTCAGCTTCATTCTCTACGCATAATGTATTTTAAGAGAATTAATCTTAGCGAGTTGAAGTCCTGAATATGAAGCTCAAGGTCAAATGTCGGCGATACAGTAGGTCTTGAATTGCTGCTTCCATTCAATGTGGGCGCAGACTTTTTACTAACCTTCCTCTCATAAAGCTGTGAGATTTTACTCTTCAAACTTCCCTCTTTTGTGTTAATCATGATTTGATGGGCTACTTGGACTAGATCTTCATGCCATTCTATATTGCAGACTGGTTACAGTTATCTGCAAGAACTAGTGAACATGAAACGTAAGCAGTTCAATCCCTAGTTCCGATTTTGAACTTTCTTACTCCGAGTTCCATTTATTTTTTACTCTTTACCCTGATTTGAACCGCCAAATAGATTTGAGGTGGGTTTAAATGGTTTTTCTTAAGTAGAATCAAAGATAGTGGTAGGGCAAATCAAGTTATTATATCAACAAAGTGAGAAAAATTACTTTCGTGGAATCCAAATACACCCTCAATTAATCGTGTTCATATAAGAACCTGAACTCAAACCCCAAGTGACATAAAAATCGTGTACAAAACTTTAAAAATCTTTCTCCTTTCTCCTTTCTCCTTTCTCCTCCTTCGCTTTGACATAAAAATCTCCTTTGCTTAACGATCCTTAATATAGTTTCAAGTGATTATACACAAGGTTCCAACGTCTAAATTGATTTTGGGGAATTATATTTTCCCCCCTCTGACGGATAAAAAACCCCGCCCGTAACATTATCCGTTAAGTTTTAAAGGCAAAGGAAAACGTTACAGTGGGTGAATTTATCCTCGAGCAATGAACAATTCTCACATAAACCGTAAAAAGAGGGGGAATATCATTTCCCATTAGGGCCGTTTGGATACCCCTTGGATTTGGATTTGGATTTGGAGGTGAATTTGAATTTTTAAATCCAAATTCGGCGTTTGGCAAGCCTTTATGACATCTGGATTTGGATTTGAGTGAAATCCTCAAGATTTACAAATTCCTCATGTTAGTGTACTTTTTTGAATTTATAAATCCTTACTGCGAGAGATTATTTATAAATCTAAATCTGACCCGTAAGGGGTAAAAATCACAAAATACCCCCGAGTCGTGCAAAATGACTAAAATACCCTTATGACATAAAAATGATCAAAATAACCTCATACAGGGTAAAATGACTCGAATACTCCAATATCATGAAAAATTACTAAAATATCCTTAGATCAAGTAAAAATGACCCATGGCTCATAAAAATGACTAAAAAATACCATCATGAGATAAAAATACGCCCTATTAGGTAAAATGACTAGAAATACCCCTATACCAGGAAAAAATTACAAAATACCCTCGAGTCGTGCAAAATGACTAAAATACCCTTATAACATAAAAATTATCAAAATAACCTCATATATGGTAAAATGACTAAAATACCACAAGATCATGCAAAATTATCGAAACATCCCTATATCAAGTAAAAATGACCCATGGCTCATGAAAAATGACTAAAATGACTAAAAATACCCTCATGATATAAAAATGATAAAAATAGGCCATATTAGGTAAAATGACTAGAATACCCCCGGGTCATGCAAAATGACCGGAACACCTATACCGGGTGAAAATGACCAAATACCCTGAGTCATGGAAAATGACTAAAACACCCTTATAACATAAAAAATGATCAAACTACCCCCATATAGGGTAAAATGACTAGAATACCCCTAGATCATAGAAAATGGCTGAAATGCCCCTATATCAAGTATTTTAGAGCTTTTTGGTTTTGAAATCCAAATCTATACGTGGTCATCCAAACGGCATTATTTATAAATTTGTGAATTTTAAAATTCTTGATTTCAAATCTATGGATTTTGGAAATCCAAATTCACCTCCAAATCCAAATCCAAGGGGTATCCAAACGGCCCTTATTTTTTTTTCAAATCGACATTAAACATCTTATTATCTCATGTAGAAAAATCACATCAATTTTGAGCAACTATGAAAAATTTCATGAAAATATTTTTCCTTGGAAAACCCATTTTGTAGGTAAAGATTGTTTCGTGTAATTTTTTTGAGTTTTTTTGGTGGAAAAGTTTTTGCTGAAATAAATTTTACCTACAAATCTTGGAAAATTGTTTTTGAAGAGAAAAAAATTCCAGTAAAATTTTTTCATCGATGACAAACATGATACAAAGAGAAAACGGTTCCTACACATATGTGGGGGCCCACATTGTTTGGATGATCCAAGCCATCCATTTTAAAGATCCTCACATTGTTTTTGGATGATCCTATGGATGTCTTTTGGGTGACAAACATGATACAAAGGTAAAATGGATGTCTTTAAACCTTCACAAATTAGTCCATTTTTTGCCTCCACAGTTCGAATGGTTAGGATGATCCTATGGATCTGATTTTTTGTAGACACCCTATCTATGTGAGGGCCTTAAAAATGAATGGTTTGGATCACCCAAATAATGTGGCCCCCACTGTATTTTAAGCTAGTGTTTAGATAACTTATCTACACAAGTGTAGGAACCGTTTTCTCTTATACAAATGCTAAAAAACTATCAAACTTGTGATCCCTATCAATAAATGCTATTGATCCATGAATCCTAATTTAGGGTTTATGCCAACAAAAGCTAAACCATTGATTTTTGTAATCCTCTATCGTGCCCATGGAATGTTCCTCCAGTATAGATCAAGATCACGTGGGTTGCCTCATGATGAGCTAAATAGATCAACCATCTTGATTGCACTCGTGCATGTTCCTATGGACCCAAAAGTGATCGGCACCATTGATCTAGAATCCCTTCTTTTTCGAAAGTGATACATTTCGCCCCCCCATTTCTTCCCTGGCCCATCCCCAAGTGTGTTTAAGAATTAAGACTACTCTTCAGTTTTCACACTAGAAGGGGGTGGTACAGGTAAGAAAAGGGGGATAAATATATCATTTCCCTAAAACCCTAGCCAAAAAAAACCCTAATACCCTAGCTATTTATTCCCGCAGAAGGAAAGCAGAGCTGCTACACCCAAAAGCAGAGAGAGAGAGAGAGAGATGTTGAGATCGACGGGTATTGTGTCATCTCGAGCGGTGCTGAGGCTCGTCGTGGCCTCATCTCAACCGTCGATTCTCAATCGCCCAATTGGGGGTCCCTCTCTTATCATCCCTCGTCCTCTTCTTCCTTCCATTAATCGATTCCTTCCTTCCGATTATTCTCGTGGATATGCACAAGCTCGTAACGCAATAAGCAGCGAAGAAGAAGATGATGATGATGATGATGATAGTGATGAGGAAGAAGATGATTTGGACGGTGAAGATTTCGACTCGGATTTTGTGGGTGATGAATTCGACAAGGATTTTGACGAAAAGGACGATGGAGATGATTCTACCGAAGTAGAATATTCAACGGACGGTCAAGATTCGACCGACGGAGAAAAGTAAATGATTTTAATTGTATTGGGTCGTGATTGATTCGATTGTTGCAAGTAAATCTGGGTTTGCAATAAATTTCCTTTTTTTCTTATTTGCTATTGATTGATTCTCATTTTCGCATTATTTCTCTTATTATTCTTTTTTTTTTCTTGTATTGTCTTGAATGAAACGATTATGTCGGATTCTTTTATGATCTTTTTGGCCCGGCCCATATTTTCTCAAGGGAAAACCCATCTGCTTGAGTTACAAAAGTTCTGATTTGTAAGAGAATGAGAACTGTTCGGAAAATCCGTAGGTAAGTTTCAAATCTTCTATCTAAATTTGGGTTTGCAATAAATTTCCTTTTTTTTTTTTTTTATTTGCTATTGATTCTCTATTTCTTCCCTCTCTTTTTCGCATTATTTCTCTTATTATTCTTCTTCTTCTTCATCTTTTTCTGGAATTTTCCTAGAATGAAATGATTGTATCGGATTCTTAAGGGGAAACCCATCTATTTGAGTTTTAAGTTAGAAGAATTTTTGATTTGGATTTCTCACATTTGCAGCCCTTTTTGTGTTCTATTCGGATCGGATCAAATCCTTGAATTTCCAAATTAGCGACTGAGAGTGAAAAAAATCATATTTCCAAATAAGCTGTGGAAATAAGTAATTGGAAATCTACAAATCTGGCAGTTTCCGTCACCCTCTTGGCTCGTCAACCTCTCCCTTCAGTAGGAAGTACCACTTTCCCTCTCTATCTCCCTCAACATGAGCTGCCGGATCTATTCATTTGTTATTCAAAACTCAATTCCAAATCCAAAGTCAAAATGTGAGGTATCCAAACGGGCCCTTATATTATGTGGGCAATTACAAAAGCTGTGAGGAAAAGTTGGGAAAATCTGTATACCCAAAAAGAAGTTTATGAATGTGGAAAGCTTCAAATCTGGTTTTCTTCAATTCCCCTCTCAACCTCTTTTGGATCAGCTAACGCACTAAAACCCACGTCTTTTTATCACCGGAATCATTGATTGCACCATCTGCTTTTGCAACTCCATGTAAAACACTAGAAAAATGCCTAAAAGCTTAAACTCTAGGAATACTAAAAACCAAATTCGCAAAAGCCTCGTCAGAAATAAAAACGAGAACTATCGTGGAAAAAAAAGAATAGCACGATCAAAATCCAGAGAGAAAAGAAGAGAGCAAAACCAAAATACTATACTGGCTTAACTTTAGGGAAAATTACATTTACACCCCCTCTAATTTCCAATTTCCTAACCCTGAGGTTTCAAAACGTGACGAGTACACCCCCTCCGTCAACGGTCCATCAGTTTAACGTGACGGAAAGATTGAAACTAACCATGGTTAATATTTTGAGGACAGAAATACCCTCATTTGCAGAGGGATTAGGGTTACGCCATTTCCCACATCCGTCGTCACACCTCCGGCCACCGCCGCTGTCGCCATATCCGGCCAAATGGATGGTTTGGATAATCCCATGGTGGTTTGGATAATCCCATGGTGCGGGCCCTATAGTAACTTTTGAAAAATACCAAACTACATTTATAAAAACTCAATGAGATAATATGCAGAAGCTGTTTTGGTGTTGGAATTGAATGACATCCCTGTTACGGTCTTGAGTGGGGCCTAACTAGGTATGGGACTAGGTTGGACCTAGCCTCATATGGGAAATGTTTAAAGGGGCTAGCCTAACTTCTTCTATCAGCTCTGAAGCTGTTAGCTGCATAGAATATGGTATCAAACCAAAGTGTAAGTCGTAAGAGTAAGTTACCAAAGCTGCCTCCAAAAAAAAAAGGTTAGGTGTGTGACTGGGTGAGCGCCCCACCCTCGTATGCTACAAGTTAACACTAACGGTCAAAAAATAAGGAACAATGTCTACATTTATCATGAAACCCTCTTCAAATCAAAGGCTTCACATAGTTCACAAGGAAGAGCTTGTCGATGGCAAAGCAAATTATTGGCTTGGATCATTGAACAAGGCAGGGCTAGCAAAGGGATTGAATGTCATTTTCCTTTAATTGGAGTCAAATCTGATCTGATGATATACAGCTCGGATTGAATTGACAAATCTACAAGATGAGAGGATGAAGACCATCTTCTTCTCACAAATGCAGATTGGTTTCGGTCATTGTACCGGCCATCTGCAGTATGTTTTTGTGATTCTACATGTGATTTTGTACTCCTAATCTCCAATTCCACCTTCATCACCATCAACCTCCGAAATTATGGTCAACAACGAGTACTTAACTTTCAGAGAGATCTTAGCACCCTCCACACAGAGTTTAGCCCCCGTCATCACCCAGTACCCGGGTAAGTCCTCCGGCCCCCTCACCATTTCCTTCGTGTCCACAAACCTTGACATTGTAGGCAGCTTCGCTGGTGCTGGCGGCCCACCTGGTTTTTTCATCATAGAGATCCAATGAAAAACAAACAAAAAGAATAAAAGATTTTTTTTTAACAGTCTGGGGAATGGAAACTGAATTACCTTTGAGTTCTCCACAAAAAAAACCTTCATTTTTTTAACCCATTTTTAAACACGAAAAAAAAACTGAGAAGTTGAAAAAATCGAGTGGCCAACCTGGAAAAACCGCCGAATTGAGCTCCACCTTGCCAGGAGGCTTCACATCCGGATTCAGACCAGTGCTGAACCGTGTGCTGAACATCGCCGAGATGGAACCTGATTTCCGAGAGAAGCTGGTGGGCCCATCCCACTCTGACCTACGAATTTTCGCAGATGAAACCATAGAGAAGCCGAGCCTCAAGAACAGTACTTTCTTCATTCCAACATCCTTCACTTCAAACCAGGCTTTGGTCACTATGGAGGCAGTGTCATCAATGCGGGATCCACAGTACTGCACTGGAGCCGTGCATGCGTGGGAGAAAAGGCTCCGCTTGACGGGTTCGTAGTAACCTCGATTATGCAAAGAATCATCATTAGACTCACAGCTATAGTCATCGGAGAGTTGGAGGGTCCTTGGGAGTGTCGAGAGGTGCTGAAGATGGATTGCGAGACGATCGCTCTTCTTACCTTCCAAGTATAGACGGATTCCTGTCACTGGCCGATTTCCAGAGTCAACCTGGAAATGATGAATTAGAAACCAGAAGGATCCAGGAAATGGGTAAATAGAAAGTAATTGTGTGTAGAGAATGTCAATGCAAATTTGACTAGAAGTTCTTGGACAATCTGGGGTTCCATCTGGGGTTCCTCCATTGTTTTTGGTCCGGAGAGTAAAATTTCTATGTAGCACTAAATGGGCTGACCGGGTATGACCAAGATATGTAGGATAAAGTGACTAATGAAGAATCTGTCTTCAAGAAAATAATTTCTTCTAAATATCAATATAGGTAATATCCAGGCTACGAAAATTGGCCAGAGGCCCAGAAGTAAGTGATAGCACTACGAATTCAGAACCACACTTTATGATTTCTAGAGAGGGTTGCCATTATTAAAACAAAGGAATGTGAAATGTGAGAATCATCTTTGCAGATAGTAATGTATGAACCAGGTTTACATATATGAACTATGAACAATGAAAGTCATCGCCAGAGGTAATGAAGTAGAAACAATAACATTAACTCACCAATCATTGAAAAAAGAATGCCTCTAGCTCCAAGCTTGTGTTTGTATTGAATGTCTAAATTCCTTGAATTCCCAAATTTGAAGTTTTTTTTTTTTGAATGGCACCCAAATCTGAAGTTTATCAAAGAAATTGCCAAATGGAAAAGGGTATCCCTCTTCAGGTTCAGTTTAAAATGTCATGAATACCTTAAATAATTTTGCAGCATGCAACTTGTATCATGTCCCTAGAGAGGCTAGTGACATGACCAGCTCCTTTGCAAATGTGGGGCTGATCCTGATGTAAGGAAAACAGGAAAACTGGAAAAGCTCTGTCCTGACCCCTGATTACTTTTCTTTATTTGTATGTTAATAATAATGTCACTGGTTCCGAAAGCCCTCACCTTGAGGGAGTAGTATTTTATAACAATATTGGAAATTCACCAAATTACAGCAATATTATAAAAATTTTAAAGATAAAATATTTTCAGAAAGCCATTTATTGAAATCCCAGCATATCTTTTGAGAAATCACTTACAAGTGCAACTTTCAGTAACTTGAAAGATAGAAAAAAATGCTGGTTGTGCAAGAAAGATAAGCAAATGAGAGCAAGGGACCTACCTTGGCCATGTTAACATAAAGCTTGGGACCCATGAATGAAAATTGGAGCGAAGGAGTGCTTCCCTGCCTCTTGCGCTGAGGACCAAGAGCAAGCTCACCAAACACCGGAGCCCATTGCCGAGGTAACTGGAACTCTAAAAATTGTTCAAGCTCCTCTATCCGTGGCTTATCTGAATATCAGAGAAATAATAATCACACTTGGGAACACCAAGCAAATACAATATCAGAGAAATAATAATCACACTTGGGAACACCAAGCAAATACAATAACAAAAACATAATTAATTCTTCACTCCCTGGTTTCTCAGAGCTAAGTAAAAATACCTGACAAGATTACTCTCTAGAAAATTTATTGAATAACTTTGCCAACAATAAAATTCTTAACCGGTTGATTGCTAAAACTAAAACCAGTAGATGTAACTTTGCTGTGGCAGCTCATTTACCACCTAAACATATTAGGTGCTACGACTTGGCATCATAAAACCCAATCAGTCTGTAGGATCCTGATGTAGGAGACAGGCTATGGGAAGGGTAATACAACTCAAGAAAGTGTAAGGATGTGCTGAAATTACAGATCTTGAAGAATTTGTTCAGAAATCAGCAAAAATTAGCCTAAAGGATGGACAGGAATTGACCGAAAGTTCTGAAAATTGCAGGAAACTGCATATCCGGACCCGATAATAAATCAAGTTTTTTTTTTTATGGTAACAGAACCTTATAGCCAATCTAGTTGTACACACTAACCTAGGTAAGAACTGAATCCAACATTGACAGACTGTGTAGGAAGAAATGAACAGAACTGACAGATTGAACTAATTTTACTTCTTGGAACTGAGTGCAATCGGAACAGATCTAACGGTTTAGAAATGGAAAATTCAGGCCAAAAGATAAAAGTGTTGCTAGCGCCATAGTGAATAAACAGCTAATTTGATATTGGTTGTCATCAGAAAATCCATCAATAACCAGGACTTCGATCCTACCATTCGGAAGAGAGAAAAAAAAAAAAACTGGACTTCGATTCTCACTCGTAGAAATCAAACCCAGCAGAGTAGAAATGGACATACTTACATCGAAGATACAGATTCACTGCATGGATAAGGAATCCACTACCAGAGACCCCATTCAAGAGAGAAGTTATAGGCATAAAAGACATTGATATTACATCAGGGGCGTGCGAAATCGTCGATAGCCATTGGCTATGACTTCTACCATTATCCATACCGCCTCTTCTGACATGAATAATGATTACATCCTGCATTAAATAGAAATGAAAAGTTAAGAAATCGTAGTTAAATTGCCCTTATAAGTAAGCAATTTTAAGACAGCTGCAAATGGTGAACATAGAAAGGCTTACATCCCTCTTTGAATGAGAAACAACAGGCCTAATAGAGTTTGCCAATGCTCGCTGATGTTCCCAAGCAGCTACTTGTTTGTCCTGAATGAGAAAATAGCACAGATTTATGGGGAAAAGAGGGCTAGTACAACCAGATGTTACAATCAGTCCAACGGTTTTAGAAGAAGATCAAAATGTGAGGAGTAAAGAGAAAGAGGGAAAGACGAGGAAGAGAAGAGAGGAAGTAAGAAGGGAAGAAGGGGAGAGAATAGAGCAAAAGAGGGGTAAAGATAGGAGGAAAGAGGAAGAAAGCCTAATCTTGGGCCGCTATTCATGTTTTTTTTTCAATAATGCTTCATTTAGGGCTGTAAAAGACATAAATAGGTGAGATTTGCCTTAAGTGAGTAAGCCCTATCAGTAACCAATAGGATATAGGAGTTTTTTTTTTTTTTTGAATGGATATAGGAGTTTTTAAGACATAAATCATTGATAAATGACTTAAATTGCCTTACTTAAGTCACGACTTAAATCATTGATAAATACTACTCACCTAGGGCTAATATGGTACAAGTATGCAAAGAATTTGGGTGTGAGGTGGTGAGGGCCCTAGGTGATGTGGACAACCCCCACATCTAGGCTGGTAGTCTCCAAAATAGCAAAAGTACTAAAATAAAAAGTGTCTACAAAAAAAATAGAAACTATAAATAAGTTGTTCCTAAAGATGTCAAGCCATCAAACCCAGATCACATCAACTCTCAAAAGTGATCCAAGAGACATTTAAAACACCAAATGATATTTTTTAATATATATGAGAGAGAGAAGTGTTCTAGCTCAAAAACACATGTGGCCCCACATTTTTTGGGGGGATCCAAAGCATTCCTTTGGAAGGCCCTTCCATGGATAGGGTGTGTACCAAAAATCAGCCCTATAGGATCATCCTAACCCAATCAAAGGTGGAGTGGAAAATGGACAAACAATGTGTGTCCATATTTCTGCCCATTTTTTCCCTCAACAGATGGAAGGGTTAGGATGATCCTATAGGGCTTATTTTTGGTACACACCCTATCCAGAATGCTTTGGATCCCCCAAAAAATGTGGGGTCACATGTGTTTTTGAGCTATAGCTTAGATAAGCCTATCTAAGCTATAGCTTAGGAACTCTCTCTCTCTCTCTCTCTCTCTCTCTCTCTCTCTCTCTCTCTCTCTCTCTCTCTCTCTATATATATATATATATATATATATATATATATATATATATATATATATATACTAGCACGGGCCGACAAAGAACTGTACGGACCACATCACAAGTTGATCCAAACTGTCCATGTGATGGAACACAACATAAATAGGTTGTGCCCCAAAAATCATTTCCATAGGCTGATCCTAGCCTTCCAATCTTATAGATGTTTCCATAATATGTTGTTCCTCTTAAATCGGATGGTGAAGATCACCCCATAGATTTTTTTATTAAAAAAGCATAAAGGAGGGGTGTAGGATTGAAATTATGTGGCTTTAATGGGTGCCTTTGTTAAAAAGCATAAAGGAGGGGGTAGGATTGAAAATATGTGTGTTGAATGGGTGCCTTTGTTAAAAAAAGTCAAAAAAAGTGATGTGTAATTCCACAAAAAATTCTCTTATTTTCTCTTCTACTATATAGTATTACTAGCCCTCCAATCTATAGATGTTTCCATAATTCCTCTTATCTTAAATCGGATGGTCAAGATCACCCTATAATTTTTTAATTAAAAAACCATAAAGGAGGGGGGTAAGATCGAAATTATAGGGCTTTAATGGGTGCCTTTGTTAAAAGCATAAAGGAGGGGGTAGGATTGAAATTATATGATTTAATGGGTGCCTTCGTTAAAAGCATAAAGGACGGGGGTAGGATTGAAATTATATGAATTGAATGGGTGCATTTGTTCAAAAAAGTCAAGAAATGTGACGTGTAATTCTCACATAATTTTCAAAAAAATCGAAAAAACTCTCTTCTTTTCATCCCAGCTTATTGTAGTGTATATATATATATATATATATATATATATATATATATATATATATATATATATATATATATATATAGAGAGAGAGAGAGAGAGAAGGGTTCATGTGCTCGAGTGCAGAAACAGGGGTCGGCCACATTTTGGTGGGGGGGGGGGGGGGATCCAAATCATTCATTTGATGGGCCCCTTCATGGATAGGGCGTCCACCAAAAATCAGCTCCATTGGATCACCATACGGTGTCCATTTGTGGGGCCAAAAATGGGCAGATTTGTGGACAAACAGTATCTGCCCATTTTTTGCCCCACAAATGGACACCCTATGGTGATCCAATGGAGCTGAGTTTTTGTACACCCCCCCTCCAATGTGGCCCCACCCCCCTTCTTTGCACTCGAGCGCAGGAACCCTTTTGTCATATATATATATATATATATATATATATAGATAGAGAGAGAGAGAGAGAGAGAGAAAAGTGTCTCTAGTCTGCCGACCAAAAACACATGGGTCCCACATTTTTTGTGGTGATCTAAAGCATTCATTTGATAGGCCTCATCATAGATAGGGCGTCCATAAAAAATCAGCTTCATAGGATCATCTTAACCCTTCGATTTGTGGAGCTAAAAAATAGACAGATTTGTGGCGGTTTATAGCCGTCCATTTTAAGCTCCATAAATCATAGGGTTGGGATGATCCTATAGAGCTAATTTTTTTAGGACACCGTCTCTATATTAGGGCCCATCAAATGAATGCTTTGCATCACCCAAATAAGGTGGGACCCATGTGTTTTTGTCGGCAGACTAGAGAATGATCTCTAGTCGACCGACTAGAAACATTTTCCTCATATATATATTGACAGAATCTGCATCATTGTAATATTAAGTATAACTCCCAAATCTTTGGAACGATACATTCACTGTAACTCAATCAGCCATCCATTGAATGTTAAGTATATAAGGCAGATTGATGGATTTGTATGCTTTGAGTACTTATGTGTCTCCGTGCGTGGAAGAGATATGGTTTACAGAACAGTCCTCTAGAAACAAATTCATTCGATACAAGCGCCATTTCTAATCCCATGCACAATTAAAGTAATTGATGTTCTATCCTGATCGGTCGTGTTTCTTCCTGAGTGGTCTTGTTTGTTCATTAACAATTTAAGCAAACCAAATTGATGTACTTTTACGATGATTACAGAAGGAGCACTTTCTGAAAACAAAGAGAAACATCCAGTGTTGCAAAACTCTGCATCATATTTATAATACCAAGATAGTCAGAAGAGGAAAATACTAAAGGGTTGGTGATTAGATCAGAAGTTAAAAACAAGACACCGAAAACTGTCATGAAGTTGTCTAAACACCCGTCTAGGTAGTTTTCTAATTCATGGGGTACCTTGAGCATAATTATTTTTCTCAAGCTGAGATTACATTAAATATATGTTCAAACACTAAAACTACACACAAAAAGAAAACACAATTGAGAGTTGGGCATGCCTTTAAAGAAATATTCATATTTTAAGCGAAAATGGACAAAGCTTGCAAATCCACCTTTACTGGACTTGCTTCCGAACGGAAGACCCACCTAAACAGCTAAAGACTTATGATGGAGTACAGAGGTTTTTCAAAAAAAATCTCCCATCGATCTTCAAACAAGGCATGAAATCACACGTTGATCATCACATCTAGACCAAGATCGCATAGAGCGGAAGATGACTGATTCTTAGCATTACAGTTACACCCATTAGGGTTTCTCATCTCTCACAAAAGTAAAACTCTAAATGGGCTTATATCGAACTCCAATGTAAACCTTAATGTTTTACTTTCGGTATTTAGGGTGGAAACAGCATCATCAGTTGTTCGTAAGAACCTAACAGTTTTTGCAGTCCTAGAATTTGTCCTGACACTAAAATAGGGAGAACGAGCAAAGTTAACTGAAATATTTTAAACAACAGTTCATCCACAGATGGGACAAAGGAAACTACTTGAAGACCAGCTTGTTGACCTTGATTATATACTCTTGGAAGATAAGGATGATATGTAAAATTACTCACCTGCGGCTTCTTTGTTGATTCATCAGAGTCCACAATGAAGCTTCCATTAATATGTTCAGAGAACCGTTCATCAGCTAACTTCTTTAACAGTTTCTGAACTTCAGTAGGCTGAAGAATTGAGTTCTGTTGCTGCTTAATATAAATAACGTCTTTAGCTCCCATCTTTACACCAACAATAATATGAGTGCCATATTTTTCAATAAACCTGGAAAACCATGCATCAGATGTGAAACTTGAAAACTGGCAACAATATATATTTCTTGAATGGTAAAAAACTGGAAACAATATTGTCAACAATATTGTCAGATGTAGAATTCAAAGTTGAACTGAAAATATATTCGAACTACACAAATTTCCCTGCAATGTAAGAAACAATGTGGCACATACAATGATTAGTATTTTAAAATATGAAGGTGCATCTATTGCTCCATGCAATATTAGATATTGAATAATGATGCAAAAAATCAAGCACTAATCATTAAAAAATATTTTATGAAGAAGAGAAGAGGGAAGACAAAAAAACAGGGAACCAAAAGTAGCCAAACTGCTGATATCAGCATTCATAGCACTTGATGACATCAATAAAGGGGCTTACATGATCAGATGGACTTGAAACTTTTCAGACCTTGTGGTTTAATCTGCTAGTTATCATGAAGATTTTTCCAAAAATTTTACGGAGATTTTGAATATAAGTTTCATATTTGGGAAAGCTTCTATGGCTTGCATCTTTAAAAAGGGGGAACAAATCACATGTAATTGGGAATTCTTGATCATTGTTTAAAAACTCCTGAAGCCAATCATTGAAAAAACATTGATTATGACTGATTACTCAATCCGGACAGAGTAAAAAGGGAGGAATTTTCAATGGAATGATAAAAAATGAGTTGAAATGGAGAGTTTGCTATGATTTGTGGACACGGACACGAGTGTCGGACACGGCAAACCCCCCAAACTTTAGAAACAGGGACACGGCTAAAATAGAAAGTACATGTAATCATGATTTGTGGATATGGATTCGTGTGTCCAGTTTCGGCATGGAAACGAGTTGCCTAAATGAGTTAAACACAATATTCAATAAAAAAACAGAATGTCACACTTGACACGGTACAAAAACATGTCCACACACCCACTAAGTCCAGCAATACAAGTAAAAGCGTCCAAAGGAGTGTCGACACATGTGGACATGCGTGTCGTGTTGGACACGGCAGGACACGTGGGTCGGCAATAAATTCAAAGTGTCAGCCACATCATAGAGATTTTGTTAAGCAATTGATTTTTTTTTAGAAATTTCAGTTCATTATTTTGTTGGAATTTCCTTCAATTTTGGTGTAGAACTATTGTCAAACCTGGCTGGTGTTTGTTTGAATTGGAAACATGGGGGAAATGATTATTTGATTAAAGTGGTGAAGGTATATTGCTGGCAACTAGTTTCCCCAAGACTACTGTCAAGGAAAACATGCTCTATCTCTTGGAAACGATGATAGAATTCTCCAGTAGCTACAGATTCTCAATCCATCCATCTAAAAGAATTAAGGGAATCACCTTATGTCCTGATCATTAATTTTAGTCTTTTAGTTTCTTTTCAGAAATGACTATCAGGCTGTTATGTCTATACCCAACCCTTAAGTAACACAAGTACTTCCATTTTACAATCTTAGCTCTGTTATGAAGTTCAACCACCCCAAATATATCTAGATGATTCTCACTAGCTGAAACTGAGATATCTTCCCCCAGTCACTGATTTCTCAGTTCCACAATGCTTCTTAGTTTCTATAATCTTGAACTCCTTGAACACAGGAGCATCGGCACTCAGGTATGTACAATCACAATGGCAATGTTAATACCAAGACTGATTATTCTCACGGTATTAGACTTCTGTGGTTCCTGCCAAAGCGGACATACTAATCTAGAATAAATATCCAGTAAAGACCAAAAGCTCCAATCTGTTATTCTCCATAACTTCAATTCAGAATGCTCGTGTCATATGTAGAAGGATACCTCTATGAAGTGTTTCTGAAGTGTCTAAAAAAATCAATTTCAACATTCAAGATTTTTTTTGAGATGGTTATAGTATATGCCTACTACAACTGCCCCAACATCTTTGGCGTACAAATAAGGAAATCGCTGAAGTTCTGATTTCTGAAGCTAGTGAAATTCAAATTTCGGACCCTAGTGCAAGAATCAATTAATTGACAGAACTATATTAGAAGGAAACAATTATACTCAAAAAATTGCAGTAATGCAACTGAGTAACAAAAGCATCAGCATGTGAAAATGTCAGAACCCACTTAAGTGGTAACATTGTAAGGCAATAAATAAGCATATTCTTAACAGAAAAATCTTACCCAGCCAGAGCAGCAGGGTCCCATGAGGATGGAACTTCCCTTTTAATATGCTCATGCAACACTATCTGAGATCTTGCTAGCTCAATATTGTAGAGTGTTATAAAACAACCATCAAAAGCAAGCGCTTTGGTCGCAGATGCGTCCTTCTGCCAGCAGCCTCGGAAATTAAACATACTATTGAATAAACCACATGGAATTTTACCGGACAACGAGTGTCCCTGGTTAAACTGCTCCGACATCTGCCCTCGAAAAAAAAAAAAAATTTTGAGAATGAAAAAGGCATATCAATTGCTCTAAATTCAAAATAGCTATAAATAAAGCTTATCACAAGCAAATAAAAAAAAATCATAGCAATTATTGGGAAAAAAAAAAAAAAAAACATGGCTAGTAGTATATGGTATTAAAAAAGACATAAAAAACGATAAAGAGAAGAAAATTTTCCCACTGTGTGTTTGGTTGCCCAAAAGCCGAACAATGGCTTAGGGGGTTTTGCTTGGTATTTGGGTGCCACGTAAGCAAAACTCCCTGTTTGGTTGCCAGTATACCATTGAAATCCCTGAGACTACCACAGATGTCTCCTGATTAATCATTGCATGTCTGCTGATGTGTCACTCATGTCTCCTCCCTATAAATCCGAGCCAAAAGCCACAGAAAAGGTGAAATTTTGAATGGATTTCTTGAGAATGATGCGTTCTCTCTCTCTCTCTCTCTCTCTCTCTCTCTCTCTCTCTCTCTCTCTCTCTCTCTCTCTCTCTCTCTCTGTACTGGTAATGACACTCCATACCACTACTATACCATGTTGACAACCAAACACAACTGTACTACTATTCTACGAGATAAACTCTAGGCAAATCCAATCCTTATCTCTTCCCTGTTGACTACTTACACCATTACCCTACAAAGTAAACACCTGCAACAAATTCATTCTCTAAAATTGAAGAAGAAAAAAAACGCAGAGACTCGCGATATGTAAAATTCACAAAAATAAATCAGCAAAAATTACCTATATTACTCATACTAGAATCAACAACAAAGAAAAAAAAAAAATTTAAAAGGGTACCTGATGAAATGAAAGAACATCAGATCTGAACCACGTTCTTTCTCCCTTATCACATTTAATCGCCTTCGAAACATTTGGCACAACAATTCCCCCAGGGAAAACTAATTCTCTAGTTCGGGTTTCATCAAGCTCGATCAAACGAGAACTTTCAGATTTACAATAAGAAAGTCGGAGATCGCTTGAAAGATCGTAACCAAAACCGATGACGGAAACAGCCTTCTCGGCGGAGGATTGAGGACTACTCCGGCCGGCGTAGAACGCCATTTTCCGGTAGGGTTAGGGTTTCGAGAGAGAGTCAAATTTTTTTTTATGTGTTTTAGCGTGTTTTGGTAAACTGTGGGGTCTAATATTTTTTAGAGATTTGAGTGGAGGACGGGGCAGCCATGGAAAAGGTCTACTCCGGCAGGTCGGAAAATTTCTCATGATCCTTCGTTTCCTCTTCGTATTGAATTTGAAAGCTACGACTACAGGTTTTGAGGGCGAAAAGTGACAAACGCTAGGGTTTAAAATAGATAGCGTTTACTCTGGATTGCTGACGATGGGATATTGGTGGTGTTTTTTTAAGTACAAGTAGAATGGTGATGGATCTGGACCGTTCGTCACCATAGACTGTGATTTGTGAGCTTGAAGCTCATATAGCTTATATGAGCTTGAGGGCCCAACCCACATTGTTAGGATGATCCGAAGCATTCATTTGAAAGGCCCTTACATAGATAGGGTGTGTACAAAAAATCGGCTCCATAGGATCATCCTAACCCCATCCAAAAGTGAAGGGCAAAATGGACAGACACTGTTTGCCATAAATCTGCCCATTTTTGCCCTCCACTTTTGGAGGGGTTAGGATGATCCAATGGAGCTGATTTTTGGTACACACCCTATCTATGATGAGGCCTTGCAATTGAATGGTTTGGATCACCACAAACAATGTGGGACGTATGTGTTTGGGCCCTCAAGCGCATATAAGGTATACGAGCTTCAAGCTCACAATCATTTTCCTTATATATATATATAGGTGATCTAAACCATCCAATGTAAGAGGAACAGCATATTATGGAAACCTCTATCGATTGGACAGCTATGATCAGTGTGTGGAAATGATTTATGGGGCACAACCTGTTGATGTTGTGTTCCATCACATGGACGGTTTGGATCAACCTGTGATGTGGTCCGTACAGTTCTTAGGGCAGGTACGGGTCCAAGATTCGTGACCCGTAAATTTCCTCGGCTCATTTTGACCTGGCCCGTGTCACCCGGACTGTTACGGGTCGGGTCAAACCCTCCCTTATTTTTCAAAATCTTTTTGATAGGCCCAAAAATTAATCTCTTCAAATCTTTGCACTTGTCTATCCCCCACAGTTGGTGGACCCAAAAAATAATTTCTTCAAATCTTTGAACGGGGTAGGCCCCACCTGTATTTTTCAAAGTGCATGTACGCACCGCCCCATGATCCAAACCCTCCATTTGATAATCATAGCCCTCCGATCTAAAGAAAAACTGCATATTACGGAAACCTCTATAGATTGGAGAGTTGTGATCATCCAATGGAAATGATTTTTGGGGCATGACCTATTTACATTCTGGCCCATCAAATGAATGGTTTCGATCATCCTATGGTGTGGGTCGTGCATTAACATTAAGGCCAAATTGTAGGCCCCACCCAGATTTTTCAAATGAAGTTTGCGGTCAACACCATAGGATGATCCAAGCCATCCATTTGATGGGTCGCGACGCAAATAGGTTGTGCCCCCAAAATCATTTCGATGGGATGATCGCAACCCTCCGATCTATAAGGTTTTTCCGTAATATGCAGTTTCTCTATTGTCTGTCATGAGAAGCTAAATATAACGTTTTTCCCACTCCCCGTGCATCGCACGGGGTCTCCCACTAGTATATATTAGAAAATAAAAGCCAAGACCAAGATGATCATGACTTCATGAGCATGGTTTTTAATTTCGGTCAACCCCGGTTACCCGAAGTATTACAGGATAAATCTCGATTTTTTAGATTATATAGGGCCCATTTGGATGCCAAGAAGATTTTGATTTGGATTTTTCACATTTGCAGCCCTTTTTGCATTGTAATTTGGATCGGATAAAATTCTTGGATTTCTAATTCAGCATCTGAAAGTGAAAAAAAAATCAGATTTCTAAATTTGTTGTGGAAATAAGAAATTGGAAATCCACTTATCTGGCAGTTTCCTCCACCCTCTTTGCTCCTCAACGTCTCCCCTCCACTAGGAAGTACCACTTTCCCTCTCTGTCTCCCTCTACATGAACTGCCGGATCTATTTGTTACGTGCCTGAACAACCGTAACATGATTAAACAAAGAAAAAAGATAGAAAGAGATGGGGGAATGGTTGATTCGAGGGAAGCGGACCTCCTAATGGTTCAAATCGAGAGGAACCATGACTCTCCTAAACAAAGTCTCATTTGATGTAAATTTTTCTTCTCCTTCATTGCATTGAAATACACAAACTTAAATATAAGCATAATGAGATTGCCACATGCCCACATGCTCAACCGACTTACCACTAACATGACACATAATAAAAACTAACACCCATGACTCTAAAACACATACCCACAAACCTAAAATGCAAATCCCTACAATAACTACCTCGGAACTACCTCCTATACACCATACATATACGTATCACTATTCAATTTGTATTCAAAACTCAATTCCAAATCCAAATACAAAAAGGGGAGGTATCCAATATTTTCCAAAAATTTCAGTAATTTCTTCCAAAATTTGGTCTGAAATAAAATATTATTTGTGATGGTTTCGTCAGATTTCGGCCGAGAATTTCAAAATTTCAGTTTTAGTGAGGGCCGAAACTCATACCAAAACCGAAATTTAAAACCATGATCATTAGTACAACAAGAAAGAATTTGAAGCTCAAGAAGGTCAAAATATAAAAAATTTCAAAGTCCACTTTGGGTACTCTCGCACGAGATAGCTGGTCCGCCTCTCCATTCGCTGACCTCTCCGTAGATTAGAACATTTGGAACAATATTAAATGTCGATCCAATCGAGCAATGGATGGATTTTTGCCACCATTTGCTGGCCAATAGATGGCTTTTTGCTATTAAGGTTTAAAATAGAGAGCGTTTCCTTTCGATCGCTGACGATGGGATATAGCCGGTTTGTGCTGTACAAGTGCGATTAATCGTCATAGATAGAGATTGGAACATTTTATTTTTCCTTTTGAAAGGGTGGCATTTTATTAGAATATTGAAGCCTCGACCAAGATGGTCGTGATCACAAGAAGGGTGCAAAAGGAAAGAATACACCTATGATAACAAAACTCAAGAAGGTAAAAATATAAAAAATCTCAAAGTCCACCACTCTAAACTCTCTCGCACAAGGTAGCTGGTCCACCTCAACATTCGCTGACCTCTATAGATTGGAACATTTGGAACAATATTAATGGTCAATTCGACCAATGGATGGTTTTTTGTACATTTATGTTTAAATCATCTAGTGCCGTGTGACCAATGAGTCAGTGGTTCCGAACTTGGCATGTCCAATGTATGGGATTTGAATATAACCCCTAATTTGGAGAGTGTTTCTCAATTAGTCATTGAGAATTCCATAACACTAAAATAGTTAAAAGGTTTTTCAGTATACTTTCTAAATGTTCATACTGATAAAGGTTTCTGAGCGATACCTTAGATAGCTTATCTGAGCAAGCTCATATAAATAGGGTAGGTAGCTATGTTGTTTGGGTTATTTTACATATTGATTCTATAGGACCTAACATGGATAGGGTGTCCCTAAGATATCATATCCATAGGATCTTGGTAAGCGTTGATTTATGGAGGTTTAAAATGGACGTCTAGAAAATGGGTTCATTTTGTGTTTGTACAAATCGAATGGTTAGGATGATTGTATGGAGATGGTTTGTTAGGAACACCCTATCTATATCAGGTTCTATGGAATGAATGGGTTGGATGAGTCAAACAACATAGGAGATGGTGTATTTATAGTGGCTTGCTCAGATAAGCTATATCTCAGAAACCTCGCCTCCATGTTCATAAATACTACTACAATTTATTTTGATAAAAAATGGGCGAAAAAATCGAGTAGTAGGATGCCGAGAGGTGGACACATAGCCATATTGCCACTCCCTACTTGCTCTGTATGTAGGGGCAGTCTGACCCACATACAACACCGCGCCTACATATAAGGCGCACCTGGAGTGACAATCCTGACCTTGTTATTCTCCCTAGGCACTCGTGCAACTAGCCTCAAAATGCCTTTCTGCGAAAGTCCCTAGTAAATCCCAAACAATTAATATCTAATCTATGTTATTATAAGTGGTAAGGGACTGTTGGAGATATTTTAGAAAAGTTATAACTTTTTGGCTAAATCATGATACTTAGTGTAAATCCATATATACTTTACGAATAAGGTATTTATATGTAAAATATCTAATTGTCCATCTATGGTGACCCCACCATTCATGTGTATAGTGAATAGCTGCACTGATGGGATCAGACACCCATGCACAATAATTTTGACACTAATACCACATTAAATGAGAAAATGATATGAGGACCCGAAAATAGTGTAGCCTTGGGATGGCATCCAATTGATTTTACTGCGTGCTCGGAACTTTCTTGAAAAAGTAGGATAAGCAAATGTAAGGCGGATTTTGGAATTCCTGGAATAAGACTCTCTTAAAAATTAGAGAAAGTAGAAAAAAAAAAAAAAAAAACTTGCTTACATATTTTATTTCTTGAGGGGAGGTTAGTCGTGCGGGATTTTAATGTGCGGACTTCTCCACATTGTTCATGACTCTTTGGGGACTTGAACTCTAATGTGCAGACACTTGAGACTCTGGGGACTCCAACGGGGACTTTTTAGAGTCATGCGGATATTGAAATCACCCGTTAGTCATCAACAAATACATGAATTTGAAGTCCTAGAGTTTTGATAATCGATTTTTACTATGATCAATAGATTTGTGGGCCCTACTAAAATATCCAAATAATATTGTGCATTTGTGGGTCCTGCTAGGGCTTGCTTTGGATCTGCCGTGGAGGCCACAAGAGATCCAAAGCAAGACTCATCAAATGGACAGCTAGATCATTCCAAGGTGTGATCCAAGGTATGATCTGAACCGCCCATTTGGGTAAGCATTTCTCCAAGATTTATGATTGAATGGTTGGAAATTTTTCATTGAAAAAACCGGGGGTCGTCGGATGAAGGATCCAAATTCATTGTGTGGGTGGGACCAAATCAAGCTTCCCATTGGGATTCTGAATGGATGGGATTAGAGATAAGGTGGGTCCCCCTGTTTCTCAACTGAGTTCTCCTACTAGGAGACATCTGTCTTTTGTACAAACAATACTCAATAACGGAAATTGAGCTTATTAATATAAATCTCCATGTGGATTTGGAGTTCTTAAGAAGACAGTAGCATACAATTTTCATAGAAATTGAGAATAACCTCTGCTAATCTGTTGAAATGATAATGTTCTCAACATGATTTGATAATATCCAAAAGATTTCGTTGAAGAGATAACTATGTCATACCACACTAAAGGCAAATCGAGGATAGGAATTTCGTTACCCCTCCTATGTAATTTATGGAATTCAATGAATTGAGGGAAAGATGCACTCAATAACGCAGAATTGAAATTCGCTACCAGAGGATTCTTCTAAAAAAATGGGGAAGGTTTTACTTCAGCACCATTATCTTCTCTTTCAAAAAGATACTCAAATAAAAGTATTTAAAAAATGAAAATAAATGAAAGGGATTTTTAAAAAAACGGTGCTGTAATTTTCAAGAAAATAGAGATGGCAGAATAGAAATGGGTTTTAAAACCCTAGGTTTGGGAGAATAGAAATGGGTTTTAAAATCTGCACATGATTCTTCAAAAAAAAAAAAACAACAGAGGATGAATCCAAATAGCAATTTTTGAAGAACAATGCTCAGAAAACCCTTGCCCGGAGACCTTTCTGGTTTGTCTTTGATGAATGAAAGATGAAAGGGAGATGGTTAGGCATTGATGGAGGAAAAAACGAGAGAGAGAGAGAGAGAGAGAGAGAGAGAGAGAGAGAGAGAGAGAGAGAGAGAGAGACCTTTGTTGCAATGGAGTTTTCTTTTTTCTCGGAGAGGGCTTGCGCAAACTTGGGTTGCGCGATAATAACCACGATAATAACCACGGACTTGAAGTTTCACCTGGCTATGGTGAATATTCAAAGCGGAGTTTTTACTTATAACGCGCGACTTCAAGTTCGCGCCACGTAAAAAGGTCATGACTTTGACAAATTTGACTAACGGTGTATTTTATAGTTCCCGTAAAAAGACCCGTCCGACTAACGATGGATTTATTAAATCCGCCAAAGACCCTCTAAATCTGCTACGACTAAGCCCCCCAGAACTTTTTCTGAGCAACCTCAGAGTGTGTTTGGCTACCATGAATTTATTTTCATGATAAATTAGCTTCTTTAAGTGGTGAGGGACGTTAGGAGAGGGATTTGTTTTTCAATATCGGATTACGAGATGGACTGAGCGAGGAGAGGGCAAGAAAAGCCTGAAAATCAGTAAACAAAAAACTCTACTCCAAATGCGACTTTTTCCTAAATTTGTTGCCACTTCTCACGCTTGGTTCATTTCTGGACTCTCAAATCTGTCCTTCTCTCACCTGCCCTACCCTTCTACACCACTCTTGGAGACACTGATTTATCATGAAAAAAAATTTAGCTGCCAGACAGGGGCGGAGCCACGAATTTACACTTGGGGGGCCGGACTAATTGGTTTTGGACTCAAAATCCATTGGCATGCTTTTAAACCAACAGGGCCCAGCCTGAGCATTATCAAAGAATAATTTTGCAGACGCATCCAAAACCTCCCTTAAAAACACAAAAACAACGGAAAAAAACTCTCCACAACCACAAACTCTTCCATGACCCTGTTTGGATTGCAAGAAAAATATTTTTTATGGAAAAACTTCTCCCAGGAAATTTTTTCCTTTCCATGATTTAGAGGGAAATATCGTGATTACTGATTATGATTAATTTAAGGGGATATTATCATAAATTGAAGGTCACTCAAGTTATCTTTTTCATGCCTTTAGTAGGGAATTTATAATGCAATCCAAACAGGGCCTAGGGCACTAGGGCATGTTTGGCTACCAGCCTACCGACATAAGAACATAACAGAAC
Source organism: Tasmannia lanceolata (assembly GCF_043159265.1). Taxonomy (NCBI): domain Eukaryota; kingdom Viridiplantae; phylum Streptophyta; class Magnoliopsida; order Canellales; family Winteraceae; genus Tasmannia; species Tasmannia lanceolata. The sequence goes on along the minus strand of NW_027518690.1, from coordinate 46,102,802 downwards.
TTCATAACCAGTAAGGATCATCGGATCATTTCCAATTTTCCATGTTCCAACAGATTACAACTCAATTTCAATCAGTGAGAGAAGAAGAACAAGACGAATCAGTTCAGTGCAAGAACACAAAAATTACAACTCAATTTCAATTCGCCCAATGCCCATGAAATGTAACGAAACAGCAAAACCCCTAATAGACATGTCTATTAACAAGGGGTGGCCATACCTTTGCATCATTCTCAGGCAGATTCAACAGGAGTATACCAACCATGGTGGATTTCCACAGCCTTCTTTCTCCTCGCAAGCCGAGACTTTCTGTTGGCCCCGGTGTTCCTATGCAGAGTGCCGACTTTCACTGCCCTGTCAATAGCTGAATATGCCTCGGCAATGAGTTTCTCGACTGGAAGGATTTCTTCTGCTTGCGCTTCCGTCTTCTTCTTAAGCATGTCTAGTGATTCAAACACCTGAAACAGTTACATGAATAGGTAAATGAAGGGAAAATCCTGCCACCAAATAAAGCAATAAAAACAAGATAGAACATTATGATGACAAAAATAATAAATCCTGGAGGTGTAACAGAAATGAAGTAACAGGAAAAATCAGAGCCCACCACTAACATTTGTTATCACTCAAGTAGGGGACTCACCACTGAAGCTTATATACCTTCATCTACCAGATCCTCTCCACGTCCCAACCAAATAGAATGAAACTACTTCTTTTGTGCTTAACATGCAATGTGCGATAGATTAGCCAATCATGTGCTAAATGTGGGTCTGTGCAAAGGGGTTGTTTAACCCAATCATAGGTGATAAATTGGCCAATCATTTGGGCTTTTGCTTTCCAGTTTTGGTCTCAAGTCTTAACGAATTGAGGGTAAATTCTCATTGCCAGCCAAAATTGACATAATGTGGAGGCAATAGACATTTTTAATCAGGTCAACTCTCTTGTTCCAAGAAAAAAAAAATACGAAAAATGAGAAAGGAGTATACAATTTGGAGGAGAAAGTAGTGTTTGACCTAATGTGACTGACCACAATCTATTTATTATATAAAAAAGGTCTCTAAGCACTTAAACGCACCATAGTAAATCCCTTGAACACACCAAACCTACTTTGTCACTCCCCGCTCAAGCCGGAGCATATATATCACATATACCCAACTTAGAACACAAAAGACAGAAACAACTATGAACAAAGGTCTTGGTAAAGACATCACCCAGCTGAGGTTGAGAAGTCAAAATAGGAGTACAGATTTCTTACTCATGATAGCATCTCAAACAAAATGACAGATCACCTCTGTGTTTTGTACTCTCATGGAACACACAACTGCTAGCAATATAGATTGCAGCCTCATTATCACAAACCATCACCATAGGTCTATCGCTTCTGTTCTAAAAGGTGGCCGCCCAGGCCGCCTAAGCGCTGGGCGCAGAAAAAATGCACCGCCCAGGCCCTGGATGTTTAAAAAAGCAGTCTCACCGCCTGGGCGTTATTAGGTGGCCGCCCAGGTGATGAGGCGGCCACCCAGGCCCCGGGCGATTTTGACTTTTTGTTATTATTTAATGTTTAGTGCTTATGCATAAAATGGTTTGGATTGTTATGTATTCAAGTATTTGTATTTTATATATAAAAAAATGCAAGATATTATGAAAAGATATTAATATCTAAAAAAAAAAAAAAAAAACGCCTCAAAACGCCTGGGCGCTGGGAGGTCAGTCAGCCGCCCAGCGGTTTTTAAAACATTAATGACTATCGCAAATAATTCCCAACTCTCTTACAAGAGTTTTCACCGATATTAGTTCACACGTAGTATGAATCATTGCTCTATATTCAGCTTCTACAATTGGACAAGCGACATCATCTTATTTTTTGCTTCTCCGAGATACAAGATTTCCACCAATGAACGTGGAGTAACCCATAGTAGATCTCCAATAAAAAACTGAAACATCACAATCAGTAATAGAACGACTGAAGATAACGAGATTATCTCTATTTTTTGTATACAAGACCTTTTCTTGGAGCACTTTTTAGATACTGAAGAATTATGCACATTGCCTTCCAATGCATTTGAGTAGGAGAAAGCTTAAACGGGCTCACCACTTCAGCAACAAATGTGATGTCAAGAAAAGTAACAGTAAGATAAATCAGTTTTCCAACTAGACATTTGTACCACTATGGATCAACAAATTTAGCACCGAACAAATACTATATTTGGATCCATAGGAATACATGTAGGTTTGGAGCCCCTATTCCCATTAGCAAACCTGTCACATATTCCATTGCAATAAACTTAAGCCATTCGTTTCTCTTGCTACCTCTACACCTAGAAAATAGAGCAGCTATCCAGACATTTTTACCTCTACGGATCAACAAATTTAGCACCGAATGAATACGATATTCGGATCCATAGGAATACATGTAGGTTTGGAGCCCCTATTCCCATTAGCAAACCTGTCACATATTCCATTGGGATAAACTTAAGCCAATCTTTTCTCTAGCTACCTCTATACCTAGAAAATAGAGCAGCTATCCCAGATATTTGTACTGAAAATGTTCTCTCAGTTTCCTCTTCACTTGTTCAATATTAACAACATCACTACCAGAAATAATGACATCATCAACATATGCAACTAATACAATTATGCTTGACACCTTATATTAAATAAACATGGATGATGAGCTTAACTTCGACGGAATCCAAGGGATTCAACTACACAGATAAACTTGTCAGATCATGCCCTAGGAGACTGCTTCAACTCATAAACGACTTTCTACAACTTGCAAACCATACTAGACTCCACCCCTAAGCAACACATCAAGGAGGTTGCTCCATGGACACCTCTTCATCAAGATCCCCATACAGGAATGCATTTTTTATATCAAGTTGTAAAAGTGGCCAGTCACAGTGGACAACAACAGAAATGAGTACACGAGCAAAGTTTAATCATGCAACTGGAGAGGTCCCAAATTAATCAACCCCATACGTTTCCGTCTATCCTTTGGAGACCATCCTAGTTTTCAACCGCTCAATGCTTCCATTGGGATGGTATTTAATAGCAAATACCTATCAACAATAAAGCACATCCTTTCCCAAGTAAAGCAGCAAGGTGCAACATAGTATGAGAGCATAACACGTTCATTTCTTCTCCCATGGTTTTTTTTTTCAACCATGATGTAAGAGAGCTTCCTGAAATGTACGAGAAATGAAGAGAGCAAATAGGGACATGGCAAAGTGGTGATAGGTAGGAGACAAATAGTCAGAACAGACATATCAACCGATTGAATGTTGAGCACAAGTTCGGATAACCATTCCTTCCCATGGTGGTTGTTCGGAGTTTTCCTTAGTTACCGAGGTGGGTGAAAAAATGACGTAGATCCTTGATAGCATTTCGAGGCATATAAGCTCCTTGGTTTTCTTGAATTATGGCTGATCATTGGGTTATATGGTGTTTTCTGTGGTTGGATTGTTTGGAAGTAATAGTAGAAGGTTTCAGTGGAGGGTTGATGTAGGAGGAAGTCTTAGATGATGGTGGGAGCCTTACTATATCTCTTTACGCTTTTTTACTTTTCCTTTGGTCCTGGAGTTGCTCCTGGACCCTCATACTATGTAAATCTGGTGGGACTACCGGTCACGGTATGAATATAATAGTCAATTCCCCCCCCCCCCCCCCCAAAAAAAAAAAAACAAAAAAAAAGAGGGGTTGAGCTAGAATCCACAGGCAAATCCGATTATTAAGTAGGAGGTTGATATTCCATTTGTACTACCTATTGGGGCGTGGGTAGTGATGGCCTATGAGAAAGGCAAGAAAATGCAAGATCTTTAGAAGGTCTATAGATAAACAAAATTTAACATAGACGATAGAAACCGGAAAAATAAGAGATGAACCCTACAACACGGTGATATGGCATTAGTACAACACTGATTTGGAAGGACTAAAGCTTCTAAGAACAACTTTGAAAGAATTGGACATGGATATGAAACAATACAAAATCAATTTCAAAGTATCTAGTATCTAGTTGAATTCACCCACAGAAAAAAAAGAGTGAAATAACATAAAAAATATATATTACTTCTTCAAACTATTTATCCAACTTTTAAGTATGATTCCCTTCTAAATTCAACAAATTGCAAACCACAATGACCACAGCAAGAAAACTAAGCCATTAAACTCATAAACCCTAAACCCTAACATGCCAAACGGAAAAAAGAAAAAAAGAATAGAAACCCATTTCCCAAAAGGTTCGAAAAATGTGAAATAATTTATAAAACCATTAAACCATACCTTCTTCATGCGGGTCTTCATCTCCGACTTCTTGGACTTGTTGTATATCCGTCTTTTCTCTGCTTGTCGAGCCCTCTTTGCAGCCGAATCGGGCTTTTTCGTAGGAGCTGCTTCACAAACAACGTTCCGACGAGAATATTTCTCGATGGGTCTCAATGACAGGCTACCTATAAGACCCACAATTCAGAGTTGTATAAGATACAGATTGCATTTGTATAAATAAATGGGTTCCTATTGCTGTTCTTTTTTGTGAGACTTACCTTTGGAGAATGCATTTTCCGATAGGTTTGATGAGAAGCGGAGCGATTTGAAAGCGGTGGGTTGTGGCAAAATACGAGAAGAGCTGCTGATAGAGAGGGTTTTGGGTTTGCAGGGAAGAACGACACAGGAAGAAAAGCAATGAAGAGCCATCTCTCTCTCTCTCTCTCTCTACCTCATCCCTTTGTGGATTTAATGATTTATCCTTTTTTTGGGGCTCAACTGCTCAAGGATGTGGAGTGGATTACAAAACCCCGTTTTCCAGTTAGACTAATCTCAGCCATTCATGGGAAAGTGAATTGACAGATTTCGTTATTTACGGGAGGTGAAACATTAGCACTCTTTACGTTGAAGGCGAAATCTGATCTCCTTTGGCTCTATCAAAGCCGACGCGTATATCAAAAAAATTAACGGCTAAGATAATATCTTCAACAGGGATCTTGTCTATTTGGTGGTGGCCCACAAAATCAATGGTTTCCATCATCCCTTGTTATTGGAAAGGCAAAGTCTTAAAGGTCCCACCAAATTTGACCAAACTGATACTTATGTTAGTTTTGTAATTAGGTTTTTCTTATCTATTAGGGCACGTTTGGATGTCGAGAAGATTTTGATTTGGATTTCTCATATTTGCAACCCTTTTGCATTCTAATTTGGATCGGATCAAATTCTTGGATTTCTAATTCAACGGCTGACAATGAAAAAAAATCATATATCTAAATATGCTGTAGAAATAAGAAATTGGAAATCCACCGATCTGGCAGTTTCCTTCACCCACTTTGCTCCTCAACCTCTCCCCTCCACTCGGAAGTACCTCCTTCCCTCTCTGTCTCCCTCTACATGAGCTGCCGGATCTATTCAATTTAAATTGAAAACTCAATTCCAAATCCAAATACAAAATGGGAGGTATCCAAACAGGCCCTTAATTCATAATTTGTGAAACAACCAATTACTCCAAAGGCTTAAGTTGTTGGAGAAGGCCTCATTTAATCTTTTATACTTACACTCCCCCTCACATGTGGTCCCTCTTTCTTTGGGTTGGTCTACACGTAGCACATGTGGCCCCACTTTTGGGTTTGGCCATTGCATGTGGATTTTGCTATCAAAGAGGTTTGAACCCATGCATTTGCTCTGATACCATGTTAAACAACCAGTTACTCCAAAAGCTTAAGCTTTTGGGGGAGTGGGTAAGTTAACATGGTAAGTTAACATGATAAAATTAGGGATTTCACTAATCTTTGGATACTTTTACAAGAGGATAAGTGTGCTTATATAGAGCACTTACATGATAAACATGGAATGGAATTAAGATAATTATAGAATCAAATATGCCTAATCAAATCTACTTTCCTAATCTCTCTTGCTTACTTCTTCTAATCCACCTGCCTAATTTATCTAGCTTCCTTGTTTACCCGACTTACTTAATCTTCCTCCAAGATGATCCGATTGTGAGACATTAACCCAATCCAACTGTTGGATCCCACATATTCTAACATAATTTGCACGTTCATGTTTGGTAATGGGACAACTGGCCTTGAGTTATGCTTCTTTGATTGGTTGCTCATAGGTGGCTGGGAGAGTAGTGGGATTTGATGGGGAATTTCGGAAAAGGCATTTCACGGCTGACTTTTGCACGAGAGCAGGCACCTCATATGAACAATAAGAATAAGACAAAATCTGCTCAAAAGTGAGCCTGTGTGGCTATTCTCTCATGCAAAAGTCAGCTGTCAAATTCCCTAGCAAATTCCACTTTTCATTGGTTGGTAGGTTAGGATTGAGCCTCTGATCTCAAGGTTGACCAGTTGAGCTAGAGTCACGGTCCCAAACAACCTACATAGATTTAAACTTGTAAAGTGGCAAACAACCAAAGCATTTAAAAACCTAAACAAATCCCTGGCTCAAGCTGAGATTTTGTGCATCCGAGCATACATTTGTAGTGTTTGGTTGTCAACCACATAAAATAGTGGTAGGAGGTGTCATTATCAATATACAGGGAAAAAGAGAAAAAAGCGTAATTCCCAAGGGAATTCAAGCAAAATCCCATCATTTTATCTAGATTTTAGCTTGAATTTCATAGGGAGGGAACAAGGGTGACATGCAATGATTAAATAGCTAGAAGACATCCTTAGGAGTATCCAGGGAGTTTAATGCTATATTGACAACAAGGAATTTTATTGCTTCGCACCCAAACGCCAAGGCCGTGTTGGTTTAAAATTATTACACCCGTTGTGACGGCCAGACCTATTACGCCCTATTCATTTCAGATTATGACAACCGACTGTCAGCCCGAAACCTATTATTGAACTCAAGTTTAAATGTAATTTTGAGCCCAATAATAAGTTTTGGGCTCACAATCGGTTGTCATAATCTCAAACGAACAGGGCCTCATTGGACTCGATTTAAAAATAATATTGAGTCCAATTAATTGGTTTGGCACACAATCGGTTGTCATAATCTTTAACGAACAGGGCCTAAGCAAAATCCCTTAGCCTCCCATCCATTTTAAGCCTACGCCAATCGAAGGGTTAAGATTTCTATCTGAGTTACAGCCCAACAAATGAATAGTTTGGATCACCCCAAAAATGCGGGCCCCACTGTATATTGGGTCCCGTATTCCCAAAAACCGAAAAATGTGCTCGCGTGGATATCACATCCTTATAAAAATAGATGGTTCGACAATATTTATCAATTTGATAGCTGTTACGAAGATTCATGACACGGGCGCGTCTTCCTAGCCGCTCTCAAATTTTCCTTCGACTACCCTCCTGTTAAAGTCCTAACGGAAAACACTTGAATCCCTTACTTGAAAGGCCGAGCTTGACAAAAAAAACAGAAACAAAAAGGAGGGAAAAAAAACCCTAGAAAGAGGAGAAGCAGCGTAAAAAAGCGCCGGAAAATGGTCGCCCAATACGGTCTGGAATTCGCAGTCCATATAATCACTTCCCACTTCGGTGATCTCGTTGCTGTAAGATTTCCAAACATCCTCCCCCTCCTCTTATTTGATATTCCCACCCCCTGCTTTTTTTATAAACCCTAGAACCAGTTATTACAGAGCTTATTTTTTCCCCTTTTGCAGAAAGTATGCAGTTGTCTTTTACACAGAGGATCGCTAACCCTACAGGACATAGCTCGATACACCGAACTCCAACCTGCCCAAATAAAGAACTGCCTTTTGGTCTTGATCCAGCACAATTGCGTTCAAGCATTTTCAGTAGAAAGACAAAGTAATCTCTTACTTTACCACTGTTGTTTTTTTTTGTTTTATTGAAAAAGAAAGTGGGAATTAGGTAGAAGGGTTTTCAATTTCGCTCTATTGGTTTTAATTAGGTGGTTTTGGGGTGGCGCCAAAAGTTTTCACCATGTACATGGCACTCTTTGACAGCATCGTTCATCGCACAAGGTTTACTAAGTTTCTCGCCATTGCAAAAGAGCAACTTGATGAGAAGGTGAGGATTTTGGGTTTAGAGTAAGATGATCTTTTGGGTCTGTTTTCATTTGCTTCTGCTGTGGATTATGGGTTATGGTAGAATTTAGTTGATATCTTATTTAGTGATCGTTCGTCTATGTAGGAGTGTTGTTTCGGTATGGATATCATAGATAGCAGGGTGTTTTTTCCCCTTTATCTTTCTTTCTTTTTATGTTCAGGCCCTGTTTGTTTAAGAGTATGAAAACCGATTGTGGGTGCTAAACCGATTATTGGACTCAAATTTAAATGTAATTTTGGGTAATCAATTCTCTAAAAATTCATGTGATTGTGCTAGATAATGATGGAAGTAATAAGAAGAAACATGTAAACCTTCAAGAGTGGATGGAGTGATGCAAAATTGAAGACATTTCTCAAAACGAAATGAAAAATGATCAGGAACTGCAAGAAAATGTTGTAATTATATTGGAAAAGGTGATTTGAAGCCGAGAATGGTAATTGGATCTGCATATGGAATATTTATACTGGAGTTAACCTTAATATCAAACATGTTTTGATCACTTAAAAAAGCTGGAGTTGGGAATCAGATTAAAGACTATAATGCCATATAGACATAAACAATGATAAAGTGACATAAGTACTCTTTTTAAAATTTTCTGTAGTCATTATATTTCTAATGATCTAAATATTTCTAAAACTGATCTTTGCCTCTGAATCATTGAGAGCTTTCTAGAGAGAAGCTTGTGTCCAACCCTGTTCACTTCTTTTGTGAAGGTATTAGCCAATTAACTTTCACCTCTCTTTTGGGATTTAACATCTGTTAATAGCAGGTTGCTAGAACTAGGTGTATTTGTGCTTGTTTGCATGAATCAATGGATTTTTTTATGACATGTGCAATGTTGTTGTCACCATTCATTGCAGATCTTTTATTTAAAATGTGAGACCTAAATATCTTTCTAAATTTGTCTTAACCAATTTAATTGTTGGTGGTGTTGCCATGTTTCATTTTCTGCTTCCCCATTTGATGTAGTACTGGACCACTATTGCATTGTCGCTCTAATAGACTTGCTATTCCAAGAGAAGTAGAATCTACTGTTGATCATCTGTCAAATTTAGGAGCAAATGTAGTTTCATCACATATTAAACTGTATAAGTTTGTTTCCATAGAAACCTTTGGTTTTTTCCTTCCCTTTTTTCTACTTTGACCTTTTCCTTAAGAAATTATCTCTGTTATTGCCCTCAGAAAGAAATGAAGGAGAAGAAAAAGAAGACATTACAGATTCTTGTTAGATGACATATATGACATGCTTAGAGAATGAAAAAATCACCATCAATGCGATCCCTTACTTGTTCATGATATCACTGGCTAAGGGAGTAGCTGGACTTAGCTTAAAATTGGCACAAGAGATGTATCATTCATCTTGCAATGTGCCATTTCATTTGATTACTTTGTATATTTTTATTTACTACTTTAGATATAATTTATTCTGCTAATTGCATGCCACAATTCTGCTTCCTGAATTGGTTGTCTTTATTAAATAATTTAGATATGTTTTGTCTCCTTGCATGATTTTTTAACTTTTTCTTTACCACACTTTCTAAAGTACCAATCACTAGGCTGTTATTTCTACAAAGCTCAATTGATTATAAACATATTTTGGTAGACAATTTTGATCTCATTTTTCTGTTGATGCATCAGATAGTTATTTGTCATGGATGCTTCACAGTTTGGCACCACAGCCCAAGATATGGTAATAGTAATTAAATGTGTATTTTATGGCAGTGTGAAGGTCTCCTTGAGGGTTTACTTCACCACGGTAGGCTTACTTTAGAACAAATTATACTGCGGGCAATGTCAAAGAAAACCAAAGGTTTGGGTTTTCCTTCTACTTTTTTTTCCTAGTCTTTATGTAGTTGCATTTGCAATTCAAGGCCATTATTTACCTTTAAAAAGTGTTTGTGGACAATCTTGATTTTCTTGCAAATATTTATGCCATCATGGTAGCATAAATTCCTATTTTATGCGTCATATTCTGATTTTTATTATCAATCCATTTTAATCTAATTCAGGAAATGCTGCTGCTTTACGAGATAGCTTTGTCAGTCTTGTCCATGAACATTTTGTGGAGCGTTGTCCAATTCCTGAGCCTTTCGTAGTACCAAGTCCTAAAAGTGCTTCAACTGGGAGACGTGGTGCTAAGTTAAGTATACTATGGCTCCTGCAGTTTGTGTTGCATCTTCATTTAGGTGTCGTTAGTTTGTAGTGTTTGCCTTACTAAATTCAGAAGCAAGAGAAAGTCACAAAACAAGTGTTCATCTATTGCATCATTAAGTTTAGATATACATTTTTGTATGCAACATTTCATTTGCTAATTTCCGTACTGGGTACTGTGCCCAGGGGCGGAGCCAGGAATTTGGCCCACGGGGGGCAAAAAATAGTTGTTATATAATAATCAATAAATTATCTTAAAAGTAAAAAAAAAATAAAATTACACAAATTTTAATTCAAATTACTTTCAATTAAAAAATTATTTATATTTATTTTTTCTGCCCAAAAAAAATTTACTCACTTCATTGTCTTCCAAATTAATTTTGGAGCTCTCACAAGTCATAAGATTTGAGTAACTAAGCATTCGTAGCCCATAAAAGTATAGGCCCCGCCCCCATCAAAACATGAGGCGAAGTGATATATCCAGCCCTTTTTTCTACTTGGGACATCCGCGGGCCTCTAGTGTATTTATGCTACACTAATGCACTAGAGATGGCTGTCCCAAGTAACAAAAAAAGGGGCGAATGTATCATTACCCAAACATGCGGTGAAAATACTGGGCCCCACCAAATCAAAACATCAATGGCTTGGATGGAGATAGTGGGATGCATGCACAGCATCAAAACATGTGTAAAATGGTGGGCCCCACCCATGCTATGCATAATGTGCAAAAAAAATTACTCCATAGAAAAAATTCCAAAACAGAGGACAATAATCAGTTTTAGATTTAAAATCAATTTTCAAAATCCGAAAACCAACAAGGCTGTTCCACTAAAAAGTTAACTCTCACCTTGTTGGGTATCCATTTAGGATGGTTCTAAGACCATGCCTGATGATATTTTACAAGATCAATGGTCTTGATTTCATATACATGTTCACAGTTCACTCATGTCCCTTTTTAAATCCCAAAATTATTACCAAGGAGAGGGGAATTTGGTAGTTTTAGTTACAAAATATTGGCACAACTAACGTCCCTCTTTAAATCTCAAAATTGCTCCTTAAACCAGTGACCAATCATAAAGACTTTCTTGTATGAGGGCAATTTTGTAGTTATAGTTATAAATATGGGCAATATATGTACAACCACAAATCCGCAATGCTCTCTTAAAGCCTAACTTTTCGTTAATAGAAGGAAAAAAACACCGGCTTCTTTAAAACTGATATTTAACGTTTGTGCCATATCCTAAATCGTAGGAAAAATTTTCGGCAAAAATCGAGGGGGGGGCCAATTGCACCCCTCGCCCCCCTTGGCTCCGTCCCTGACTGTGCCAGTAATTTGAACACATACACAGGCTTTTTTTTTTTTTTTTGAAAATTGAAAACACATACACAGGCTTTAACCGTTGCATTTTGAGTTTTGGCATGAACAGTAATGGCATATAGTCAACTTTTTTCGGGGAACTGGGTGCATCTCATTTCTTGTAAATAACATCGATTCTTATTCATGAATTTGGTGGGTCAATAACATCGATTTATTGAGGTTTGAGACATGATTGTGAATTTTACAAGATAGGCCTTGCAAATTGACCATGCTTTAGTTTTGATAGCATGAATACACAGTCAGAGCTTGTGTGCTTGAAAGTACTTTTGTACTCATTTTTCTTGTTTTCTTTCTTGCTGTTTCCATGTGCTTTGATTGCAACTTGTTAGTTCGAAATGGAGCTAACATATTTTGTTGTCTTCTTGATTTACAGTCTGCTCAAGTAATTGAAACTATAGAACAACTAGCTATAACAGCTGCAACTCCTTCAGAAGCAGAAAGGTTCTATATTATTAGCGATATAGTGGAGGGCAATCCATTAGATGAAAAAGAGAAGGAGCATACTTTTAGCATCAAAGTCGGGGAAAAGGTTGGTGTGGTGATTATCTTTTAAGCTTCCCACTTATTTAGGTATTTATGTATACCTAAGTAGGCTGGAAGCTTAAAAGATGAGTTTTGTTTGTCTACGTACCTGCTATGTGCCTGTATGTAAATATGTATGTATTCATATGTTTATATGAGTTTTTATATGGTGTAAGCCCTTATAGTCCCGTATTTTGCAAAAAGTACTGTACGGACCACAGCATAGGATGATCCAAACTCCAAAGTTCCAAACCATCCATGTGATGGGCCACAACATAAATAGGCTGTGCCCAAAGAAATCATTTCTATAGGATGATCCCAACCCTCCGATCTATATAAAAATTGCATATTATGCCAACCTCTTTAGATAGGAGGGCTAGGATCATTCGATGGAAATGATTATTGGTGCACAACCTATTTACATTGTGTTCCATCACATGGGCGGTTTGGATCATCCTATGATGTGGTCCGTACAGTACTTTTTGAAAAATACGGTACTGTAAGGGCTTACACCATATAAAATCTCTGTATATATATATATATATATATATATATATATATATATATTTATTATTTTTGAAAGATAAAAAAATAAATTCTATTAATAGAACGGAGAAACAACTTCTTTTGACCCAGCTGGTCAAGGGCATATAGAAAAGGGAAGGATGTATGAAGAAAAATAGAAATACTCTAAATCCATGATCGGAAACTGAACCCTAACAACTAGAGCTGGTTGGTTAATGCCACTGTGACCCTGTCAATGAGTCCACCTTCAAGTTGGCATCTCTCCCAACATGAGTAAGGGATACTTATAGGATTGATAGGTGATCGATCGCTTCTTCAGCTCATTTGACTTATATAACATTGTAGGTTCAAATAGTTAAAGTTATATTTCAAGTTTATCTAACATTTCTACATAATTTCAAGTTTATCTAGCATTTCTACTCTTTTTTTTCTACAACATCTCACACACACACGCACGCACATAAAATTGAGTTTGTAATCTATTAGTCATGCTTCCTTTCTTCAAGGTTTGAAGTTGAGGTTCAAATGGATGAAATGCCCCTTGTTGAAGCAATCTTGAGCCCTTGAAATGACGCCACTGCTTCCGATATCACATTCGCACTAGCATGTGCTGAAGTTAAAATTGAGTTTGTAATCTATTAGTCATGCTTCCTTTCTTCTAGGTTTGAAGTTGAGGTTCAAATGAATGAAATGCCCCTTGTTGAAGCAATCTTGAGCCCTTGAAATGCCGCCACTGCTTCCGATATCACATTCGCACTAGCATGGCTAGGGGCTGAACCTGCTTCAACAAGGATCCCCTTATTTCTCTACCAATATATCCAATAGCTGCGACTTTCCTCTCTATGCTATATGCTCGGACAAAATTCCGTTTGAATTTTTTTGTCCGGTTCTAACTTTGCAACATGCTTATATCTGCTGTATCCTCGAATCTGTCCACAATTAGCTGACAATATTCTTCAATTTATCTGAAAATAAGGGCTGCATTTTGAGAACCACTGATCCAGACTGATGGGTTCGTCATTTCCTCTCCTCCAAATATGACAAATAGTGTAAGGAAATGAGGCAAAGCATTGTGTCTCATACTCGTCCTTCCACCTATTCTTACTTGTCTTCCACAGGATTTGCCTGAACAGTTATATCTTGCTTGAGTGTGAGGCAGTCCTCATCTATACAGTAGTAACAGTACAAGGGTCCATGGACCATAGTATCTTCCTCAAACAAGTGATCCACATTATCTTCCTCCTAATGGCAAAGGGGCAACTGAGGTTCTCTACTCTGAATTGATTGTAAATATATGGAAGAGAGATATCCTTATGGGGATAATTTAATGCTGATTTTGTATTGTCAACATAGTTTTCCTGCATATAATATTTATGCTAAAATGATGGTGTACCAATTTTTGTTTTAACTTTTATGAACAATTTATTGTATATCCTTTATGTACTAATCCAATATGATCTATCGACCTAATTGCTTGTTGTCTGAATCTGAATAACCAGGGCAATAAAAGGAAGTGCAAACTTCTTTTTTTTTTGTATGAGTTTTCCTGGTACTTTTTGTGTGCATTTGTTAACCTTTTGTCTTTATGTTTCCTTTTCTATTTTATCAGTAAGAAGGGTGCCATTTATGATATCTAATCATGTCATAATCTACCATAATCTCCCAATGATCTTTTAATTTCTGCTGATTTTCGTGCATTTTAATTTGTTTCAATAGCGCAAGCATGGTGCTTTGGAGATTGATCAAGAAACAGTTGCTGCAATATCTGAGAAAGAAATTCTTTGGCGAGCCAATTTTGAGGAGTTTGTACGTTGTCTTAGGCACAAGGTTTGGTTTTGCCTTATAACCTTCTCATTGGAAACAGCATACAGTGAGAATTTTCTATATTGCTTGCTATCTTACATTTTCTTAATTGTGAATGAGGAAATATCACGTGCATGTGCTTTTTCCATAGATGGCTTTTATATGGTGCCTTGAAGATTTTTAGATTTGATATTTGGATTTTTCTTCAGCAAAAAATATAAAGTTGCAAGTGGGCCGATTCAAAAATGCCACTTCGTTTTGTTATAGCCAAACATCCATGTAGAAGAAAGAATAAAGTGGGAAAGAATTATAATTAATTCATTACCCTTTTTCAAAATTATAATTATTCATTAGATATCTTTATTGGATTAAGAATCTAATGTGCTTCTGAGTGTATTTCTTTTGGTAAATCAAATTGAAGAGGGTCACACAAAAATCCCTCTAAGTGACTCCTAACTTCTTGAAAAGAACTAGAAAATAAAAAATAAGAATGATGGAACTCCCCATGTCCCAGATCGTAATGACCAATTGGGGCCCATTGGATGATTCCATCATGGTGCCAATTTTATTGGCTATTTCGCCCCTTTCTTTATGTTGAATCTTCACGAATTGTCCGTGCGTTATTATCTATTCTGGGTGTCATTTTTGCTTATAGATAATATTTTCTGTTGGAAAAATTTCTTCTTTGGAGGCTACAAATATGCTTCAAAGAGGTTGCTAATTTCAGCAAGGCTAGGATATTATGCTATTGGGCCAGGGTTTCTCTCTTAATATTACTTTCTGTTTTTTGATAGATTTTACAATGGATAAATATGTCCTATTCTAGCTTTTGCGTTATATGGAATAAAATGATTAGTTTCATAGTTGTACTCTGTGGTGGGCTTAGTGGCTAATTGGCCAGTGTTACCCAATACCTACCAAATTCTTAAGTTTGGATCTTATACTTGGCCTTAAAGTGCTACGGACTTGCCCATCTCTCCTTTGAAGCTCCTAAAGTCTTCAAAATATGCCATTCCATAGCTAATTTTGAAAGTGGGAGCTGAGATATACTTCCAATTGGGGATAAAACCAGGATTGAGCTTTCTTTGCTCTTCTTTTATATGAGAGGCCTTGGTGACATCCGTCATGCGTATGCTCCCAGGATTCAAAATAAATTAATATTGAAATGATGGGCCTCGTTATGGGTCTGGAATTTTCTTCAAGTAATTTAGTCAATTCTTCTATATATATTTTTCTTTGGAACAACTTATTATCATTATCAAGCTCACTAGTAACGCCCAATTAATTGATCATAAGAGATAGACAATAGATCATATTTTGAGGCAGGTAAGAAGCTTTCATAGGGTTTGTACTCATTCGTGGATGTTGCAAATGTGTTGATTTAGTAGATATCTGTATAACAAGGGAGAATATTAATTTGCAGGCTATTGGAGATGTTTTATGAGATGTATAATGTCTTTAGTTGAGATTTGTATGTTGAGCAGAGACATTGTAATCTGCTTATCTTGTTGTCATCATTTAATAACCTTTTTTTCACCATTTAACAACCATTTGTTAGAGAAATAAAGGTGATTTATTGATTGATTTGTTTATTATTTTATTATGCCATTTTTTGCTATGATTTATCTTGCTGATATAATTGGTTTTACTATCTATAACTCCATATCACTGTATATGTGGCAAAGTAGCTTACTTTAGGTACTTGTCATTTTCAGTAAAGTATCTGCAGTCGACAATTTTTTTTTTTTACGCATTTGTTCCCTTTGATTTTCTTTTAAGTTTAGCTTTGGTTGAATTGTTCAAGGAAATCCAAGAACCTCTTGTTCGAACAACATTTTATAGAATGACAATACCTTCTTCTTCTTCTTCTTCTCTCTCTCTCTCTCTCTCTCTCTCTCTCTCTCTCTGTGTGTGTGTGTGTGTGTTTTTTTTTTTTTTTTTAATTTGGAGCTTTACTATCACCCCGAGTTCCACATTTGAACTAACTTTTTGTAGGTAGCCTTTGCACGGGAATAAATTTATAAAAATTCAGCAACAGGGGGCATGATCATAATAGTCACCAATACATTATAGTTCCTGTTTTTAATAGACATACTCCCTTTTGTGCTAGAGCAACTCAACTCAACTAAGCCTTTGTCCCAAACTAGTTGGGGTTTGCTAATGAATCCTTTAGAAAATTTTCATGAAGAAGGTGAAGGAATCTACCCGGCTCAAATTGACTAAGTCTAATCCTGAAACTAGTTGGGTTCGTCTACATGGATCATTTTCTTCCATTCTCTCCTATCCAAGGTCATGTTATCTGTTATGTTCATAGCCATCAAGTCTTTCCTCACTGTTTCTACCCAAGTCTTTCCCTTTTGTGCTAGATCATTTCTTCTAAATCTTCTCTCCATCCCCATCTGTCTCTCTATGTGTGTGCGTGCGTGTGTGTGGCGGTGGGGCGCACGCATGCATGTGTGGCATCTCCTTCATAGTTTTTTCCTTCAGTTCTTTTGTTTTAAATGCTACTTTTTTCCATCATATTGAGCAAAGTGTGCATCAAGAATCTGTTCATTGGTTCACAATCTAATAGACTTGCAATATTCAGTTTTTAGTGACAATAGACTTGTAATATTCAGGTGATATGCCTTAGCTTGAAGTCAATTCTTTCGACTTTATTTATCTTCTTTTCTACCTCGTGTGTGTGCCTAATCTTTGTTGGGCTTTCAATAATTGTTGTAGTCTGCAGAATGCCACTTGCTATAAATTGCCTCCAAACATTTCTTTGTGCATTTCAGGCATGTGTTGCGAATGTGAGATCAAGGCTGGGTGTTCATGCTGGCACTGTTTTGGAAGCAATTTTAGGCACAACAAAACATGTTGAAAAGAAAGTTAAAGAAGAGAAGTCAGGTGATTCCTTAAGCTGCCACTCTCATATGATTGCTTAATTATGTTGTGCTTATATTTTGTAGTCTGTACCTTCTTTGCTATGGTGCTCATTTTAAATTTTGCTTGTTTATGTTGGAAGAACTTTATGCTATTCATTAATTTATACTTTTTTTTTCAATTGTTCCACCTATTATTGACTAATCAATTAAAATTTCTGTCATTGATGGAAGTCATAAGATCTCAATTTGAACTTATGCTATTCGTTAATTTATACTTTTTTTTTCAAATGTTCCACCTACTATTATTGACTAATAAATTAAAATTTCTGTCATTGATGGAAGTCATAAGATCTCAACACATGCCATAATCAATTAATTTATCAAATTTGAATTTTTGGGTGTTCATTGTATAGATCTCCAAAGTTGTAATATTTAACTTCTCTCTCTCTCTCTCTCTCTCTCATGAAAATGAGAAATGTAAGGGATGAGACAGGCCCGGAGAAGGTTAATACTTAAAGAAAGAAAACAAAAAAAATGAACAAGATAGCCCATGCCAAATTCGCTACAAAACGGTTAGCTCGAAAATAACGGTCAAAATATGCATATCCATCATGGTTTTAAATTTCGGCCGAAACGTTTCGTTTCGGCCGAAATATTTCGGTTTCGGTGGAAAACGAAACGAAATTCACTGCGAGCAAACGTTTCGGTAAAATTTCGGTGAAACGTTTCGGAAATTTCCGAAATTTCAGTGAAATTTTTACAAGATTTCGTCCGAAATTTCGTACCGAAACCGAAACGTTTCGGTTTCGGTGATGACCGAAACCGAGATTTAAAACCTTGACTGTGAGCATGGTTTTAAATTTCGGCCGAAACGTTTCGTTTCGGCCGAAATATTTCGTTTCGGCCGAAATATTTCGGT
The DNA here is from genome assembly GCF_043159265.1 of Tasmannia lanceolata. Taxonomy (NCBI): domain Eukaryota; kingdom Viridiplantae; phylum Streptophyta; class Magnoliopsida; order Canellales; family Winteraceae; genus Tasmannia; species Tasmannia lanceolata. The sequence continues at coordinate 46,084,625 of NW_027518690.1, read as the reverse complement.
TTCGGTGGAAACCGAAACGAAATTCACTGTGAGTCGGAAAAGTACCAAACTTCGCCGAAACGTTTCGTTTCGGTAAAATTTCGGTGAAATTTCGGAAATTTCGGTGAAGTTTCGGAAATTTCGGTGAAACGTTTCGGAAATTTCGGTGAAATGTTTCGGTGAAGTACAAAATTTCGGAAATTTCCAAAATTTCACCGAAATTTCGGTGAAATTTTTACAAGATTTCGTCCGAAATTTCGTTCCGAAACCGAAACGTTTCGGTTTCGGTGATGACCGAAACCGAAACCGAAACCGAGATTTAAAACCTTGACTGTGAGTCGGAAAAGTACCAAATTTCGCCGAAACGTTTCGGAAATTTCGGCCGAAACGTTTCGTTTCGGTAAAATTTCGGTGAAATTTTGGAAATTTCGGTGAAACGTTTCGGAAATTTCCGAAATTTCACCGAAATTTCAGTGAAATTTTTACAAGATTTCGTCCGAAATTTCGTACCGAAACCGAGATTTAAAACCTTGATATCCATCACTTCCCTCATTGTTAAAAGAAGAGTAGCATAATAAATTTATATGGAAAAAGTAGTTGATATCGAGGGCCTACATTTTGCGAACACCCAGAACACCCAGGAGGTCAGTACCATGGTTTTAAATTTCGGACCGAAATTTCGGATTTCGGTGGAGACTGACACCGAAATCGACCAAAACCGAAACGGTCATTTATTTCGGCCGAAATTTCGGTTTTTCCGAAATTTGACAAAAAAAACTGTTTTTTTTATATTATTTTAATATTTTACCGAAATTTTGACCGAAATTTAATATTAAATAAAATATTGGTTTCGGGTTATGTACCAGATTTCGACCGAAATTTTGAAATTCCATGGTCCGAAACTGGTACCGAAACCGAAATTTTAAACCTTGGTCAGTACTACAAAACACTTTTCATGGCTTTTTTCAGTTAGACAATGATCAACTTTAGAGGCGCATCGACCGGATGTCAAAGCAATATGTATTAGCCATATCAGTGATACAAATTCTCATGCTCCCAAAAGGCAAAAAAAGCGATACACCATGTTTTTCCATGGTCTTCTAGTTTTAATATTTTTGACATTTTCTTTTTGGTAAAAGATCTTTCATATATTAACTTCAAATGAAAGCTATGATTTGATAATTTTAACTAAAGAAATGATCGAATGAACATAAGAATAGAATAACACTAACATATTGTATAAGTACTAGCAGCTCCCGTAGTATAAAAAATGACAGTAATAAAACAAACAATCTCCACACATAGATCTAGGTAGGTCATATTTTTCTAAAATATGACATAAAAGTGACACTTATTAAAAAATAAAAAATTGTAAGCAAAAATGTAAAAATTCATAAGAAATGGGCATGTATGCGTATATCATGCTTAAAACATGTTGAACTAGCTCTATAATAATTCAAAATATAGCATATAGAAAATAAAGATCCACAACTTGATAGATGTATCCTAATGGTTGTATAAAACAATCAAACAGCTATTTTAAAATAAAAAAGTAAAAAAGTAAAAAAATCAAACAGTGTGTTGCACATAAATTTATCAGTGAAAGGTGGATTATTGCAAAAAACTGAAAGTTTTGGGGAAAAAAAAAATTCACGTAAGCAACACACCCAAACAATGAATCATGCATGTTTTTGATGCATTACAAGTTACAACTAATCCATAAAAAGATGGGAAGAAATAGGGATTTTACGTAAAATGGAAAATTTCCAAAATTTTGTGAATCAGGCATCGATCGATTTATGCATGCATCACAATTTGTTTTTTTTCCGTGGGTTAATCTAGTCAATCTATGTTGATTTAGGTCATACAACCTTAGATCTATGTTGATTTAGGTCATACAACCTTAAATCAAACAAAATCCTTTTGAAAATGGTAAAAAGAAAAGTCAAAAAATGAAGTTACGCACCTATTGCCTCACTATTGGTCGGCACAGCTATTGTTTAGGCTGATACAAGGCTGGCCCATGCGTTTTTTGTGAACACCGATATGGGAATTAGTACACGTTCACAAGCTCTTGTTTTGCTTTATTGTAGTCATATTTTAAGTGTTAAAATTTTTGTTGCATACTGATTGAGATATTTTTTATTATGGGATCTCTTTATGATGTAACTTGGCTTATACATGTACAAATGTACTGAGTTAGAGTTTGGCAATTGGTCAAGCTTGGATCTCTATCTCAAGAGTACTCCAGACTTCTCTTTTAGTATTTGTTTTGTTAATATTGTTCACTATTATTTAATGCCACAGCTATTTAGATTCCTTTCAAAGAGTAAGCGCCAGATTTGAGAAACTAAATCCTCATACTTTGAGAACATTTATCTTGGATTAATTTTTAATTATAATTGTCTTGAGTCCATTACGAATGATTTAGACCAAGATGCTTTAATTTGCAGTTCAGTTATCGATGGATACTATTTTAGAAGAAGTGAGGAAAAGAAAAGGAGGTCTTGAGTTGTCCTTGAATCATGTTAGAGATTCCCTTGATCAACTGGGTTGTCATTCGTGCATGGAAGAGGAAGAAGGGCTATACAGTATTGGTATTATTCACTTATTGCATTGCATTTATTTTCTGTTCTTCTCATTGAAGAATTGATTGTTTACTACCTACCAAAGTGATTATGCATTTTTTTTCTAATTTTATCGATTTTCAAGAATATTTTCTAATCACTTCTTGACCTAGTGCAACATCTTCTTGCTATATAGGTTTGAGAAAAATTATCGAAGTTGCTCGGAATGATGAGGTGCTTAATTTTTTTTACTCTTTTGACTTCAATGCCAAATTTTTAAAAAAAATAATAATAAAAATTGGTCACCTAATCCATGTTCAATTACTGTGCACTATACTGTAGGCGGAGTCAATTGTGTTGAGAAGATATGGACGAGAGGCTTATAGGATATTTAGGTTGCTGGCAAAGAATGGTTCCATGGTTGAGACAGATAAGGTAATTACCTCTATCTAAGGCATATGTTTGCCATTTTGCTTATATGGTTGAGACAGATAAGGTAATTACCTCTATCTAAGGCATATGTTTGCCATTTTGCTTATATGCGTACATTGATTCTAGTAGGCTGTGAATAAATTTAGTCACCAACCTGCTATAAAGGCCCGGGAGTTTTAGCTCCTGGATGGATATCTGTTATGAAATTTCAGAACTCTAAACTTTCCAGATTGCCGGAAAATTCCATAATTCAAAAGATTTCAGTCTTCTGAAAACTCCAGATGGTAGTCTGTTACTAAGATCAGTACTCATAATTTCAGTTCTAGGAACACTGCTGGAAAAAGTATTGTAGTGTGGAATTTCAGGGTGCATGAAATCTAAGAACTTGTGAAAGCTCAAAACCCGAAACAGCTTCAAATTGTTGATTGCATTTCCTGCTGAAACAATCCTGAAATTTTAGTCACTGGAATTTTCAAAATTCTAAGAAAGTTCAGAGTGCTGACTTTCATCAGTGAAAAGAAATCTTCTGGCCTTTTTTCCGTGAAATCCTTTTATTATCATCTTCTGCCTGCGTTTGGATCCCCTAGTTTTGCTGTTGTTTGGAAGTTTCTGGGCCCCCCATCGGTCTCTTTTTTCAGTTGGGCAGTGTGTAACGGGAGGATTCAGACCATTGATTTTCTAAGACAAAGGGGTATGTGCCTGGTGGATCATTGCTCGCTTTGTCTGGAGGATGGGGAATCGATTGACCACCTATTTATTCATTGCAAGGTTGCAAGGGCGATTTGGGCTCTCATTCTGGTCAGGTTTGGCATTTGTTGGGTCTTCCCCAAGTCTATAGCAGATTTATTTTCGAGTTGGGATTTTGTGCCCTGGAAGAAAAAAGGTAAGGTGCTCTGGAGGTTATGTTTGATAGCATTGTGGTGGGTTATTTGGAAGGAACGAAACTCGAGAGTTTTCGAAGGAGCGGCAAAGTCAGCATATTGGTTATATAATAAAATCATAGCGCTAGTTATTTTTTTGGGTTAAAAGCATCCCTCTGTTTAATTTCGTCTCAGCTTTCGATCTTTGGGAGGGGTGGCGCATTGTGTGCTCTGAAGGTCTGAAAAGAGAGAAGAGAAGTCAGAAGTGGGAAGCCCCCCCTGAAGGTCATATCAAACTGAATTTTGATGGGTCCTGTCTTGGGAACCCGGGTCCAGCTGGGGTTGGAGGCCTTTGTAGGGACTCCCGAGGGGGAGTGTCGTGGGCTTTTGCAGGTCCAATTGGAATTTCTGACTCGTCTGAAGCGGAAGTAAGGGCTGCATATCAGGGGATTAAGCGTCGAAGTGTTGATTCTTATGATAGGACAATTGTGGAAGGAGACTCTTCAAATGTCATCGGTTGGTTATCGGGGAAAGTGGTTCCTCCGTGGAGATTTTTAGGTTACTTTGAGGAAATTCATGATCTTATTGCAGAGTCATCCATGGTATGTCAGCATGTTCGTCGCGAAGCAAATGGGGAAGCGGACTCCCTCGCTAGAACTGGTGTTCTAAAAGAGGGGCTGGAGTGGTTCGATTTCCTTCCTCCGTGAGAAGTGTGTGATGTCTTTGATGTATATTTTCTGTTTTGTCTTATTAGTATTTATGTATTCTCTTTGTATCTCGAGTGGTCCATCTCGGCTCACCTTTTTAATATATTATAATTTCAAAAAAAAAAAGAAAAAGAAATGTTTACCAGCCCTGGACAGCTAAGAGGAGAAGTATTCCAAAAACTTAAAAAAAAAAAAAAAGACAGTTGAGGGAAAAGAAATTGAACTGAAATTTTAAATAACATAAATAAATTTGTCACTTTTGGCCTACCTCATAGCCCTCATGTATAGACAAAATTTGACCCCCATTCCTACCTCCCATTGACTTGTAGGACACTTAGGGTCCGTTTGGATACACGGATTTTAGAATCCAGGTTTTTAGTTTGAAAACAGTGTAATGCTGTCCTGACAGCGTTTCTTGGATTTTTTAAAGTAAGAAATCCTGGTTTTAGAAATCTCTCTAAAACCTGGAAACATGGGACGATCTTCTGCTCTCTTGCTTTCGGAAAGAAGGGCAAGAAATCAGAAAACGATGGCTGGTCTCTTTCTTCTCTCGTCTCCCTTGTACAATTTTGAGGAAATCCTAGATTCTAAAATCTGTGTATCCAAATGGCCCCTTAGATTAGGAAAAATCCTACTCTAATTGAAACACTGAAGTTATATTTCTGAGCTAAACTTAAATTGGCTAACTAATCAGGCCTTCGTGTTGCCTTCTCGATGAATATGGGTAAAAGAGACCTCTGCGAGACTGGTCAAACACCTCCTAATGTCCTGGAGAAAACCTCTAATACCTCCAATGGTGGAGTCTCTCAGTAAACCACTATATTGTAAAACTAGAATCAGCCTCGATTCACTCTTTTGATACGTCAAATTCAGAAGCTTCATAATACAAACCAAGGTTTAACTTCCACATCAATATCCTGGTTATCATAACACGACCTGCATAGGCTAGCAAAATTCAACCATTAAAATCAGAGATAGTTACCCCCTAAACCTTTTTTTATGGCATAGGGTATCCCCACGCCAATTTTTTGGGCAGGAGTATTCCCTACGGATGTGCGCAAGCACGCGCAAACCTGCTTGATGGGATTCAACATTTTTCACGGAAGTGATTTTAGGTTTACCCACCCACAGGAATGGGTGATCCATATGTTAGCAGGGCTTTGGCGGCAGGCATAATCCTTTCTAATATCAAACCAATCACTAACAATATCCAAAAAGTGAATTCCAGCAAAGTGACTAGTTTTAGATGCCCCTGCTGCCATTTCAATAGTATTTTTTTTTAATGACTGAGCAGGCATTTTTTATTGTTCCAATCTAACCAGTTTGTCCAAACTATAAATGCGAATAGAAATTTCCAAATCTGAGTCTTTTGTTTTCAAGCTTATGGCTATTCTCGCCCTCTACACAGATCAGTCAGAGTTGAAATATTATTGGGGAAGCTTGGACACTTAAAAGAGGTTACAAGGTACTTCCAGATGTTGGAAGACCAATCACATAGGATACTCAAACTCCTAAATAAGTGTAAAAAAGCCTAATCAAACTTTTGCTTCAAATATTATTATCCCAGCCCAACCCAGCCAAGCCCAGCCCAAATTAGCATCTCATCTGTAAAAATCAATGTTTCTGGATTTCTTCCAGTTTCAGAGAACTTACAGGGCAAATGTTCATCCCTAATTGGTGCTTCTCAAAAAACCGATTAATGGCTTCCAAAAATCCCAGAAAATGTCCGTTAGTCTCTTGAAAAGGTGAAAAACAGCAGGCTAGGTGAGATTTGTTGTAAGTTTGGTCAGGTATGATTCCTCCGTTAACATCAGCAGTGCTAGGCTGATGACATGCTGACATCAGCAGTACGACCACGGGGTTCTTTCTCTCCCCTTATTTTTCCTCCTAAACTTTGTCTCAATGGTTCTTGGGGTGACATGAGTGGATGTTTGTATATATTTTTCGTGCATCTGTGTACGTTCCTGCATGCATGGATGCACTAGATCATCCATAGCACCTGCACATACACAGACTCCTACCTTGGGACCTAGAAGTGCCGAATTGAGATATCTCAATGGAAACTTTTTGCACATGACAGGACAAAAACAGAGCAAAACTATTTCAAGATGTGGCTTGCATGTTACCATGTTTTGCTCTACTTTTCCTAGATATGATTTCAAATTACTTAAGCTCACTGCTTATAAAGAATCGGTAGTACTTAACAGAATAATATGTAAAAGAAATGGATTTTTTGTTGCTCATAAAATTTACATTTCATTCGCAATCAAAAAAATTAAAGGGCTGTGGCTCTGTGTGTGCTTGCTCACTTAGTAGAGAGCATGTACTCTTTTCCTTCCATGTTGTGGCTAGACATAAAGAGGCATTCATGATATTAATACCATGTCATAGTTTTGAATTTTTTGTTGAAAGAAACAACTTTGCATTTCCTGTGTCTCTCAGTTGAGTTTAAAGTTGGCAATTCTTGTTTGGAAGGTTCTCATTGATGGCACAAATTGCAAACTTTACTTGTTAGCTGCTTAATGAACTATCCAGATTCCAGATTATCTGCTCATACTGTGAGCTAGAAGTTTATTGCAATGTAATCTGGTTCTATCTCCTAAGTGTATTTACCTGGTCCCATGTTAAAAAAATCAAACAATTACATCTCATATTTGCATCATATTTGCATCATATTGGTTATGACTCATTGTTGGAACATGTTATTATGTTTCACTCAATGAAGTTTCAAATACTTATACCCACTGTCCATTTGTCATTAATTTGTTATTCTGCTAGCCAAATATATCAGATTTATAACAGTGGTTAGTTTATGAAGATTGATGAACTACAATTATAAATGCTGCCAGTTTTATGTTGTTGTTTTGCCTTGATTGGTGGAGGTAGTATCTGTTTCTACAATGAGATCTTATGTTTCTATTGGACTGTGGAGGTATGGGTGAATAACTTATTCTGTAATTGTTTCATTTTTGTAGATTTCAGAAATGACAATGATAGAAAGGAAGGACACTGTAAAAATTCTTTACAAGCTTTGGAAGGATGATTACTTACACATGGAGGTAAAGTATTTGTATCAACGAAATGAGGCACTCTTACTGCTGCCATCTCTATACAAGATTAGCAAACATAGAGTTTTTTTTTTTTTTGAAAAAAAAATTGAAAATTCAAAACATGTATGGTATGCACATTTAGAACCTTGGGCATGGCCCTGGTTGACTTGATATTAGTTAGGGCATCAAAGAATATTATCTCATTCTTATGTCAATTGATTCATTTCATGCAACATGGAGCTGTATTGGTTCCTATCCCTTTCTTATGGCACCATATTATTGGCAAGGATTCAGGATTTTGATCCTTGTCATTCTTACAAATTTGAAGACTGATGTATGAAACTAGTTTTTGTTCTTTAATTCTTATTTCTCCTTGATATACCTATGAATTTGTGTATCACAATTTATCAGGTAGTGTTGATGGATGGAACTTACCGATTACCACCATTAATCAATCTAATTTTTTTCATTGTATTAGTTTTTTGTAAAATATTTGCTTTATCATTGTTGTTGTTGTAAAAAGGAGAGCTACTTGCCAGCAGAAGGAAAGGAAGAAGCAAAAGTTTTCGCATGTAGTCACTCACATTATCTGTACTTTACATAAGCCTGTTAGTGCAGCTCAGCTGGAAGAAATTCTAAGCGAGAGGCAGTACTGAACCAGAGCCACATCGAGTTAGTTCCCCTCAAAGCCTTCTTCCGAACTTGCCAACAAGTGCTTATGATGCAACCTGGCTCCCGGACTCTTTCATGGAATTCCAACAATTTCTCCCACTCCTCAGAAGCCCACAGGGATGGAGTTGATGCTTCCACATCCATAGCATGAGTAATTGAAGCAAGGGAATAAGCAAGGTCAATTTGCATTGCAAGAGAGCGTTAAGTGGAGCCATGTCGGAATGCTTGCCTAAATGGCTTGACAGATGAGGCATACAGTAAAGCTTCCAAAAGACTTCCTCCTGGTATAAAAGTGGAGGCCAAGCAAGGTTTCCTTGTGGAGATTATGCCTGTGATGATGATAGGACAGCTCTACCATTTTATCAACCCCCCCCCCCCCCTCTTCAAGGAGGAGTATCGATACGATAGAGCAGATGCCCACCCTAAAAAGTAAGAGCCCCCCTAAACCGTACAGGACTGAAAAGTACCTGGTCGCCTCATAGCTCAACCTCCATATGTCGTAGTTTCGTTCTTTTTGAAGATGATATCCGGGTTCCCACCGCCCCCAGCTAGTTGAAGAGTCGTTCCGTGCGGTCCCTCTCCCGAGGAACCTCACTCACTTGAGAAAAGCATTGCAAACAAGAGTTGTTGACTACTGCAGCTCCAGGGGTCCTGTCCTCTCCAGCTATCAGCTGGCTCTCGCTAACTCTGCTTTATTGCCGCGCGCTATTGCTAGCGCTTATTAGCTTTTCACATAGAAGCTGCTGCTGCTGGTCAACCCATCATATATATTTTTTTGAATGGTGGCAAATTTCATTCAAGGAAGAAAGGAAGACCGAGATGGTCAACCCAAAACATACGAAAAGAGATGAAAGAGAAAACAAAAAGAGAAAAAGAAAAAACCACAGGTCACGGAGAGGGGAAGACCGAGATGGTCAACCCAAAAGATACAAGAAGAGATGAAAGAGAAAAAGAAAAAACCACAGGTCATGGAGAGAGGACATCAAACATCTCCAACTCCTGTCTCACAACCCATCCCTTGCTAGTCTATATGCTTAGCTATTGACGGATCTTCTGATGTGCTTGAATATAGTTGATGACCCTTCCACAAAATGTAGTATCTCTTCAAAGAAGTGGGCAAATCTCCATGGGGACGGGAGAACCTCGTAGCCATCGAATGACATTGAGGGAGTCTCCCTCCACCAATACCCTGTCCAATGTTTCTGAATCCAAGCTTCTTATTCCTTGATGAACGGCCCGTACCTCCGCTTCACTAGCATCTGTTGTTCTAATAGATCCTGAGAAATCCCAAATAATATCTCCCCTATAATCTCTTAAAACACCTCCAATTCCTGTTGGGCCGGGGTTACCCATGCTAGAGCGATCAAAGTTCAGTTTTAGCATCCCAAAAGGAGGAGGCTCCCACGCTTGAACTATAGGGGAGCTACGCTCACTACTCAAGCAGATCTCCTTCCAATCCACTCAAAGTTCCAAGGCCAATACAAACCGAAAGGAAGGTTGTGTCCAATATGATGGACCTTCCTCCTCAATACGATCAGACCATCATATTGAGGGGTCCTGATTAATATGCACGCAGCAGTCTTGAATGAATTCCAAGATTTGCCACAAGCTCTTCCAAAATAAAAAACCACGAAAAACTCACTAATCTTTTGCAATTGCAACCCAAAAGAGGACAATGTACTTTCTTAAAACATAGAAGAACACTTTCTTAAGCATCACATATTATTGGCAAGGATTCCGGATTTTAATACTTCAAATTTGAAGACTGATTTATGAAACTATTTTTTTGTTCATTAATACTTATTTCTCCTTGATATACCCGTGAATTTGTATCACAATTTATCAGGTAGGTATATAAACTTTTTTTTTTTTTTTGAAAATTAAGTATATAAACTTATATAAACATATTTCATTAGCTAATGTTCATTCATTTGCTCTTTTAAAAGATATTGGACTGAGTTTTCCCATCGGGATACATTCTTTACATGTTTTTTCTGTTTATCCCCAAAAGATTGTTCATATAATGATATCGTATCCTATGTGTGCGATCATACCAGCACAGATGCACTGGATCCCATCAGAACTCCAAAGTTAAGCGTGTTTGGGCGAGAGTAGTACTAGGATGGGTGACCTCCTGGGAAGTCCTCGTGTTGCAACCCTGTCACTTTTTATCTTTCAAAAAAAATAATGATATCCTAAAGTTCAATGGGTTTAAATGGTCAATACAATATGTGAACTTTTAACTTTGCATATGTCATTTGAGATAACTGTCATTCATCTGTTGTTGGTATGTCATCAACGTAACAAACCATTCAATGCAAATGAATTGATATATGAAAATCTTCGAATTGTTGATTGCAAAATTTTCATACGCAGTCTTCTTACATTTATCAGGTTTTTGTGGTTTCAAAGATGTCATCAAATATTAATATTTTGGATTATTTTTAACCAATTTCATTAGTACATGTATAAATTTTGTATTTGCTCGACTGGTCTCTTTTCTACTTCCGTGGATCTGAGCTTTGTTTTCTGTAAATTTGATGGTGTAATTTTCCATGCAGAAATTAGTTTCGCATCCATCTAAACAAGCACCCTTTCTATTGTGGAAAGTGAAGGGAACTTCGCTTTGGGAACTTGTCCTGAATGATATGTACCATGCTGCGTTAAATTTGAGTCTACGGACTGCTTATGAGCTTGATCAAGAACATGAGGTTTGTATTACATAGGTTTCTATAGATGATTGTTGTTTCAGCCCCATTTTCGCTTTAAGTTCATGGTCTTCCTTTTGACATTAGAATTGACAAAAACTAGATATAGAAGATGATAAACCAAAATATTGTAGGTCATATGACTGAAATACTCTTGAAATTATAGCCAATAATGAAGTGATCCTGGTAGATTACAATCACGCATAAACATTATATTTTTAAAGCTCCGTCTTACGTTGATATGGAACTTTGTAACTTCAGAAGTTTGTCACTGAGAAGCTCATGTTGATTCCTGCATTTCTGTTTGTCATATGAAAAATGAGCTTTATTTTTAATATAATCTAGTTAACTCCTCGATTACATTTTCCTTTTGAAAATAATTAATCAACTTCAATATGTTCTGTCTTTTGCTTGAGAAAATGGATTTCGTGAATGTAGAGTATCGGTATTGTTCCAACTCAGTGATCAGTCCTATAGATATACTTGTACCTTTATAATCTGTTATGCACACCTAAAATACAGTCATTGCCACTGCCATTGCCCAACAAATTGAATTGGATCATGGAACATTTCCTCGCGATATCATATGATTTGCAGAGTATGTGCAGAAACTGGAACTAGATCTATCATATGCATCTCAAGCATATTCCTTGTTTGTGTAGTAATGCAGACCACCACTGATATTGTTCTGACATACCAGTCCATTGCTAATGGTACCTTTGACGTATTTGAGGATCGTTCCATACGGAATCTAAGTGAGACACTCATATCTTTCATTTATAACAATTGTAATATCTAATCTAGTGAAACCCATGGGAAAAGGGAAAAGCATGTTTAACCGAAAGTCATGGGGGAAGCATATTTGAGGATCCTTCTGGTGTCCTCTCTCGTCTTCGGTCTACATTAGGAAACCCATGGGAAAAGCATGTTTAACTTAAAAAAAAACCCTGCTAGACATGTTCACCGGCTAATATTTAAACTATGTCCCCACTGGTCACCTGATTTCCATGATCATATTTCTTTTTTTGTCTCAAGGGTGGTCAAAATGGCGGGGCCTAGTTTTGTCAAATGAAGGCGTAGGGATTTGAATTTAGAGGGGCCAAGCTTTTGTCAAATGAAGGGGTAGGGATTTAATTTCGTCATGCCACCTCATTTAAGGATGCATGTTTAGCATGAGGCATCTTTAAAAGCTATATAAATGTCGCGGGAACGATGTTGCAGATGGGAGAGGGGATTGAAGGGGTATTAGGTGTTCTTCAATGGGAAGTTTAAGCCACTAAAAAACGGTAGAAAGAACTAAAATATATTTAAAGGAAAATTCCGGGGGAAAGCCATGAGGCGAAATAGTAATTTCAGCATCTTGGAAAGTGCAGAAATGGAATCTTTTCTTTGCTTGATTGTGGAGTTGTAATAGGGCTCCAGGAAAATTAAAAAGGCTAATAAGGTGTTCAACCTAGCATTCCAAGAGGTGGAGGGGGGCCTCTCGACTAGGCATTAGTTGTGGAGACAGGGCGGACAATGATGTCAGTTGGCGATAAGATCTGAGCTCCAGTAGCATGTGCTTTTATTTCCTGATTTTTAGCGACTTACCCTCATCTCCACTTGGAGACACCGATTTATCATGAAAAAAAATCCTGCCAGCCAAGCATGCCCTTAGAAAATGAAATGTGATTCAAGGAAATCTTAGTGACTCTACTTCCTAATTGCCTAATTCCCTTAAGCTTAACTTTGATGGCTCTTCCTCGGGTAACACATATCGGCAGGCATTGACTATTGAGGGGATTATAGAAACATTCTGGGAGTGCTGTGTTATCCTTTCCTGGCCAATTGGATTAAATCATTCAAATGAAGCAAAGGCCCGCGTAATTTTATCAGTCTTGAGCTTTTCACCATTGATCTCCTGGTTGAGGGGATTCCTTTGATCTTATTTTGTGGACTAATACTTTTTATCGGGTTTGTGGAGATTTGCAGCATTATTGATGAGATTAGATAAACTTCTAGTAGAAATGACGTTTATATTCCTAATTTCCTAGATGTGTCAACAAGATTGCAAGTTCCGTCGCTATGGGGCAATTCCATAGGGATTTTTTGTATGTGGGGTATTCTTCTTTTTTAATTTTGTTCTCTTTTCTTAATAAATTCTTTCTTTCACCCCTTCATAAAAAAGGCATTGTTTCTCACTTTTTGTTAAAGCAGAAAAAGAAAGCTGTGTTTTTCTATTGACAATGTCTAGATAGGGGTATTAAGATGATCACTATTCAAAAAGATAGGGGTGCTGAGATAACTCGCAATAGACATGAGTTTCCTCAACAAGTTTCTTCCCTTTGCTCCCAATAAAATTATTTAAACAATCTTGTGAATTGAAAAAATCGGTTTTTTTGTTTGTTTTTTGAAAAACATTGGTTGTTGCCCTAGGGTTTTTGGGTTTCAACTTATAGGCGACACTAATTCTAACATTGTTTGCTCTAACTTGATTCTATGTGACATCTTTACATATTTTCCAGGTCTTAGAACTCCCACAAAACCTACGGGATGGTGCCCAAGAGAAAAAATTTGAACGCCTAAGGAATGTCACTTTAGTCTTGGAAACATCTCTTCTAAAGCTTGATGATGCCCTTTTACTCTTCCATAACTTCTGAAGGAATAGCAGGTATTAATGTTTTCCTTTGATAAATTATGGAACCTCTACTATCTTCTTCATCTACCCGAGTAGATTTGTGCATGTATAGAATGTATATTTCTGTCTACACATATGCATGACACAAATCCATCACAAAAACATGCACTAAAAAAATCAGAAAATGCAACTATTTTATAATCACAAAACTCATCTTGTTTGACCTTACCGAGAGAGAAGGGGATGAAAGGACATGTTATGGCCTTACTTTACGTAGCTACACTGCTACTATAAACGAGATGGCATGAGGTTTTGCCAACATCGTGAAGGTCGCTCTAATGGGGAACTCTTCTAGGAAAGGAAAATCAATAGAGATAGGGGACATGGCATGTCAAAATAATAGTAGTGGTCCTGGTGACACTTTCATTCAAATCTTGCTCTCTCATCGCGTCTATGTTGTATCAGCAAGTGCTGTATCACACGGTGGCATGGGGTATTACATTTTTTAACCCAGAATTTATCTTGGAACCCGGGGCGGCATCTGAATTTTATTGATAGAGATAAAAAAAAAAAAATACGAGATGACAACTGATCACATCTAACAGCATGATTAGCCAACAAGTCTGAAGTATAATTTTCTTCTCTATACTTGTGAGATATGGAGGAGTTCATACTCGAAATGTGGGACAATACATCTTTCAGAAAATAATAGATGACTATGGATGCTTATTGTTGCCTTTAACGAGATTAACCAGGACTTGATTATCAGATTCAATCAAAATGTTGTTGAGGCCTGAAGTTCTACAATATCTCAGCTATTTCTTGACATGTTCTTATATATATATATATATGTATTCTAGGTAATGGCGTACATGCACGTGTTGCTGAATTGCATTGATGTGATTGGCTCATGGCCTGTTTGAACAGGTTTGAACACAATTTTTATTCTGAGAGCAGTAATTCAAGTTTGTTGAACAATGTGTCTTGTCATCAAGGCTTAGTTTGGAATTTTCATGTGAGCTGATATTTAGAGTCCCTTGTTTTTATAACCCTACACTCTTCTTTCTATTCTAATCATTTCATTGTTTTTTTAATGGCAAATAAGATGTGGGCTTATATGCGTGAGTTCTCTTACTATTTAGGTTTATGGCAAGTTTGATTGTTCAACCCCTGAGGAGAAAAACACAGTTGCAGAACATGGGTTGTTTCTTTCCTAGGTTAAGAAACTTTTCCCTGTAAAAATGGGTTTCATAAAAGTTGATTTTCATCTGATAATGGTGGGAAGAGAGGAAATGGACCATATTTATTTTTTTGTGACAAAATTCATGTGCATATTCGTGGGGAAATACGTGCTTTTATGACCCAACTTGGATGAGGTAAAAATGAAACAGAGCTTAAGAAGGTATCTAATAGCTAATACCTCGAAAGAAATTTACATCTATATGTTTGTGTCTGATGTCTTATTCCCTGCTTGCCTAACAAAAGAAAATTTGTTTAATAGCTATAAATCAAGGCTACTGATATTGGCACCACTATGTTTTGATAATTGCACTAACTCAGTTTGTCCGTTCTTTTTTAATTGAACTGTATCAAAAAGCTCTTACAAGCCCTTTAAATACTAAATGACAAAAATGCTTGGCGTATGTTATTAAAATACTGCAGTGCTGATATCATTTCCCTAAATAAATACGTTTATGATAATATAACCTTTAGGCCTCATTATATTTTTCTTAATAAAATACTAACGCCTACGTGTGCGGACGCCCTACAAAAACTCCAAATAGATATACAAAAAGGGAAATGTTATCCGCACCACTGTATTTTGATGAGGACACTCCTCACTTTATTAAAAGTACGGTTTGGCCCGCACCATAGGATGATCTAAACCGTCCATTAGATGGGCCACAGCCTAAATAGGTTGTGCCCCAAAAAGCATTTCCATAGGTTGATCCTAACCCTCCGATCAGAATGTTAGAGTGTTGATCGTAACCCTATATAGATCGGAGGGTTAGGATCAACCTATGGAAATGATTTTTGGGACACAACCTATTTAGGCTGTGGCCCATCTAATGGACGGTTTAGATCATCCTATGGTGAGGCATACCGTACTTTTAATTAAGTGAGGAGTGCCCTCATCAAAATACAGTAGTGTGGATAACATTTCCCTACAAAAATCTTGGCTGTATACAAATGACTTAAAAATGGAAAATATTTCCTCCCAATGTGAATCATTGGCTATTTTGTTTTAACCAATTAATTATTGATCCAGGCTAGTTTTCTAGACCATGGACCATCTCTATTGTGGGCCCAGAAAGATACCAATTCCTATAGAAGGTGGAGATTGAAGCGGATACAGATTGAGAGATTGAGAGACCACGTAACAAAAGGCTTGACAAAGTAAAAGGAAAATACTGGAAAAGGCAAGGTCTGTTTGGCTCCTTCCTAACAGACACACTTTCGGCCCTGTTTGTGCCAAGTTTTTGTGATTAGGATCCGCTCTGTGAAAACCTTGATCCGAGTGATGCTTCTTGATCCATCAAGCCTCTTTATAGTCCTGCTAACAAAATCTAAACCGTTTATTTTTGTAGTTCTTTATCTTAAGCTTAAGATGTACGTTCGGCATGGGACCAAGGCCATGCGGGCTAATCTCATGATGCGTTACAGGATCAACGGTCTCGATTGCATATACGAACTTCTGTGTGGAGTAGAAGAGTTGATGTCACTACTAATTAGCATATTCGTTCTCTAAAGATATTATTAAGCACACAGATATCATCTTGCAAAATCCATGCTTTGTTTTAGAAGATTTAGAAGAGGCCTGTATTGGCTCAAAGGCTGTACGATTGAAAGGAACTAGAAACTATGAGATCCAGTCTCCCAAAAATACTAAATCTCCCACTGAAGGTAACGAAATCGAAGTACGGCAAGAGGTGAGTAGAAAGAACCACTAGAATATACGAAAAAGCCAGATAGCTAGGAGTTGGTTCGGAGGATGATAGACACCCTTAATTGTTAGTGGCTCTAGAGATACTTTCTGCTTCCACTTGGCCTTAGATATTGATTCTAAGGATAGTCCTGTCTTTGTTCTCATAGTCTATATCCCTATTCTTGTGATAAGGTTAGTATTTTGTATGCGGATTGTAATATCATTCACATTATAATTTACCAGTAGGGGTCCCCGCCAAAACCCATCTTACCTATCAAACAAAAGATATTATCCAATAACAGGGCTCTAAATAAGGCAAAAGAAAACGCGTCCCTTTGAAGTCAAGCCTACATATAGACAGGCTCACGGCTGTAACAGCACCAACAATAACAACAACAACAACAATAACATCTGCAGCAGTAACTGCAACCCGAAATTCCATCTCGGCAGCTAAACCATATGCCAAAAAAATACCCTCAAATAAATCACCAATACCCTTTTCCCCTTCTTCTTCTTCATAAGAAAACCCCATTCTATCAGAACTCCCCAAACAATGTCCCCATTACTATCAATCTTCCTTTTCCTTGGTGGGTTTTTCGTAATTCCCACATCCTGCGAGAACCCATCAAGCTTAATCCGGTTCGAGCTGATACACAGACACGAACCGGAGCTCCTCCTCAGACCCAAAACTCGTCTAGAACAAGTTCAAGATCTTATCAAAACCGACGATCTCCGAAAGCATATGATTTCAGAAATGCTCGGCCGGAGAAGAAAGACAACTGAGATTTCCAGCAATGATTCCTCCTTCGCAATGCCGATATCTTCCGGAGCTTATTCCGGCACCGGTCAGTACTTCGTCCGATTCCGAGTCGGAACTCCGGCTCAGAAATTTCTTCTCGTCGCCGATACGGGTAGTGATCTGACGTGGATGAATTGCCGGTACCGGTGCCGAAATTGTATGAATCTCCGGCGAGGGCATCAAGTTCTCCGGCGAAGGGTCTTTTACCCTAACGAGTCTTCTTCTTTTAATCCAATTGAGTGTTCATCGGAAATGTGTAGAACTTCGCTCCCGTTTTCTCTGACAACCTGTCCGACTCGGACGAGTCCATGTGCTTATGACTACAAGTACGTCTTCTTTTAATCTCCGGGTTATTTATTACTGAGTCAACTCGGTTCTATTTAATGAATAATTTTTTTACCCCTTGAGGATAATGCGCCTCCTTGTAACTTGATTTGACGTCAAAAAGTGGGGCGTGTTATCCTACAATGGGGGTGAAAAAATCAACTCTGATTATTTCCCTCGTTTAACTGGCTCTGAATGGCTACATAGCCTAAAA
Source organism: Tasmannia lanceolata (assembly GCF_043159265.1). Taxonomy (NCBI): domain Eukaryota; kingdom Viridiplantae; phylum Streptophyta; class Magnoliopsida; order Canellales; family Winteraceae; genus Tasmannia; species Tasmannia lanceolata. The sequence continues at coordinate 46,066,770 of NW_027518690.1, read as the reverse complement.
TGTACTTAGTTCGGACTTCGGAGCAATTTAGGGCATTAATATGGGCACTACCATGTTCTGATAATAACACTACTTTCTTCATTTTTTTAAGGGAAAATTACATTTACACCTCCTCTAGTTTCTTACACATCCACTTCCACCCCTATAGTTTAAAATGTGACAAATACACCCCTGTAGTTTCAACTTGTTTAAGGTAAGCTCCCTCAGCCGAAGGTCGTCCATAGATTGAAGGGTTAGGATGATCCGATGGAGCTGATTTTTTGGGCACACCCTATCTATGTCAGGGCCCATCAAATGAACGCTTTGGATCATCCAAACAATGTGGGCCCACATTATTTGGATGATTTTTTGGTAATGTTTGGATTCGGGTATGGGCCCACATTATTTGGATGATCCAAAGCGTTCATTTGATGGGTCCTGACATAGATAGGGTGTGCCCAAAAAATCAGCTCCATCGGATTATCGTAACCCTTCAATCTAAGGACGAATCTTCAGCTGAGGGGGCAAACCTTAAACAAATTGAAACTACAGTAGTGTATTTGTCACGTTTTGAACTATAGGGGTGGAGGTGGATACGTAAGAAACTAGAGGGGGTGTAAATGTAATTATCCCTTTTTTTAATAAGTTGCTAGAGAATATTGCAATTACAAAAGGGCGATGGTATTTTCACCCCGTGCCCTTATAACGTGACTTTAAACTTTTTGATGTCAAATCACATTAAAAAGAGGCGCAGGGGGTGAAAATATCATCTTCCTTTCAAAAAAGCTCGAGTATCAAACAAACTGATTAGTGACATTATCAAATGATACTGGGGATATCAGTTCCCGGGCTACTGATATTTACACTACCAAATTGTAAAAATTGCAAGGATGTGGCTTATCTTTTCTGCCATAACTGGGTTGAGAGATTTTGGGAACTGTAATTAATAACCTTTGACAGCTGTTTAAATAATAAAAGAGAAGTTAATTTAGTGCAATTATCAAAAGCCAACATCAGTACCCTACGTTCATTAAACGAAAATAGTCTCATGTGAAGTCATTATATATGTATTTGTACGTAGGAAAATGATATTTCCGCTTTAGTTAGACTAATCCTAAACATATCAACATTTCTCTCGTCTTTTCTTGAAAATGACTTTAATTCACGAAACTACAAACAAAAAGGGGTGGAAATAACATTTCCCGTATAAACACTACGTACCCAACATTGATGCTGTCTTTGAAATGGCAGCAATGTCTGCCTGTTTTGTTAGGAAGGTCCTAACAAACCCAATGTTGCTGTGTGTTTTTATATAAGGGTATATTTGACATTTTATTCCTGCTATGTGGGCTTTTTCATTAAAAATGGGGCGCTCCTCTCATTAATTCAGTGCTAAATAATTGCAGTGTTAGGAAGCTCCCTGACAAGGGCTTGTCTTCCAAGTGGCTTTTAGGTAATAATTGCAGTGTAAGCCCATATTGACCACATTAGAGGATGATCCAAACCGTCCATGTGATGGAACACAACATAAATAGGTTATGCCCAAAAATCATTTACATAGGATGATCGTGGCCCTCCAATCTATAGAGGTTTCCATAATATGCAGTTCCTTTATGGATGGGAGAGTTGGGCTCATCCTGTAGAAATGAATTTTTAGGCACAACCTATTTATGATGTGATCTATCACATGGACGGTTTGGACCATCATATAGTCTGGTCTGTCTGAGTTTTTATATGGTGGCCGACCGTCAAACAACAAGGGCTGAGAGAGAGAAAAAATCCTCCCCTTTGATTTTTGATCCAGGTCAAATCCCATTTTTTGACTTCTACCTTTATCTCCGCCCATGTAAAGGGCGGCCACCATATAATTTCGGTAGATAGCTCCATGATAAGGTTATTTTGGTCAATTCATGTTTTCATGGCTTCCTTGGTCAAAGTCTTTAATTTGAGAGATACAGGTACAGATTAGACTGGCAGTTATTGTGGACCTTTTTTTTATTTTTATGGGTAGAATTGTGGACTTTATTATAGAGAGAGAGAGATTCATCCGAGTCAAAACTCGGTATGAGATTTCTGGTAATAATCAGTGTTGTGTTTGGATGATTCCAACAGGTACGCGGACGGGTCGACAACTCGGGGCTTCTTTGCAAACGAGTCGGCCACTGTGATGACCTCAACAGGAAAAAGAAGAAAATTCAAAGGCATAGTCATCGGCTGCAGCTCGGCTTCAGTCGGCTCCAGCTTCCGCGAAGCCGATGGGGTCCTCGGCTTGGGCCACAGCCCAACCTCTTTCGCAGTAAAAGCCACAGAGAAATTTAAAGGCAAATTTTCTTACTGCCTAGTAGACCACCTCAGCCCTAAAAATGCCTCCAATTTCCTCATATTCGGGGGCGGCTCAGGCTCCAGGCCGCGATACACGAAGCTGGTGATTGATAAAAAGCTCGAGCCGTTTTACGCGGTGCACGTGATAGGAATCTCAGTGGGAGGGGAAATGCTGAGGATCCCACGAGTGGTTTGGAATGTAAGTTCTCAAGGAGGGGTGATTTTGGATTCGGGTACGAGCTTGACCGTGCTAGCCGAGCCGGCTTACCGAGCCGTGTTTTCGGCTCTGAGCGAGCCGTTGAGGGGATTGGTTAAGGTGGAGGTTAAGCCATTTGAGTTTTGTTTTAATTCCACGTTGGCGTATAGGGAAGGAGTGATTCCGAGGCTTGTGGTTCATTTTAGCGGCTCGGCTCGGTTTGAGCCGATGGTGAAGAGTTATGTGATTGACGTGGCTCCGGGGGTGAAGTGTATTGGGATTTTGTCGGGTTCTTGGCCTGGGATTTCGACTATTGGGAATATATTGCAGCAGAATTTCATGTGGGAGTTTGATATTAGAAGGGGGAGGTTAGGGTTCCAACCCTCAACTTGTGCTTCTTCTCATTGAGGTTTTTTGTTTTTTGTTTTTTTTTTGTTTTTTTTTTTTTGGGGGGGGGGGGGGGGGGGAGAAGTTCTATGTGTTCTTTTTGTAGATTTGTGTGTAAAATCTATTACAAAGAATCATTAAATCCGATCCATTGGACAATTTTATAAGGGTGATGATATTTTCACTCTCCTCTAGGCATTCCTCCCCCCCCTTCTCTCTCATAACGTGATTTGACGTCAAAAAGCGTTCAAGTTGCTCCTCGCAGTTCTCCCTTTAACACCAACGGTCGATAGAACCGAACTGTCTCACGACGTTCTAAATTGTCCACCTATCTAATCCCTTTTCCAGCCCATGGGAGTCTCATAGCATTCGGAGAAAACAATTGGCAGTAAATGAGCACTCGCCCTAATGACTAAAAGATGATGCAGAAAGGGAGCCCACTTACGTAAGGGACGGATGAAGGAATGATAAGGAACGGCTGAGCCGACCTGAGGCACTTTCCTTGATTTGAAGCGTGGCGGTGAGTAACGGTTGCTTGTTACACACAGTAACATCGGTAAGTAGTAGCTCCCTAATGAACATAGAATAAATGAACTCTCAATCCGATCTTTTAGAATGAAACTGAAAGTCCCCACTCTTAATTGAACTATCTTAACCCAGATTTTATATGCTGTGACCCATTTTGTAGGATGATCCAAACCCCACAACATAAGTAGGCTGTACCCCATAAATCATCTACAAAGGATGATAGTAACCCTGAGAAAAGGTTTTTATAATGTGCAATCCCTCTATGGATGGGAAGTTTAGGATCATCCTATGTAAATGTTTTACAGGTTACAATTAACCTATTTTATATTGGAGCCCAACAAATGAATGGTCTGGATCATTCTACAAAGTGAGCCCCAGAGTACTTTTTGAAAAAATACTAGACTTCATATGCACGGACCCTATAAAATCTCATCTTAACCCCCATCTACTTAATGGACTTTTTGTTGGAGAGCAGCCATTCCTTCTGCTGAAACTCTAGGGCTGCGTTCGGATCGCCGGAATCTGGATTTGGAATTTGTATCTTATTCTGATTTCTATCCCAATTCCCAATTTCCAATAAAATTTCATTCCAACTAAGGTGCAAACGGAATACCAACTCCTGCAACGGGAAACTGACATTTCCTCTTTAAATCTGCCTTGATTCTGTTCATTCTATCTTTAAAAACAAAGCACTGGATTCAGAATACGATGCACAATCCAACCACAAGTCTAGCACATTCCAGTTGAACCCTTCATAATTGGATGGTCCAAGAGAAGGTAAAGCTTTGATTTTTGTTGTTCATGTGACTAATACAACCAAGGAAGGTTGTTCGCCAGTCCCATCACCAGTCAGTCACAATCCAACGGCGATGATGTGGTGGGGATCCATCATAATCATGGCTCATTTTTGGGAAAATGATATATTTGCCCCCCACCCCCCACCCAACAACACACGCCAATGTAAAAGAGTAGTTGTAATTCTTAGAAGGGGCTGTCCCAAGTAAAATTAAAGGAGAATATATCATTTCCCCGCAATTATTTACAAAATAAAAATGAATAACTGGACCCCACGTATCATGTACTTGCATTTATATTAAGGGAGATGATATTTTCACCACTCTGCAGTACGCATTCGCCCTCCCTTACAACGTGAACAGTGGGCAACTTTAATACTTTTTGACGTCAAATTACGTTAAGAGGGGGCGAATGCGTACTGCAGGCGGGGTGAAAATATCATCGCCCTTATATTAATTAGTTGAATGATTTGTCTGTATCTTGGATGGAGCTGATAATAAGAGATAGGAAAGGGTAGGTATAAGAATGGTTGACGTGAGGGGTGGAATCATGTAGCTTTCATAAATCAAGGAGCCTTTCTAGGGACCTAACTCCATTATCTTTCTCTTTCAATAAAGTGATAAACCCCATGTGGCTAATTGGCTCTTCTGGGTGCCTCTTGTCACACAAAAGCCAATATTATTTCTTTCCTCCCATCTTATTCTGCTCTAACAATATATAGGGACAGCCCTTTTTTATAATGGCACACCCTGTTGTCTTAACCACTACCTTCATTGGTTATAGATACTAGTGAGCATGGTGGAAATTGTAATATCCATTAAAACCTTATTATTAAGCACTAAGGAGTGGAGTGTCTTAATTTAATCAATATTCTTGTGATATCACATACACCAGAATAATCTATCACATTCAAACTCGTGTTTCTAGTGTAAGCAACATTTGTCTATTCTTCTTCAAGTACATAGGCATCCTGGACAAGATCTTTAACGATTCTGATCTAACTTTGTGCTTTTGTACTCTTCTGTTACTCAAGCATGCCAACGGGTTTTTTCTTTTCTTTTTCTTCTTCTCAATCAAGTGGGCGTGGTTGGCATTATCCCTTTAGCCAGCCCTACTTGGGTCAGTGTGGACCTCATCCATGTGTGGCAATGCTGATGTTATGATGATTCAGTCCGAGCTTTATTTCTTTAGTCCAAGACTGATTATTAGAATCAAAATTGTGTTTAATTTTGAGTCAAGTAATCAATTTTGGACTCAAAATCAATTCTCAGACTCCAAAACGAACAGGGCCTTCGTAGATGACCAAAAACATCCATGATTAGTGGTCAGAACTCATCAGATGACCACATAGGTCCATGCTCCTTACGGAAATCTCATTCACAAGACTAAAGCCTGTAAAAAAAAAAAAATTGCTTAGAGACATCTTACTTGATGCCGGTTTCATCATCGCTTGCTCAAGGTGTATAATTAAGGGTGCAACTTGGGCTCGTTGAGTCAGATTGAGGCCAACCCTAGACCAATCCAAGGTAGTATTACTTCAACCCTAATCCGACCCAACTTGAGCCTCAACCCGAGAATAGTACATTGTCCGCGAGTTGAAATTTTACTAAAATGCCCTTAGAATTTTCATGTAACCATACTTTAGGGCAAGGGTAGGTTTGGGATATTTTTTAAATCTCCTTAAAATCCTTAAAAACATTCAAATCAGACCGTCTCGTCCTTTTCTTTCTTCTTCATCTTCTCTCTAGATTAGGGATGTTAATGTACCCACTTCGGATGGGATCCACGTATGTCTTGGTTGCAATCCGTTCTAATCTCTTCTAGGTGGGATCCTTTTCAAAATGCTTTTTGGATTTTACTTCTTGAATTAGGACCACGATTCATTTCCAATCAGTCTGTCCAACGGAATATCCTAGGACCTACTTACTTTATACACAAGTAAGGCTCAGGGTTAGGGAAGGTAAGCTGAAAAGAAGCATAGGAGGTAAGGGTGCAACTTGGGTCGGGTTGGATTGGGTCTAGGCCAACCCTAACCCAATAGCAATCCCTCAACCCTAACCAAACCCAACACGAGCCTCGGGTTAAGGATGGTCAACCCCAACCCAACCTGCCTCTGCCTTTGAACTCTCAACCATAACCCGAAATCGGTCAGGTTGGTTTACCTTGGGCCAAACAGAAAAATATAGTAACCCAAAGAAAATCAAGAAAAATTAGACGATGGAGTTGGGTTCGGGACGGTCGGACGGGTTGGGTTGCCAAGGCCTCAACCCTAACCCAACCTGAAATTAAATTAAATCGGGTTGCTCTTTCCCAACCAAACCCCAGGAAATGCCAAACCAACTCGAGCCAAAATCGGGTTGAATCCGTTCGGTTCATATCGAGCGCGACCCAAGTTTCACCCCTATTAAGAGGGGAGATGGAAAAATAAATTGTTGTCTGCGGTATTGAGTAGAATTTTTAAAAGTTATGAAGTTACCCCTCGTGAATTGACATTAACGAACAAAAATATGAAGGGTATTTTTGTACATGGATGCCCTCAGTCGCAATTTGTGGCTTTGTCTGGATCACTGTCTGAAATAATTTCAAACCTTATGATTCGTATCCAATTGCTATGACCACTTTCTATCAGATTTTGTCTTATTTAATTCGTCTAAAGTGGTTTTTTCAAGCAAAATTGAGACACGAAATAATGTCCTTCGTTCCTTTTGGCATTCAAAAAACAAAAGAAAAAGGTGAGGCTCGATGTAGTTTTCGGAAAAATTGCCTAGCAAAATCCCATATGTATAGATACAAATGTTGTTAGGAAATGATATATTCGCCCCTTTTTTTGGACTTGTGACACCCCTCTCTAGTGTAGAAGAGTAGTCTAGTCATCCACCACCCCTAGACACTCCTATTACAAGTAGTATAATGATGTCACATTACAAATTCACGTATCGGACGCGACTCAGGTTTCCAAGATACAGGTGGTTTTTGCTTGGAATTTCATGGGATTGATACTTAGAATGACACTCTTGCCACTACTCCACCACTATTCTACGAGGTTGAAACCCAACGCCACTTACCACCAAGGTTTTAAATTTTTACTCCTCATGAAACCAAAATTTTAGCCGAAATCCCAAAATTCGCTAAAGGCGCTCGAAATGTCATTTTTTTGGGCCAAAATTTCGGCTGAAATTACCGAAATTAGCTGAAATTCCATAAGGGCCAGTTTGGATACCTCATATATTTATTTGGATTTGTAATTGAGTTTTGAATACAAAATGAATAGATCCGACAGCTCATGTTGAGGGAGAGAGAGAGAGAGGGAAGGGGGTACTTCCTATGGAGGGGAGAGGTTGAGGAGCAAAGAGGGTGAAGGAAACTCCCAGATCTATGGATTTCCAATTTCTTATTTGCACAGCTTATTTGGAAATCTGAAAATTTTCACTGTCAGTCGCTCAATTGGAAATCCTAGAATTTGATCGGATCCGAATTACAATGTAGAAATGGCTGCAAATGTGAGAAATCCAAATCAAAATATTCTCTGCATCCAAACGGGCCCTAAAGGAATAAAAAACTAATATTTTATCAAAAATTTTGTCAAAATTTCTGCAATTTCGGAACGGTCCTCTGAAATTTCAGTCCGAAATTTAAAACCTTGCTTACCAATATTCTATGGTTAAGTACGAGGAGAGTCCACAACTTGTCTCCTCCCTGTTGACTACTTCCATTCCACTACTACTCTTAGGCTCTGTTCACTTCTTTTCCCTGGAAAGGAAAGGAAAGGATTTCGTTTTCCTTTCTTTCTAGGTGACATAGTAGAAGGAAAAGGAATCCAGGGAAACTGTCAAGGACGAGGCTTTGTTTTTCTTGGAAAGCCTCTTTCCGATAGATTTAATCGGAAACCAAATATCGAGTAATAGGAAAAAAGTCAATTTCCATGTCATTTTCAGCTTTTAAATAAGAAATTCCACATCTAATAATATTTTCCCTGGAAAAGAAGTGAACACAAAAATTCTGTCTTGTCAAGGTCTTGTCAGGGAAAACAACACCAGGGAAAAGAAGTGAACAGAGCCCTCAGGCAATTCTCCAACAAGAAACGGAAATGTGTATTCCTAGTTGAAGTTGAAGTTGGTATAGCATACTTGAAGAGAGAGTATTAGTAGTTGAAGGAGATGAGCATGGAAGTCCCATGTCTTTATCAAGTCGGTTTAGTGCCGGCTATGCTGGTCACACAACTACAAACTTTTATAGGTCAGTCTCGATTTGATTGCACATGACCTAAAAAACATTCCACGTGTCAAACTATCACTGGTACGGCTTGGCTAAGATCTTTAAAATGAAAGAAAAGAAGCCTCATGAGGAAGAATGTTGGTGGCATTTGCTGTCTGGAATGCGACAGAGCATTTGCTGTCTCGAATGCCACATAAAAAGCAAAACATCTCTCTTTCTCTCTCTCTTGTTTGTGAGTGGGTTGCAACTCCGGACAGGTTGGAGATAAGGTTGAGGCCACCTCTAAAAAACCTAAGGTAGCATTACCTCGACCTCAACGTCTACTTGAGGAGGGTCAACCCTAACCCAACCCGCCCTTAAATCTCTCAACCCTAACCCAACCAGTCTAACTCGATTTTTCAAATCGGTTCAGGTTGCATTCGGGTCGGCCTAGGATAAAAAACACAAAAAATTAGATATTGGGCTAAGGTCTCAATAAATCGCAAGTACTGCTACGGAGACCGGGAGCGGAACTGAGAGACGAACTGATCAAATCCCCACATGCCGTGTGGCATGTGAGGGATAGTTTTGTCATTTTAAAGAACAAAAAGCCCAAAATAGAGGAACATAATTTCAAAGGTGCGAAGAGGCTGTTTGTGCGGTTTCACTCTCGTCCCCAAATCGGTTTCCATATCATTATTCATAAAATTAAGAATTAAGAGGAAGATGTCGGTTTCAAGCCAGACTCGGGTTCTTAAAGGCCTCAACACTAACCTAACCCAGAACTAAATTATCAAAGCGAGGAGTGTTAATATCATTTTCCCTTCTTAATTAAGCTTTCTATTTAATTTAAGGCCCCTAATAATGGTTTGGCTTTTTGTTGGACAATGAGATGCAGGGTGGGAAACAGTGCTTTTAATTTTCGTAGGGCCATTGGAGATGCAAGGTGGGCCCTACCTCTCCATGCTAAGCATGAAACTTGGATAGTTTCTAACCCAATCAGCTGTAAAACATAAAGTTACTTAGTGATGGACCATCATAAGGTCCGATGCCCAACTTGTGATCTCATTCAAAAGATTGAGGCATGCAAAAATCAAGAGCTTAAAAATATTTTTCTTCTGGTACATACACCAATCTCACCCTCTAAACTTCTTCATTTCAGAATGACATGTATTTGGTGACCGCAACCATTGACGTAATAGGCCCAATTCACAGATGTGAGGCTTAAAGCCCAACATGGCTCCGGATATCTACTTATATATGCACTGGGCCTTAAAGGTCTAACAAGCGAAGAGGCTATTTGCTGGTTCCATACTCGGTTGCCAACTCGCTACGGTGTCATTATTTATATGTTAACAAGGAAATATCGCGACAATGGCCAATACATCCTATATAAGGAGTGCATAATATTAACCTTCACAGATGTTGGATCGAATGAATGACCCCACTTATCAAACATTGCCTTAATCATTGGATTTGAAGCTAAATCCTAGATTGTAAAATCCACCTATCCAAACAGGCCCATAGATTTAACCCACTCGAGTTGGATGTATCAAATGGCTATCATGGACTTGATTGTTCACTCTGTTCTTCTTCCCAATCTCAATCTGCATTTGGTATAAGGTTCTACTGTAGTTCTCAGTGTCTAATATCTTAAAGAGACATTTTGAAAAGGGATTAGAGTTTTTATCTACAGAGTCTTGACTTCATGGAATTGTCTTGTCAGATATGGCAAGTCTCCATGTGGGCTTGGCACTTCCATTCCAATCGGATGATCCTAGCCCATTAATAATGAAAAGGGACTTCTCAAGGTTACCAATTAAAAGAAATTCTTACCATTGTCATCTGTAGCTCATGATCGAATGGTTAGAATCGTCTGTGTGAGACCAACGCGGGCCCATTGGATCTTTTGTTAATCCATGAGATCAAGAATAACAATCACCATAGAATGTTTGCCGCATGGCCCTCATGCAAAAATGGTGGCATGTATAACTAAAAGATGTAAAAGGCTCATGTTTGTACCGGGCCGGGCTAGATTTATGCAAGGTCATGGACCACTACAATAGTTAGATGGGCTTGGGCTCTTTCAAAACAAAGAATAAGTTAAAAATAGAGAATCCCGGCCCAGCCTAGCACTACCCTAGAACACGTTAAGATTATGGCGGGAAATCGTTCCCGCCCTTTATTTTGCCGCCAAAAATACCACAGGCAATAGAGAGCACCATTTTTCCAGACGGCATACGAAACACAGCAAGAAGAGGGAAAAAAAAAAATGGACCCTTTTGGTGGGTTTTTCGTCGATGACGATGCTGTTCGCGTCGAAAACAGCTTCCTGGATTTTCTTAAAAGGTCTCTCTCTCTCTCTCTCTCTCTCTCTCTCTCTCTCTTTTAGGGTTAGGGTTAGGGATTTAGGGTTTTTTTAATAGAGTTCCTCACTCAATCTCTCTTTCAGATTCAGACTAGATCCGAACTCCCGCGAGCTATTCTACGAATCCGAGTTAGAGACCATGCAATCGAAGGAATCAACAACAATGTTCATTGATTTCTCGCACATTATTCGCTTCAACGACAAGCTCCAGAAAGCCATTTCAGAGGAATTTTTAAGGTCAGAGTAAAATCTCCGAATACTTGATCCATTTTTAGTTTCATGATGCCTTGAAAGAACAAAGTTTAAATCTAAGATTTGATTTCTGCAGATTCGAGCCTTATTTGAAGAACGCTTGTAAGCGATTTGTGATGGAGCAGAGGCCGACGGTCATCACCGATGATAACCCTAACAAAGATATAAATGTTGCTTTCTATAACATCCCTCTCTTGAAGAGGTAACTTAACCCTAATTTTAGGGTTTTTTTTTTTTTTTTTTCCATTTGGTTACAATTTAGGTTTTCCATTTGAAGGAATTCATAAATGTTGCTTTCCATAACATCCCTCTGTTGAAGAGGTGAGTGAACCCTAATTTTAGGGTTTTTTCATTGGTTACAATTTGAGTTTTCCTTTTTCATTGGTTACAATTTGAGTTTTCCATTTGAATGAATTCATAAATGTCACTTTGTGTAACATCCCTCTGTTGAAGGGGTGAGTTAACCCTAATTTTAGGTTTTTTTTCTTCATTTGGTTGCAATTTAGGTTTTCCATTTGATGGAATTCATAAATGTTGCTTTCTATAACATCCCTCTCTTGAAGAGGTGAGTTAACCCTAATTGTAGGGTTTTCTCATTTGGTTACAATTTGAGTTTTCCATTTGAATGAATTCATAAATGTCGCTTTGTATAACATCCCTCTGTTGAAGGGGTGAGTGAACCCTAATTGTAGGGTTTTCTCATTTCGTTACCAATTGAGTTTTCCATTTGAAGGAATTTAGTTTTTTTTTTTTTTTTTTTTTTCAATTTCGTTCTATGAATTGAGTTGGTCCTGTTTCAGATTGAGGGAGCTGTCGACGTCGGAAATCGGGAAACTAGTTTCAGTGACGGGGGTTGTCACTCGGACAAGTGAGGTACGGCCGGAGCTTCTTCAGGGGACCTTCAAGTGCTTGGAGTGTGGAGGGGTCATCAAGAATGTTGAGCAGCAATTCAAATATACTGAGGTGGGGTGGAATACAATAAATCCAAATATATATGGAAATATTTACTTGTTTTAAGGTATTAACTTTTCTAAATGACTATCTTCTAATATCATGAATGAATTCATGTTAAAAGACAATTTGAAAAATTGTTGATCTCTATAGAATCTCCATGTGAAGATCAAATTTTATATGTGTGTATATATATATATATATACACACACACACATATACATGTGGTGCGCTTAAGCTCACCAACAGTTCTCTCTCTCTCTCTCTCTCTCTATATATATATATATATATATATATATATATATATATATATATATATATATATATATATATATATATGAGGAAAGTGAAGCTACACCGCCGGTGAGCTCCATAGGATCATCCCAACCCTTCAAATTGTGGAGGCAAAAATGGGCAAATTTGTGAAGGTTTTTACACGTTCCTTTTTGCCTCCACAAATCGTAGGGTTGGGATGATCCTATGGAGCTGATTTTTGGTGGACACCCTATCTATGTGAGGGCCAATCAAATGAATTCTTTAGATCACCAAAACAATGTGGGCCCATTGTATTTTAAGCCGGCGGTGTAGCTAAGTTAGCTACACCGGCGGTGTAGCTTCACTTTCCTCTATATATATATATATATATATATATATATATATATATATATATATTAAGGAAAGTGTTGGTGAGCTTAAGCACCTAATCACATTGGGGCCTACTTTGTTAGGATGATCCAAAGCATTCATTTGAAAGGCCCTTACATAGATGGGGTGTGTACCAAAAATCAGCTTCATAGGATCATCCTAACCCATCCATTTGTGGAGGTCAAAATGGACATACATTATTTGTCCACAAATCTGCTCATTTTTGTCCTCCACAAATGGAGGGGTTAGGATGATCCTATGGAGCTGATTTTTGGTACACACCCTATCTATGATAGGGCCTTGCAAATGAATGGTTTGGATCACCGCAGAAAATGTGGGACCCATGTGATTGGGGCGCTTAAGCTCACCATAAGTTTGGTGAGCTTAAGCTCACCAACACTTTCCTCATATATATATATGATTGGGGCGCTTAAGCTCACCATAAGTTTGGTGAGCTTAAGCTCACCAACACTTTCCTCATATATATATATATATATATATATATATATATATATATATATATATATATGAGGAAAGTGTTGGTGAGCTTAAGCTCACCAAACTTATGGTGAGCTTAAGCGCCCCAATCACATGGGTCCCACATTTTCTGCGGTGATCCAAACCATTCATTTGCAAGGCCCTATCATAGATAGGGTGTGTACCAAAAATCAGCTCCATAGGATCATCCTAACCCATCCATTTGTGGAGGTCAAAATGGACAGACATTATTTGTCCACAATCTGCCCATTTTTGTCCTCCACAAATGGAGGGGTTAGGATGATCCTATGGAGCTGATTTTTGGTACACGCCCTATCTATGATAGGGCCTTGCAAATGAATGGTTTGGATCACCAGAGAAAATGTGGGACCCATGTGATTGGGGCGCTTAAGCTCACCATAAGTTTGGTGAGCTTAAGCTCACCAACACTTTCCTCATATATATATATATATATATATATATATATATATATATATATATATATATAGAGAGAGAGAGAGAGAGAGAGAGAGAGAGAGAGAGAGAGAGAGAGAGAGAGAGAGAGAGAGAGAACTGTTGGTGAGCTTAAGCGCACCATTTTTTTGGTGCGCTTAAGTTGTTATAACGCCTCCCATTGGTGCGCTTAAGCAAGACCCACCCAGAGGGACCCAAACATTTAAACGAATGGGAGGTGTTATAACAACTTAAGCGCACCAAAAAAATGGCGAGCTTAAGCGCACCAACAGTTTTCTCATATATATATATATATATATATATATCATTTGAAAGGCCCTTAGATGGATACGGTGCCTATAAAAAATCAGGTCCATAGGATCATCCTAACCCTTCCATTTATGGAGGTTAAAAATGGGTAGATTTATGGAGTTTTATACCCATCCATTTCAACCTCCACAAATGGAAGGGTTAGGATGATCCTATGAAGTTAATTTTTTGGGCACACCCTATCTATGTGAGGGCCTATCAAATGAATGCTTTGGATCATCCAAACAAAGTGGGCCCCTTATGTTTTTAAGCGCCACCTCATATAAGCTATATGAGGTGACACCTTAGGAACTCTATTCTCTCTCTCTCTCTCTCTCTCTATATATATATATATATATATATATATATATATATATATATATATATATTGATGTGGTTAGTTTAGCACGGAGTGGATGTTTGCATTGCACATAATGGAATTCACACTACAATTTCAGTTACTGATAGAAAACACCATATAGCGCCTAAAGATAGCAGATACACTTGAGCATATTAACTTGTTACTTGAATGTTGATTTGCACATAAGGTATATGATAGTTCCATCCCTCACATTACAAATAGAAATTCTTCATTTGCATTCATCCTTCATTATTGCAATCGTTTGGATTTATTGATTAATTGTTGTCACAGCCATATTGTATGTAACTAATTTTTTCCTGTTGGTTATTTGGTTTGCGCATAAGGTATATAATAATTCCATCGCTCACATTACAGATAGAAATTCTTCTTTTGTGTTCATCCTTCAGTATTGCAAGCATTTGGATTTATTTATTTTTTCCTATTGGTTTATTTTGTAATGATTACAGCCTGTAATTTGTTCCAATTCAACATGCGCAAATCGGAACAATTGGGCATTACTTCGGCAAGAAAGCAAATTTGCCGACTGGCAGAGGGTCCGGATGCAGGAGACCTCAAAAGAGATACCTGCTGGATCTCTTCCCCGGTCATTGGATGTCATCCTCCGTCATGAGATAGTAGAGCAAGCTAGAGCTGGCGACACGTAAGAGCAATGCCTTTTGTAAATATAAAAATTTGTTTTTCCAATAATTTTATTGTCGTTTCATCAACTTGGGCATTGCTTTTTCCTACCCAAACACCCAACAGCTAGCTAGTTAGTCATATGGTTCAATTTACGAATGTTAATTTGGTCTCAGACCGTTATTTTCTTATTTTTCTGTTTTGACTTTTACAGGGTCATCTTCACAGGCACTGTGGTTGTCATCCCTGACATAATGGCATTGGCTTCACCTGGTGAGAGATCAGAATGCCGACGAGAAGGGTCTCAGCGGCAGAATGCTGGTAGTGGGAATGAAGGTGTTAGGGGCCTTCGAGCATTGGGAGTGAGAGACCTCTCCTATCGTCTTGCATTCATTGCAAATTCTGTGCAGGTCAGTTCTGGTTCCAGTTGAGAGTAGTTCCTCCAATTTCTTATTTGGTTCTTTCCAAGGGTCACTTATAATACAGTATGTTTTCAGGTGTCTAATGGTAGAACAGATAGCGACTTTCGAAACAGGAAGAATGATGCTGATGATGAAGATAAGCAACAGTTCACGGTAGGTTCAGGGAGCATTGGTCATGCTTTCACAGTAATTACTTGATGAGACTATTGCTATATTTTTTGTAATTTACCAGGTTGTGCTTGTGTTATTATTTTCACTATACTGTGTTTACTTTCCTGAGATAATTCAAAATCTTCTCAGATTTATATTAGAAGTACTGTTGTTACCAATGGCAGTTCTTTTTCTATCACCGTTCACATTATGGCTATTTATATTAATTCATATAAATGCTTTTGCTGATCAGTTACTGTTAGCCCTTGTAAGATTCAATGCCATTAGTACCATAAAATTTGTTGGTGGTGTTACTTTCAATAGACTGCTTGTTTTTCCATCATTCATAAGAAAAAATTTCATGTTTTATAGTCATCCCTTCATAAGTGTTTGCCGATTTTAAATGGACTTCTTTAACAACGTCTAAATTATATACCAGGTCCATGCACACCTGTTTCCATTGTCCTTTGGAATTGATTATTTATGCTTTGTAATCTTATTTTGGCAGTCAGAGGAGCTGGACGAGATACAGAGGATGAGGAATACTCCTGATTTTTTCAACAGGATTGTTGATAGCATCGGCCCCACTGTTTTTGGTCACCAGGAAATCAAACGGGCTATCTTGCTTATGCTATTGGGTGGTGTACATAAGGTCACTCATGAAGGCATCAACTTAAGAGGGGATATCAATGTTTGCATCGTTGGAGATCCTAGCTGTGCAAAGTCTCAGTTCCTTAAGTATGTAAATCTCAACATTCAGTTAGTTTTCCCCAACTATGTAATTCATCCCCATCATTTAAGCGGTGGTATTTCAGTATAAAGCTAAGCCTTAGGAGCTAGGCGTTGTCTTATTCAACCCATTGCACCTTATGTAATAGTGTTCACCTGTTGTAGACAACAGGGGGCCGTTTGCATATCAATATTTTAAATCCTTGGATTTCGTCAAAATCCTGGATGGGAGACGAGAGAAGGAGACCGTCCGTTGTTTTCTGATTTCTCGCTTTCTTTCCGTCGAGCGATAGAGTAGGAGATCGTCCCGAGTTTCCAGGTTTTAGAAATCTCTCCTCTATCCTGAGATTTCTTACTTAAAATCCAAGATAATAGATTGCAAACTCCAGAATTTTACACCGCTTTCAAACTAAAACTTGGATTCTAAAATCCATGTATCCAAACAGCCCTAAGGTTCTGTTTGACGCTGAAACTAAGGCTGACTATTATGTTTTTTAGTGACGGGCTATCTATTTTGCAGGTATACTGCAAGCCTTGTACCGCGATCTGTCTATACATCTGGAAAATCCTCCTCTGCGGCAGGGTTGACAGCCACTGTTGCCAAAGAGCCAGAAACTGGAGAGTTCTGTATCGAGGTATGGTGCTATTCTATTCTCTGAAAAATTGCCGACATAACTTTAATACTGGTAGCGGAAATGGAGCTTAACTATATGGGTCTTCCACAGTGTAATTATCAGTGGGGAAGCAGGCATGTGAAATGATACATTAAATGAAGGGCATGGCACTGAGGGCTCAGAACAGAGCGAAAACAAAACTTGAAAATCAAATAATTCTGGAAGTGATGATTAAAGTATAAAAGGAATGCTGGAAGCAAGAAAAAATGACTTGTTTCCCAAATTCTTTTTGTGGAACTCATTCCCATTGTATTTCCCCTTTCAAACTTTTCCCATGTTTTTCATCTTCACAAGTGATGTCATCTCTTATTCAGATTTTTGAAGGACATCTTTGTCGCACTTAGGTAGAAACAAACTACATATGGTTTTGATGCCAGTAAACTTCTAGAAATCCAAAAGAAAAAGAAATAGAAAAATTGCTTGAGAATTGAACAATCACACAATCCAATAGATTTTCACCAACAATGTTAGAGAGATATAAAGCAGCAGGACTTTGATCAAAACATGATCTCAAGACCCTAAAGGTTAATGGCATAATGCACACACCTTAAAAAGCTAATCAAATCTTCATATAAATATAATTATATATCAACATGTATATGTCTATGTATGTATACACCCACACCTTAAAAATTGTAGTTTAATCATTACCGTTGGTATAAGATTTTCAGCCCTTATATTAATGTAAATAAAGACATAGTTCTATTTTAGAATATCCAAAAAATAAAAATGAATACGCGTATTACGCATTACATGTTGCTGTAGAGGGCGAGCCTTGGCGCAACGGTAAGGTTGCTCCATTGTGACATAGTGGTCACGGGTTCGAGTCTACGTAAACAGCCTTTCTGCAAAGCAGGGGTAAGGCTGCGTACATCTAGCCCTCCTCCCTAGAACCCGCAATGGCGGGGCCTCGTGCACTGGGCCGCCCTTTATTACATGTTGCTGTCCAAGAAAATCTAGAATACCAATTTCAGAACTATACAACTTTAGACTCTTTACTTCCCTAAGGACTCCCCTTATTACAATTTACTTATCCTTTGTCAAATATTAGATTTTATCCAGAAATTAAGTAAAACACACACACACACACACACACACACACACACACATAATGACTAATTTATGTTTTTTTTTGTGTGGAAAAGAGATCTACAGGGAAAATTATTGACTTTAGCATAATTTTGGTGGTCTTAGGCCTACTATTGGATTTTGATCAATTACCTTATTCTCTGTTCATCTTTGCTTAATTATGGGCTTGTTCTTAAACTTTGAATGGATCATCTTTGCATTTGTATTTTGGTCACTTGTAATGGAGGCTGTTGTCTTCTTACTTTTATATGGGACTTCTACATCTACAACTTATGATAATTTCTTCACACATGAGAGACACTTTCCAACATGTATGCAGTTTTCTTGTTTTGTTAATTTGATGCTGTAAATTCCTCCCATATGAGAGAATTAGAGTAGTTATTTGCTTTGTTTATGATATCAAGATATCAGCTGTGGAGCTTTATTAAAATCGAATTGATTCTTATATTGCATGAACATCATTGCATCTATTTGCAGGCTGGTGCTCTCATGCTCGCTGATAATGGTGTATGTTGCATTGATGAATTTGATAAAATGGACATCAGAGACCAGGTATTTCCCCCCCTTATCCCACCATTTGCATTTTCTTCTAGTTGCCTTTTTGGAAATCTGACTCCTTTTCTGAACACATAGGTTGCCATTCATGAAGCCATGGAACAACAGACCATAAGCATCACAAAAGCAGGTATACAAGCCACACTAAATGCAAGAACATCCATTTTGGCAGCCGCAAACCCCACCGGTGGGCGCTATGACAAATCAAAACCACTCAAGGTTAAAATTCTCAACACCGAAAATCACACATATATTTATCCTCCTGTAATTGATATTAATCATTCAGGCTCCATTTCTTTCGACGTAGGAATGGACACAAAATTTGTTTTATATCCATTTTTACAACATAAAACAAATTTTACGTCGAGAGAAATGGAGCCTCAGTTTTTTTATTGAAAAGTGGGGGTCATTGAACTCATGTGTCTTTGTAGAAGGCCTCAAGAGCCTGGCACGGAAGTTCAAATCTCCTGAGAAAAACAGGAAAAAAGTCCTGAACTATGAATTTGGGATTAAATCATGGAAAATGATCTTATGTCTTTTTTTTCCCAGTACAATGTGGCCCTCCCTCCTGCCATCCTTTCAAGGTTTGATCTGGTTTACGTTATGATTGATGAGCCGGATGATCAAACGGATTACCATATTGCCCACCACATTGTGAGAGTTCATCAGAAGCGTGAAGATGCGCTAACCCCCGCATTCACCACCGCACAACTCAAACGTTACATTGCATATGCCAAAACTCTTAAGCCCAAGGTACGTTGTCCAATTTCTCTCTAATTGAGCGTTATTTTCTTTTGGAAAGATCTATTCTTTCCACCTGTTAAAAGCTTTTTAACTTTCCTCAGCTAAGCTTAGAAGCCAGAAAAGTGTTGGTGGATTCATATGTAGCTCTTCGCAGAGGTGATGCAACTCCTGGCAGTAGAGTTGCATATAGAATGACAGTTAGACAGTTGGAGGCTTTGGTCAGGCTCTCGGAAGCCATTGCGCGAAGTCACTTGGAGGTTGTGGTATGTTCAGCCTACTTCTATACGTGCTTGCATTTACCAAATGCATATTTATTCTTTGAATATAATATAAAGATACATGTACCCATTTATTCTTGTGTTTTAAATCTGAGCTATTTGTTGTTAACTAAAACTAGAGTATCATTGGGGTGCTGAGATTAATGTTTAAGCCTTGAGTGATTGGATGGCATTGAAGAGATTATTAGCCAGTGTAGTTATTTATTTGTAACCCTTTTATTTAATAGATTTTTGTGGTCCAACAGGTTCGGCCAGCCCATGTCCGTGTAGCAGTGAGATTGCTAAAAACATCCATAATCAGGCAAGAAGAATTTCAATGTATTCCAATCAGTTTGCACCTCTCTCAAATCTATATAATTTTATAATTTATTGTTTCTTTTATTTTGCAGTGTTGAGTCTAGCGAGATTGATCTCTCTGATTTTCAAGAACCAGGTGGCGATGATAACAGAGGTCCTGATCAAGGCGATGCTCCTGAACCAGTTTCAGAAAATGGAGGTGGAACATAAATCCTATATTTTATTATACAAGGTTGATGATAAACCTTTCTAACAAGAGCAGACACCGCTATTTTCCATTGTTTTTACAGAAGCTAGAGATGAGTCCGGGAGTCGACAGAAGAAGAAACTGGTCATAACTGAGGAGCATTTCCAGAGAGTTACTCAGGCTCTAGTTATGCGCCTTCGGCAGCATGAGGAAGCTGTAATGCAAGATGGTATTCCACCCATACTCTTTTTTAGGGAATATCATCAGATAGCTGTCAATGATGCTTAGTTTATCAATCTGGTGTATATACCCATGCAGATGATGCATATAAACCTTTTTTTGTGTGAACAAAACTATTATTGCTAAAGTCCACAGACCTGGATTCTATCTTTCTGCCCGACCCATAACATTCTTTGAGCCGCCTTTCACAATTATTGTGCTTGACATCTCCTTTAAAATATTTAGGTCATTAGTTCATTTAGTCAAGATAAGTCTTTTATAACTTCTCTGCAAGTGTTCCTATTCATAAATACTCCCTCCACTACAATCGGACAAGGTTTTAAAATTCGGTTTCGGTCTCGGTTGCCACACTGAAACATTTCTGTTTCAGTTGGGAATTTCTGTAGAAATCCTATAAAATCACGGAAACGTATGATCCCAACCTCACCCACGCCGTGCACCCCCCCACACTGATGTTTATATATTAACAATTAGTAATTCCATAAAAAAAACAATTAGTAATTCCAGAAAACCCACCTTTTTAGAGTTCTTGGCACGCACTTGGAGCTGATTTTTAGGCCTTAAGCCATCAACACATACAAACTACTTATTCTGATGGGCTTGTCCAAATGTGCAGGAAGTAGGTTGGCAGGTATGAAACAAGAGGATTTGATAGTGTGGTATGTGGAGCAGCAGAATGCCCAAGGAGTCTACAGTTCCTCCGAGGAGGTTGTGGAAGAGATTAAATGTATCAGGGCCATCATAGAGGTAAACATATCAACAAAGCAAGCACATCTATTTCATTATAATCTGATAAAAAGACCAAAAAAAATAAAATTCTAACCATACAAGTTCCTTGAAATACAGAGGTTGATTCAAAGGGAAGGGCATCTGATAGTTATAGATGATGGAAAGAGTACAACAGAAGCTCAAGAAGGCGAAGAAGCAAGGAGATCATCTTCCACGGAGAGAAGGATTTTAGCAGTAGCTCCAAATTATGTTGTTGATTGACATAAAAGTAGTTAAAATTTATTTATATCTATGTAACCGTAGCAAGATATTACAGTGCAATTCACCTGGCCCTTGTTCATCATCTACTTATAGGGACTCTTAACAGGGTAGAACTCACCCCTAAAAGCTAGCTGTTAGAGGGGGGTGCCCATCCCTTATAAGCAAATCCACATCCATTGACTTTTCCGATGTGGGATTATTTTTGCTTTCACGTGGAACCCCCAACAATCTCCCCCTCCACGTGGAAGCAACACGGACAATCTCGCCCATCCATGCGGGTGCAACGTGGGAACTACGAGATCTACCCTGAGGGATTATTCCGTCCTCGCAGGTATTATTGGGTTACTGAGATCTTTCCCGAGGGACATTCCCACCCTCGGAAGAGAACCGGGTTTATCACGCCCTAGCTCTGATACCACTTGTAGGGACTCTTAACAGGGTAGAACTCACCCCTAAAAGCTAGCCGTTAGAGGGGGGTGTCCATCCCTTATAAGCAAATCCACATCTATTGACTTTTTCGATGTGGGACTATTTTTGCTTTCACGTGGAACCCCCAACACTACTTTCATCAAAATTTTCCTGCAACAACTGATATTTAGAAAGATTGCCTAGACCTTTTACTTGGGTGCCCTCTCCTAAATCCATAATTTAAAGTGGGTGTCTTCTTTACATCTCATGAACATGGTGTATATCTTTCTCCAAAGGGTATTGTACTTGAGACATTACATGATTATTAGGGAATGTCAGAATTTATTTATTTATTTATTTTGAGTGGCAGATGGTCAGAATTTATTTGTAATGAAAAAATATTGTTGCTGCCTTAACCGTTATGCCGCTGCCTGATTTCTTGACGGTCTCGTTTTAGTTTTCGGTAACTAAAGACGGGTTAAGCGCGAGCTAATGGAGAGATAAACTTCTCACCCGTCGTGCCTTGAATCCACAAGGAGAATTGGGAAAAAACTAAGAACTACAAAATTTTCATTCAATTCAAGACGTCTTATTTCCCTCTCTTGTATTATGTTTATAGGTCTTAAACCATTGCTTTCTACCCAAGTTAGATACCTTAAAATAGAAAGTGCAAGAATATCCTAAAATGTGCTAGAAACTCAAGGTAAATAGAATAGAAAATGCTAGAATCAAGAATAGTTTAGAATGTGCTATGAACCGTCCTACATCAGGTTAGCAAACTTTACACTCCACCACGGTCATTGTGGAAAGCCAATTCGCAAAATTGGCTAGCAAATACCTTTTTAAATTAAAAGATGAGGAACTTGTAGTTTAACTTAGCTCTAAGGCCCTAAGAAGAGAAAATAAAAATAATTTAACTCTTGTATGTTTTGCTAGACATGTGGGCAACATTTGACAGCTATTCCTAGACACTTCTGCAATCCAGATGAGGACCCAAAAAAGGAAAATAAAAAGAATACAAAACTATATATTTTTTAAAACATCACATTCCTAGACTCTTCTGGAAAGTACATTATAGTGGAGACTTATTCACAGACAAGAGTCATTGAAAACAAAATCTCTAATTATGCGTAGACTGCTTCTTCTTCTACCTCCGAGTGAGTTAGCCCAGTGGCTTCAGATTTCTCAGTGATCATATCCACCCCTTTCGCTTCCTTTTCTATCTCTTCCTTATCTTTCTCTTCTTCACCCACTACCTTATCTTTTGCTTGTTTCTTCAGTCGAAGTTCCAATATCTTTCTCTTTTGTTATAACCAAAATCGAGACCATGTCGAATAAGTAGAAAACCGAGCTTGAAATATACCAAGGTCCGAAAATTAAAGATGCATCCATATACTTGTTTTGACCCTGGAAAATCTGCAAATTATGAAAGAGACCTATTACTCTTCAATTATTCATTTTCTATGTTTTGCAAATTACAAAAAAAAAGTGAAAAATATAAGATCTTGTATATAGTTGGGTACCTATTTTTACTAGTGCTTTGAGGAATTTATGAACAGCTGCAAGGTTCTTCCTGATTCCACTTTTTTTTTGCGTTCCTTCACAACAGTCTGTAAAAAAAACTAAAAAAAAAAAAATCAATCATAGATTTTTTTTCTTTTCTTTCATATAAAGCTATAGAAAAGTTTTCTATACATCAACTTTTTTTCCATTTAAAGTTGGAGGGAAGTTTTATAAGACAGCTGTGGGGTAGCCATGATGTACGGCTCAGAATGTTTGGACACCAAGAAGCAGCATGTGCATAAGATAAGTGTAACGGAGATGCGAATGCTTAGATGAATGTGCTCCACATAAGGTTAGGTAGAATTAAAAATGAAGACATTCGTAAAAAGATAGGGGTGACACCAACTGAGGAGAAGATGAGATAGCATAAGATGGTTTGGACATATCTAAAGTAGGCCTTTGGATGCTCCAGTGAGATGAGGCAGGCAACTCGTGCTAAGTTGATGGAGTAAAAAGAGGTAGGGGCATACCGAAAACAACTTAGGTAGAAACAGTGGTGAAAGACTTGATAGCTAGGAATATAACAGAGAACATGACCTTGGATAGGATATAATGGAAGAAAATGATCCACGTAGAAGAGCCCAACTAGAGTCAGGATTAGAGCTTTCCATATAGAGTGTTGAAGTAGAAATGATTTAATAACACCAACATTAAAAGCTTAAGCATTTGGACTAATTGTTTCAAAACCCAAAAAACTCCTTAATGTTAATTAAAAATCAATGTATGCCCTGTGCCCAAAAAAAGTGGGGTCACACGTGAGGGGGGAGTGTTGAAGTAAAAAGAGTTAAATAACACTAACTCTTAACAACTTGAGCTTTTGGAGTAATTGGTTGTTTCGCTAACCTTCACTTCCTTCGATGAAGCTTCATATATTTCGATTACTTTGGGCTGGAGTTCGGTTTTTCTCTCTTCAAACTCCTTGTTGATGTCCTCCTACATATAAAATAAAAGAGATAAAAGGAGAAAACCAAAGGACTATTCGAGTAAAAGAAGAAAGTGTAATGAAATCGAGTATTCAAAGAAAAGGAATAGAAAGCCACTTTAGAATCATCAAACGACTTGCATGCTTTTGCAGCAGCAGCCTCTTTTGTAGTGTCTCTCTCAAAAACCCTTCTGATCATTGGAAGAATCTTAGATTTCCAGTAACCCATGTCTCTTTCTCTCTATAAAAAAGGAAAATAGAGATAATAAGGAAGAATATATCTTAGAGTTCTCTCTATAAAAAATAGATAGACCTAAATCTAGAAAAAAGAAGAAGAAGAGGAAAATAAGGAGAGGAACTAGAGAAGATGGCCCAATAGATTTCATGACAAGGAACAACATAGCATATATAAGAGAAAATAACAACAAAGAAATCTGTAAATTTCTTACGAGAAAAGGGATGTTTTTAGATGTCTCTCAATTCTTTCTTTTCCTGTTATCCAACAAACGAATGGCCATTTTTTTTTTTTGACATCAACAGTGGCCAACCGGTTCGGTTCTCGGTCCCTTTTTTTTCGGTTCTCGGTTCTCGGTTCCATGAACCGTAAGAACCGAACCGAACCGTAGTACACAGTAGGACCGAACCGAACCGGACCGAACATAATCGGTTCGGTCCGGTCCGGTTCTTCGGTTCTAATGGCTAATTATTAATTATTAATTATAATTTGTAAAAACTTTTAATTAAAGTTATAATATAAGTTACTTTCTTATTATAATAATAGTATTAACTATTACTTATTAATATTATAAGTAATTTATATTATTAAGTATATGTATAATAGAAATATAAAAATATTATATATATATATATATATATATATATATATATATATATATATATATATATATATATATATATATATATATATATTCAAAGTTCGGTTCTTCGGTTCCGGAACCGAACCGAGAACATTAGACCCGGAACCAAACCGAATAAGTTCGGTTCTTCATCAGTGGAACCGAACCGGACCAAAAATATTTTTTTAGAGTTCGGTTCCGGTTCGGTTCTTCGGTTCTGGTTCGGTTCTGGCCACCCCTACCATAGTTGGTAATAAAATGACAAAGAAATTCCGAATTTTGTACACAAGCCGATATTAGAAAGTCTCTTTGGAGAACCCTGACCATAGTGCATGGTTTTCAGCTGTATATGGGGATTAATCATTGATCATCACCATCATTCTGCAAGTGGGTCCAATCGTTCTAGCCTATGTGAGCTCTAGATTTGGGTGTAAAACAAATATTACACCCATTTTTAAGTGGAGGTACAAGTGAGTCCTACTTGCCTTGCCTTGCTCAATCATCAAAGCCATTTATCTATTAGACCTTACTACCCAATGGGAAATGCACCAAAATCCAATCTCGTCAGACAATTCTAACTCTTCAATTTATGGGCTCATGAATGCACTGTTGCTTCTTTGTTTTCTCTCGAATTGGGGGGTTAGAATTGCCGGCCGTATATAAGCCATGCACCAAAAATAGGGGGCACTCGATGATACTAAAACCTTGTTGTGGACTTCTCATTACCGTGAATGAATAATGATTGCTTCAAGAGCCTTCAACATTAGTGTTCACGACCATTAGTTAGCAAAACTCCGTTTTAAACATTGGTTTTTCACTTTTTGGATGTGCTTTTTGGCGTCTCTACATCACTTTTCCTCGTATTTTTTTTTTGTTTCCATGATTTAAAGGGAAATGAAATGGTTGAGGGTTATTTGGAGGGATGTCATTACAAATTAATGGTCTATGTAAATGAAAATTGAACTGCAGTGGTTCAAGTTACTTTTTTCATGAGTAATCAAACAATGGAAAAGCAGGATCGGGAAAGTTCCTTTTTCCAAACTTAACCAGAAAATTCCTCTAATCCAAACGGGACCTAGAAGAAAAGGAGCTGTACGATCTTGGATACCTTTGATTTACCTAAAAATAATGAGATTAACAAACCCATCATTCTCCAAAATAGATATCTACTCTAGTAGAAATTTAGGTAAGAAACTTGCTAAACTCTAAATTGTATATGGGATTAACAATGTTACAACCATGGTTTAAAATCTCGATTTCGGTACCTGTTTCAGACTTCCCAAAAACCGAAATTTCGGTCGAAATTTGGTAATAATTTAAAAAGAATATTTAATTGATTTCGAAATTTCGGACCAAAATTTTGTAACATATTTTAAAAAAAAAAAAATTTCAATTTTTCAAAAAAGGCAGAAATTTGGAATTTCGGTCTCCACCGAAATCCGAAATTTAAAACCATGGTTACAACAACCAATCTCAACATTTCTTCAGCATGAGATGGAAACACTTGGCGTGATTCTATCATGGAGATTTTTTATGATGTGTACGTGTGAGGTCCAGTACTTTTCAGAAACTACAGCAGGCCCACTTCTTAGGATGATCCAAACTGTTCATTTACCCCCTGATCTGTAGACAGGTTTCTATAATGTACAGTCCCATTAAAGATAGGAGGGTTAGGATCATCCTATGTAGATTGATTTATGAGTATGTAGATTGATTTATGAGGTACAACCTATTTTTACATTTGAATGTACAGTCCCATTAGTCTCCTCAAAATATGTAATCAATAACTTTGAAATCATCAAGCATCTTTTGTTTGCTACCAATGAATATTAAGTCATCCACATATAATAGCAGCTGATAAAAGTTCTTTACAAAAGAAAGAAACTAACATTTGCCCTAATTGCAAAAGCCTGGAATCTCCCTTTCTTTATCTACTCATTCCAGGCTTAATTGATAGTTAAACAAATAAATAAACCATCAGGCCCACTTCTTAGACATATTCCATTCATTTTAGGAAAGGAATCCATTGATAGAGAAAGGCAACAAGTGGTTACCATTGCTCTGTAATCCAAGAGACAAGAGGACACGGTTGGTAGCTGGCAAGCCAACCTCACATATTTCAACCTCAACTACCAAAAGCATCTTCCTCACATTTCCACCTCTCTTTATATAAATCTTTGTCCCTGTGATAGCTAGTCATTGTACAAACGTGAGAAATAAAACCAAAAAAACTCACAAGATCTAAGAACAAGAACAATTTGCTTTTGCCTCTATAGATACTTTTTTTTTTTTTTTCCATTACTCGTTTTCTATTTTTTCCTTTACAACACTGCCCTTCCACTAGGGGCAGAGGACATGCACAAGAAACAAAAAACCAAAAAACCTTTCTCCTCTTGTGCTCACATATCTAACATTTCTCATCAAAACAGAGAACACGGAAGAAAAAAAATTGAAAAAAAGAAAAGAAAAAAAAGGAGACCACAATCATCCGCCTGGTTCGCCAACCTTGGAGCCAGCCCATCATTGGATTAACAGTTGCCAGAAATATCTGTAAATGGGAGTTTGTCCAAAAGCAATCAAACTCCCACGCAGTATGAGAGCGAACCAAAATACAACATTTCTTCTTCTGGCAGACCGGTAACAGTAGCCATTGAGAGATATTAGAGATCCTTCGAGCAGCTCCTCGGCAAAATATTTACCAAATAAGCTTTCTTATCATTCCTTTCCTTCACTGCCAAACTCATGTTCTTCTTTGTTCTTTGGGGTAGCAGACAATTCGATGGACTGTTGGCCACCAACAGCAGACTTTAGAGTACCTGGATTTGTTACTTGCTCAGCTTCAATTGGTTTCAGCTGGTAAAACAGATCAAAAGAGATTCAACACTACAAAACCATTGGAAAAGGCAGGGAATGGAACTGATGCTGAAATCGTTATTTTTATCATTTTCATCACCAACTGAAAGACTATGAAAAGGTACCAAAATAATCCGTAATAGAACTGGGCATCTCATGCCATTTTTCAATCTAGCAAGACCACAAGCATTGTTTTGACACCCGATACAATATGCCGCTAATAACAATTTTGGTTTGGGCACATCACAAGATGAAGCAAGAAAAGGCTTCCTAGTGAGTCAATCATAGTGGAGCAACTTGGGTCGGGTCAGGTTGAACTGTTACTAAAAATTGAATTGGAATCAACCCGAACCCGGCCTAATTTTATCGTAAAAACTCAACCCGAATTCCTAAAAATCTATCTCAGATCCACCCCTAGTCGATGGGTATGTTTAAGTGCATCACAAGAAAGCATGAAGCTAAGAAACATTGGTCTACGGTAGTACGGTCATTCTGAAACCAAACAATGAGGTTTTCTCGACAGTTTACAAGCTGTCAGGTCTAGCCTCAGCAGAGCAGGAATGGGAAGAGGACATAACAGAGCTGGAGCGAACTCTAGCCGGCAATAGAAAGACGATTATTCAGTGGCTCCGCTTGGTTACCACTCCACGGTGGAAAGTGAAAAGGGAAAGATTGTGATTTCAAAAGACTTTTAGTGAGTCCGTACAAGTTTATCTTAAAAAAAAACACTATTTAGAGTCAATGGATGACTGTCTTGCTTAGGTGTTCATTAGGTATTTAACGTTAATAAACCATTATGGATGACTGTCTTGCTTATGTTACGGTTTCTAAACATGCATTTAATTTTATTGTAGTATTTTCTTAAGTTTCATCTTTTTTTTTTGTATGGTTTTTCTGAAGTTTCATCTTAAAATTCTATCTTTGTACATATATCCATACGTTTCCATGATTTTAAAGGATTTTCAAACTGAACCCGGAACGTTACAGTACACTCTTTCCAAAGAGACTGAAACCGAAATTCAAAACCTTGGTCGCAATAAACTGAAAACTAAAATAAGACGTGTAACGAGGACTAACCAAGCATGAATTTTTGTATAAAAGGCTTTTGTAGTCACCGCTAAAAGAACATAATTTCGCTTTGTATAAAATACTTCTGCAGTCACCACTTTAAGAATAAATTTTACTCTTTTATGCAATACTATTGTAGCCACCACTCTAAGAATACATGTTATTTTGCATCCAATTAGGCCCTAAATATTAAATAATCAAGGAAGAAAAGTGCAAAACCAAACAAAAGAAGACGAGAATGTACAACGCAAATTATGAAAACTTCAAAATAAGAAATAAAATATCAAATCGGAATTGAACTCATAAAAAACTTAGCAATTTAGAGTTGCAAGCGTGTATGGATCATTCACTTAATGTAATTTATTCCAGGAAGTACTTTACCTGCAAATTCTCCAAATGCGGTGTTAGTTGCCTGATCTTCTTGTCTTGCATTGCCTTCTGTCGGCTTTCATAAAATCCAAAGTCATCTAATATGGATGTCTTGGCCGAATAGTTCTTAAAAATATTCAACATTTCTATGCCTTGAGATAACTTCACCTGTAAAAGAAGTATAAACACCTTGGTCAATAGCCAAGTAGCAACAAACATATTACAGACGTGAGATTCAAGAATACAAAGTAAACAATAAAAGATTATTTCGGTGATAGGTAAAATACGTTCTAATAAATTAACCACTTGCAGTAGCAATGAAGTATATAGTAGCAACTTCCAAGTGAAATCAGAAAGTATCATAAAAATATATTTAAAATGCATAACATAATCGTGGCAACATACTTTTTTTTTTTATGATAACCAAAACCAGATAATTTTCCTTTTTTGTTTTTTATGTAACTAAAACCAGATCATTTTCCTTCAAATGTAATAAAATATTTGACTTTGACCATTTACACAACAATTTCAGGATTTTTGCATAGGCTGATAAATTAGGAAATGAAGGGGTATTGCAAATGAATGGTATTGCATAAAATTCTGATTATAAGAGAATAATATACCTGAGATCTGAAGAAGGTAGGCGATAGCAGGTTTAAGTATATATAGTTTGCTATCATTTAAAAGAAAGAGTATATCTAGTTTGATATTTGATAGATGGTCGTGAAGTAGCATCATTTTGTGTTGTTATTGGCCCGATCAGCTCATCGGGCTCTTGTTTTCAATATTTTTCTTTTGAAATAATGATATTTGCTGCTATTCAAAAGAAGAAGAAAAATCTTAGGGTCATTTTTCTAAAGGGAGTTACAAAGTCCTAAACCAGTAACTTCTATAGATGGGTCACATGCCCCTGAGCCAAAATGGAAAAAACAAAAACAAAAAGCAGAGCATCAATCTGGGCCAAACTGACATTAGCACAGGAGTCACACTTTCAAGTGACCAGATATAGTGTTTCGGGACTACCTCCTGCGTATCTCTGCTGTTGGTAACAGGCTTGCTGTCATTGTTCTCAAGTATTATATGACGAAACTGTGGATTTGGAACATCCTTTATGATGTGCCACTTGACAGGGAAGAAACCATTCCACTTATCCTGCTGCCAAAAGTCCATGCTCTTATTGAAATCAACACAGCCAATCATCTCAGCTACTCCACAGAACTGACCGCTTGCATTTACCTGAACCAAAGAAAAATAATCTGATAAATAAAACTACAATATCAAAAGAACACAACAATCTAAAGCTGCTCACGCATTTAAAACTGCATGCAAACTGAGCATCCCCACAGAATATAGGTTATACATCCAACCCTTTGTAAATAGCATCCAGGATGAGCTTTTGCTGGTCTTTGTTTCAGATATGCTCATCAAGTAGGATAATAGTAGTCATGGTTTTAAATTTCGGCTTAATATTTCGGTTTCGGTAGAAAACGAAACTAAATGCACATAGTTTCGGAAAAGTACAAAATTTCGGACGATACATTTCGGAAATTTCGGTGAAACGTTTTGGAAATTTTGGTAAATTTCGTACCGAAACCGAAACCAAGATTTAAAACCAAGATAGTAGCTCCACATGAAGTCAACTCAGACTCCATGATAGCTACGATCATCCTATGTGATGAACATATCCTAAAAGAAATCCAGTACAAGAAATAGGAGAGTATTGATATATTGTTGAAGCACAAGGACAGATACATGGTCATGCTATAAGACCTAAAATTTTCTAATAATACTTGTGATTACTCAACTAAAATGGTACAGATGGGATCAAAGCAGGAAAGTAAGACATACCGAGAAGAAAAGGAAGACAGGGCATTTGCTGCCTTTCTTTGCCACTATCTCTTGGGCATCTTGATATGCACTGTCGAGCCTCTTATTCCCATTTGGTGTGCTTGCCCACACACTATACTTGATACTTTTGTGAATGTCATCTTCACTGTATGACTTTATCACATAAAATAATGCATTATCATACTTGGTTGGAAAGTCTTGAAGGTTGTATTGATCCCTCCCAACTACAGTGGCAGAGCTGTTACTGTTGTCATTGCCCTCAGCTCCAACAAATGCAACTGCATCAAGGCCCGATACCACGGTATTTTTGGAATTGTTGGTTCTAGGGCCACGGTTCTGTTCATTTAACAAATCAAAATCAGAAATTCCATTAGCCTTCCCTCTTGTTTTAAGCTTTTCAGTGCCCATCCAACTTTGTCCATTCGGTTTGATATTGATGGGGCTGTTTGGATATAACAACCCACCCTTTCCTTGATTAGGGTATGAAGGGAATTTTGCTATGGGGAAGTAACCCTTTGCTAGAGCAGTGCCTGCTGGGAAACCAGACCCATGTTGAGACACCTGAAAATTAGCATCTTTTGTCAAACCAAAGTAAACCCAAAAAAACTAATACAATATTCATTAATTAAAAAAATAATCACAAGACAATGACATGCAAATCAATACAATACCTTGTTTGCTGGCTTTAGAGATTTGTTTTGAATTCCAGGACCTGATGGCACATCCAATACTGGTGACGATCCTTTTGTTTCTAGTGGATTACTTGACTTAGAGGGGGGTATGGGTTTTGAACGAGAAAAGATCTGAGTAGGGGCAGTGAAATTAGGCTTGGGAGTGGGGACTGTGGGGACTCCACCCAAGCCATTCCCATGGGCCCCATCGCCAAGCAGAGGAGATGCATCCCACGAGTACATTGGCACCACCTCTGATCCGTATGGAACTGGTGATGGAAAATATCCGGGGGAAGCAAGAGGTTGTGGAATAATTGGGCTCGAGAAATATGGCTGTTGACCCAAATATTGACCATCCATGCCAACCATAGCTCCAGGTAGATATGGAGCATAAGGATTGTAACCGGGCTGGAAACCTGGCATGTAATAGATGATGGATCCGTTATCTGCTTGAATGGCCTGAAAAGTAAAGAAAAGAAAATAGTAAGCAAAAAATTGTGGAGAAAAATGGCGCAAAGAACACACCAAGCTTATTAATATGAAGTTGTACAAGTACTACCATATGGATATATAGATGGATCAGTAACAATTTCGCAACCAAATGCATCTAGATCTAAAACCTTGATTGAAATGAATATGGAACAAACTTTCGGAAAAAAAGAAGAAAAAGGAAAAAAAAAGAGGGGGGGGGGGGGCTAAAAATCATTTTAAAACATAGAGAAATACACAAATGAATCGAAGATATTTAACATTATGTATTGATTATGACTTGAATATCTTACAATAACACGTAACCTAGGACTCATGTCAGACACAGAAGAAAGCTATCAAAACACAAACACACTCCACATCATTCAACAGAGAAACAGATGAATCCATATGCACATCTCCCAGAGAAGGCATCCTGCTTAACGTTGTAATATTACTACCCCAAAACTTCATAGAAACTGAACCTCAACATTTGAAGTACAGATTGATGACTCTTTTTTTTTTTTTTTAAATTGACTTTTATTGATTTCAAAAGAAACAAGAGACAGATTGACGGCCAGAAAATGTCAATTATTGCAAGTTGTATCAAGTGACCAACATAAAGATATTATCAAAACTGACTTCCGTTACGAAAGAAACTAGAAGATCTTCGGGAACTCACGCCAGTAAAAATGACCATAAAACAACAAAATGCTTTAACCCTGAAACATATCAACATATATACATATATACTTATACATACATGCATAAGACTTACAGAATATTGTGTCTCCAATCCATCAGAGCCATAAAAGTAACCCTGATCATCCCATTCTCCATATGAACCATCATAACCTGCATCCACACAACCATAAGATACCAAAAGAAAAACAAAAAAAAGGGAACAGAAATCACAACCGCATTCCCTATGTTCACCAAATAGTATGCCTAAATAAGGTATGAATATCTAAAGGGTAAAAAACCTGGATAATAGTATCCATAGTAGCCGCTGGGAGGATAATACATGCCCTGATCAGCCATCAAAGACTCGTGATCCAAATCACTCTCCTTGAAACTGCTTGCTGCATCTCCTGACGAGGAAATACAGGATGTTGCGTCGGACAGGCTTCGATCTTTCAAACCAACCTGATACACAGAGGCATAAAGACTCAATTTTAGTGAAAGTGAAACACAACATCAAAAGAAAATTATGCTGCCAAAAAAGATAAATCAGTGAAGGCTGCCTTAAACAAGACACAAATAGCACGAAATATTCGAACATACATACAAGAATTTTAGCCAGATCAAGGCGAACATACCCTGTTGGGATCACTGACTTGAGAAGAAGGATCTACTTTCAGGTTCTTCATCATTTCTTCCAAAGCTGAAGACAAAAGGTCAAGGCTACAAACCAAAGAATGAGAACCAAACTAGGCAACTCAAGTTCTTCTGTGTTCTTTTCCATACGACTCAACCGGGAATTCATAGAGCAAGATTTAAATTCATACGCAAACAACAAAACCTCAAACATTAAGACCTGTCTGTTTTGGATTTTGAGAACCGATTGTGAGTCTAAAAGTGATTATTGGATTCAAAATTAGACGTTTTGGACTCACAATGGTTCTAAAAATCCAATACAAACAGAGCCAATTAATCGATCGTATGTAAACTACAATTTCTAATATAATCAGTTATCTCATTAATGTCAGGTTTCTTTTTCTGTTCGTTTAAAATTATGAAAACCGATTGTAAGTGCTAAACCGATTATTGTACTCAAATTCAAAAGCAATTTTAAGTCCAATAATCGGTTTGGAACTCACAATCGGTAGTCATAATCTTAAACAAACAGGGCTCGGCAAAACCTCACTACTCCAATTTACTAATATAATCAGTTATATCACAAAATCGGCAGAACCTCGCTACTTTGAACGTTAGTCACCTATCCTGTTATCTTCTCGCCCTCCTCTAGATCTAAACCACTGACTCATGCTAGGTCGGATGAAAGAAAAATTAAAACAGTGAGAAGAAGAGAAAAAATAAACATATACGAAAACTTAAAACGATTAAAACGATGCTGATCTAGAAAAAGCGGGATGCGCCGGTCTAAACCGTAGATCTATCACAGTGCTGTAAAACGAAGTAGATCTATTGTAAAATAAACCAAAATATAACTAAAAAGAAATAGAACAGAATCAGCTTCTCTACTTGTCGCCAAATCGCCTAAGCGTAAGCTAAACGGAAAAAAAAAAAAAACCTAGATAGATCCAAAAATATTAATCAAGATCCAAAAAAGAAGAAGAAGAAGATAAAATCAGTAAAATAAGAAGAAAAAAACTCACCGCGTGAGAAGAGATACAAAAGTTAGGACGAGAATATCAACGATCCGAGCAAAAGGATGAAGAACCGAAAATCAAAGCAAATAAAGCCGAGTTATTTCACACTAAATCACAAATACAGATCAGAAAAGCAAGAAAGAAGCGGTTTTCTAATCTCGATGCTAGATTGAAGAAGGTAAATCCACAGCATGAGAAAGAACTTAGAAAAAGATCAAATTAGAAAGGAAAATCACAGAAAAAAGTGCGAAATAATGAAAGGATACGGTTCTCAGACTGTATTTCTGTGGCCATCAAATCGCACCAGAGATCTCCGCAAAAAAATCCTCGATTACCTCCCTCCAGTTCGAAATACAGCTCGAAAATCTCCAAAACCCTAAGAAATCGGCCTCGATAGACGAAAACAGACTCAGATCTGAAGAAAAGAAAAAAAACCGCTCTGAGAATCCAAGGACGGACGAGAAACCGCTGAGAGAGAGAATCAAGACCGATTTGGAAGATGAGAAAGAGAGTATTCAGAACGGGGAAAAGAAGAGGAGAAAAGGGAGAGGGAAAAAACAAGGTTTTGTTGGAAGGTGGAAAGTCAAGTACAAAAGAAGGGTGCTAGGGCTTCCACGTCATAGAGACGATAATGATCGTACGGTCGTTATCTCTTAACCTTCAATAGAGCAGCGGTTTTTGTCCGTCCGATTAAACCGAGGGGACACAGGGTAATAACTTCAAAAACTGACAAAAAAGGGAAGGAAAAGATCCCGAAGATTCCCAACATATATCCATACAAACATACACATACATGATGATGTCTATCCTATGGCATGCATTGTATGCCATACATTTGGATAATGCGGTTTGAATCAGATTGAGGTGAAATGACTACAGTACCCCTCGTAGCCTGTATTGTGCACTGATATTTGTAATACAAATGTTTTGATAATAGCACCGACTAATCTTTCTTTTATTGTTTAAACAGCTGTCAAAGGTTTTATTACAGTTCCCTAAAATTTCTCAGAAGCAATTAAAACACGAAAGATGAGTTGTGTTTGTGCAATTATTAAAACATGGTAGTGCCAATATCATTAGCCAGAAGTAAATGAGTCCCACCTTTTCCAATGATCCAAACCGGTCATATGTGTTAGAATATATGAGAGCTCGCCGTCAGATTAAGCTGAGATTCGCCATTGGATCATCTTGGAGGAAGATTAGGCAAGTTGGTTCAATGAGGTAGCCTAGATTGATTAAGCAACCAAGATAAATTACAAAGAGCCTAGTGAGTGTTTCTATACTGTTCTCAAAGGATAAACATCGAAAGATTGTATTGACTGTGCAAAGAGATAAAGAAAGAAACATCCAAATCTAACCTAAATATCACATCTAGCTCAGTTGCCTGATCAATCTAGATTACCTCATTTAACCAACTTGTCTAATTTTCCGTCAAGAAGATCCAATGGTGAGATCTCATATATTCTAATACATATATAATGCCCCAATCAATTTCCTTTGATGTGTGGAAATTTTTTTTTATGAATGGAGACTATTGATTGTCACGACCCAATCCCAATGTGAATATTGTCCGGTTTTAGGCCCCAACCCGCCCCGGTTTTGTTCTCAAGCAACTAAAGCTGGCAAAATCAATTGAACCGAACTGAAACCGAACCGAACATTCGGTTTGGTTAAACCAAACCGATTCAAATTTCGGTTCGGTAGAACCAAGCCGATGATTGGTTCGGTTTGGACAATGATAAATGTGCTCCTTTTCATAGGAACATGATAAATATGCCCCTTTTCATCGGTTCGGTTCGGTTCGGTTCGGAGTGTTTCGGTTTCGATTTTCGTTCGGTTTGGAGGTAAGCATGTTCGGTTCGGTTTCAGTTTGGGGGTCAAATCGAACCGAAACCGAACCGTTGCCACACGCCATGCCCGACCCACTCTGCATGGATTCTAAAAAAGCGTCTACACAGTTAAGGAGAAGTCCACATATATAGCCCAGGAACTTTCCCTTATTTTCCGAGTTGGGATCGTACAATCCACCCCCTTGGGGCAGCATCCTCACTGGTACAACGTAATATCCACATCTCGTCCTTTATAGATAATCAATCTAGGTTAGCTCATTTCTAAAATTTCTAAAACTTCCTGCTATTTTTCCACAGGAAGATAACTTGAACCAACCTATTCAATTTTTATTTATAGGAACTTTCAATTTAAAGAAGCCTATAATGAACAACTTTGGGGATGTCATTTTGGCATTCCGAAACAATAATAAGCCACCACAATAGTAAGCCACCTTCTTCATGAAGTTTTTCTAAAGGATTCATTTAGCTGACCCCAACTAGTTTGAGACAAAGGCTTTGTTGAGTTGAGTTGAGTTAAGAATAATCCACCACAAAAGGTCACGAGTTCGAACCCGGGACCATAACATTCTTTATTTATCCATTTAAAATAATAATAATAAGCAACCAATAATATTGTGAGATTTAGATTTGGTCGATTGATCCTTAGCCATTAATTTAAACCTTGAGTAGCCAGGGAATCTTTAGTTTGAGTTTTTTTTTTAATCAAAAGATTGATTGACATCTTAGGATCATGTGAGCCTGATTCCATCGGAGGCACCTCAGAAACAATCCTCACTTAGTCACCACATGTTCTTCCAAAGATTCATTCTAGAAATTAAAAAAACTGTCCTCACCTGGACACCATTAACTGGTTCGCCGGTACAATAAGACGAGCACGTGTTGCATTTCACTCAATGTGAAGTCACATTGACACCATGCTTTTGGTCTCTTTTATATTTATATTTACCAACTGGCTCTGTTTTTCTTGTCGCCAAACAAAATTATGCCCATTTTGTACTTAAAAATGGGCCATTTTCCACTTCAAATGGGTGTAAAATTTGTTTTGCGCCCATTTAATGCACAAAAATAAAATAAAATTTGAGCCTTTCAAGAAAATTTCATCCTGTTATCAAGAAAGGCTTTCAAATGAGAGGTTATTTACTAATATTGATCACTCATTAGCAACACAAAAAAAGAAGAAGCAACATAGCTGTGGTCAAAACAAGGATTGGAAAATGTTTTGTTAAAGTTATCTTGGGAAAAGAAAAACTCTTCTTTAAAAAATTTGCTTTTTGCCTTTTGCTTTTTGCTTTTGCTTTTGGAAAGAGTGTAGAAGTGCATTGAAAAGATAGTCCCACATTGATTTGGAGAATAGTTGGAGAAAGGTATATATTACTTTACTCATTCATTTCTCTTGTTTAGCTGCACAATGGGTCTTACCTTTAATTTTGGTTGAATCGCGGGACGTTGCACCGTCTGCACACGTGCGACATGGGCCGTATGGTGCTAGTGGGGCTTTTTTAGGCGCACACCGCATCGTAGGGAGCGATTAGAACCATTAATTTTTTCATATTTGATCCGAGCCGTTGGATCTAGACCTAGTTGGATCGGTCAAGTGGATAGGCCGAGTGGTTCAGTCGGGTTGGGCCTTTGGTTCGCACCCAACGGTTGGCCCAACAGGCCTAGAGCACTCCAACAGCTAGTGCCCGGTCGGGTGAGATCTGGGTTGAACCGCAGGACGTTGCACCGTCCGCACATGCGCGGCGTGGGCTGTAGGGTGCTAGTGGCACTTTTTTAGGCTCACGACGCATCTTAGCGAGGAGCGATTTGAACCATTAATTTGTTCAGATTTGATCCGAGCCGTTGGATCTAGACCTAGTTGGATCGGTCAAGTGGATAGACCGAGTGGTTCGGTCAGGTTGGGCCTTTGGTTCGGGCCCAACAATTGGCCCAGCGGGCCTAGAGCACTCCAACAGCTAGTGCCCGGTCGGGTGAGATCTAGGTCGTTGGATCGATTAGTTGCGATCTGGATCATGAGGAGTCACTTCCCAATGGTCAAGAGGTGATCAGATATGATCCGAACTGTAGATTGGCGATCAGTCGTGATCTAACGGTTATGGGGAAGGATGGGGTTTTAAATATCCCAATAGTCACTCCAGGATTGATCTGGATCGTTGAATCGTGAATAGGTGCGATCTAACGATCATAATTCAGACCGAACTGGAAAGACATTGTGCAGGGGTGCTTTTCACAATGAAAAGACACCAGAGGCTCTATGAAAATGGTAGAACCTAGCCATTTCAAGAAAGAAACAAATCTATCCATTTATGGTGCAATTCTTGAAAGTTCTAGTGCATTTTTTACACTCTTTTTTATCTCACCAAAGTCGTTTTACTTACAGCTTTCATTGTTATATTTCTAATTACTGTTATACTGCAGAAAACAGTAATTAGACTGATTCTCTAGGGCTTGTTATTCTCTACGGGCATTTCGGATTTAACTCCGCTTGTGCATAGAGTCGTCGGATATTAGTAGGAATTTCTTACTAGCTTCATTGTATCTTGGAGGCAATTCGCGGCAAGGTTTTAAATTTCGACCAAAATCCAAAATTTCGGACCTCGGTCAATGGCGAAATCGAAATTGGGTAACCTCAAAACGTAACTTTATTTCGACGAAATTTCGCCCCGAAATTTCGGTGTCGATAAAATATTGCTTTTTTTATTTCATCAAATTTCAAAGGAAATTTCAAAATTTCGGCTAAAATTTCGGTTTCGGGAGGAGCGAAACGCATTCCGAAACCGAAATTTAAAACCTAAGTTCGCGGATCCCCTTTGCACACTTCTCTGGTGGGGGCGAAATCTGTCTCAAGGAAAGCGATTCCGCGCTTTGAAGCAAACCAGTTTCTATTCTTTAATCTCCAACAGATACAATTTTTCACTAACATGCTTATGTGCGTATTTGTTGTGCATATGTAGATCTCGCGTTTGCAACTAGCATTCCTCCGAAGCATTAATACTTTGTAGTTGCACATCCTAAGCACCTGTTCGTTTAAGATTATGACAACCGATTGTGAGCCAAACCAATTATTGGACTTAAAATTATGTTGTGAGTGACAACCGATTTGTGAGTCCACATAGAAGGGGTAGATTGGTCATTAGGCGTGACATCATATTGTCTGCCAATGTATGATGTATGTCATGTCATGACCATAACCTGGTTAATTTAAAAAAACAACTTTAAACTACATCACAGTGCTAGAATTTCAAATGTCTCAGTCTCAGTTTTAATTAAAAGTAGTAAACAAGGTTTTTCTGTCTCATTTTTTAATCCCCTCAATTTTCGGATGCCTTGCCCATTAAGTATCCAGCGAGTCAAACCTTCTTACCAAGAAGGGCGGGCGAGGCGATGATTTACGTTTTAACAGTGGGGCGCATTATCCTACAGTGGGGTGAAAAAATCATTAACCTACCAAGAATTATCTAAAGAGGTGAGCAGTGCCACGTCTGCCGCACATTGCAGGTCATCCGTTTACCACGTGGACTGACAGCTATCACACAAGCCTATTATACGCGGCCTTAGTAGAAGAAACATTGTCTACAGCTGACACGTGTAGAACTATGAATCTGGCACGTGTGAACACGTTAAGATAAGTCAACTTCGTGGGGACCCTTTTTAGAAGTATATTAAGATGGACAGTGCCTACTATCCACAAATATTTGATATGTTGCCGTGTCATCGTTACAGGGGGGAATTTGAAATTGAGGAAAATGATTCATATAAGCTTGAGGGCCCAAACACACGTGGGCCCATATTGTTAGGATGATCCAAAGCATTTATTTAAAAGGCCCTTACATAGATAGGGTGTGTACAAAAATCAGCTCCATAGGATCATCCTAACCCGTCCAAAAGCAGAGGGTCTGCCCATTTTTTTGCCCTCAGCTTTTGAAGGGGTTAGGATGATCCAATGGAGCTGATTTTTTGTACACACTCTATCTATGATGGGGCCTTGCAAATGAATGGTTCTGATCACTACAAAAAATGGGGGACCCATGTGTTTGGGCCCTTAAGCTCACAATCATTTTCATCTTTGAAATTCTAAAAAAAATACTGAGATAGTTATTTTATCAAAATTTTCCAAATAACATTTGCTTAGTGGAATCAAACAAAGGCAATAAGTTCTAGGGGTGATGTGGGATGAGATTGCAAATCTTATATTTTAAAGGTGAATGTTATTCGCACTCCCTGTTTTAATAGTGATGAAATTATTAAATGATTCAAAGCCATTAATATGTCAAAGCTATCTTGATGAATCCTGGCCGTTGCTTTTTTTTGTTTTCTCAACACCCGTTCAGTGGCCGCAAATTGGATGGTTAGAATCGTCCAAGGAGGGTGGATTTTGCTTCATGGCCATCTGGTTAGGATCATTGAGGA
This sequence comes from Tasmannia lanceolata, assembly GCF_043159265.1. Taxonomy (NCBI): domain Eukaryota; kingdom Viridiplantae; phylum Streptophyta; class Magnoliopsida; order Canellales; family Winteraceae; genus Tasmannia; species Tasmannia lanceolata. Next base: position 46,025,939 of record NW_027518690.1, on the reverse strand, counting down.
AGAACCCATCCATGAAGAGAAGATAGTAAAGAGTGGCATTATCAAAACAAGGGATGGCAAATATCATATCTTTTTTAGAGTGGAGCTAGGAATCGAATCGACAAATGATAATTAAAATTTGAATGGTGCATATCTTTCACTTATCTATAAGAATTTTTATTCAAATTTTATGTTTGTGTGTCTACAAGAATCTGATTCTTCTACAAGAGTGGAATCCACGGCTTAATTATCACTGTCTTCTCTGTAAGGTTGCACTAGATGCTCATTAGGAGCCTTTGATATGTTCTATACTTCTAATTTAGAGGCGAGTGGGTCCAGGTTTGACTATGAGGGGATAACTCATTTGCGAGATTGAGGAATGCAAGTATCTAGAGCTTAGAGATTTGTCGGAGGATGGTTTTTCATCATGCATGACGGAAGGTTCCAAGGACAATTGACTGGATTTGTGATGGCTTAGCAATAACACAAGTGCACTAATTTTCTTAGGCCCTGTTGGTTTTCGAATTTGAATCCAAAACTGATTATTGGACTTAGAATTATAACCATGTTATTTATGGTCCCCAAGTTCCTATCAGTGGAAGTGATGCAAGTTGTTGATTTGGCTTTAAATTCAATAAAGAGGGCTGCTACTTGTTCCTTTGCTTTCTTTCTCCTGTACTCTTATCTCCCATAATCTCCCTGATGATGGCCACTTCATTTTAATGAAGTCACATCATTTCAGAAAAAAGAAAGAAAGAAAGAAGGCAGCTAGCAAAAAAAAAAGAGGGACCCCTCTTACTTTCTGTGACACGCCCACAAAAAAACAAGGAAGAGAGCACCAATCCCCATCAATGAAAAATCAGAGATTTTCTATTGATCTTGATGACTACAAATTCACAATTAGGCCTTCATGAAGTTTTATATAAAACCCTGGAAGGATAAACGTAGAAAGAAGAATAAGATAAAAAGGGTAAGAGATAATTGCTAATGTAATCGAGTTACCTGATCAAGCATAATTCCTAAGCTAATAACCAGCAATCCAATGGTCATATCTTTCGATATCTGATCTTATTCTCTAACGAGCCCACCTCAAACGCTTGTGACGATGATCATGTGTGTTGATGATGATAACTAACGCATCTTGCCAAAATTCAGGTGCTGATGAGGACTGATGTTGATTGCCGAAGAATATGTGACTTGCATGATGAGCTGCCGATTACACTGATGAACCTCAAGAGAAGACTTCCTTAATGGGCTGGATTTGAGTCAAGACTTGATGGGAGTCTTGATGGGCAAGTTATGAATACCGACCCTCATAAAAATTGATTAATATGGGCTAGTGCCTCAAAAGGCAAATCATCATGGATCGGTTTTAGGCACCGATCCCCATGGAAGAAGGAAGACTTTTTTAAGGCATACACTTCAAAATAAATGAAGCACCTCAACTGAGCAGAGTTGTTATTTGAGAGGCCAATCCCCATGGAAGAAGGGAGACTTTTTTAGGCATACACTTCAAAATAAATGAAGCACTTCAACTGAGAAGAGTTGTTATTTAAGACAAGCACCTCTAACGAGGTACCTCAATCAAAATATAAAAATGAAAGAAACAAGGAGAAAGTGAAGAACATATAAAGTTGTGAGAAGCGGCAATTAGCGACTATGAATGTGATGGCAAATATCAGTAAACAACGACTTAATAGATTTGAAAAGATGCAAGGAAATTTTTTTGGGTAGGAGTGGAAATATTAATTACTAGGGGTGTGCTGTTTTGCTTAAGACGGAAGTGATGAGTGTGAGAGATAAAAGCAAGGTGTGTGATTTTAATCAAATCAACCACTTCAATATTGAAACATTGGTTTGCGGCCAGGGAAGCAATCATAGACCTAGGGTTTGAGAAGTAAAAGCGACAGACAGGGTAATTATTTATTTATCTTGATGATTACAATTAGGCCTCGATGAGTGTTTATATAAAGCACTCAAAGGGATAAATATAGAATGATTAAGATACGAAAGGAAATAGATAGGAGTAGAATATTCTAATCTAACATAATTGCAAATCAAATCCAATTACCAAATCAAGTACCATTCCTAATCTAATAACAAACCATCCAATGAGTCGATCTTGTGATATCTGATCTTATTCAAAATCACAGTGAAAATGACAAAATCATTGGTCATTTTCACTTTCGTCTTTATTTTCCGGATGAACTTCGTTTTGAAAGTGTTTTCCTTCAGTAAATATACTCGTTTGAGAACTAGCTAAGGTCTAAGAAAACACTTCCAAAACATGATCCCGTTTAGAAAATAAAGACGAAAGTGAAATTGACCCACGATTTCGTCATTTCCAGTAGATTTTTTGCATTTCGTGGGGTTTCCAACTCACTTTCTTGTAGGGCATGTATATTGTGGATCCCATCATTTTACACCTGACATGAAAATCTTCTCCATAGGATGAATTAATCGAAAAGTAAAGCAATAAAACAATCCACAATTTGAACCCCAAGATTTTATGTGGTTCGACCCAGCCTACATCCACGGGCAAGAGACACGAACTTCCACTATGAGAAAAACAATACACAAGAATTATAATAGATTAAACCCAAAAAACCCCAAATATTGCAACCCGTTCCTTGCTTCTCAACCCAAGACCGTGCCCAAGAGTAATTCAAGAGAAAACCCCAAGAGAAACGCAAGAGAAGAAAACCCACAAGAAGAACCCAAAAAAAACTCTCTTTCTCTATTTCTCTCCCTTGCACGTTCTCACACCCCACATAAAGAGAAAAAAGCTCTCTTATTCCCTGGATTTTCTAAAACCTAAAAAGTTAGTTTCTATTTTTTCCTTCTTGCCTTCCCACCCAAGCAACCTAGTGGTGGGGAAAAATGCAACTTTCCCGACAATCAGGATGTCCATGTTAAACCTCAAGAGACTGGAAGATTAAGATCACCTGAGGAGAAGATTTTATGGCTACGATCTATCTACGCCGGGTCCAACAATGAATGGGGTAGATCACCCAAAAACATGGGCCCTAGTGTATTATTTTTTGCTACAAGTGCATGCAACTTTGTCCACCATATAAAATCTCATAACGTGAGTACCTTTTCACATGTTCGGCAACCATGAGAAAAAACTGTTTTTCCAAAGGGCTGCAAACCCTGTTTTAGGCAAAAACTTTTGGATTGAAAAAAATGCATTACCAACATAAGAAAGATTCCCTGTCAAAACATGGGGTAAAATTTGTTGAATAAATTGAGGGTACTGTTGTTGATAGAAAACAGAAACTTGTTGCTTCAAGGCGTGATATCACTTTCCTTAAGACAAGATTCACCCCCACTAGTAGTGTGCAAAGGGGATCCGCGAATTGCCTCCAAGATACAATGAAGCATAGTAGGGAAGCCCTACTAATGTTTGATGACGCGTAGCACTAGCGGAATCAAACCTGAAATGCCCTTCCGAAATTTTAAGCCTTAGAGAAATTTATAGATAATGTTTCTGCAGAAAAACAGTATCTAGAACAGTAAACAAAAGAAAAACAGTATGTAGAAATACTTGGGGATTTTGTAGGAGTGTAGAAGAGAGTGTAAAGTCTGTCAGAATTTCCAATTCGTTTTTCTATATGAAATGACCGAATTCTGCACATTTTGTAGACCACCTGGTATCTTTTCAGTGTGAAAAACACCTCTACAGGGTACCTTTCCAGAATGTTTGAAATCTGACCGTTAGATCGCACCCATTGATATTGAACGGTCCTGATCGATCCTAGATGTGACTGTTGGTTTGAGTAAAACCTCTTTCCAACCCAGTCATCGTTAGATCAACCATCTATGGTGTGGATCGCACCCCCTTGGCACTTGACCGTTGGGGGAAGGGACACAACCCATTTGATCACACCCTTTGACCGTTGGAGTTATGGGCCCGTTGGGCCAACCATTAGGCCCGAACCGAAGCCCAACCCAACCGGTCGGCTTGATGGGCCTACGAACCATTTGACCCACCCATCCAACTGGTCCACCTTCATCTTGATCCAACGGTGCAAAGTGCGCCTAAAAAAGCGCCACTATGCGCCCTGTAGCCCATTGCCCACGCCGTGCGCGCGTGTGCGAACGGTGCGTTGCACCGTCCCGTGGGTCCAACCATGGGTTCAACCCAATGTGCAATCAAACAAGTAATAGAAAAGTGTAGTGCTTTATAAGCCCTTCTCTTTCTTTTCTCTCATCCGGTACGGGACTATCTTTTCAACTACACTTCTACATCATTTTGTAAAAGCAAATCTTTCCAAGAAAACATTTTCTTTTTCCCAAACGCTTTTTATAAAACATTTTCCAAAACACTAATACATGATTTTGAAAATCCAAAATCACTAACAATCCCCCACCATTTTCAAAATCAAAGAAAATTTTCTCATCAGGCTTCGAAATCTTATGCATAAATGAAGGTATCTCTCGATTTGAACCTTCACTTAGTGAGGACACATCAAAGTTAACCAGAATTGCATAGTAGACGTATCTTTGAACTAGCTATTCTATTTGGTTAACCGGATACGTCTCACACATAAGATTTCACCTCTTTGGGCAATTTCTAAAACCGACACATGTACTGGCCTTGTGTCTATATCTTGGTTTCATGAGCGCTCTAGAGACTAGCTAGGTCTCATAGGAAGCGGCACCACTCCCACACTCACATAGGTAGGCTTATCAAAAGTGCCCCTGTAACTAAAACACTCCAACACTATGTTATAAGCCTATTAAGAGTTTAAATACTCAGCCTTCTCCTTTTAAACATTACAGGTACCAAGCACTTTACCTTGGGATGGCAAATAATACAGATTATAGTGCTTGCAATTACTTCATATGATGTATTTGGACTCATTGAACTCAAGACTTGATGTTTATTCAAGTGCTGAGTTGAGGTTCAATCATTGGTGACTATTGGTTAATGGCTTTAACCCCATCCCTAATGATGTTTTTGTAGACACCCCATTTTGACCGGACCCGAGTTCGCGTTACTTGGGCGAAGCCTCGTCAAATAAGTGAGCTGGTGCCCCAAATTTAACCCCAGCATAGCTTAAGGTCCCCGGTAGATCCTCATAAAATTTCGTTGAAATCCGAGCGCATTTGCTCAGTGAACAAGTCAAGAGAGTGAGCGCAGTGCGGACCCAAAAGGAGGGTGATTCATCTGAAAGGGGGGTTGTTCGCGGGAGAAAGGAGGTAAATATGTCATTGTATATACCCAGGCACTAATAAGACAAATTGACGGGCGCGCCAATCAAATTTTGTTCGCCCATCAATATGATAGTGCCAATATCGCAACTATTTTTAAAGTCTACAAATCGATGAAGAGAAAATAAAAAGGGACTGTTCATTTCTCGTAGAGAAACAGAGAGAGAGAGAGAGCAAGAGCAGAGAAGCTTGAGTTTTTCTTCCACCGATCATTTTTCTCCGACCGTTCGCCGGAAATCCTACCCCCGATCCTAAGCAGAGAGAAAGGAGAGAGAGGAGAGAAAGGAGAAAACCTAGATCTAGCTTCGGCAAGCCTCCGGCTGAGCTCTGATCTTCTTCATAGCAGGTTTTTCCCTTTTATATTCACAAGATCTGCTCATTCTACCTTGTTCTTCTTCATCTTCTCCAATAATCCGTGCCAGAATCCGGCAATTAGCCCTTGTCTCCGATCAATCCCTTTTCTCTTCTTTTCTTCGTTCACTTCATCTCGATCTTAGATTTCTATTTCCAACTTCTCTCAAACCTTAACTCATTTTCTTTCGATCGGAAATTTTTTTTTCTCCGGCAAGGTTCCAGTGAAGATCTGGCCGAAAATTTCACTTGATATCCTCTGTGATTATTGATTAGCTTTAGTTTCTCTCATCATTTTTCTCAGATTTTCACATTGGGAGACCCTAGCAGAGAGGAAAGAAAGATCAATCCTTAAATTTCATTTTTCTTCTTTTTCTCCGGCCGCATCTCCGACCAGTTGTTTGGCTAGATCTTGATCTTCACCGTCCAATTCAAGATCAGAGATCTAGCTATTCTAAATCCTCAAATCTCAGATCTATACCCTTTTCATGTTTAAAACCCTAGATCCATTTTCCCTAACCTTGAAACCCTAATTTAGGTTTCTAACCTTTAGATCTAGCTGTGAAAACCTTGAATCTAGCCTTTTCCGATCGAAGTCATTGCAGATCCAATGACTCTCTACCATTTGGTTCAATTTTCGAAAAAATTCTGAAGGAGTGTTCATCATCTGTAAAAAGAATTGAGGAAATTCATAGGTAGCTCGGATATTGATCTACATCAGGTACTTTAATTTTTATTTTATTTTATTTTATTTATCTACTTGTATATCTGTTAAATTATGAATGTGTTTTTCTTAGATTAAAAGTCCTACATAAGCTCATTTGAGGGATTTCTCTCGTTACGAAATAAGTAAATGTATAAATTATGTTTGTATGCAACAAGAATTCTTCTTAAGTCTATATAAAATCAAATATAAAGTAAGGTTTGGATTTACTGTTGTTCTCAAAAGCTTAAATTACTTATGATTAACTTTGGATCAAGACTTGTCTCTTCGTTTTGAGTAATTTTTCATTATCATTTCAAGATATTGATAAAGCATTCTGTCCATTATGATTTGTTTTCTGTTCATGATTTCGAGGTGTGCTTGAATGAGAGTAATGAGACTTGATTATTTTTTAGACGTGGACTAACGGAGTTTTTGTGTTTAAATGCCGTAATGATGCATAAGTTTTCCCCTATAAGTTCATTCAGTTTTGGCAATATCTTGAAATAATTACTTAATTGAGTCAAGCAGATGATTCTTTCTTTTTGGAATTGATATATTCAGTCCTTGCTTTGTCTAAATTTTTGCGAGCCTTGATATGAGGATTTTAAAAGATATGGGTTGCTTCCTTTTCTGATGGTATAACTGATATGACTATGGTGGCTGTTTGGATATGAGGATTAAGTCCTCAATTGGCTTTAACATGGGAAGCTTCCACTTGCCTTTGATGTGTGTACTCTCATTTAGCTTTAACATGTGCATCCCTCCTCATTTTGATATTGGCAATTATTAGCTTTGAAAAGATCAGATAATTTTCCTCCATATTTTTCGATTTAGATAAGTAACTCCATAGAAATGGTGCTATTCTTTGCCAATAATTTCCCTTATGATTTTCAGTAGGTTGCATGATAAATTTTTGAGTCCGTAACAGGCTTCGCATTGAGAATTAATGATTCGGTTTAGAAAATTTCATCATAACCACCTATTGATTGCCTTATGACATGATTTTCATTGTGTGATACTGAGTATTTTGACTTATCACATGATGAGGATATGTTATCCTGAGTTTACAAATGAGGTTTCTACGAGCTACTTGGTTTAGATTGATACAGATTAGTTGCTTCTAAGCATGCAAATGAAGGACTAATGTATAATTTTGCTTTGGAAGTATGATTTGATCTTTAATTTAGATCTTATTCAGTTTGGAGTGATTCTATATGGTGAATGCTTGAGAATTATCAGGTTGTTGCGCTTTAAATGCCTTGATTCATTTATATCTTTATTTTGTTCATACAGTGATTATGAAGAGTTTTGACGTTAGAACAAATCATACCTAAGTCAAAGCCCTGAGTTTATATGGTAGTGTAAATATAATTCTTAGCTTAGCATTGCCTCTTCCTCTCAGTGAGCTATTTGATATATTTTTTTGGAGCAGGCCCATGAACATTAAAAGATAAGATGTTTGGGTAGAAATGTCATGTTGTGTTAATATTGAAACTGAATTTAGTTAATTGTTATTCTCCATAAAAGTTAAATACTTGATGACAAGGATGGTGATACAACATATGTTTGGGTCTCAACCTATGTCTCTTTTGAGCATCGGTGGAGATTCCGAGCATTATCATATTTGAAATCTTATCCAATTCATTTGTATCAGAGTCACATTCTTGTATGCCTTGTTATTCTTGACTTAGTTTGGTAAGTGCTTACTTATTTCTTGGATTCGTTTCTAAGAGTGGATGATAATACTATTATGTTCTGTTAATTGCATATAACCAGTTTGCCTGCTATGTAAGAATGGGCTTTTCAAAGATGAGCTACTGTTATGACATAATTCTGGATGTTTGTTATTATTGATGAAGAGCTAATCTCCTGTTCTAACTTCCTTTTAGCATTTGTGGCTCATAATTTAGCTTCCACTCTTGATTCTTAGAGCTTTTTCTTATTTGTGTTTTTTTTTTAAAGCTTGGGAACGCCATTAGAGTTTGATCCTTGTTATTTCCTGAAATATGTCATTTCAGGGGCAATGATGGCGATAGTCGGAACCTCCCCTTTAGAGAGACAATTTGTGTCTCTATAGAGCAAGTCCAGCCTCCGGGGACTTGCTTAGTCCAAGTAGTGTTCCCCTCTCTTTGTATAGTATACTTTACTAGTATTTTAGACACCAGTAGAAATTGGACCCCTGCTAGGAGATATACTTTGTCTCGTTAGGCATTGCTTCTCTGGAGGCATGCCTCATTTAAAGCCTATCCTCAGGGAGGTTGCCTTGATTTTGACAGATAGTGTACCCATAGAAGGCATGCCTTGCCTCATTTATAGAGCCCCTATTAGGAGACAAGCCTTGTCTCATTTAGAGGATTTTCATTTTTAGAAAGCTTACCCAGCCTTATATTAGAGCAGCTCCTTTTAGAGAATCTTGACTCATTCTTCCTTTAAGTTGTAGTATTAGAGAGCCTTTGGCTCACTTATCTTCGTTAGTGATTTTTATTAGAGAGTCATTGGCTCGCTCGTCCTTTGGATGGCATTGTTAGAGAGTCGTTGACTCCCTAGTCCTTTGATAGTGGTATTAGAGAGTCTTTGACTCATTTCTCCCATTTCTTTAGTTGTTTTTAGGAGTTTCTCTTTTAGAGTTGTTGTCATTTCTTCTTTGTTAGAGACTAGCACAGTTTCATTAGAGCTTTTTTATTTGTGATCTTAGATCGTTCCCTCGTCTTTGGCGTTAGTTTGCCTTGTTTAGGGGTTTCCCCTATTTGCCCTAGGGTTTGGCCCTAGGGTTTTGCTTTGTATATTCCCTTAGGTCTTTGACCAAAAGGGTGAAAACTCTTTAAAAACTTCAAAAACATTTGAAAAGCTTTAAAACCCAAAGACATTGAATGCATTTAAAACTCAAAAACAATTAGAAATTTAAAATTCAAAAAAAAATATTAGAAATTTGAAAACATCAAAAACATTTTGAAAAACCTTAAAAAAAAGCCTAAAGTGTTGAGTGTTTTAGAAGTAGTAATTAGGAGAGTTCGTTTCGAACTACGTTGGCGTGATCCTCTTCTGAGGTACGTAGTGCAGCTTGGGATTTATATCCCAAGTCCAGCCAAACTTTTATAAATAGCATTTTTTTTAAATCTTTTGAATAAGCAACCTTTAAAACCTTGTTTTCAAAAGATCTTCCTCTACAGTTAGGAGTTTCTCCTAGATAGAGAGTTTCAGAGTTAGAAGTTTCTTTTGATAGATTGTTTGTTTGTTTGTTTGTTTGTTTGTTGTGTGCTTGTTTTAGAGTTAGGGGTCTGTCCTAGAGTTATAGGAGCGCCTCCGTCCGGTCAGTCGGCGATCCACATCGCCGAGTGATGACTAGAGTAGGATACGCTAGTCCACCTTTTGTTTTCCTTAGGAAATACAGCCTAGTTACACATAGGTTGTAGGAACCACCTGCATTAGCTTAGGGCTAATCTGCATTTAGTTAGGGCATATAGGGTGTCCTAAAATTCACAATTCACTGGAATTTAAATAATCGTACAAGAAACTTTAATAACTGGTCCGGTCTTTTAGATCGAGTCTAGGATAGAGGTCTAGGTGTCTTACGCATCATAGCTTAGAATATGTGCGAAGAACTACGTAGCCTTGATTCTCGTGGAGGCGGGGATACGTAGGCTTCTTTGGATGAATACCAGACCATCCGAAGACTCGGGCTAATCATTTAGAGTCTTAGGATTTGTTGTGTTGTTATTGTATGTTTTGATGTATTTTCTTATTCTCTTGTACTGATCCTATACCTTTAGCTATAGCTTGCATGTGTTTGCACATCAGAACTTAGACACCCATTAGGCATGTCACTCATAACTTAGCTATGCTTAGGTGACACATCTTTCATTTTATTTTATGACTGCTTATTACTTTATCCTCAGGAAATGCATGCTTAGGTAGATGACTCCTGAGGATTGTTCCCATTTCATATAATTTTTACCCAAACTTCTTTGGAGTTAATAATAAATGGCATAAGAGACCAAGTGCTTGCACTCGGACGAATTGGGGGTGCTCTCAGACCTTCTCCATTCGTAACCAGGCACGAACCCATATATATTTCTGGTTATCCATTGCACAGATGATTTGATTTTAGGGTTCCATGGCATATCCATGGATGGCGACTTTGAGTTTATTTTAGGTATGTCTCGGTTTCGAGCCTTGGCTCCGGATCAAGACATATCTTTTTCTTTTTATATCGCCACTCGTGCTATGCTATGAGGGTGGCATCTGTTTCGAGAGTTCATTGGCAGAGCTCTCCATTCACGTGGATGATCCAGAGGGTGTGTAGGGACTCATTCCCTCTCGCCGTCCTCGGATCGGGGTCCACAGTTTTACACACCAAATCTCTTGTAAGAGCTTTAGTGAATGGATCAGCCAAGTTTTGGCTCGATCTCACAAAATCAATAGTTATTACTCCATTAGTAAGTAACTCTCTTATAGTACTATGTCTAAGTCCTATATGTCTGGACTTACCATTATAAACATGATTATATGTAACGCCCCGGATTTTTGGAAATACCAACTCGGTGTGTAGAAGAATATTACATCATCTTTCTAAAAAAAAAAAAACTTTCATTATTCCCAAGATCTCAAATACAACAACTACGTTTAGAGGGTTTACAGAAATTAGGTATAACTTATTACATCTTAATTCAAGACATAGTTGATACATATTTAAAACATAGTTGTCCTTTAGAACAGTTCTGGATTCAACTCTAGCATTCCTCATCTTTCATCTATACTTCACCTGGGGGTTGGAACAATAAAACAAGGAAAAAGGGGTGAGCTCAAATAGCCCGGTAGGGTATAAACAACAAGTGATGTAGAATTGTCAAGCTCATAAGAACATGATATTTTGCAGATAGGACATCTCACATTATAAACATGGAAAGAAAGAATAAGCACAACATACTTTCCAAACGTATAGAGAAAACTTACAGAACTTGATATCAAGAATTATATATATAGAATTATATATATAGACTTCATTAAGCATAGATGCTTTCATTCATAGCCATATCTCGGCCCATTCATAGCCATACCTCGGCTCATAATCCTCTAGATTTACACTCTCTAGAGTCGTCTTTACCCACGTGCACATGGAGGACTATAACGCCTCCACCCGTCATCATATCATAACTCAGTCCATATCCAGAATTAGGGTATCATAAGATAAACCCTAAACATAAACATATCTCACGGAAACCAGTTTTGAGGATACAAAATAGAATTATAGCTTTATCAGTAAAATCATTTATCTGAAAAGAATGGGGTCTGAAAGAAAGGATCCCCCTTGGATTCTCATCAGTTGTGGATCTTAGAAGGATAGAAACTCTTATAGCAATTGCGTATAAAGAGAATCAAAGAATATGAAATATTCACATCCAGTATATCAAAAGAGAATCAATGGAGAAAACTCTTATATATAGCAAAAGAGAATCAATAGAAGAAAATCCTTACTTATAGCTAAAGAGAATTAATGGAAGAAAACCCTTACATATAGCAAAAGAGAATCAATGGAAGAAAATCCTTACATATAGCAAAAGAGAATCAATGGAAGAAAACCCTTACATATAGCAAAAGAGAATCAATGGAAGAAAACCCTTACATATAGCAAAAGAGAATCAATGGAAGAAAACCCTTACAACCCTTACATATAGCTTTCTGATCACAGGTTTGTTTGAGCTTACACCTTGGAGTGGAATATATTCTAATTTTATCAAATTCATGTTTTAAGGCAGTGTCCTTTCTGTCCAGGTAATGTCCATCTATGTCCAAAATAATGTTCCCTGTGTTCAGTGTTCTTTCTATTAAAATTTTAAAATCATGGGGCCCACCATGCACTATTCATATGGACCCCACATGTTACTATTCATGTGGACCCCACATGTTATTTATTCATGTGGACCCCACATGTTACTATTCATGTGGACCCCACATGTTACTATGCTCAGCAGTTCACCATTCTTTGATTTAGTTTATTTCTTGCCTACTATGCTCAGCAGTTCGCCTTTCTTTGATTAAAGTTTACTTTACGGTTACTATGCTAGCATTTCACCGTTCAAATAAGATGGGCTACTATGCTCAGCAGTTCGCCTTTCTTTGATTAAAGTTTACTTTACGGTTACTATGCTAGCATTTCACCGTTCAAATAAGATGGGCTACTATGCTCAGCAGTTCGCCTTTCTTTGATTAAAGTTTACTTTACGGTTACTATGCTAGCATTTCACCGTTCAAATAAGATGGTAAAACTTGCATAATCTATAGCGAGTTATCGCCTCTTATGCATGCTTTATCCTAATATTTACATAGGTGGTAGAACCAACCATATTACCCATAATAAATACTTTAACTATCTATATGAAAGACTTACCTTGGTAGTGATGAAGTGGATTTCCTTTTTCTTCTCCTCTCTCTCTTTTTCCCTCTCTCTCTTACTCTTTCTTCTCTGAATTTTTTTAGCTCTACTAGGGTTTGTCGAAATAACAAAACGAGAGCCTCTATTTATAGATACTTCATTCTTAAATTCACAACTACTCTCTTAAATGCTTTTACAAAAATATAGGAATAGTAAAGGTATAAATAAATGAATAGTAAAGGCTGCTTGAATAGTAACAGGATGATTAATATTATTTAATTATTATTTTCGTCGGTGAAGCGCAACTGCTCATTAATGATAGTGGTTGTGGAGTGACCCGCTTAACCAATGAGTTAATGAAAGTGGTTGCGGTGAGTCCTTCTGGTAGTGGTTCCCACTAGTGGTGGGTCCCGCTGGCGTTGGGTCCCGCTATTTGTGGGTCCTGCTTGTTGTGGGTCCCACTGGTGGTAGGACCCGCTGATGTGGGACCCGTTTGTATGGGGCCCACTGATGTGGGACCCGCTTGTGTGGGCCCGCTGATGTGGGACCCACTGTTGGTGGAACCCGCTTGTGAATAGTACTCGGTGGGTCCTACTGTGAATAGTAATTTTGAATAGTTTATCTCAATAGTGAACTTGCATAGTATTTCTGCATAGTAATCTTACGTAGTATTTCTGCATAGTAATCTTGCATAGTGACTATTGTGAATAGTAATTATGAATAGTGACTATTGGTAATTTTTAATATGTGTAAGTATCTACTTATTTTTAGTTGACATCTGGGATGGTGGTTTAGTGGTAGGAAGCCGTTCAATCATCGCTCAGCGTTGGGTTCGAATCGCGTACGCCCCATTATGCCAGATGTCCTCATGCCCGATTAACTCGGGGGGAAAATGAGTAATGGCCGATGATTACCCACCTATGAGGCCATTTTTATTTATTTGTATATATATATATATATATATATTTTACCGGTTATTACATTATATGCCCTTGATAGTGTGGCCTGACTATCACAATGGACATAAATCGATGGCATTGGTTTAGACCATAACGGAATTTTCAATAACAAATTCTGTTATTGTATATACATTTATCTGACTCATGTATCTTATAACCATTTGACACTAAGACTTTATCAAATCTTGTCTTAAGATTGTTGGAAAATATGTTGAGGGTACTGTTGATGATAGAAAACAGAAACTTGTTGCTTCAAGGCGTGATATCACTTTCCTTAAGACAAGATTCGCCCCCACTAGTAATGTGCAAAGGGATCCGCGAATTGCCTCCAAGATACAATGAGGCCTAGTAGGGAAGCCCTACTAATGTTTGATGACGCGTAGCACTAGCGGAATCAAACCCGAAATGCCCTTCCGAAATTTCAAGCCTTAGAGAAATCCCTAGATTCTGATTCTGCAGAAAAACAGTATCTAGAACAGTAAACAAAAGAAAAACAGTATGTAGAAATACTTGGGGATTTTTGTAGGAGTGTAGAAGAGAGTGTAAAGTCTGTCAGAATTGCCAATTCGTTTTCTATTTGAAATGACTGAATTCTGCACATTTTGTAGACCACCTGGTGTCTTTTCAGTGTGAAAAACAGCTCTACGGGGCACCTTTCTAGAATGTTTGAAATCTGACCGTTAGATCGCATCCATTGATATTGAACGGTCCTGATCGATCCTAGATGTGACTGTTGGTTTGAGTAAAACCTCTATCAAACCCAGTCATCGTTAGATCAACCATCTATGGTGTGGATCGCACCCCCTTGGCACATGACCGTTGGGGGAAGGGACACAACCCATTTGATCACACCCTTTGACCGTTGGAGTTATGGGCCCGTTGGGCCAACCATTAGGCCCGAACCGAAGCCCAACCCAACCAGTCGGCTTGATGGGCCTACGAACCATTTGACCCACCCATCCAACTGGTCCACCTTCATCTTGATCCAACGGTGCAAAGTGCGCCTAAAAAAGCGCCACTATGCGCCCTATAGCCCATTGCCCACGCCGCGCGCGTGCGCGTGTGCGAACGGTGCGTTGCACCGTCCCGCGGGTCCAACCCAATGTGCAATCAAACAAGTAATAGAAAAGTGTAGTGCTTTATAAGCCCTTCTCTTTCTTTTCTTTCATCCGGTACGGGACTATCTTTTCAACTACACTTCTACATCATTTTGTAAAAGCAAATCTTTCCAAGAAAACATTTTCTTTTTCCCAAACGCTTTTTATAAAATATTTTCCAAAACACTAATACATGATTTTGAAAATCCAAAATCACTAACAAAATTGTGGGCCCCAACTCATGCATGGGTTTGAGTTGAGTTGGTGGGAACCACCCTATCAAAACATATCTCTAACCATTAAAGGTAAATTGGTGGCAATTTTCGTCAAATTTACATACAAGGAAATTTTGGTCACAAATTGATGGCATTATCCCATTTTGAAAATTCACTCAAACGTGATGACTATATTTGCAAAGGGAAATAATTTCTGCGCTCCAATGTTTTGATAAACATGTACTCCATTTTTTGTCGTGTAGTATTAAAAGGATTGTCAAAGGAATATTACGGTTCTGTTAGGTACCTTACCGATACGCCAAGAGCTCCAGAGCTGATGGAACGCGTTAGGCAAGACCTTTTAAACCTGTCTCATACTAGGTTGGGTCTCACCCAGTCCCATACCTAGGCGGGCCTCCACTTAGGACCGTAACATACCACCACGCTTCAGCACCCGCCGTCCTCAGCGGCCCACTCTGTGACACCCACTCTGTGACGGCTTTCACTCTGGCCTTTTTTCCAGGTAGCCATTTTCACAGGTCGCCCATTCTGTGACTCGAACACGGGACATGGTGGCTGCTCGAATACCAAATGTTAGGTACCTTACAGATACGCAAAAAGCTCCAGAGCTGATGGAACGCGTTAAGCAAGGCCCTTTAAACCTGTCTCATATGAGGCTAGGTCTCACCCAGTCCCATACCTAGGCGGGCCCCCACTTAGGACAGTAATAAGTTCTCAAACAGCTCTTAAAGCCCTTTAAATACTATACAACAAACAAGTGGAGCACATGTTTATCAAAACATTGGAGCGCTCCCATTTGCAAATTGTCAAATTAGAAGACTGTTTTTTTTTTTGGCAACTAAAGCATCGTAGGTGTCTACTTTTATAAAAAAAACCCCTTTTTGGCAAACGAAATCCGTTTTGATGTCAGGCCTCTTAGTGCATTAATATGTGGAGTCAATCGTTGATTTTGTTGAGTCTTCGTGGACTTGACAAGTATATCCTGAAATTATCTCGTTTGTCCACCATTTTCATCTCCGTCAGTTTTATTCAAAAACAAAGGTGTACATGAACGAAGGATAATAAGCCTGTCAAAGGATAAAACAAGGGAAATTATATATCCGCCCCTTTTGATAATGAGGAACACCCCCTGTCAGTGTTTGAGGGCAATCAGGGCATTGAATTCTTCTGACATAAGTGCAACAGCCCTTCTTTAGTCATTGATATACTGACAGGGGGTGTTCCTGGTGATCAAAAGGGGCGGATATATCACTTCCCTAAAACAAACCTCAGTTTGCTATCATTACAATGAACTGCCTCAAAGGGGCTCACCAGATAAACATTCTAATCTCTGCCTAAGACGAGGATTTCATAATTCTTGGTCTTATCATTAATGGTAAAATTCAATCTGAGGTGACCCACATTGTGATGGTGTTATCCCGATCTGAAATCACATGTGTTGGATAAAAGTGACTTTCTTGTAAGCATTTTCCCAAGAAACATATCCAATTCTTCTTTCATTTCATTAATTTATTTTCCCCCCTATCTGCTCCATTACAATTGAGTGACATCTTTGTCACCACACAAGGCCAGAAGGAAAAAGAAAAAGAAAACGAAGAAAAAGAAACATCCTTATCTTAATCACAAATCATCCAAAATTCGACAATTACCGTTACAAATCATTCTCATCATGGCTTACAAATCATCATGCCTCTCTTAAGCATTTTTATTTTCCTTTTTTTTGGAATCGTTGTCTCGTTTTCTATTAATCTCGCTGTTTAATCGAAGGGCCCACCATTTCCACTCTCCTCCAACAACCCCTTTTCCATGTCACTATGTCCTCCTCCCACCACGCTCCCCACCCCGGTAATCTCCTCAGCCTTCTTAACCTGCGCACCCCAATCAGTCCTAACCAACACCACCCCCAAAACCACAGCGCATGTTAACTGAGCCGCGAGCAACCCCAACCACAACCCTACAAACCCAAGCCCCACGCAAAATCCTAGCAACAATGCCACAGGAAGCCCCACCCCATAAAACGCTCCGAGGTTAACATGCGCCCCAAGCTCGGTGCGCGCACACCCCCTCAAAGCCCCACACATAACCGTTTGTGGGCAGTTCCCCAACTCACATAACCCCACAATAGGAAGTGCCATGGCCACTAACTTCAACACCCCGGGCCCGCCGGTAAACATATGCCCCCACCACGCCCTGGTCCACAAAGACCACCCCATCGCCATCAATCCCGTCAGGGCCCCACATCCAGTCCCTACGGCAGCAGCCCTCCTCGCACCACGTGGATTCTCCGCCCCAAGTTCGTTGGCCACCCTCGTGGACACACCATAACTCAAAGATGAGGGGAACACGTAGACCAGAGAAGTCGTTTGAATCAAAATCCCAATGGCAGAGACTGTTTCCTTGGGATTTTCCATAAGCCCGCATACAATTACCATAAATTCGTACCACCACCATTCCAAACATACTGAAATACAGCTTGGAATGGCTAATGAAAGGTATGATCTCAATTCTTTGGTGCATTCTAAGGACACTCTCGTCCATGTTTTCCTATACACCCCACTAAACCTAACGTAACATGTCAATAGTATTAGTAGTATGAAGTTGGATAGAACATTTGCCATGGCCACGCCTCTTATGCCTGTTCTTAGAGTGGTTACTAAGTAATAATTAAGGGGTATATGGATTAAAGAAGCTACGATCGAGCAAATTGCTGCTGGACGATTGATGCCCTGAGTTCGAAGATAGATTCGAAGAGGGTGGAGGAGGGATTGGAGGATTAAGTCCGGGAGAGTGTATAAAAGGTACGTTTGGGCCACTCGAGTGATGGTCTCATCTTGGCCAAGATAGAGGAGAATTTGATCTACATTGAGCCAGACAATGGAGATTGGTATACAAGTGAAGAGAAGAATTAGGACCGTTCGATGGAGTGTCACGCTTAGTAGAGTCCATTTTTGTGCACCATAAGCTTGTCCACAAATGGGTTCCATGCCCATGGCTAGGCCGAAGATGACGGAATAGCCAGTAATGTTGGCGAAGCCGATGGAGAGAGAACCTGCTGCGAGTTCTACCTGGCCAAGATGGCCTAAGAAGAGCATCGATACAAGGTTGCGAATGTAGACGAGGAGCCCTGTGATTGTTGCTGGTACCGAAATTCTCGCGAGGGCCTTGATCTCTTCTGTGATCTGAGCAGATGAAATTATCAATTATTCAGTTTTTGTAGCCCAAAGAAAAATATATAAACTTAAGGTACAAATGATATTTCTAACCATTTTCCCGGCATTTTTTCCACCCTTTCGTATGTTGAAATAGAGTCATTTTCAGGAAAGGGAAACACAAAGAGGGTGGAAACACCATTTCCTTAAATGTAAACCTACAAGGGATTGGAAAAGGGAAGAAAATGGAGCAAATATATCAAAAGAGGCCCCTAAGCAATATAAGTGTGTGAAGTGGCCTATGTGAGTTTAGTCTAGGTCCCACATATGTGTTCTTTGTAACCTAGCTCTTTGAGTATGTTATCCTCTATAACCACTTGTTTAATGTTCTTAAAACGATTCATAAATAGTTGTTAATGGTGTTGAAGTTGCCAAATTATTAGAAGCCGGTATCAATATATGCCTGGTTGCTCCACATATAGTTTCTCGAACTGCATTTTCTAAACGACCCAGAGAGATGACTTAGAACAAGTAGTTCATTATCTAAAGGACCTTTCCATTATTACATATGAGAGTTATCAGTATTTATCAAATTTGTTCCTACGTTGCCGATATAACAATAATTTAATTAGTGACAATCACCTCATAGCGCAAGGGTGAGGCTTCTTTCTCCAATTGCGGCAGTGAAGGATTCTCTAGTGCTCCAACTAAGACATGCTTGTCATGATCGCAAATTGGGTTACACAAGGTCGTTGCGGTAGTGTCACAGGGACTCACCCCTGTTACGGAGATTGGGTCGTTTTCTGGCAACAAAGCAGAGCACAGGCACATTGGTGCAATTGTGGATAGAGAAGTAGTGACAAGGAGTGGTAGCTTTTTTTTCACAATGGTGTAATCTTGGATAGAGAAGTAGTAGGATATAGGAGGAGGGTTTGTAAGACATGGTTTGTAAGATTATATAGGCAGTAGAGGGGCGGAGGGGGAGCTTAGTAAGCTTAGTCGGGTGTATGATGCTAAGTGAATGGAGGGCTTAAAAACAAGACACGACGGAGAGCTGGAGGGAGCCTAAGTATTCATCGATCTCTCTCTATAGACGTGGGATTGTTAGTATTAATCACACTGTAGACGAGAGAGAGAGAGAGAGGACACCAAAAAGGTTAAAAGAGAGTTAGCTTTAGAGATAAGTACAAGGGGTCGGTAGAAAAGTTAGGGTTTCATACGAGAGATTATCTGCTAGGAGGGTTCAAGACAAAAGTCAGAGATGTATTATTAGCCTGCAAAATCTTGGACCTTGGAAAAGGGTGCGAATTTTTCGAAGAGACAGAGTAAGAGATGATCATTGGATGCACAAAGTAGTGTCTAAAATATAAAAATATCGTATCGGTTACCTTCATGGTGTAACTGTGCGGTAACGTATCGGCCAATGAAGCAGGTCGTATTTGGATGTATACCATGTATGGAAGTTATCAATTAGAAGGTTTTTCATGTATTGGGAATCATACACGTGAAAGATGTACCGCACGATATTATTTATTGAATAGATTATCGTAGACTTATCGGTATCGGCCGATACATTAATGGCAAGAGGTGTCCATATCCAAGTTTGAACGAGGACGGTCGCCACGAACAAAGATGGATAGAAAAGCTTCATGTTTTTTTTTTTACTGGGCGTCTTTTCCAAATTGAAGATTACAAGTTCTTGAAACAATCGCCATCTTCATTCCTTGAAAGAGCCTTCACTTAAATCGCCTAGTCCTGTTGGAAAGAACACAAAAATAAAATAAAATAAAAGAGGTTATGGTCGGTTTGATATTTTCAAACAGATGACCTGGCACGATCTAAACCATTCATTTGGAGGGGTCCATCTTGGATACCATGCCCTGAAATTCTATTTGACTGAAAATTCCTATAGGACTTGAAAAGTGATGGTTTAAGAGGCAAGCATGTGCACAGCCTAGTCAGCTTTTTGGCTTTTTCTGTTTTTTTCTCTGGTCGTATCTCTCCTTCAATCTCTCTTAATCCCTACAACCCTGAGATTGCATCTGTATCTCCCATCTCCTAATGCTTTAAATCATGGGATTTTAAATTGTATAACTATTAATTTAGAGAAATGATATCTGCGCCGAGGTGTTTTGATAAACCTGCGCTCCAGTTGTTTGTCGTGTAGTATTTAAAGGGCTTTAAGAGCTTTTTGAGAACCGTAATATCCTTTGAGATCCTTTTAAATACTACACGACAGATAAGTGGAGCTCATGTTTATCAAAACACTTAGGCGCAGATATCATTTACCGTAATTTATAGAGCTTTTACAACAAAAAAGTAAAGGAATATGATATCCCCCCCCCACCACACACACACAAATAAACCGATAAAATCCCCCCTTGAACGGTATCTGTGAGAATGGTTCACTGCTTGAGGATAAATTCACCCGCTTTAATGTTTTTCTTTGCCTTTAAAACTAAACGAAAAACGTTAAAGGGGGGATGTTATCCGTCAGAGAGGGGGTGGGGAGAATATCATTGCCCAAAAGTAAAATACGATCACATTCCCATCGAATTGCATCCTATTAGGCCACACAACCCTGTCTCTTTAGGTCTATTTAGTTGCACAATATCCTGGGTTTACTGGGTGTTTTTTATTGGTTTTGGGTTTGACACATCATCAAAGTGTAGTGTTTGGTTGCATGTAATTTTCAAACCGCCAGGAGACTATTTGGGTTGCCTCCTTGTCTATACCCGTGACATACTAACAAACTATTAGCGACATCTAAGGTAGGTTTTTTTGCTGGTAGGGTCTTGAGATTTATGCATTCAATGCTCTCTCTCTCTCTCCCCCTATTGGTAATGACACCCCCACCAATACCCTACGAGGTTGACAGCCAAACACTTACTTTTACTCTACGAGGTAAATACAAGGAGATTACTTGGCTTGTCTCCTCCCTATTTACTAATGGAGTTGAATGGGAATATGTAGTTACCTTGTAAATTAGTGGTATAACTAGTCACTAATTAAGGAGGAGACAAACATTTGATTTACCTAGAATTTACCTCGTAGAATAGTGATAAGTAGTATTTGGTTGCCAACCTCGTAGAGTAGTGAGGGTGTCATTACCAACATAGAAAGAGAATAGAAAGAAAGGGGGAAAGAGAGAAGGCATCATTCTCCAAGCAAAATTCCACCTTTTTTTGAGAAATTTCTCATGGAAGGTACAAGGAGGGGGGCATGGATATCACGTCATCAGACATGCAATAATTACCTATGATACTTGTCTGGCAGGAATTTCGATGCTACTTTGGCAACCAAACAAGAGAATTTGCTAAAATGGGACCCAAATCCGAAGCAAAACACCAAAACTATCCTGGCTTTTGTACAAGCAAACACACCCGAAGTTTTAATTCATACAAGGTAAACTACCTACCCTTGTAAAACCAAGAAGGAAACCATGGTGACAGCTGAAGCAGAGTATCATTTTATAGCCACTGCAAGCTGTAAAAACAACCATGTAAGACAATCACAGTTTTTGTTAGTGAAAACAACAATGGAAACCATAGATCCATTCGCTAACGCCCTGCAAAGGAGGAAATAATGGGTTGATAATTGATAATGGCACACTCACTATTTTGTAGAAAATGATATGGGAACAAGACAATGCAATACCTTGGAAGTAAACATGCACCACCCTCACTACCAAGGTAATCCATCTTTGATTTTGACCAACAAGCCACAATGCTCTCATATCTCACCGCTTGATAAAAGAAAATTAGTTTGATTCTGACCAACATGCTTTAACATCTATTACTCTCACCCAGATATAGAGTGCGGAATGCAGGAACCATAAGAGAGAACAATGGAGTAAAGGAGGAAAAACCTTCAGACGTATCATATAATAAACTGGTAACATTTTCATGTACAGAAGACAAGATCTCCCCCAATGGGTACATGGTTACAATATAGTGAATGTATAGATTATACAAAAAAAATGAGGACCTTCTACAGATCTTACAAAACAACATCACACATGGATCTCCCATCCTTGCAAACAAAACATTTATTTTCTCAAACCTCAACAAAGAATCAGGGTCTTGCCATATTCAATTGATTGACCCAACCCATTTCAAACAGTCACCATCCCTATTGTACATGGTAAATGAAGAAATGACAAAAATTTCTTAAAATCCCTACCTTCAAAGATAAGGCAGACAACAACTTAGCAGTCACTTCCCTTAAAAATACTCAAAATCAAGATAAGAAGAATCCTGAGAACTGCTCTTATTTCCACCCCGACCACTATTTTTCTGCAT
This sequence comes from Tasmannia lanceolata, assembly GCF_043159265.1. NCBI lineage: Eukaryota > Viridiplantae > Streptophyta > Magnoliopsida > Canellales > Winteraceae > Tasmannia > Tasmannia lanceolata. The sequence goes on along the minus strand of NW_027518690.1, from coordinate 46,003,571 downwards.
ACGGGGCACCTCCTTACTAGCATATTGCCCAAAGTCTACAGGCTCAGGTACGTGTGGTGGCAGGGCACTCCTAACCAAAGCCCAGTTCACTCCCTCAAAAAAGGGGTGTTGTTTAATCTCTGTAGCACCCCTTTTGTAGGCGATTCGGCGTTGTGGGTCCTTCACCAAGAGGCCACGGATGAGGTCTCGAGCCACCAAGCTCACAGCGGGCACATCTGGGAACCTCAACGGCTGGCCCACGACATTGAAGAGCGTGGCACGATTGCCTTGACCCTTGAAAGGGGTTGTCCCTTGCAAAAGCTCGTATAGAAAGATGCCAAATGTCCACCAATCCACCGCACTACCGTGGCCCTCACCACATATAATCTCTGGGGCTAAATACTCATGGGTCCCAACAAATGACATCGACCGTGCATTTGTGGGCTCTGCCATCAGTTCTGGTAGGGCTCCACCAGCAAAGAGACCAATATCTGACTTAGATTTGCGGCTCTTCCTAGGTAGAATGCGTGGTAAAAAGGCCGCTGGTTGGATGCAACCAGTCACTGCATATTCGCTATCAAGTGTGCCATGGTGGCCTCCATTGCCTACATGGACTGATGATGACTTGACAAGCGTTGGACTGACGGAGCACCTAAGCGAAAGATCAAAGTCGGAAAGCATTATGTGCCCACCCTCTCTCACTAGAACATTTTCTGGCTTCAGGTCTCTGTAGACAATTCCAAGCATGTGCAAGTACTCAAGGGCAAGCAATACCTCTGAAGCGTAAAACCTGGGTCAACGATTAAAGGGAAATCAGTGAATAATAAACAAAGGGAAATATATTTTTGAAGAATGCCTGAGTAACAAAGAGAAAATGTGTTTTGATTTGCAGCCTACCTTACACAACTTTGTTTAGGAGACTCCCCAAGGGATGTTAGTTTGGTATATGGAAATTTAACCAAAACCCTAATAATTGTTGGAGATAAATTTTGAACTTGCATAGCATATCCTCAATGTTGCAAATGTCACTACACTCATACATGTGTTTGCAGTAAACAATTAGAAAAATGTCGATCACTCCAGGTATTTCATGAAATGGGAAGGGCTCTTTCTAGATCAATCCCTTTGCTCCTTTTTTGAAAGAACAAGAGCTCTTTATCGATCAATCCCTTTGCCCTATTTCTTCGAGAATCGGAAAAATCCCTCACGGGTATGACTTTTTTTCATCTGGAATGAGATTCAAATGTGGCGAACTACTAAATCACACCAGTAGAATATAGCATTTTCGAAGAAAGTAGGAGTTGTTCCAGTGAGATGCATATAATGGGGTACATCAATTGAGTTGTTTGAAGTTTAAAATAATTAGGATCTCTGGATCTTCTATAGCAGTATGTTAAATCCAACACTCAAAAACACGATCAAGAAGAGGGGATGCCAATCTTCTGTCCAAATCCAGAAAATCATGAGTTAAGGAATAAAGCCGGCTTATTTCCTATTTGTTAGACACCTAGAGTCGCTAGGTTGTACCATTAAAAAAGTCACTAGGTTGCATCAACGAAAAATGCTTCTTTGCTAGGTCCTCATATAATTGAAAATTAATTCAACAGTTTAATAAGTAGAACACTTCTGTAAACAACAACAAACACGAAATCTAACGGTGCCTACTCTCCATTTTCTAGTGAGCATGCGAGAAGCTAGTGGAAGCAAGAAGTGAGGGGTTTAAAAAAGAGAATGCATGAAGCGAAAAACACCAACTAATGGGGAAAGTAGAGAGGAAACATGTGGAAAGCATCATGAGAACTAAAATGAAGTGTGTAGGAAGTCTCATTCTTAGAGAATGAGAAGCACATTGAAAAAGATAGGGCTATAGTAAGCTCAGGAGGAAGGTTTAATATAGGTTAGGTGACAAGTAGCTAAAGAGGAATTCATGTCTGATTAGAATTACGAGTTTTAGGGATTTATAGTTTGGCAAGCTTTGGGGGAAAAAAACTTCACATAAGTTTTCTTTGAACCTTAATGAATTTTTAAGTTTTAAAGACACTCCTTTGGCATTACCAAAAGCGGAAAACACTCTTCTAGGAAAAAAATAAGCATGGGAAAGTAGAGAGGAAATATTAAGAAAGCATCATGGGAAGTGAAATGCAGCATATAAGATAAAAGCAATCGAGTGCCATTAAAAAAAAGAGAGGATAAAAGCAATCAAGCAAAGAAAATAATCAGCCTCAAGCTTTCCAAAGTAACCCTGATACTTGGATTTCCTGAAAAATAAAAGAAAAACAAATTGTATAAATAACCAAATCTTGGGAATGTTAAACATTGTGCATAAAACTTCTATTTCTCTTCTCCACCACACACTGAGGTTTATAAAATCTTGACTTCAACAAAGATAGGCCAAAAGGCAAGAAGAGACAAAACTTCAAAGGATTATAAGATAGAGTTCGACATTTAGAGAAGAAACCTCCAAAAGTGAAGTGCAAAGAATCCCAAGGAAAACCACTAAAATCCCACCAAAGCCTCATAACCCAAGTACAATTTTCTTCAAATCTGAGCATTGAAATAGTTCCTTTGAAAGCCAATATCATTTACCAGTTCATAAGTAGAATGGTAATCAAAGACTCAAAGATGAAAATTCCAAATCAACTTTAAAATTTAAACCATGATAAGCATAGTCAAGAGACAATCCTATGCTCATATGAAAAGTGTAAATCAAGCATGGACAAATAACAGGCTTAAAGAACCATCAGATGAACCACCCAATACAATGTACATGTTCATAAGCAGCATGGAAATCAACGATTTAAAGATGAAAATACCAAATCCACTTTAAATCATGATAAGCATAGACAGAAATGACAATCCTAGCTCATATCCAAACTGTGGATCAAGCATGCATACAAATGGACAAATAACAGGCTTAAGGAATGATCAAATGAAACCCTATTTTAGATAAAACAAGTCTGACCTGCCATACCGTAAACTTTATGGTGATCAGATCCATTAATCTGGTGTTACACCACTCGTCCAGCTCACTGCCTCCGGCTTAAAAGTAATCATATGATCATAAGCTGTTGCCACACCTTGATTAAGAAGACATTTTTAAAATATTTAAATATTCTAAAATATGCCTTTTTTTACCGAGGTAATGAACAACGGCTAAAGATCATCCAATCAACAGAGCCAATCACCAGGAAATGCAACATGCATGGTGGGCCAGACCAGTTCATCCAAAATATGGTAAACCGAGCAGTTCTTCCCAGCATGACTCTACCAAAAAGGGCACAATTCAAGCCAATCCTCAAATCCAAAGTTCAGAAGAAGAAAAAACATTCCCCCACAATTCTAAAATTTCAAATATAAGAACCCATATATAAAATCAGAAAGCAAGACAATATAAAATGAAAAGAAAAACAAACAACCAATGAAAAAAACTCACCTAGCAGCTTTTTCTGAGAAATATTTGTTGGGCTGTTTTTGACGAAGCGAATGAAGATTACCCCCACTGCAATATTCCATCACTAAGCAATAAAACTTGTCTGTCTCAAAATAAGAATACAGAGTGGGCAAGAAGGGGTGATCAAGAAGGCCGAGAATCTCCCTTTCCGTTTGTGCTCTCAATATCTTATTTCTACTAGCAAGTGATGCCTTGTCCATCACTTTCATGGCAAAGAAGGCATTAGTTCCTCTGAGTTCAACAAGATAGACACTGCCAATGTCACCATAACCGAGACGCTTGAGGAGTCTGAAATGGCTGAGGCTGAGAGGAGACTCTCTGGCATTGGCCAGTTGAATTGCCTCCCAACGTCCATCACCTCCAGTGTGAGGCTTGAGAGGTGCACTAACAGAGCTGTCAATACTGTCACTACGAATACTATTACTATTGCAGCTCCCTCGGCTAAGGCCGGTGCAGGAATCACCGATTTTTGAATCACTGGACTTCATGCCCGTCTTTGAATCACTTTTCTTTGAATCATTTGATTTTGTACTTGTTGTTGTTGCCATTGCCGTTGTCTCTCGGCCATGGCTAGTACTGGAATCACTAATCTTTGCATCACTTGAATTAGTACTCTTCGTTGTAGAGTTTGTTGTCCATAAGCCAAGCCCAGAACCAGAATCACTGATCTTTGCCCCGCTCGACTTTGAACTTCTTGTTGTTGACATTGTTGATGACGATGATGTTTCTGAATTTGTAAGCATTCTCAAGCATGTATCCGAGTTGTTAGTTGCATTACTATTGATATTGACAATTAAATCCATCGTTTTGTGTTCACGCAGCTTTTCGGGTGGGATGGTACTCATCTGAATTACAATGCAACATTTTCATCAAAATGATTGGATATTGCACTAGTGAACAAGCACGCACACTGTGTATAAGATCAAACATCAACATATATATGATAATGGCTTAAAACAAGTAAATATTTACAAGTTGCAAGAGGGGTGTAATTCAGTTGCTTCCTTTGTGGAGATGAGCCACTAAATATCAATATTCAATACATCAATTGCAAAGGCAACATACGCCATAAACTTTATACGTAATCTGACATGGGTATTGAGTGTCGGATTCGGTTAACCTCAGGAAAAAGGACTCGTGGATTGATCAATACATTTTAACCAATTCTATTTTTTTATTTTAAATGATAATATGGTTATAATAGGCGATACATTAGAAATTTCAGTAGGTTATGCAAATATAATATTTTATATACATATTAAAAACTTAATATTAAAATAGATAAAAACTCAAAACATGTGATAATTGTAATTTTTTTAAATCCCTCCCTAAATGTTATTAATTAGGTGGTTGAAGGGGAGTTCCCTGGTTCCTTGGTGGTTTGCTCATTGGTTGGACTAGATCTTGGATATGTTAAGAGGGACCCTCCGTTTCTTTCCACCATGTTAGAAGGTCGGCAAATAGTGAGGCCGATAGGCTTGCCAAAGAAGGAGTTTCCAGGTCAGCTTTAGAATCCTTCGACTTTCCCCCCCTTTGAGGAGTCTTTTATTGCTACTTTATATTTGATTTTTGGTTGTTTTCCTTTGTATTGTTTTGATCAGCTCAATCGCCAAGGTTTTCCCCATGTCTTTTCCTCATCATTAATATAATTCTTTGTTATTAAAAAATGGATAGTTGTAAATTTGCTATAGTAGTATTTACAAAAAAAAAAAGAGATAAAAAAAAATCTAGGAGTGTTGCAGTGAATCCTAAAGTATTGGAATCTGACATGTGTTCAATACGAGTATGTTGCCCACTTCAAAGAATCCATGTAACATAAGTCCAATCGTATTCTTTCGAAGCATCTAACTTTTCTTTGATCAGTCTTTCACCTGTGGGAAACATGAAACTTTTTCAATGGTGGGAAAAAAATCAATTAAGAAATTAGATCCACAGCTCAAACAAGTTCTTTAAGGGTGTCGCCATTTCTTGGATTATGGCTCTTCCCTCCTTTGTTTTGTTTCTGCTCATGACCTTTGGCACGACCAGAGGGATGTGTGTTCCTGTGGCGTTCGAAAAGATGTTGTGTCTCAAAGTTGGTCTCCCCCACTTTCGGGTTTCCTCAAGCTAAACTTTGATGGTTTGAGCTTGGGAAATCCGGGTCCTGCTGGGGTATGTGATCTTCTTAGAAATGCGGACGACATTATGATTTGGGCTTTCTCTGGACCTCTCGGGATTGTAGATTCCAATGTAAAAAGAGGTTAGAGCGGTTCTCCAGGGTATTAAATTGATTGGACTGTCCGAATTAGCGAGAGTGATTGTGGAGGGAGACTCCTTCAATGTTATCAGATGGTTGAATGGGAGTTGTTCGCCCCCCCCTGGAGATTTACGAGTTAGATAGATGAGATTATGGATCGAGTAAGGGAGTCATGAGTTTCTTTCCAACATGTAAAAAGATCAGCTAACTTGGAAGCAGACAATTTGGCTAGGGAAGCAGTGGCGAGAAGCGAGCTTCATTTTTTAATTCCCCAGCCCCCAACCGTGATAGGGATTGGTTGTATTTTCTTGGACTGTGATTTTATATTTTTCTTTTTCTACTCTTATTCTCTGACCTCTTCGGTCAGATGTGTACTGCTCTTCTTCCTTCTTAATGATTCATTAC